>NC_037094.1:68899420-69595110 GCF_002994745.2 Rosa chinensis
TGCTTCCGCTTCATGATCACCCTGGAATGACCGTGTTTAGCAAACTCCTTTATGGTTCTTGTTATGTTAAAGCTTACGATTGGGTGAAGGTCGAGAGTTCTACTGGCTTCCCAACATGTAAGAATCTACGACCTCCAAATAGTTAATTACCATTCCTTTATCATGTTTACCTTAAAAAAGAAGAAGATGTGGATTAACGTGGAAATTTCGGTTAAAATCAATGGGTGCAGTTGGATTAGGAGGCAAGGTTTTGGATGGCTTAATGAGTGTTCCATGTGAAACTTCTGTTCTATTTCCAAAAAGTGGTGGAAATATTCACGCTTTTACTGCGTTAACTCCTTGTGCGATCTTGGATGTATTGACTCCACCATATTCTGAGGAGCTTGGGAGGCCTTCTACTTACTTCATGGAATTTCCTATTCCTTCCTTGCCAGGTAACTACAACCTATGATTTATACAAACGATGTATCGATACATAGTTGGGATCAAGTTGAGATGTGGTACATGAGGTAATCGAGCATATATTTAACTTCTCGACCTATATCTTTTTTTTATAGAATATTCTCGACCTATCTCTTGACTCATATATTGATCTCATCTTATTAGATCGATACATATATACAAAAAGTCAATTATCTAACTATTTAAGAAAATACTTATTTATGAGTAGTTTTCTAAAAAAATCTATTTATGTACTTCAGGCTATACGATCCTTGAGGAACGAGACCTACCGGATGACCTAGTAGTTGAAGGAGCACCATATCTTGGCCCTCCTATTGAAGCTGATGATGATGACAACGACCATTGTTGACCAATGTGGATTATTTGTTTCATAGAATTGTAGGGTAAATGATTATGCATAATTAGTTGCATCAATCTATAGCTAGGGAGTTAAAACACAGTTTGAATTGCCAAAGGAAAGAGTACTTGCTAAAATGTTCGATCGGATCCATCTCACTTCTCAAGTACAAAGGTATAGAGAAATGTAAAAACTAATGGAGTAATACTGGTTTTTTTTATTATACTAATAATAATAATAATTTTATTATTATTATTTTAAATTTTTTTTTTTTATAATTGTTGCAAAGAATTTTAGGTTTGTTTTAGGGAATCAGAAAATTGAGAGATAATCGCTGTGTATTCTCATTGATAATAGGGGCCTCTTTATATAGAGGATTACAATGCATAGAGATAGAATCATACAAGGAAAGAGAATCTCTAGATTCTTCTAATTGAACCCTATTACCACTAGGTCAAGTAACCTAGAGTTTGGATTAAACACAAATAGAGATATCCTTAAACACTCCCTCTTGTGTTGTCCAAACGCGGTGCTTCTCTCGTTGCCTCGTTAAAAACCTTGCCGAGTAACAAAAACCCAGTGGGACAAAAATAACCTCGGTCGAAGGGGAAAAAGAGCACAACACACCCTTCACGATTCGAGACGAACATGTAGACATCTCCCCCTGATGTCTGTGCCTCCCCCTGATGACTACGATCATGGGAGTTCAGATAATTTCCGCAAGTCAATTCTTGCCACATGTTTCTCGAACGTGGATTTGGGCAATGACTTAGTAAACAAGTCTGCCTCATTGTCCTCAGATCGAACCTAGTTCACTTTGATCTTGAGGAGTGTCTGTTGTTGTTGATTATGCTTGGTGTTATCGCTTTTGATGTAGCCTTGCCTCATTTGTTCAAAACAAGCAGCATTATCCTAAATGCTCGTAGGCTCATATGTGATAGACTTCAAACCACAATTGTTCGAACTTGCATAATTATGAATCCAATCCATATACATTCACGAACCACTTCGTGAAGAGCAATGATCTCTGCATTGTTCGAAGATATAGCGATTAGGGTCTATTTTGTAGACCTCCAAGATGTCACGGTCTTTTCCCATGGTGAACACTTGACCGGATTGGGAATGACCTTTGTGTGGGTCAGAGAGATACCCAACATCAGCAAAACCTTCCAAAACACTTATATCGTTTTGGGATGGGGATAGAGAACGCAGGCCAGTGTTGGTGGCGTTCCTGGTGTGTGATGGGTCCGAATCCATCATCTCTTTGTAGGGATAGAACAAGGCCATATCAATCGTACATCTCAAGTACTGAAGGATATCTTTTACACCAATCTAATGGCGTCGCGTTGGCGCAGAGCTATATCTTAGCTAACAAGTTGATGGTAAATGAGATGTCCGGTCTTGTGCATTTAGCTAAGTACAATAATGTGCCTATTGTACTCAAGTAAGGCACTCATGCCTCTAACACATCTTCATTATCATCCTTCGAATGAAGAGGATCCTTTTCAGGATCAAGACTACGGACGATCATGGGGGTGCTTGAAGGCTTGACCTTGTCAAAATGCCTAAGCATCTATCGACACGATGCTTGAGTTCTAAACCGAGACATAATCGTGTTCTCCCAAAATCCTTCATCTCAAACTCAGATTTCAAGTGTTCAGCGGTTTCCCTTAACTCTTTAAGGGCTTCTAATGAAGATCATGTCCAACATGAACCGCGATAGAATCCGAAAACTTGTCATAGAAACGCGTGGGCATATCCCTTCCCAATCAAGTAGTCACTTTAGTGAGCGTTTCAATCTTATTGTAAATGCGCTCCGTGGTCTAGAGCCTCTTGACTTGGGTAAATGAAGTTCACCATGAACCTTCATGTATATTCCGTATGTAGATCCCCATAGAGATACGTAGTGACCACATTTGTAAGCTGCATGTTCAGTTATTCGGAAACTACCAAACTGACAAGGTAGTGGAGTGCAATGACATCCATTACGAGAGAATATGTCTCATCGTAGTCGATTCCAGGGCGTTTTGTGAGAAGCCTTGCGCCATAAGGTGAGATTACCATCTCCTTTTCTCATCACGCTTTCTAACGAAGACCCATTAGTCAATAGGTTTTATGTCAGGAGGTGTTAGCATATCTAGCTCGAAAACCTTCCTCTTCGTTAGAGAATCCATCTAACCTGGATCGCATCTTTCCATTTAGGCCAAATCTCTCTACGTTGGCATTCATTCATCAACGGAGTGTGGTTCGATATCATCTGACTCAACAAACTCATGTGCAACGAAGTGCGTGACTACATCATCAATTATGATGGAGTTTCTATCCCACGTCTCATGTACACTAGTGTAAGTTTCATAGAGCTCTATATTCTCAGGAATAGGTTTTGACGTTGAGGCGTCCCCCAATGATAACCATAACCTGGAAGATTCTCATGAGACTGATTTTGAGTGTCGATGATTCAAGGATTGGTTTGTGCCAATGTATCCTTCGAACCCACGGGCCTCCCATGCATCATATCTGGGGTCATGGCCTATAACGCCAGAGTGCCACTCTCTTTGGCGTTTGGCACCATGCCTACCTCCGTGTAGGGTGGCGCTATGTCCTCTCGTAGGGACGTCCTTCCTTGCAGGCATGTTTGCAGCATATTTGTGTGATCTCGTCACTTTAATAGGGATCGAGATGAGACATAGTGGGGACAGGTCACGACAATTTCTGTCGTTCCTGCTGAACATCCGTGTTCTTATCTCCCCCTAACGACAGGAAGACTGTCTCATCAAAGTGACAACCCGCAAATCTAGCGATAATGAGATCGCCTTGCAAGGGCATTAAGTGGCGGACGATTGTTGGAGTCTCAAATCCAACTGAGTGGCCCATTCGGCTATAAGGACCTATCATAGTGCGCTGTGGCAGCGCAATGGGCACATAAATGGCTCACTCAAATGTGCGTAAGTACAAAATACGTGTACCCAGTCACTAGCTGTAACGCAGAGGTACATTGAGTGGCGGTAGGTCGTAGACGAATTAGCATAGCTGCATGCGATATTGCATCACCCCAAGCGGATGTAAGAAGATTGGTGCGCATTACCAATGTTCGGACTACCATCGTAGTCGTTTCCGCGAGACCAATTGGGTGTGTACAGGGAATATGATGTCCAACATCAGTCCCAATGCAATAACCATCGAAAATCTTCGATGTAGACTCACTAGCATAGTCAAATCCAATTGACTGAATATGATGATTTGGGGAGTGAGCCCGTTGTCATATGATATGTGCTAGGAGTGTAGCATAAGCAGCATTACAAGTGGACAATGGCACGACACGTGACCAGCGTGTTTGCGTGTCAACCAACATCATGAGATATTTAAACGTCCGCAAGTTGGTTGAATCAGTCCATAGAATCCCCATGGATTTGATGTAAGAACAGAATGAGTATTTTCATATCCTTTGAATAGGACGGTCTTAGTCCTAATTTCCCGAAGGAACTGGCTTTGCAAAATGAGCGAGAGGCCTTAGAAGCGACCAATGATCATCATATCATGACCAGGATGACCTATCCTGTCGTGACAAAACCAATATGTGTCTAAATCCAAGAGATCTTCTCTCATAACTTTATTGGATTTAATAGCTCGAATAGTGACATAGAGTCCACTAGAGAGACACATAAACTTCTCTAAGATGCGCCTTTGTTTGCAATCGTTAGAGGTATTTGCAAAGGAATTCATCTCCGTTCTCTACATGCGTTTTCGCATGGAATCCATTGGCTATTCATAGGACAATTTGCCTTAAGAGCGTAGAGAGTTTCTGTGACAGTAATTAAGGTGCCATTTGGCTAGTGGAACTTGGGCTATTCCATGTCCTTGAATTAATATTGATGGCCCAGCCATCGTAGTCACAAAGTAATATGCTCAGAATTGAGTCATAATGAAAAGAACTCGAAATTTTATTCATAAGCCAATGGAGTACATCATTGTTTCTTTGATCAAAGAAAGTCTAATCCAATAAACTAGTTAATGCAAAACAATGGTAGTCGTCTAACTCCTTTCGGTATTTCCAATGTAAATGTGACCAGGTGAGTAGAGAGATGTCGGTGGAGCAAAGCTCGCTTAAGTACCACTTATCTCAAAACCTTCCTAGACATCACACTTGCATTGAGTATGCCTACTTTGAAGAAGGACTAATATCATTGGCATCTACTACAAAAGTAATATGGCAATCGCCTATATCTCTTGGAAAAATAAAAAGACTTAATCAAAATCGCCAGTTTCTGGGTCTTGATCCTTATAGTCTTCCACCCTTAGATCGAGATCTCCATCTTGATCTTCTTGTTCCATGTAATTTGCTTCCCTTGCTTCACGATACGTCTTGTATGCGTTTGCAACATTCTGGGGTGCTGTACATGCTTTGGCCCAATGTTCAGTTGATCCACATCGAAAACAAACATCATTATGGTCAGGCTCCCTTGATCGAGGCGCCTTTGGGGCGCGATTTGGACGACCTATGCTCTTGGTGGCGTTACTACCATGGTCGGAGGCTCCGCCTCTCTCTCTCTTCACACGTTGACCTCCACGGTTCCGTGCACGCCTCTCTTGGCGATTTCCTTCCTCTTTAGGGCGAACATATGGACCAGAATGTCCAGAATTGTCCCTACTCTTAGGGTTTCGCTCCTTGCGTCCTCCATTAGGGGCGCGACCATTGTTAGACTCCGGAATAGGCTTAGTTCCCACGGGTCTAGCATTATAGTTCTTCACAAGAATATTGTCGTGCTTTTCAGCTACGTTCATGGCGCCAATGAGCTCATGAAACCTTGTGATACGTCCTGCATTTACATCAATCCGATAATTCTTTGAAATCATCAGTGCAGAGATGGGGAAGGTAGAGAGAGTCTTCTCGATTAACATCGTATCAGTTATGGCTTGGCCACAAAACTCCATCAGAGACTTGATACGAAGAGCTTCTGAGTTATAATCAAGCACAGACTTGAAATCACAAAAGCGGAGGCTATGCCATCGCGCTTCTAAATCAGGAAGCAGGGAGTCACGAAAGTTGCCAAATCGCTGCTCAAGTTCTACCCATAGCTTTCTTGGGTCTTCCTCATTGAGGTATTCATTTTGGAGCACGTCATTCATGTGCCTTGTCATGAGAATTATGGCTTTAGCTTGTTTTGCTTCGAAAGCAGTAGCTTGCTCAATGGAGAGCACGTTCTGACCAGGCTCTTGGATGGCTCCCAGAAGTCCATCAGCCTTAAGATGTTGGCGCACATCTCGGACCCACCAGTTGTCTCTAGTGGAACGAAGTTCAACTTGTTCAGGTTACTCATCCTGAAAAACAACACAAGATTAGGGTTAGTTTCGGAGCGAAAAAGGCTACCACGAAAAACTATTAAATTTCTGAGCGTAGTCGCTTCCAAGAAATTAGGGATTTTCTGAGCGTAGTTGCTTCCAAGAAAATCCGATTCCAAGAGGGGTTTTGGATTAGATCGAAACAATGATGTATGTGGTCGATCGTTTCTCTTCTCAACAAACTCTAAGTTTGGAGGACTCTACAAGCTCCAAGTTTGGAGTGAGCACGAACCCCCACAGTTCGGCTTTTGGCCTCCCCTATGAAGAAGAAAGGGGGGTAGGAGAAGGGATGATGGAAGTCCCCGAGAAAAGAAGAAGAAATTGAAAAACTTCAAAAACGGGAACTTTTAGAAAAGTTTACCTTGAAAAAGTTGCCGGAAATCTTGACCGGAAAAGCTGGCCGGAAAAATGTCGTCGGGAAGTTACTGTAGCTGCCGGAAAAGTTACTGTGGATGACTGAAAAGTTGTTGGAAAATGGCCGGAAAAGTGTTGACCGGCCGTTGACTGACAGTTGACCGGGGTGCTGACGTGGCGGCCGGTGCTGACATGGCAGTCTGGATGATGACGTGGCAGCTGACTAGACGCCTGCGTGTATGCTGACGTGGCAGGGACGTTTTGAGGCTTGGCGGCTCGGCTGATTCACGTGGGCTCCGCTGGGGCCTGCTGCAAGTGGGCTCGACTGTGGGTTTCAGCAGTTGGGCTTGACTGTGGGCTACAGCAGTTGGGCTTGGGCTGCACAGGTTTTTTTTTTTTTTTTTTTCTTTCTGCCGGTTCTTCTGCAAGTGGATTCAGGTGGCCGGTTCGGTTGAATTTTGGCCGGTTCCGGTGGTGATTTTTCAGATTCCGGATTCTGGGGACGAGGTGCAGCTACTGACAAAAGGTGGCCGTGAAGGGTGGACGGGAAGATGGCGAACCGCATAGGAGATCGTTGGATTTTTCTTGGGAGGCCCGTTTGAACACTTCCGGTGGCCGGTTCAGGTTGATTCCGGCCGGTTTTGGGGGTGATGCCGCCGGTTCTGGGTTCCTGGGATTGAGAGCTTCAAGGTAGGCGGCGGTGGTTTCTGATATTCGAAGGTTACGAATTTAGGGTTTCAGGGTTAGGGCTCGTGCTGATAACGTGTTTTAGGGAATCAGAAAATTGAGAGATAATCGCTGTGTATTCTCATTGATAATAGGGGCCTCTTTATATAGAGGATTACAATGCATAGAGATAGAATCATACAAGGAAAGAAAATCTCTAGATTCTTCTAATTGAACCCTATTACCACTAGGTCAAGTAACCTAGAGTTTGGATTAAACACAAATAGAGATATCCTTAAACAAGGTTTTTATTTTCTATATTTTCCACCATTTTTGATGTGTTATGATCATTTTGATGGTTAATGTAATATGAAGTTTAGGCACTATGTTCTCCATTATATTCTACAGTTCATTATCAATCAAGACTTGAAAACCGTCACACCACACATTCTTTGAAAAAAAAAAGTACTCTAAATCTCTTATGACCATTTAATTTAGCACACAAGTCTCTCATATAAAAATTAAAAACACTCGCCAAATGTTGCGTAATAATAATAACAAAAGATATATGGTCTAAAAATGGTGTCTCAATCCAATATAAATATTAGAAATGGTGAAGACACTATATACATATACAGAATAATAACTATGGTCAGGATTGCTGTGCAGCATTCCGACAATAATCTTGTGTTTTAGTGAGGCCATGCTGATCTCGACGGTGGCAGCTACTGTGGTAATCTGGGTTGGTAAACAAATCTTTGACTATGCGACAATGATTCGGGTCTGTGGTGATGGCCATCTTCCTTTTAAGATGTAGAGAAGGGATTGTTGGGCTTGGGCCTTTGGGCTCAAATCCTAATCATCCGTGTACGTATTTTGGGCTGGGACTGGGCTGGTGGTATCCCTTGGGCTTTTAAAGTCGTATGTGGCAGGATCATTAAACCTAGTATTGAACACCAATCCTGATCTCTATTTGTCTTGTGATGGCCTTTCCTTATTGGCTTCAAGCCGACATACGACATTACGACATTATGTTCATAGGCAACTTAATTTAGTTCAAGTTGGGAACGAGTCCGACTTAATTAGGTTAAGTTTTAGGGTTTTTGTCCATTTACTCCATTTTCAGAGTTTTTTTCCCACCTACCCCATTAAGTTTTTTTTAATTCCCCCTTACCCAAAACACTCTAAGGAAGTCTTCTCCCTAATACCCAAACTTTCACCAGAATTTGCTAAAAATCCCACCGGCAAGTTTTTTTGCCCCCAATAGACATCTATTACCCCATAATATAAGGGCAGTAGAGGTCTATTGCCCCCCAATAGACGACTATCAGCTATGTATTGCCCTCCAATAGACGTCTATTGCCGCCCAATAGGACTTTCAGTTGCCAGAATGAGAACTTATCTCCCTAAATTTAGACAAATAAAACTTTGATTACAGAAAAAAAAACAAGAAGATTACATCAATTCAAAACGTCTATTGCCTCCTAATATCCGTCTATTGCCCTCCAATAGAGGGGTAATAGACGTCTATTAGGGGGCAATAGACATTCAAAACTTTTTTTTCTTTCCTTCTGCCTCGTTACTTAAAAAAAAAAAAAAAAGCTAGAAATTGATTTAGGCACCCAATCACCAATCTACTCTGCTATAGCCTAGGTCGAGCACCAGCGGCGTCCAGGAAGCCATAGGCGACGCCAAGGAGACTGCGAGGCGTCCAGGAGGCCATCGAAGACGCGTATGGTCGTTGTTGTCATCGTCAGCCGAGCTTGGGGGTGTTGCAACAGAATCTGGGCAAACGTCTAATGGACGCCGGCAAAGACGATCTCGAGGGAGGAAGAGCAAGAGTCGATGTCGCGCTCGTCCCCTACGCTGCCTTCCTCCTCGACCTCGGCGGAACTCTGATCGTTGCAATCCTAACCCGCCTCTGCTAGTCTGAGAGTTGCCACCGTTTGTACGGCCGGCGGAGATCGGAGGATTGAGAAATCGGGATTTGATTTTGGAGAGAGAGAGAGAGAGAGAGAGAGAGAGAGAGAGAGAGAGAGAGAGAGAGAGGTGAGCGAAATCGCTTCCGATGCGGCTCTGGCTCAAACTCCGATTTCTCATCCTTTGCAGAAACAGTTCACAGAGAGAGAGAGAGGGAAGAGAGAGATAGATAGGACAGAGAGAGATCGAAGGAAAAAGGAGAGTGGCATAAAGTAGTTCTTTAATTAGGTGGAGGGCAGAATTGTCATTTTATTTTAAATTGGGTTAGTGAGAATAAAAATCTGTTAGTGGGGTAAGTAGGATAACTTTTGTTCATTTTGGTGTTTTGGGTCAAGGATCCTAAGTTTTATTTTATTGGTCTGCTTTTAACTTTGTAATCATTTGAATAAAGTGTGCATCTATTGTTGTATTGAGTATTACTTGCTAGGAAAGTTTTTGGTCTGGCCTAATGTGGTTTCAATACTATAAAGAAGTCTCATTTCTAGTGAATGTAGTACTCCTAGCTTTACCTCATACAGTTGTATGGTTTTCAATCAAGGAATTTATTAATTCCCTAACTCCCTGTCCGACAGCGAGTCTTTTCACCGTGGTCGGACGGGTCTTTGTCTTCCCTGCGTGGGTGTGAGGCAGGCCTCCTCGATTGATCGTCTGAATTGAGGAGATTACGGCGGTGTGTGAGGTGAGGAATGAGAGAGATCACAGCGGCTATCGGGGGTGGTGGCGTGGCGTAGAGGAGTGGCTAGGTTTGGACCGGCGGCCTTGGTTGATCCGATCTCTTTGGTGTCCGATCTGGAGTACTCCTGGTGGCGCAATATGGGTTGGAATTAGTTTTGATCTGAGAAAGGTTCTAATCTGGGGAAGGATCTGGCACGGTCTGGATTTGATCTGGCTGAGGTGGTCGTGCGGTGGAGAGGATGGCAGGTCAGGGGTGGCCGTGCTGGGTTGGAGACAGGCTTCGATGGTGGGCTGTGGTCTTCTCACCTCCTTGGCAGAATGGCTTGTGCTCGGATTTGGGCATGAGTTCAGAATTTGGGCCCAATCAGGGCTAGTCTGTGGGGTTGGGCTCATCTCTTGGTTTTTGACCTGGCAGTTTTTTATTTTTACTTTAATGTTGTTATTTGTTTTATGTTGTTTAATATGGTTGCGCTTTTTGCGAGCAATAAGTCCCTACAGTTTTCATGTAGGGCTAGTCGGGCTAGATGCTTGTGTATGCACTCAATGTGCCCTGTCTACTCTAGGTATGCGGCGAGTTCCTTGCTTCGTCAAATGGTCGCTGCCTCCTAGTGGCAGGGTGAGACTAAATGTCGTCGGATTTATCCTCCGGCAGCAACATAGTAGGAAAGCTGTGCGTATGGTAATTATGGTACGTTGTAATCGGGTTACATATTGAGTTATCTTTCCGTTATGTCACCGCTATGTCAAAACAAATAGAGTAGCCAGTAGTGTGCTCTTTGCTACTTGGTGTCTTGTTGAATACAATTATTTAGTAGAGACACATGATACTATTTCAGGACGTTCTCTAGCTGCTTATTGTAATAAGAGGTTTAGGCTTAATGTCCCCCCCTTGTATTCGACAATTTCATTAATCAAGGTTTGAAGGCTGCCGCACCAGCCCTTTATTAAAAAAAGAAAAAGAAAAAAGAACAGTTTAGTTTAGTGTTTTTTTTTTTTTGGGTGAAATTGAAGATAAGTAAGCATGGATGTTCTCAATTTAAGTAAATCTGAACATTCTCATAACCAGTCAAACATTTATTTATGTAATTTTTTAAAGAAATGACATTTAAATATTAATTTAAAAGACAAATGATTCCAATTATGGAGTTTAAATTGCAAAATTTATCCAAATGGAAGACATTTTTTATTTTGGTTACAAACGGGAACTAAAAGACCCAAGCGAAAACAAAACACAAATTTAGAGCAAATTAAAGATAATTTAGGCTGGAAAAAGACTAAGAAGTAAGAACCAAATTGGTCTCCTAAGAAGTTTAGTTACAACAAGACCTAGTCTCCTCTGCTAGGGTTTACTTTCTAGGGTTCTAGAAAGCAAGATCTGATCTACCATGGATATGGAGATACTTAGTTGGAATTGCCGGGGGATCTGCAATGCCACGACAAAGAGGGCGCTGAAGGATTTAGTTTCCCATAATCATCCTCAAATCATTTTTCTTTGTGAGACGAAGATCAGTACTCTTGCTGACTTCCGTAAAATGCATCGGGCTGTTGGATTTCTACACTCAAAGGAGGTGTTGCTGGGATATCTACGGGCATGCACGAGTGCGTCATCTAGCTCCCAGTGATTCTAACCATGTTCCGATACTCTTACAAGCTATCTCTGTTCCTTTGGTCAAAAGACCAAGAGTGCACCAGTTCAAATTTGAAGCTTACTGGCTTCAACATAATGATTGTGATGAGGTTGTGAAGCAAGTGTGGACGACAGACGTGACTGGAAGTCTTATGTACTGTGCAGCCAAGAAGATTGAATTCACAAGGATACAGCTTGATGATTGGCAGAAGATAGCTCTCAAGACTAGGCAACAACAGATGCTGGGGGTGCGGGCTCGTCTTGAGGAGTTACTAGATGTTCTTGTGTCGGTGGACGTGCAGAATGAAAAGAAAGAGCTGATGAGCAAATTGCGGAGTCTTCTTTCACAAGAAGAATCCTTCTGGAAGCAATGGTACAAAGTGACATGGTTGAAGGAGGGGGATAGAAACACAAGCTTTTTTCATCGAAAGGCTGCCAATAGAAAGAGGAAAAACTTCATTCATGGTCTTTATGACGAAAATGGGAATTGGTGTGATAAGGACGCAGGTCTGGAAAGAGTTATCTCAACTTATTTTTGAAAGATGTTTACTGCTTCCAGTATAGATTTTGAGGCAGTGAATGACACTTTAGCAGCTATACAACCGTGTGTAACACAGGCAATGAATGTACAATTGTGTGCAACTTGTACACAAGAGGGGGTGCAGAATGCTTTGTTTCAAATGTATCCCACTAAATCCCTGGGACCAGATGGTATGCCTCCACTCTTTTTCCAACATTATTGGGACACTATTGGTGCAGACATTACTGAAGCAGTTCAGAGTTTTCTCCATTCAGGTCAACTTCTTCGTGAAATTAATTTTACTCATATCTGCTTAATTCCCAAAGTCGATAATCCGGAAAATATGTTGGAGTTGAGGCCTATTGTGTTATGCAATGTTATTTACAAGATTTGCTTTAAAGTAATAGCCAACAGATTAAAGTTGATCTTGCCTGAGGTGATTTCTCCTTATCAAAGTGCTTTTGTTCCGGGGAGATTGATTACTGACAATATCCTTGTGGCCAATGAAACTGCTTACTTTGTTCATAACAAGAGGGAGGGTAATGAAGGTTTTATGACTTTGAAGTTGGATCTAAGCAAGGCTTATGATAGCATGGAATGGAGCTTTTTGAAAAAAGTTCTAGACAGATTTGGTTTTGCTTTTTCATGGATTGAGTTGGTGATGCAATGTATTAGTACCGTCCTATATTCATTTTTAGTCCATGGAAAGCCTCGGGGGCTTGTGATTCCTAGTAGAGGATTGAGACAAGGGGATCCTTTGTCTCCATATTTATTCTTAATTGGAGCAGAAGGTTTCTCTGGTTTATTGAGTCAGAAACAAGAGTTAGGTTTGCTTTAAGGTATTAAGGTCTGTGATGGAGGCCCTTCTGTCAATCATCTTTTATTCTCTAACGATAGTATGTTATATGCTCATACTTCTTTGGAAGATTGTTACCAGATTCAGGAAGTCATTGAAACCTACGGGAGGGCCTTAAGACAATTGGTTAACTTTGACAAAAGTTCAGTGGTATTCAATAAAAATGTGGACTTTGCTATGCTGCAAGAAGAAATATCCAGTTTGTTGGGAGTAGAAATTGTTGACTCCCATTAAAAATACTTGGGATTACCTACTTATGTAGGGAGAAAGAAAACTGCAACCTTTAAGTACATTAAGGAAAATTTGGCTATGAAGCTTTCTAATTGGCAAGGGAAGTTATTTAGTGGTGCTGGAAAGGACATTTTGATCAGGGTAGTAGCTCAAGCGTTACCTACCTATGCTATGAGTGTCTTCCAATTGACAAAGAGTTTCTGTGAAGATTTGGAACAGCTTTGTGCTCGGTTTTGGTGGGGGTCTATAATGGATAAACGAAAGATTCTTTGGAAAACATGGAATGCGTTGTGTAATCCGAAAGAAGAAGGGGGATTAGGGTTTTGTAGCTTGGCTAGCTTTAATTCGGCGATGCTTGCTAAACAAGCTTGGAGGGTTATTTCTAACCCTAATTCCTTGGTTGCTTGAATGTTTAAGGCAAAATATTACCTTACAAGCTCATTTTGGTTGGCAGATAATCATTCTTTTCCTTCATATTCTTGGAGCAGTATTTTCTCTACAAGGGATCTATTGAAGCAAAGTACATATTGGCAGATTGGTTCTGGGATAGAGGTCAATATTTGGAATGATAATTGGTTGCCAAGTTTGCCTAGTGGTCGGCCTCATGAGAATGCAGCAGGTCTTGCTAAAATGGCTCAGGTTTCTGATTTGCGCACTACTAATGGTGCTTGGAATTATGATATGATTGTTAGATTGTTTTCTTCAGCAGAAGTGGAGGCCATTTTAAGTGTGCCTCTAAGTTTGAGAAGGGCTGATGATAGATTGGTCAGGAAATTAGAACGGGATGGGAAATATTCTGTTAAAACGGCGTACAGGTTCTCCTTCTCTCATTCTCCTGCTTGTGTACCCTTTGAGCTATCGGTTAACATTGATTTTGGAAAAAATTGTGGAAAGTGAAGATTCCTAGTTCGGCAAAGATTCACAAGTGGAAAGTGTGCCATAATATTCTTCCATCCATGGAGAGACTCGGTTCTAAAAGGGTGGTGTTGGAGTCACAGGTATGTGTTTTGTGTGATAGTGTATTGGAGACTACATTACATATCACTCGTGATTGCCCTTTTACAAGACATATTCTCCAAAGTAGAGGAGTGTTGGCCCAAGTATGTTTAAGTTCTTATGCAATATCTTGTGATTTGTTGCATTGGTTAAGTTTATGTGTCCATGACCTTTCATTACTGAATTTGGGGGAATTTATCTACCTTTTATGGGGAATTTGGAAGGAGAGAAATAACAGAGTTTGGGACAATAAAAGGTGCCATGCTGTTGATGTGCTTCTTAAGTCTACTACAAGATTGCATGAGTTTCAATTTCATAATACCAGACTGATTACTCAAGGGCGTGGTCTTAATAGAATTGCTTGATGAAAAGCTCCCTCATCTGGCTTGTTGAAAATAAATGTGGATGGTTCTTTTCACCATGTCTCACGAGTGGGAAGTGCTGGGTTTGTGGTTCGTGATGAATATGGCAGTTTGGTTGGTGGTGGTGGCCTAGTGGGAGTCCGTTGGCGGGTTTAATTTCGTCAGAGCATGCAGATGTTTTGGCATGTAAAATGGCAATTGAGTTTGCCTTAGATTAGAATTTGTTACCTGCTGTATTAGAGACTGATTTTGAGATGGTGCAACAACAACTATCTAGCTCGGAAGGGTCTAACACTTCCTTTCTGGGTCGTATCTATGAGGATCTGACCTCCATATTGGCTTCAAATCCCAATTTGCAGATTACTCACACTAGAAGAGATGCCAACAAGGTCGCACACCTAATGGCTGCGCACTCTAGTTCTCTAGTACAGGAATGTTTTTATTTTTCTCCTCCTTCATTCTTATTAGCTGCTATTGCAACTGACTGTTATCATATGTAATTTTTCATTTTTCAATAAAGGCTAACCTCTTCTACCTCAAAAAAAGAAGAAGATAATTTAGGCTCACATGACATAAGTTTTTCCATCAAGGAATTAATACCCCCCACCCCCAAAAAAATGATAACTAATCCAACTATATGAAACAAATGAACAGTTTAATTGATTTTTTTTTTTGGGGTGAAATTGAAGATAAGTGAGCATGGTTGTTCTCAATTTAAGTAAATGTGAACATTCTCATAACCAATCGGACACTACATAAATTACATGAATAAATGATATATGTTTATATAATTTGTTAGGAAAATGATATTTAAATATTAATTTAAAAGACGAATGATTCCAATTATGGAGGTTTTTTGAAACGTTTCCAATTATGGAGTTAAGTTGCAAAACTTTATCCAAATGAAAGATAATTTTTATTTTGGTTACAAATGGGACCTAAAAGACCCAAGCAAAAACAAAACACAAACTAAGAGCAAGTGCAGCGGTTCATTCATGACCGGGCAAAACCATGGAATGATGATGTGGTGACCAGGCAACAATCAATTTTCCCTTCCACCGGTGGTTTTTCAACCAGGCAAACTCTGCCTTTCTTTGACCAAGGGCAAGCAAAATTCCATGGCCATGCCTTTTTTCTTGCCCAGGCTTGGGCGGTTGCGAGTTTGGAGAGAAGTCGAACGTGGGTGACGTCACAGGGGCTACGCAGAGAGAGACGCGGAAGAGAGAGGGCGTGTTCTCCACGGACGAATGGGGGAGCGTCATTGCGGGTGGACGTGTGAATCAGTTTTTTGTCGCGTAGCGACAATTAAGTCTGATAGTGGGGGCACGTGGCAACTAGCCGTTGGCTGCTTTGGGAATTTGAACCCAACGGTCAACAAATCTGGGCCGACCAATCCAACAGTACCAATGGATTTGACGGCTAGGAATTAATATGAATGTAATTAAGGTAACGGTAAGAAAACGGGCAGAAAAAATTATGTAAAAAATTCTAAAAATCATACAAAAAATTTCTCTATAAATACCTACAATTTTTTCTAACATCTCACACCCAAAATACTAGAGTTCATAGTTACACATTCCTCCTCTTCATATAGCTCTCATCATCCATATTTTTCATTATCCACTATGGCCGAACAAAGGGGAAACACACGTCCAGTGGCCGGACAAGAGGGAGATCAAAGTGAAGATACCCAAGATAAAAGGAGATGGACGGATGAGGAAGATGTTCAATTATGCAAGTCTTGGAAAGTTGTAAGCCGATGTCCGGCTGTGGGCACAAATCAGAAAAAACTCGAATTATGGTTGCGCGTGAAGCGACACTTCGACGCAAATTGGACCAAGAGCCGATCAGCCCAATCTTTGCAGAGAAGGTGGAAAATTTTGAAGATTGAACTCTTTGAGTGACATTGTGCATTAAGACAAGCGAAAAATTAGTACAAGAGCGGTTCGAATGCGGTTGATGAGGTATGTATTTGTTGATACATTATAGTAAAATATTACATGATAAATAATGTAGTAATTATAATATCGTTTTAATTGTAATAATTATTTTTCGTTATAATTAAAATAATTAGTTGATAAAAATGTTGTAATTACCCCTCTATTTATATTTGTACTTATTGAGTTTTATTGTAAAACGGTGAGATACATTTTTATTAAAATTATGAACTTTATATTTTTTGATAAATCATTTAATTTGTTGATACATTATAGTAAAATATGTCTTGATAAATAATGTAGTAATTATAATATCGTTTTAATTGTAATAATTTTTTTTCGTTATAATTAAAATAATTAGTTGATAAATAATGATGTAATTACAACGATATTTAATTTGTACTTATTTATTTTTATTGTAAAATGGTGAGATACTTTCTTATTAAAATTATGACCTTTATATTTGTACTTACTGATTTTTAACGCAAAACGGTGAGATAATTAAATCATTTAAAATTATGAGCTTTATAATAGATGACCCTTCATAATAGTGTTTATATTTGTACTAATTGAATTTTTTATTTTTTATTTTTTAATTACGTAGCAAGATGAAGCACATAAATTGTGGCATGCCGGGATGAAGAGAAAAACTGGGAAGGACAAAAGACACAATTTTCAGAGCTTTGATAGTTACGCTGTTGTGGAGGGGTTTGCACAATTTAAAGACATCCCTAGCCATACATCCGGAGGACCATCAAATGTAGGAAGTCAACATACGCACACACAACCAATTGCTGAAAATTCCCCCATCAACTTGGACATGGATGTAGATGAGGTAATTGTAGGTCAAACTGTAGATCCTAATGTGAGGCCTCAAGGAAGGAAGGCTGCAAAAGAAGCAATACGGAAAGGAAAGAAGGCAGCGAAAGATCAAAGTCCTTTGTCAAGCAGTCTGGAGAGTATAGCGAACAACCAAATAGAGGCAACCAAGGGCAAGAAAAAACTTGATGACGAATTCGCTCGAAGTCTCCAAGAGGAAGAGAAAAGAGCATGTATCCTCTTGCAAATCGAAATACGAAAAGAGCAACTCCTATTTCAAGAAATGCAAGATCGAATAAAAGAGAGGGAAGAGCGAAATAAAGAGAGGGAAGAGCGTATTATGGAGATTGATACAAGTAAAATGACGCCAAATAAAAAGCGTTATTGGTCAAGAAAACAAAAGAACATAGCGGAGAAAGAAGATCTTGACGAGCAGCCGCCACCTTCTATGGGTGGATACTATCCGCAACCCAATTTTGGTGGTGCATTCCCACAACCAAATTTTGGTGGTGCATACCCACAACCTCCTTACCCCGGTGCATACCCACAACCACCTTACCCTGATGCATTCCCACAACCTCCTTTAACCGGTGGATTCCCACCACCTCCCTTCATCGGTGGATTCCCAAAACCCCCTTACCCCGGTGGATACTATCCGCAACCACCTTACCCCGGGGGATATCCTACACAACCACAATTTTCACATTTCCCTACGGGTGATTCCACCAACCCTAACCCTAATGATGAGCCATCAAACACAAATTGGATTTCTAGAGAGGATGATGATTATGATTTGAATAATTAGGTTATTATGCATGTTTGTAATTGTATTGTACTTATTCCTAGTTTTTTATTTATGTAAGCGACAATTTAAGGAAATAAAGCACACACTTTAAGCGACAATTCCCCTTATTAAAGCACACACCTTATATTCAAAATCATAGCACATAATAAACATGATACAAGCCAAATTCAAATCACATTGACATAAAAAACATAGACATTGGCCAAATTAAAAGCACACGAACTTTCCAAAACATAATACAAGCCAAATTCAAAGCACACAAACATAACAAAACATAGATATTAGCCAATTATTCCAAATTTTTTTCATTTATGATCTAGATCTCCATGTTGCATTGAACGTTCCAGAAATGCTCTATCAGATCTTCTTGAAGGTTTGAGTGACTGTTTGCACATCTAATGGCATCGTATCGATCCATGAATCCGTTGAAGTAATAACCATCTCTACCAACAGGATCGAAGTCATCACCAGTGGGTCCTTCCCAAACCTGGGCCAACCTGGGCCTCATATTGTTATCCTCTTCTTCATCGGACTCCAAATCCTCATCGCTGTCATCTGGTCTTTCATCCTCGATTATCATGTTGTGTAATATAATACAAGTCAGCATGATGCATCGAAGGTCTTCTCTTTCCCAGCCACGAGCCGCTCCTCGAACAATACTAAAGCGCGACTGTAAAATGCCGAAACATCTTTCGACATCTTTCCTGTACCCCTCTTGAGCCTGGGAAAACTTCAGATCCTTGGGTCGTGTAGGCCTTGGAATTGATTTTACGAAAGTCGCCCATTGCGGATAGATACCATTAGCGAGATAGTACCCTAAATTGTGAATCCTGTTATTCGCTTGAAATTGGATCCGAGGGGCTCGACCAGCAGTGAGCTCGTCAAACAACGGGGACTTAGCAAGGACGTTGAGGTCGTTGCATGATCCAGGCATTCCAAAGAAGGCATGCCATATCCATGTGTCATAAGAAGCGACTGCTTCGAGGATGATAGTTGGCACACGTTTTCGACCGCTGTATTCTCCAACCCAACCTGTTGGGCAATTCTTCCATTGCCAGTGCATGCAGTCGATGCTTCCAATCATCCCAGGAAAGCCCCTTCTCTCAGCTTTGGTGAGAAGTCTTCTGAGGTCGGCCGGATTGGGAGCCCGAAGGTATTCTGCCGAGTACAGATTAACGATTCCTCTTGTAAATCGTTTCAGAGCCTCAATGGAGGTAGATTTTGCCATCCGACAATACTCAGCACATTGATCTGCCCCGGCACCATAAGCAAGCATTCTTAAGGAACATGTCAGCTTCTGCTGGGGAAGTAGTCCGACTTTGCCTGCAGCATCTGATTTCTGGACAAAGTACGGGTCGCTACCACAAAGATCACTGGAGATGCGGTTGAACACATTATGACTCATCCTGTACCTTGTCCGGAATATCTCTTCACTGAAAACTGGACGCTCCACAAAGTAATCTCCCATCATGTTTTTCCCTCTTGATTCCCTAAATCGCTCCTCATTCGGTGAACGCCCCGATTGAGAACCCCGTCGTCGTGATCCGGAGGAAGCTTCAGCTTCAGCGACTGCTGCTACCACAAGAGCATTAGTCGTACACAGCTCTTCAAGATCTTCATCTCGAGATTGTCGATACTTAGCCCACAATCTCTTCATTGAAATGAGGGAAGGAGAGGAAATGTGTTGGATCTGGAGAACATGAAAACGAATGAGATTTGTGAATATCAGCTTGTGAGGAATGGTGTGCTGCCTCTTGCTCAATTTATTTACAATTTTCACATAAAACGTGATCAGACTTCGAGGACACGTGTCCACTTCTGGTTCGACGTAATCTGATCTGAAATTTTAGATAAGATTACATCAACAATAACCATTAGATTGAATAGTATGCAAATGATCTGGTCCGTTCAAAAATTGTCGGTTGTGCCTTCACTCATTTCAAGGAAATTTGTCCGTTGTGCCTTCACTTATTTCAGGATAAATTGTCGGTGGCTCATAATTTGTCCGTGCTTTCACTTATTTCAAGATAAATTGTCGGTGGCTCATAATTTGTCCATTGTGCTTTCACTCATTTCAAGATAAAATGTCGGTGGCTCATAATTTGTCCACCGAAATTTTTTTTTGAAAAAAAGTAAATTGCATAATTATGACATTAATTATCCATAAATATTCATTATTAACATTAAATATTTTTTTTAAAAAAAACATGAACAGTAAAGTTAAACAGTGAAACCCACGGGTGAACAGTGAAATTTGGGTGAACAGTACAAAAGTGAACAGTGTTGACCGGGCAAGAAAAACAATGGGTGTAAACCCATGTCCAGTGGCAGTGAATAGTAACTTGACCGGTCGAATTCTTGACTTCTCGACTTTGTCTTTTCTTGACTACGGGTGAACTTGCTCTAAGAGCAAAGAGTGGTTCTAGTTGGACCTCCAAATTTGATATTTGGACCTCTAATTTTTTTCAATTATTAATAGATTTTGTCAAGTCATATGAAAAGACAAATAAGGACAAAGTTAGAAAAATGAAAAAAAAAAAAAAAAACTCTTCTTACCTTCCCAAAATATAACATTTAATTAAATTTTTTTTCCTGAAATTTCCTTATACTTTCATATAGTTTTAAAATTTACTTAAAACAATTAAGTAAAAATAATAATTTTTATACATGGCCTACAATTAATATAAAAGTAAATTCAAAACAATCTGATTTGAAATTTCCTTAAATTATATTCATTGAATATTATGATATTGTTATTACTCGATCTTTCAACCCAAAACCCATGAAATCATTCTTTTAGCAAATTCAAAGGAATTCCGGGAACATATCAAGATCGAGAACCAACCCTCTGATTAATTTTGGTGGAGGAGAGATCTACTCATAAGAGAACAATATCATGTGATTTTAATTCATTCTTTTTCTCATGGTTGAATATAGAGATAAAAAGTAGAGTAAGAGATTATTTATCTCATGTTCAAATGTGTTTTGGTAAAAATAAGGAGATCCACTTAGCTTTTCAAGTACTATAAAAAGTAAATTAGATGTATACTAAATATAGGAGGTCCAAATAGTAAATTTGGAGGTCTAACTTAAACCACCCAAGAGCAAATTAAAGATAAAGATAATTTAGGCTCACCATGACATAAGTTTTTCCACGTTTTTCAAAGTCATGAAAACCAAAAATTACTATTTAGAAGTCTAACTAGAACCACCAAAAAGCAAATTAAAGATAAGGGTTAATGCTCATACACCCCAAATTTGGGAAAATACTTCTCATACACCCCAGTGTATTATTTTTGTTCCCTTTTACACAACTTTTTCTCACTTTCTTTCCTACCTACCTGTCTTTTCAAAATCCCTACCATTAGTACCCCTTTGTTGTTTTGGTTTGTTAGAATCTGCATCTGCAAATGTCTCTTTCATAAATTTATATATGTCGTTTTAGAAACGTGGTGGGCCCATCAGAGTTTGTTTCATTTGAATATATGTATGAAGCTGACAGTCATCCTCTAATTCGAAAGGTAAACGGTACAATTTACTATTCATAATTTCAATTGTAGACAGACTTGAGCTTGTTGCTATATGCAAACATACTACTAAAGAACTGCAGAAAGAGAGAGAAAAACTGAGAAAATTAAAAACCTATCGGGACAGCCTTGATAGAGAATCTCCCAATTACTGGGATATTATTTATAGACTTCAGACTAGAATCTATAAGATAGAAGAAGAGATAGAAAATCTCCTATATGTTCTGGAAGAGGAACAAAAACCTCTGAATTATTTGAGCATTGGTTAGATCCGCACCTCACTGGTATCAGAGCTTGTAAAAGGCTCAAAGGAGAACCCCTCCTTAATGGGGACAATGTCAGAATTGTTACTAGAGAAAATAAATTCTCTACTAAAAGCTTCTGATGAGAAATATCAGAAGATGTTACTAGAAATATCTAGATGTCAGTCGACACTAGAAACAATACCTGCTATAATCCACCAATTAGAAAGATTGGAAAACAAACTGGATTATATCAAAGATCTTCCAAAAACGGAAGAAGAAAGACTGACAAGTGTCAGTAGAAAAATCAAAGAACAGCAAAAAACGCTGGAAACTATACTGAAGGACAAGAAATTGCCTACAGTAAAAAAGAAGACTAATGGGTTCAAACCATTAGAGAAACCAGACTCAAATCGTGTTCCTAACATGATTTTTCTGGAACCATCTACTAGTCAGACTAGTATCCGGTATGAAAATCCGGAGAATACAGAAAAAAGAGAACTGAAGATGTTAAGCATCTTTGGAAAAAAGAAAGGAGTTCAACTCCTAAATTCTGAAGAATTTGAATACAATGAAATCGAGCATGAGGTAAAAAACGCCTCAATTCCAAAGCTAGATTTCAAACAGATCTACCGAAGGGGAACATTTGACCTGATGGACAGCCATCATTTCAAAATACTTGAATTCACAACCCCCTCAACAACAGGAGAAACAGATCTCTTGATGATCACCCCTGCTGAAGTTGCCAGAGCACAAGCAAAGCAATACCAATTTATGCACATTGGAGCAGTCCAAGTCGGCATAAAACTATTGGCAAGAGAAGGCATCAACTGTTCAGTCCTATGTGTCCTGCAAGACAACAGACTGACAGACTTCCAAGCTAGTCTGTTTGGGACTCTAGAAGCATCACTATGCAACCAGGTAGCATATTTCAACTGCTTCCCCAACTTTTCAACCAGCTTGAAAGATGCAGCCCACTGCCTCAGACTGAGAGTCAAGACAGACGGGATCTCAATGAAAGAAGAAATGCAAGAATTGGCAATAGTATACAGAGTATACTACAAACTGATGAGCACCACAGTGGAACCAAAGACAAGGATCTCCAACATCCCTGGTCTCACTACTGGATTCCTCACCAACCAGAAGAACCATTCACAGCAGATTCACAAGGTTGCTTGGAATGAAGTAACTTTTCCTCTTGAATGGAAACTGTCCGGTCCAAAAAAGCTGCCGGAAAGAGCAAAAGCAAGGATCTACGAGAGTAGACGCACTGGAGAAATCAGCCTCAACTTTGAAGATCACAGGAAAAGTGATGTATGTCCTGAAAACATCAGGATAAACAGCAGTCTTCTGAGAAGAAGCTACAGCACCAGAGAAGCCGGTGTCAGTGGTACAAAACCCACTATTGACGAACCAATATCAGAAGAAGATCTGGAAGCTGATCTATGCAGACCAGTCCATATGCTCAGAGCTGAGAAGCTCTATGATCTTTACAAAGAAGCTGAGAATTGTGAAAGTCCTGAACGATTAGAAAAACTAATCGAGGAAATGAAAGAATTCAAATACAGAAAGACAAGAAAAGTCTTTCCTTACCAAGATGTTGAAATGGAAGAAGGAGGAAGCTCCAGAACTTTCATCAAAAAAGAAACAAGGGAAATGAAACTCCCAGTTCAGAAAGCCCCCACGGGTAAAAAAGGAGAAAGAAATTCTCAAAGATTTGTCCCAGAGGACAATCTACCCAGAGTTCCTATTACCAATTACGGAATCTGGTTGAATCTAGACAAGAGTCTAGACAAAAGAAAAACTATTGACCAATGGGTAGACAGCCTGATGATGGCCTCTGCACTTACCCTTGGCAAATTTGAAGCACCAGATTTGCAGGTGTACTATGAAACTACTCTCACTGGAGTGGCAAAAAAGTACTACCTATCTTTCAAGGAAACTACCAGAGGAAGAGACTGGCTTGAAGAGATAAAAAATTCAAAGTCTCCGTATGATTTTGCAGTACCCCTGTACGATCAATTCTGTGGAGATCTCTCAAATCTGAGTGAGAAAGCCAAAGAAACGGCAAAGTCGAATATCTATGCTCTCAAGATCTGTGACATGAGATATTTCGAAGAATACCTGAATGAATTTCAGGAATATTACTGTACAATTGGTGAACTAGAGAATACTGATCTAGTTAATCTGTTGCACAGAAAGCTCCCTGAACCATGGAGAACAGCTGTGAGAGAAAGCATAGCTGAAAAACCAATTGAACGATTTTCAGTTGGAGGAATTGCCGACAGAATCCGGCAACTACTGAAGGAGCAATGCAAAGCCAATCTTAGAGCTAAGATGGCCAAGAAGCAACTCAAAGGAGTTGAAAATTTCTGTTACGGAATACTGGATATGCCCACAAACTGGGGATGTCATGAATCCAAATTCCACAGAAAGAAGAAAAAAGAAAAATATTACTCGAAAAAATTCAAAAAGAGTAATCAGAGAAAGAATTGGAGATTCAAGAAAAGCTCCAATTACAAGAAGCAACAGGATGAAGATCCAAAAAAGAAATTCTTCAAGAAAAAGAAGAATACTCAGCAGCATAAACAACCTAGCAAGAAAGCTTGCAGATGTTGGTTGTGTAAAGCTGAAGGGCACTATGCCAATGAATGCCCGGAAAAGGGTAACAGATCTACTAAAGCTCTCTTTGAAGAATATGAGCAAATAGTAGAAGTAGCAAACATGAAAGGCTACGAAATAGCCTATTCTGATGATGAAGATGACGACAGGTCAGTCTATTCTGCCTGGTCCGAAGAAGAAGAAAGTTCATCAGAAGAGTCTGAGATAGATTCTGAAGTAGAGTACTTCGAATCCAGACAAATGAACGTGTTGAAAGTCAAAAACTGGGAAGAAAGCAAGACAGAATCCTTCATGTCTTCTTATCAGGTCAACCCTGGTTCATTCGTCTGTGACTACTGCTTATGTCACGAGAAGAATGGTCTCCCTATGTTCTGCGAAGAGTCTAAGAAGACGTATCACAAAGAATGCTTCATAGCTGAAGCAAGAAGAAAAACCAAGAATGGTCTTGTCAGCCAATGGGTTGAGCAAGAATATGAAGAGTATTTCGCTGAGAAAAAAGCGAAAGAAGTTGAAACTCTGTTCCAGGAAACCATGGAACAAACAAAGAATGTTGCAGCAACTGTAGTCCAAGAAACGACTATGGAACAACCATCTTCCTCAGAAATAAAGGAAGAAATCATCGGTGAAAAAACAATCGATGAAGATATTGAACTGGTTGAAATACCAGAAAATGTCCATCTCTTAGAAAGACAAGAGATAGCTGCGGATACTGGTACATGGGATCTACTTGGCCAACCTTCCGGCAAGTTTGACTACAAAGTCAGATATGATCCTCCCCCCTGGTTCAGTAATCCAGACAGCAAGAAGATAACTCCTACAGATTGGGATGATGATGACAAATCACCCACTCAGGAAAATGTTCCAGAAGAATGTAAACCGTTCATTCCAACGGAACAAGCTCAAGAAAATGAGCCTCACCAATCGAAAGCCGTCTCTACAAGTAGATACAGCAACTACATAGAGATCGGACTCAAGTTCCCTGATCACAGGAAATATCATCTACATGCTTTTGTAGATAATGGATCAGGCTTTACTGTTGCAAAGAGATTTGCAATTCCAGAAGAACTCTGGAACGAAGACAAGAAAAAGTCAGCTACTGGTGTTACATTCGATGGAAGCCATCTCACCATGAAGAAAGTAGCAAAAAATGTTCATATCACCATTGGTGGAGGAACATTTATCATCCAGAATGTTTGGCAATCTGAAGGCCAAGGATCTGATTTCTTGTTGGGCAATGATTTTATTCTCCAACAACGATTCATTCAGGATGAAGAAGCGATAGGCTTCAGAAAAGGAGAACGGGTGTTCTGGGCTGACCGCCTCACACAGGCATACAGTGTGGCCGGTCCCGGTTTTACTACTCAGCATCAGAGATCGCAACAGAATAGTGGTGATCTTACCCCCTACAAACCCAAATTTCAACCCATACTCCAAATCAAACAACAAGAAGAACTGCTTGTTGAAGAATCTTCAGAAGAAGAAGAAGAAGCTAGTGAAGATGAAGAAGCTAGTTTCATCCATGAGCACAACCTCAAGCACTTTCAGAACAAGCTTGAGTCTCAACAAACTCCCACTCTTGACAAAATCAAGAAACTACTCGAGCAGAATGTGGATACAAATCCTCAGAAGTTTTGGGAAAAAGACCCAGTGGTCTGTGAATTAAGATTGCATGACATGAATGCTATCTGCCATGTCAAAGCCATTCCTCAGTACAAAGAGGAAGATCAAAAAGAATTCAGAAGTGATATTGAAGATCTCCTGAAGAAGAGATTAATTCAACCTTCCACTAGCCCTCATCATGCTCCAGCATTCTACGTGAGAAATCATGCAGAGAATCTAAGAGGAAAAGCTAGAATGGTTATTGACTATAGAGATGTCAATAAGAAGACTGTCAAAGACGGATATCAGATCGCTCAAGTCAGAGTCCTGATCAACCAGCTCAGAGGAGCTAAAGTCTTTTCGAAATTCGATGCAAAGTCGGGTTTCTGGCAGGTCAGGATGCATCCTGAGAGTGTACCTCTCACTGCATTTGGAACACCACAAGGTCATTACGAGTGGCTGGTAATGCCTTTTGGTCTCAAACAAGCTCCCTCAATCTTTCAAAGAAAGATGGACAACATCTTCAAGCATGTAGCGGAGTTCTGCGTCGTCTATATAGATGACATCCTGGTCTTCTCCAAAAACAGAGAAGAACACATGAAGCACCTCTACGAGGTAGCAAAGCTGATAGTCCAGCATGGAATTATCCTAGGTGAGAAGAAAATCTTCTTTATCCTCGATGAAGTTGATTTCCTAGGAATAAACATCAAGAATGGAGTCATAAAGCTCCAACCTCACATCCTTGAAAAGATCTGGAAGTTCCCAGACAAAATTCCTGATGCTAAGAGTCTAGAGAGATTCCTTGGTGTCATAAATTATGGGAGAGATTTCATCCCTAGAATCTCAGGATTAACAGCAATATTATCCCCCAAGACAAGTTCCAAAAGGAAATGGAACTTCACAGAAGACGATGAAAAGATCGTGAAGCAGATAAAAAACCTCTGCAAGAACCTCCCTCCTCTTCAACAACCAGAAGAGAATGATGAAATTATCCTCCAGACAGATGCGAGTGATAATTACTGGTCCGGTGTTGTTCTGGCGAGAGCGCCTGGAACTAACATTGAAAAGATCTGCAAATTTTGTAGTGGCAAGTTCAGCCCTGCAGAACTGAATTATCCCACAGGGGAAAAAGAGATTTTAGCTGTCAAGAAAACAATTTTAAATTCTCCAGCTTATCTGAGAAAAACCTTTACTGTCCGCACCGATTGTGCTAGAGTAAAGAATTTTAAAAATTTTAAACTTGACAAAGCTGCTGATAGAGGAAGATTAGCCAACTGGCAATTGTTTCTTAACCAATATGATTACACTGTTGAATTAATTGCAGGAAACAAGAACTATCTTCCAGACGCATTGACCAGAGAACTGGCAATGTTCAGCCAAAGAGAAGACGACGAAGGTCGTAATCCCAGAAGCAGAAGGACTGGGAAAGAACAGGAATCTGAAGAAGATCCAAAAGAAACCAAGGAGAAAATCCTTAAAAGGTTTCTGCTAAGCTCAAAAGGCTTGGCCTCAACTGATCAATCCCAGGGTAAAGGATTGGCTAGCCCGTCTCAAACGGCAGACGGTAAAGGCACATCAAGACCGTTGACGGCTGCTGCTTTGCCAAAAAGCAGACCAACTCCTAGTGGAGTTATAAATGTTTTTAATTACGAATTAAGAACTTTTGATACTCCTGTGTTCAGAACTGGCAGGAGACTAGCGTATCACCAGAAGGCAATCCTGGACAATCTCTTATTTGCCTTTCAAGAAAGAAGCAGTGGATTAATGTTCCCAGCTCTGTTTGCATTAGCTGAAGAACTCTACGAGAATGGTAGACCACAAGGTGAAGAGCTTCATACACAGCAGAGTGCTGTAAGGAAAGAAAAACTATCCTTCCTTGAAAGTCCAGAAAGTGCTAGGGTCCCTATCATAGCACTCAATGAATCAGATTGGTATGAATTCCATAATCTGATAGGAAGGCACAATCCTGAAAACCTAGTTCCTCCAACCCTCTTTATTGTCTCAGGACCATATGTTGGAAGATACCTGGTAAATGTTCAGAGTGAACATCCTCAAGAACACAAGCTATGGCTTGTTGAAAATGGTTTTGTCCATAATTTATGGACTAAAACTAATGATGATCTGAGAGGCTTGCCGCCTATTATTGTCAACACGGTCAAGAACATCAGAAAAGACAACTGTATGCTTCGTCTGAAGTTCAGATCCACACCTCCTGAATGGATCCAGAAGACAGATGGTGAAGTTGAATATATTCCTCCATATCATTATGTGAGAATTATTCAAAGAAGATATCTTCAACCAGCCTGTGTAGCATACAACGGCCAACCGAATTCTAGCATTCCCTGGATGAAGGCCATGGCTCTTGACTACATCAAAAAGATCATCTCTGAAGACATCAACAACACATTCCTGGCAGCAGGAGAAAAGACAATTATCACTGCTTACGATCATCCTGACGTAGTCAGCAGCGATATATTCCTATCTCTAACCAGAAAAGAGATAGACTCGACAATGGCATGCATGCGTTGGGTGGAAAAGCTTGAAAATGACAACCACTACAAGATGTATGTTGATACAGACGTCGAGGATAATGCAACAACAACTCGCATGGCCCAGACAGACAACAACTCCTTTGTCTTTGGCCACCATTCTGAAACGGACGAGAACATGTGAAGCTACAGGTGAAGAATCAGCACCAAAATAGCAACTGTAGAACTTTAGACTTTTCTAAAGCTACTTTTGCTTTTTCCTTTTCAAAAGAAAAGGTTAAGTGAAAAACATTTCACTTTTCCTTTTGCTTTTCCCTGACCGACCTCCACCAGCAGGAGCACTACGAAAAGCAGAAGTCACGGAGTTGTCCTGTAGATTTTCGCATTTTGAATTCTAGTTTGAGTTCCGCTCCCTATATAAGGAGCTTCAGCTTCTCTTAGAAGGAATTGGAAAAGGAGATGAGAAAATTAGATCAGAAAACTCCTCTGATAATAAAAATAGTAGAATAGCAGTGTGCTTCCTTTCCTGTTTAGGTGTGAAGTAATGTGCTTCCAATACAAGTAAGTAACTGTTCTCATTCTTATGGATAGCTAAACAGCTTTTGCTGTTTACCTGAGAATGAGGCTCTGATTGTTTAAAGTTTTATATGTATATTTGAATAAATAAATTCAGATGGATGTTCACCCACTTCTTTAATTTATAAAATGTTTATGTCATTATCTTTACATATTGTAATCATCTTTATCATGCATAGTTTACTATGTCAAAGTTTGAACATTCGAATGCATGCATCCCATGGAAAGCTAAAGTTCTAAGCCTTACTGTTCAGCCAAAAGAATCAGTTTTAAAACAGAAAAATTAGGACAAGCAGCAGTGATTCCGCCCTGTGAGTAGCCGTTTAGACAGGAAGTCGTTAGGCGAAATGTGGCATGTTGAAGGCTAGTCTTGTTTTTGTTTTAATGTTTTTTATTGTTTCCTTTTGACTGAATAGCACGGTAGAAGAATCTAAGGTCAACATAGGATACAGAGGGCATTTGTTTGTTAAAACTATCCATGTTAGTCTTTGTCTATTGTCAATAGTGAAATACCAAAGTGTTGGGCAGTTGGGAAAAATACCAAGGATTTTTGGGTATGCGGGAATTACCCCTTAAGATAATTTAGGCTCACCATGACATAAGTTTTTCCACGTTTTTCAAAGTCATGAAAACCAAAAATTTCTGTCGGAGCGTCTTCATCGTTCACGTCTTTCACGAAGAACAATGATCCGCCATTACCCATTGGTATCCAAAAGAAAAAGTTCGCTGTGGGCCTGTAGCACACTGTTACTTTGTTTACTTGTTCCTTCCACAAAAAGGAGGCACAAAATACGTACGAATCAGAGCACACGTTACTCACACTTTACTCGGTCGAAATGCTCCGCTGTCTTTTGTCTGTTAACTCCAAACTTTTCCTCATCACGAAAAACACAAGGAAATTTCTTACACCGTCCTACACTTGACTCCTGGTACTCATCCTTTTGGGGTCAAAGTGTCACTGTGGCTTCTTTTGCCTTTGTTTAAAGTCTTCTGTACCAGACCACCCACCAACCCTCCTCCACACTTGTCTTAAACCTACAGAGAAAAGATTTGGTGTCTGTGTACCTGTAAACCCTTTTGCCGTTGGATCATTCTTGCAAGTTGGTGTTTGATGATCAAGTTGTGATTTGGTATACTATGGAGAGGTATGAGATTGTGAAAGATATTGGGTCTGGGAATTTTGGGGTGGCAAGGTTGGTCAGAGATAAGTGGACCAGAGAACTCTTCGCTGTTAAGTTCATTGAGAGAGGCCAGAAGGTCAGACTTCATCTTCTTCACTCCTTTTACTTCTACCATTTTTTTTCTTTCTGAATTTTCTGAATTTTTCTGGTATTGGGTTTCTTTTGGTGTTGCAGATAGATGAACATGTGCAAAGGGAAATCATGAACCACAGATCGTTGAAGCATCCCAATATTGTTCAATTCAAAGAGGTAAGTGATTAGTGATGAGTTAGGTACTTAGGTCAATATTCATCCATAAATGATAATATTCCTCAACCATCAATTCATATAGGATTGGCCAATGCCCTGTTTTGTTGAATAAAGACATTATATTTTGGGGTAATTATGATCTTTCTAAAAAAAAACTGAGAATGAATAATCCCTAAGCTTATAGCATGTCTCCTACACATAAGCAGCTTGTTCCTTTTTATGGCATGTTGTCTTTCAGATTCAGTTTTGTATAGGCTTGCTTTGCATCAGCATCTGTTGAGGTTGGAGTTAAGACAGAACATGCTAATTTATGCCTCTAGTGTGCATGAATTAGTTTACTTCCTGTAACTTTTTTAGAATGTTCAGCAGAAACTTTCTTTACCGTGGCCTTTCTGATTGACTCTTCTAGCTATAGTGATGGAATATTGGGTGTCTTCCTTGCAGGTTCTTCTGACACCAACTCATCTAGCCATAGTAATGGAGTATGCTGCTGGAGGAGAACTCTTTGGGAGAATATGCAATGCTGGTAGATTTAGTGAGAATGAGGTAAAGTAGTTAACGAGGGGGCGAGTTTCAAGGAAAACTTTTGTTCGTCAGAATATGGGGTTTTTCATTTTCCCCTGAAAATGAAATCAATAAAAAGAATTACACGCACTTTTACTTATATATCAGTCATGATATTACTATAACTGACATCCTTCTGCAATTCTATTGTTCTTCTGCATCAGGCAAGGTTTTTCTTCCAGCAATTGATATCTGGAGTCAGTTACTGTCATTCAATGGTATGTTAATTGGAACTCTTCCGGTGTGTGGTATATCGTTGATTTATTTTTTATTTTATTTTTTGTTCTTGATATTTGATAATATTCATTGTAGTAAGCAAATAGTTCATTTGTGGCAGCAAATATGTCACAGAGACCTTAAGCTTGAAAATACACTCTTAGATGGCAGCACAGCACCTCATGTCAAAATATGTGATTTTGGATACTCAAAGGTATTCCACAAACTCTAGAGTAAGGAATCTGCATTAGGGGTTCAGGTTAATGAGACGTTGAGTAATTATTTTTTTCACTTCGTTTTTGTAGTCACTACTGCAGTCTCAGCCAAAATCAACTGTAGGAACACCAGCCTATATTGCTCCTGAGGTCCTATCTAAAAAGCAATATGATGGAAAAGTAAGTTCCAATTCCTGTGCCTTTTCATTGACATCATAAATTGTTATGGGTTCAGCATCTTTTGTAGCTAATCTTCACATTATAGATTGCAGATGTTTGGTCTTGTGGAGTCACCTTATATGTGATGCTAGTTGGAGCTTATCCTTTTGAAGATCCTGATGATCCTAACAACTTCAGAAAAACAATTGATGTTAGTGGCATTACTACCTTTTCACCAATAAAATTGAACATGCTGTGTATATTGGAAAACATTGCTTATATCAAAACTGAGTACTTAATTTCTAGAGCTATGGTTAACATATTGTCTCATGCAGCGGATCCTTGGCGTACAGTACTCAATTCCAGATCATGTTCAAGTTTCCATTGAATGTAAACATCTTTTATCTCAGATATTTGTGGAAAAACCCGAAAAGGTAATTATGTGGCTTCTGTTTTGGTGTTGAAGCTACTAGACAATTAGAGTTAACCATTAGGGTTATTTAATCCCCTACGAGGAAAAGAAAAATCATGCGTCTTATAACAGAACAATTACATTCCTGACCCAATTAACTAGGTTAGCTGCTAGATTGGTAGTAGTCTCGCAACCAATTGATACTCAGAACAGTTCCATTCCTGACCAATTACTTTTGTATGCTGCTAACCTGAGGAGTGAGTGAGGGTCATAATTTAATTTATTTTCTTTTTCCTTCTGATTATTGAAAATATCTGGTTTTGTTTACATGTTTTGAGTTTAAATTTATAGGTTCAAGTTAGCTTTCTCATTGTGGTCTTTGCTCGCAGAGAATAACAATCGCAGGAATTAAAAACCACCCTTGGTTCTTAAAGAACTTACCCATGGAACTGATGGAAGGAGGAAGTTGGCAGAGCAATGATGTAAATATTCCATCTCAAAGCACTGAAGAAGTTATGTCCATAATTCAAGAGGCAAGAAAATCAGTACAGTCCCCAAACGCAGTTACGCATCTCATCGAAGGCAGCATGGATCTTGATGATTTGGATGCTGAAGTTGAAGACATTGAAACAAGTGGTGATTTTGTATGTCACGTGAGTAGTTAAACTGTACGTACACATCATAGTGATCATACTTGGCTCTTGGCGGTCGATCTGGAGTTGAATTCTGTAAAAAGTAATAGTAGTGTACCTAGAGAAGCACGGGATAAGTTTTGCTAATGGCAGAATTATTACCAAAGCATCCAAAAAGAAAATATAAAGCTCGAGAATACCATGCTAATTCCTCTTCGAACGGTGAACTTCATTCCACGGGGTCTGGTTGTTCTGATACATGGTGTGGAAGAGGGTGTAGTGGTTCTTGATATTGGTTTGATCCATGGTGGTACATCAGTAGGCCTATGAAAGCACCCAAGGTTGATGGGCATGCTATAGTCCAGCCCTGTTTTGTAAGGCCATGGGTCAGTCCAGCTCGACCTTATGGGCGGGCCTATTGACAAAGGATAGGACTTGGGCAATGCTTTCCAATTCCAGGGCTACCATGGTCTCAAGCTCCGCCCCCCTTATTAGTAAAACTACTGTAAAAGTGTAGAGCTTGCCTGGAGTTGCCTAAGATTACAAAAAGTTTCTTATTTTTTTCTTCTTCTGTTTCGACGACAATATATATATATATATATATATATATATATATATATATATATCAGAATTTTGACGATAATATATTAAGACCAAAGATTATACATGTTTTCACACCCCTTTTGAGGTACAACAATAAAAGACATCGTTTAAGTGGTAACTTTAGCTGTTTTCTAACACAACCAGAACCAACCCTTAGAACTCAGGGTCCAGAGTTTTCTACGTCATTTTAGTTATAAAAAGAGTTAATAGCCCAAAAGTCCAAAACCTAAACCTAGCCACACCTCGGAGGAGGCACAAGTCAAGGTTTTAAATCTCTGCGATATTTCCGATATATCTCCCGATATCTCTTTTTTTCGACGGACCGATATATCTAGGGGGTAAATATCTTATCTTTTACCGTTTCTGCGAAATTTCTCCTACATTGTCAAATATCCCCTATATATTAGATATTTGCGATATATCCCCGATAAAGTGAAGAAATATCTGTAAAATTTGAGGTAAAAATATATAAAAAACTCGGTAATTCTCTAAATGAAAATATGTGTGAAGAGAGATCTCCTAAAGGCAAATCTGACTATCTGAGTGAGGAGAAATACCCTCAAGGTGAATCTAGGTGAGTAGAAAATCCCTTCAAGGCGAATCTAGGTGAGGAAAAAAATCCCCTCAAGGCGAATCTTTACCCTGGAGAAATACCCTCAAGGCGATTTTAGGTGATAAGTAATTCTCTAAAAGTCTAAATGCAAATTTGTGTGAGGAGAGATTTGGTACTATATAGTCTATAACTATGTTTGTAACTTTGTAGTTGAATAATTTGTGTGAGGAGAGATTTGGTACTATATAGTCTATAACTATGTTTGTAACTTTGTAGTTGAATAATAGAAAGAAGATAAAGCCATAAATGTTCAATTATTCAAATGAGGCCAAATGACATTGCAGAAGGAAGTCAAGGAACCATATATGGATGACATGATGAGAAGAGAGTGCAAAGCACGGAGTATTAAATTTTGTCTATGCATCTTGAAAAAGTGAGGAATAATGAAGCTACTGTGTAGTATGTGAGTGTATAGTCTGTGGTTGAATAGTATAAAGAAGCTAAAAGTTCAAATGCTAAAGTAACTATCAAATGGAATAGGTGTTATGTGTAGTCTGTGAGTGTATAGTCTGTAGTTGAATAGTATAAAGAAGCTAAAAGTTCAAATGCTAAAGTAACTATCAAATGGAATAGGTGAATAACATGCATAAAGAGACTCAGAGCAGGCAGTCAATTATTCAAAAGTGGCCAAGTTTAATTATTTGAAAAGAGACCAAGTTCAATTATTTCAAAAGAGGCTGAGTGAGTTTGCAAAAGAAACAATATATTAATGAAAAACAGAGTGACTATGCATCTTAAAGAAGTGATCGAGGAATCTATATAAGAGTTTATCATATACTTCAATTTACACATCGAAGCAGTCTTGCAGTCGTTTTAAAGAAAAGAAGTTCTACATTTCTGGTATAAATAGTTCTTCTTAATATTACACATTATGTTTTAGATCTAATCTGCAAGTTACAATAAATATTTACTTGTTTTAGTACATTTTTATATGCTAGATTAAAAATGGCAAGCAGCGGTAAAGGTGGAAATGGTCCAGCATGGAAGTACGCAACTCCCGTCGAAGGAAATCGAAATGGTACAACATGTATATTTTGTTTTGCCACTTTTAAAAGTGGAGGTATTACAAGATTGAAGAGTCATTTATCGGGTTATGATCCTCACAAGAGTGTAAAGAAATGTGATAAGGTGCCACCGGAGATCAAAACAGAGGTGATAGCATGGATAAAGAGAAAAGATTCTATTAAGCAAGAAAAGACAGCTGTTCAAGATGATATTAGAGAAGAACTCCGCAATGATTATCTTGGCAATCAAACAAGTCTGTACAATGACGATGACGACAATGATGATGATGGATTTCAGTATCCACTAGACATGCACCCTGCAGAACGACAAGATTATTGTGCTGCAGTAAGACGATCAACCGTAGATCGTGATAAGAACTCTCAGTTTAGTAGAAGTGCAAGATTTCAATTTCCAAAACAATCAAGAGGCGGTAGTAGCAGTCAACAACCGCAACAAGTTGATCGATCAAAAACCTATCGGTACTCATTTCCTGAGCCTCCAGTAGCAATGCCATCAAAAGATAGTCGATCAAAACAAAGCACAATTAAATCATTACTAAAAGGTGGTAGAGAACTATTGGCAACAATGGTGTCCAAATACCACATATATGATGCTGTCCCTTTTAACAAAGTTGATTCTCCACATTTTCAAAACATGTTGACTACAGCTGGAAATCTAGGTAAATTATATTGTATTTACATATTTCTTCATGGACAATTATGTTAAGTAGAATTTATATAATGAACATTCCTATAAAATAAATAATTTTCTTGTTTAGGTCCTGGTGTAAAGCTTCCTATCTCCTATGAAATTCAGACTTGTTACTTAGAGAATGAGTACACAGAAATGAAAAGGTATGTGGATACTCACAGAGAAACCTGGAAAATATATGGATGCACTATCATGTGTGATGGATGGACTGGCCCAACCAAAATGTCTATTCTAAATTTCATGGTGTATTCAAAAGGTTCAACTGTGTTTTTGAAGTATGTAGATGCTTCACATATGAAAAAAAATGATCAGTACATAGAACTATTGTTAGATGAGATTATCCAAGATGTTGGACCAGAAAATGTTGTCCAGATTGTCACTGACAATGCATCAGCATTTAAAAAGGCCGGAAGGGAACTACAGAAAAAATATCCGCTGTTCTGGATCCCGTGTGCTGCCCACTGCATCGATTTGATATTTGAAGATATTGGGAAGCAAGAGACTGTTTCCACTGTCGTCAAATGGGCTCAAAGTGTAACTAACTACATCTATAATCATGGTTGGGTACTGGCTGAAATGAGGAGCATCACGAAGGGACATTTGATTTGACCGGGTAAAACTCGATTTGCGACAAATCACATTGCCATCGACAGTATCTTGAAGAAGAAATCTGATTTGAGAAAATTGTTTACAAGTAGCGCATGGAATGAGAATGCAGCGAGCAGGACCAGAGATGACAAAAGGATAGAAAAAAAGTCCTCGATGGGACATTTTTGGATGGCATGGAAGCAGTCCATAAAATTTATAAGCCATTGTATAAGATTTTTCGAATTGTTGACACAAAAATTCAGCCAACCATGCCCATATTATATGATATGTTTGAAAGAGTGAAACAACAAATCTCACATATGAGAGGAAAGAAATGGGTGCTTAAAATCATCAATGATCGATGGGATAACACATTAAGTCAACCATTGCATGCATCATGTATTATTTCTCTATCTCGAAATACGTTTGTATCTTGATAATTACTTAGTTAGATCTATATTATATAACTTTTTGGTTTCTTGTTTGTAGCACATTTCTTAAACCCAAATTTTCATTATCAACTTGATGTTGGTTATAGCTCACGTTTCACAAACTCTCTGGCAACAGTTGTCGAACAATTTAACATAAATGGAGAAATTGTGGATACATTTGTGGATGAGGTAACTTCTTATTGATGACAACCTTAAAAAATTTTGGGATTAGAAATGACCAATTTTCAAATGGTTAATGCAGATTGTATGCTTTAGAGATGCAAAGGAATTATTTGGGTCAACCATAGCAAGAAAAACAAGAGAAACCAGAAATACAGGTTTGTGGTATATCCGTATATGTATATATTAAAACACACACACACACACACATATAATTTCTTTAATACAAAATGTTGATCTACTATAGCAGTAACTCATTGTAGTAGCTTTACAGCTGATTGGTGGACACAATGTGGGTATTCTGCACCAAACATGCAGAAAATTGCAATGCGTATTTTGGCACAAACGGCTTCTTCTTCTGCGTGTGAGAGAAATTGGAGTACATTTGCTATTATTCATATCAAGCAAAGGAACCGTTTGGCATATCAGAAGTTGGAAAAGCTTGTATACTGCTACTACAACATGAAGCTGCGGCTGCGAGATAAACAGGCAAAGAATAATGTGGTCAATGAAAACAACTATATAGATCTATTTCATGTTGCAAGCGAGCCGCTTGATAATGGCATTGATCCACTTCATGATTGGATTATGCCTGCACACCTCGATGATGAAGCTGGAAGACCTCTTCCACAAGTTGTAGAAACTGCAACTAATGCTGGAATCAATGTAGAGAGAGTCTTATCTGAAGAAGTTGTTAACAACCCATAAGATAATTCAGATAGTGATGATGCGTGGGGTGGTACAGCAACTCCAGATAGTTCTGATGATGGTGGAGAGGGTGGAAGCGGAACAGGTGGTGGAGGTGAAAGATATGAATATGGACAATCTTCTGTGGATGGAGGATTCCAATTTACCTGTGAAGGTAATTTTGATCATGCCACCCAAGATGAAGACCAGAGAGTGAGAACAGCTGGTCATGGTGCTCAAGAGAAGACCCGATATGGGAGGAGGACTAGAGGTGCAACTGATGATCAAAGTACCCTATCTGATGTTTCTTCAATTGCCTTAAGTTTTGACTCTATCAGTTTAGGCACAGAGCGCAGTGAGATCTCAAATGAATCTCATGAAGGCAACAATCAATTTGGTTATGATGCTTATGGATATAATCAATATGGAGAAGTATATGATCAGTCATCCAGTTGGGTTTATCCTTATTATCCCCTTATAGGGGAAACAGTCGGCAGCTCTAAAGAGATCTATAACTATCATGTTCATCACTACAATTCGCACTATATGGGTCATATATCTTGGTCTGATTATTGCATTTTCGTAGACCAGCGAGCGGCTTTTCAACCGCGTAGAGTCTCTTTTTGGATGTAGATGAAGTTGACATTCATATGTATTTATATGTAGTTCTAAATTTCTAATAAATTGACTTTTTTCAAAAACGATATTTTCGTACCCTGTATCCCCGATATTTCCGATATCTCCCTTTTTCAAAGTACCGATAGATATGAAGATACCGATATTTAAAACCTTCGGCACAACAACGTCCTCTTCCTTTGATGTGGAGTGAGGAGACATAGGAACCCATAATGGCCAAAGCTGCCTCCTATGCTGCTAAAACATGCTACCGAGAAGCCCACACTAAACTGGAAACACATCCCCACATATGCAGAAAGCCTCAAAGCTACCCATTTGTCTCCTTTGACGAATTCCCAACAATAAAAAAGACAAATTTGAGCAGAAATCCAGATCCAAACCCGATCAAAAAGTGAAACACCACATCCATAGTTCCATAAACCAAGGTCATCAAAGCAATTGAAGCACCACCCGTATTGGGCCAAAAGACACCAACCATAAACAATCAGTTGTCTCCACTCTGCACCACCAAATAGAAAGGAGTTTCTCCTTTAAACACTGAACAACCAAATGAAAGGGTCAAAGGGAGAAATCCGAGGAACCACCATGAAGGAAATCGAGAGGAAGAAGAAATCTCCAACCTGAATTTGAAGCGGGGAGCGCATCCCTAAGATCCGCAAAATCGAAACGAAAGAGAGAGCTTGAGTTGACGACCCTTAGCCAAACTAAGAGATGATGTAGAGAACTCATGTTGCGGTCAAAACCTCAAGAAGTCGCCGCTGGTGCTTGTGATTCAAGGCCTAGCAAAGAAAAGTTTAGGTAGAGAAATGTTTTTTCAAAATTTATTGGATTTTTATATTCTTCTTTTTCAAGGTTTGTTGAATAAATAACATATTTAAAGCCGTAGAATCTCATTGAGACTAGAACATAAAAAGGTATATGGATTGAACTTTTTATCTAGAACATAAAAGGTCTGTTCTATAGCTAATGATAAAACTCTCGTATGTATGTATCACAGGCCCGCTCACCTGTAGGACGAAAATAAAGGGACAAAATGGGACGAAATCATCCCAGCTGTTAGATCTTAATTGAATTGATCAAGAGATAGAATAGTAAACCATTAAATTAAAATTTCTTTGATGCATTACTCAATCCCGTCTCGCTACTCTGCTAAGACTCCACGCTTAGCCTATTTATCTTCCTCCTCCCTCGTCTCAACTCTCAATCCATCTACGATCCCTCAAAGCCTCCCCTATACCACTTTTGATTCATCCTCATCACCATAAGACTGGTCTATCTTGAAGGTATTTTTCTTAGATTTTACTCTCTCTCGATTTTAGGGTTTTCTTATTTTTCTTTTCTTTTCAGTTTGGTGGATCATGGAGCCATTGTATTTTGTTTGATGATTTCATTGCTGGTGTTCTGATTTCATTGTCGAAATTTTGGGTGTTCCTGTGGAAGTATTGATTTTTGTTGCAAATGGAAATTAGTTTAGTTTTCGGATTTGGATTCCTGCTCAAAATTCGATTGACTGGATTTGTTATGTTTGTTTTGGGATTTGAAAGTGTTTCTATTTTTAATTGCTGGGATATAGAGTTGGGTCAAAAGAAATTGAAAAAAGGTCAATACTTTTGTCCATGGAATGGATTGAATCATTGAATAGGAAGCCTAATTGACCAACTTGATTAAGTGGTTAGACTCTGTGGAATTGGTTTCACCATTTTTGTTTTGTTTTGATAATTGTTTGACTACTTTATTACTAAAAGTGTGATTGATGCTGCAGCCGTCCATGCTATACATTTGGGAAGAACATGAAGCGAGCTGGTTTTGGTCCTGGCTTTTTACAGGTTTGTTTCTTTTCCTTCATCCTTTGGTGAAGTGATCAAAGTCAAAATCTTTGAGGCAAAGTTTTGGTGTTGAGGAGAATGAGAGAGGCCATATTGCACCGTGTTGAATGAGCTGTCTAGTTTCACTTTGTTCTATATCTCATGATTGTTTTTCCACAGATGAGAATTGTTTAGATAGAATTTGAATCTTGGTATATTGTTATGCAGGGAACTCTTCATTTGATTCTAGTTGCTAGCATCCTTCTCAACTGCATTGCGTTTATTATCAACAACAAGTGCTGCAAATGAAGGCTGAGATTAATCGGAGTCAGAAAGGACAGCCAAGTGTAGCTGCGATTTCTCTCTTGACCGTAAAAATTTGAGAGATAGTGATTCAACCAGTTACTTGAACAAATTGATTAGTTAGCTTAAATTCTTTTCTGATATTTGTGTTGGATGTACTTGTCGGGAAATTTGAAATTCTTGTTAAATTGATTGTCTTATCCTGATTTATGGAGATTGTTATTAGTACCGGAATGATATTTACCATTGTATTTACTATATGTGTTATTTACTCGGGTGTTTAGTATCGGAATTGTTAAGACTTCTGCTACAGGCCAATAACACTAAGCTAAAGTCTTTTGCTGCATCATTACTAAACAGAGCTTACCTCCTTATTCTGCAGTGAAAATAATAGTACCAAGTTGGACATTATTTCTCGACCTTGCATTAAATTATCAATTGAAAGATCCAGAAAAATGGGTGGCTGATGATTCAATTAGCTCAATTATAGAATCCTTGTGCAGTATACTATGCTGAATAAAAATTGAAACATGTAATAGACATCCCAATTCACAATCACAAGTTATAATCATAATGCAAAAGAAGATACACATGTTATGGTCAGTGGATGAATGAAAAAACATTCATTGAATGACAACCCAACTGATGCATATTACAATCCATTACATATAAAAAAGCTTGCGATTATGCTGAAACAAAATAGAAGAAAGATCAACTTCATCCTTTACATGCTAAGTGGTGCTTCATTTGATTGCTCAGTGGGGTTGATTTGTATACTTGACCTGATCATATACAATATCAATGATATATTAATAAGCATGAAATAAACCACATAGGGAAATAAAAGCAAGTGTTAGTAGTAAATAAAGTTATTACCCATTAGTATTGTCATTATTGTGCTTGTCACATGTTTTTATGTTATGCCTACTTTTACCACATTTTCCACAGTTTCTCTGCTTATTCATTGCAATTTCTTTGGATGACTTCAACCTCTTCCCACTTCCTTTAGCCTTTGATTGAGATGGTTCTTCAATGAGTATTTGCTGAGGTATTCTTTTCTTTGTGGATGGAAGTTCCTCAACACCCAGACTTGAGAGAAGTTCTTTAATACCAAGGCGAAGCGAATGGAGTCCATCTGTGAAATATTTTGTTGTTTCTGGTGAAAGAGACGCCTCATCAATTACAGCTTGTGAAAGTTGAGATAATTGAATATATCTCATCATCAATGACTTATCACCATCATCTTTCACTTCGACACCATCATCATCCCAAACTCTTCCAACTTTTGCATTTTTTGTCCACCTATCCAAGATGTATTCACTTGGCAAATGTACCATATTCATACTTCGAAAAAAGAAAATGATATGCCTACATGCAATTCCTTCAACCTCAAAGCCTCCACAAGTACACTTGGCAAAACCAGATACTTTGTCATGAACAATTTGTCGCAATTTCTAGCTTTGTTCATCATCTGCAGCCCTTAAAATAGTATACACTCATTCATTTTCATCCCCTTCAAAGTTTCACATTTCAAGTAAGCAGTACTCTTGACAAAGTGGTGTTAGCTCAGTGGTTAGATCACCCACTACCTATGTACAAAGTGATGGGTTCGAGTCACCATGGGGGCAGGAGTGAAACCCTTTGATCCTTTTTTTTTTAAGAATAAAAAAAAAAAAAAGTAAGCAGTACTCTTGACAACCTCATCTTGGAACCTCAAAAATATTTCTTTTGTGTACACCTCACGCATTTGCTTTTCTATGGGATAGTAAGTCCTTGTCTTTGGAATTTCATTACTATCAACATGATCACGAATCAGTTCTTCATGCCTTTGTTGTCTAAGTCGCCTTTTAATCCTTGTAGCAAAATCCAATAAAGAATTGTTCACTGAAACAAATGATATGAAGAATGAGTGTGTAAGTACATTGGACTATCCCTATTCAACACATGACTTTTCCAAAGCCACAAGGAAATCAGAAAATGCAAAGCACTAGGAGAGTATCTCTCATACTTGTTCGGAGGTTTAAAGAAAAATCAAAGAAGTTTGCAAGATCGGATCATCAAGAGGAAATCTACGTGAATCACTCTCACTGATCTTGAGTATAAGTGGTATTCATTTCATATCATGCTAGATGATTTAAATTGATTTGGTATACATATTTGCATTAAAGATTTTTGACATGCATGGCAGATAAATAGGAAGTGTTGATTTCAGTTTTAACATCTTTCCATATTTATCTTATTTGATAATTAAGAAAAGATTTGATTGAGGGGGAGTTTTCCTCCCTTATAAAAGGTTTCGAAACTGAAGTTAGAAGTGGGGTTTTCATGCATAAAATTGTCCTCTCTTGAACCGGTCGTTTTTGTTCAAATCAGTTTCAGAAAACTCTCTCTGCTTGTTTCATGTATTCTATTGCATAATCTCTCACGTTCATAATTCATTCTCAAGATCAGGGAGACATTGAGATCAAGGAAGATTGGTTGATTGGCTCTTGTTGATAGAGTGATGATTAAGTAAAAGTTAGATCAGTTATAAATCAAGTTAGCATTTGTTGCTAAGTGAATGTGTTTGTTATGAACAACACTACTTGTATACTGTAAACACATTTGATTAATATTGGACTGATCTTTCGTGTTGGCTACGTTAAAAGCCACGCAGTGAAGTTTCCTCAGTGGAGAGGTTTACACTGCGTTAGCAATTTCTGTGTCCTCATTGATATAGTGATTTAATTGTTAAACAATTCTATTGATTATAGTACAATATTGTTCTGTTTGGTATTTTCATTTGGCATCAGAGCAGGTTCTAGAATATTCTAGTAGATCGCAGGGACGATGGAACAATATCGAGATAGGGCTGCTGGTGGATCTGTTAATAGTCCTCCATGGTTTGATGGAGGATGTGAAAAGTACACTCAATGGAAGATATACATGAAATCATACTTGTATGCGCAAGATGAACATGTATTGAACATTGTGGAAAATGGCTGGAAGACACCTATAATTCTAGCTAAAGGTGAGGGCTCATCAGTCTCTATTCCTAAGCCACGGAAGGACTGGACTGATGTGGAGGTACGCAATCTTCAAGCTGATTTCAAAGCAAAAAATAGCATTTTCACTGCTCTCTCTGAACGTGAAAAGCTGAGAATTAGTCACTGCGACACTGCAAAACAAGCTTAGGATCTGCTACAGACTACATATGAAGGAAACAAAATGGTACGTGCACAAAAACTACAAGGTCTGATCTATGAATTTGAAACTATGACCATGGGAGATGATGAAACTGTGGATGACTTTCATGGTAGAATTCTAAAGATTACAGGTCAATGTCGTAGTCTAGGTGCCCCTTTTGATGAAGATAAGGTTGTCAAGAAAATTCTTAGAGCCTTACCCGAAAAGTTTCACTCTAAAGTCACTAGTATTGAGGATTCTTTTGACATTGATGAATACCCTTTGGATGAACTCATTGGAAATCTAAAAACTTATGAACTAAGGCTAAAACCTGAAAAGAAATCCAAAGGTGTGGCCTTCAAGGCTGTGAAAGGGACAGAAGAGGAAGATGAATCACTTGATCTTGCTCTTCTGACTAAAGAGTTCAAAAAGTTCCTTAGAAATAAGTCCTCTTCTCAAAATTTCAATGCTCCCAAGAAAATTTTTGTTAACAATGATAACAACGTTAAAGGAAATTTTAGAGCAAATAAGTCTGGAAAAATAAAATGCTATGAATGTGGTGGCTAGGGCCATATTTCTACTGATTGTGGTAACAGGAAGCATGGAAATAGCAACAACAAATCCCTTCTCTCGACATGGAGTGATGATGAACATCAAGAGGTTGAAAATGTAGCCTTCGTGTCATCTCTTTCACTCGAGTCTGAAAGTGATGAAGGATTCTCAGATGACGAGACTACTGTCCGCTGCAAACAACTCTATAAAGCATCAAAAGCCACATTACTCAAAAATGCAGGTTTGGAAGATGAAATTGCGATGCTGAAGGCTAAGAATGAGAAGTTGGAGCTTTTGTGGAGGACTTCTCAAAACACTTGGCAACAAGAAAGAAACAAGCTCACTGACGAGCTACATAACTCACAGAGTGACAAAAGTCCCCAGACTTGGAAGATAGAATGTGCTGAACTGAAAAACAAAATCAAGATTCTTGAACTTGAGGTAAAAGGACAACATGCTCTAAACTTAAACCTGCTAATTGAAAATGAATCATTGCAGGAAGAACTGAAGTCCACTCAAGAGAAGTTCACAAAGTTTGAGATAAGTTCTGGAACTGCATCTAGGTTATTCAGCTCTGGAAAAGCCCACCATGATACATTCGGACTTGGATATTCTGGAGAAAGCTCCAAAGGTACACGCTTTGTGAGAGAATCCAATCCAGAAGTGGAGAAAAGTGATCCAATCACCAAGGTCATCAAGGACACTATCACGAGGGTTGACAAGGAACCAAAACCTTCTAAGAATGTCACTCAGGTAAGGATGAATCAGAGGATTCCAACTGATCATAACAGGTACTCAACTTTTACGTCTTTTATTCCTACATGTCATTACTGTGGTAAACTGGGACATATTAGACCTAGATGTAATGAGAAACATAAATCAATCCCATCTGGTGAGGAAGAGCTGTCTGTAAAATCTTTGCATTGTGAACTTAAAGAGCAGAAAGAACTCATCAATAAATTGGCTAACTTGATTACTAAGGCAAACATGCAAACTAGAGATAAACATGTCTGGATTAGAAAGAATTTGAATAATCATCATTCTAATCACACTGATTCTACTGACTCTATTAATGCTATCTGTCTCATGACAAATGTAAGTACAGATAATCCTCCAACACATATTGAGGCAACTTGCCTGGTAGCACTCACTGCATTGGCAGATAAGCGAAAGGATTTCTGGTATGTGGACAGTGGTTGCTCCAGACACATGACTGGGGATAAAGCTTGGTTCACCTCGTTCGAAGATGAAAGCACTATTGGTTCAGTTACCTTTGGTGATGGAAGGAAAGCCAAAATTCTTGCACGAGGAACAGTCAATACTCCTGGAATTCCTAATCTAAAAAATGTTTTGTATGTTGAGGGTTTAACTGCCAATCTAATAAGTGTCAGTCACTTGGCTGATGATTATGAGGATGTTTGGTTCAACAAGCAAAGATGTGTGGTCCTTGATAAAAAGGGTGAAAATATTATGGGAGGTAAGAGATCATTAGATAATTGTTATCACATTCAATCTAATGAACCTCTAAATATACAGGCTTGCTTGTCTGTGAGATCTGCCGAAGAGACCTTCGAAATATGGCACAGAAGATTGGGACATGTAAACTATCAGGATCTACTCAAGTTATCCACCAAGCAGTGTGTCAGAGGTTTACCAGCACTAAGTGGTAAGACCGACAAGATATGTGGAGGATGCAAAATTAGAAAGCAAACCAGATCTCCTCATAAAACAATAAACTCTGCTACTACCACAAGAGTGTTGGAACTGCTGCATATGGACCTTATGGGACCAGCTCAAACAGAGAGCATTGGAGGTAAGAAATACATGCTTGTGATAGTTGATGATTTCTCCAGGTACACTTAGGTTAATTTCCTAAAAGACAAAGCTGAAACTTTTGAATCTTTTAAGGGTTTAAACCAGAGAATGATAATTGAAAAACAGTCCACAAATATGTGCTCGGTAAGAGTAAGGTCTGATAATGGAACTGAATTTAAAAATGCTGCTTTTGCTAACTACTTCCATGAGTTAGGTGTTTCCCATGAATTTTCAGCCCCTATCACTCCACAGCAAAATGGAATAGTTGAGCGCAAAAATAGAGTGTTGTTAGACATGGCAAGAGTAATGTTGCATTCTGCTGGTCTAAGCTCGAATTTCTGGGCTGAGGCAATCAGTACTGCATGTTACACCATCAATAGAGTCTTTTTGAGACCTGGAACTGACCAAACAGCTTATGAGCTGTGGAAAGGTAAGAAACCAAACATAGGCCACCTTCGTGTGTTTGGAAGCCCTTGCTATATATTGAGAGATCAAGAGCAACTCGGAAAATTTGATGCACGAAGTGATGATGGTATCTTCCTTGGATATTCTATTAATAGTCGGGCATATAGAGTTTATAACAAACGAACTAGGATTGTTATGGAATCTATTAACGTGTCTATTGATGATTACATTAGATAGGAGGAAGCTTTTACAGATACATCATCTCCTCTCAGCTCAGAATCAGAAGACACATCAGCTACTGATGAACTGGAAGAGAATGCTGACAACATCTTCGAGCCAGCTCCTCAAATGAAAAGAGGGTTCAAGCAAGTCCAAAAAGATCACTCTCGTCAAGATGTTATTGGACAAATCTCAGATGGTCTCAAAACAAGAAGCCAAGCTGCTCCACATGTAAGTGTAGATGAGGTAAGTCGAGGTAATGCTTTACTTTGTTTTATCACAGAAAATCAAATCATGATGAATGTCATATCTCAGTGTGGGTTTGTTTCCCTAATTGAACCAAAGAATATCAAGGAAGCCCTACTAGATGATGACTGGATTAGTGCTATGCAGGAAGAATTAAATCAATTCACTAGGAATGATGTGTGGTACTTGGTACCAAGACCTAGAAACTGTAATGTAATAGGCACCAAGTGGATCTTCAGAAATAAAAGTGATGAAAAAGGGAATGTAATCAGAAACAAAGCTAGGTTAGTGGCACAGGGTTAGTCACAGGTTGAAGGTCTTGATTTTGATGAAACTTTTGCCCCTGTTGCAAGATTAGAATCAGTAAGATTACTTTTGTCTGTTGCTTGTCACCTAAGGTTCAAACTGTTTCAAATGGATGTCAAAACTGCCTTTCTGAATGGGGTGTTGTAGGAAGAAGTCTATGTGGAACAACCTCAAGGTTTCAAAGATCCACATAATCTGAATCATGTTTATAGACTCAAGAAAGCCTTGTATGGATTGAAGCATGCTCCACGAGCCTGGTATGAAAGGCTTTCCACTCATCTGGTGGGAAAAGGGTACACAAGAGGATCAATTGATAAAACATTATTTGTAAAACATGTGAAAAATGATCTTATCATAGCTCAGGTGTATGTTGATGACATTGTTTTTGGCTCTACATCTAAATATCTTGTCAATGAATTTCAATCTGTCATGGAAAGTGAATTTGAAATGAGCATGTGTGGTGAGCTAACCTTTTTCCTTGGACTGCAAGTAAAGCAACTTGATGTAGGTATTTTTCTCTCTCAAACCAAATATGCTGAGAATCTCATCAAGAAATTTGGCCTTGAATCCAAGAAAGTGGTTAACAATCCCATGAGCACCACTACAAAGCTGAGCGAGGATCTATATGGAAAATCAATCGATTCCACTCTATATAGAAGCATGATTGGAAGCTTGCTGTATCTAACTGCCAGTCGACCTAATATTTCATACAGTGTGGGAGTGTGTGCTCGATTTCAAGCAAATCCCAAAGAATCACACTTGGAAGTTGTCAAAAGAATCATCCGATATATCTCAGGTACAATTAACGGTGGCATTCTCTATACCTTTAACACTAACGTGGAAATTGCAGGGTATTCTGATGCTGACTGGGGAGGAAACTTAAAGGATAGAAAAAGCACTTCTGGAGGCTGTTTCTTCATTGGGAACAATCTTGTTGCTTGGCACAGCAAGAAACAAAATTGCACTTCTCTATCTACTGCTGAAGCTGAATATGTCGCTGCTGCACTGAAATGCTCTGGATGAAACAAATGCTCAAGGATTATGGTATTCCTCAAGGTAAGTTGTCCATCTTTTGTGACAACACAAGTGCTATTAACATCACCAAAAATCATGTTCAACACTCTAGAACTAAGCACATAGATCTTCGATATCATTTCATTCGGGATTTAGTTGAACAAGATTTACTTGAGTTAAGCTTTGTGCCCACTGAAAGTCAACTTGCCGATTTGTTCACTAAGCCTCTTGACACTGCTAGGTTTGAGATGTTGAGAAATGCATTAGGAATCTGTTCTAAGCATTAAGGCACAAGAATGACTGTCCACTGTTGATTGAGAAAATTGTGATCCTAGTAATTTTTGACCACAGTCACTAGTGAAATGCACATGTATTCAGCTATGTATCCTTGATTACCATGCCTTATTCTGGACAAATAAATTGTGTACTCATGTTTAGCCACTGAATCACGTAACTTTGCTATGCACCTCACTTATAGCTTTATGTGGTGGCATGTTTCGTGTTCCTTGTCAAGGGAGAATAGGTGAAGTAGGAGTCTTGCTTAATATGCTCAGATGGTTCATTCCCTCTTCTCAAAGTAATCAGGTCCTTGTTGTGGTGAACTTTCAAGGATTTGTAAGAAACGAGAATGGATATATGTATCCCTTCACTCAAAGTAATCAGGTCTTGGTTGTGGTGAACTTTCCAAGGTTTGCAAGAAACGAGTCGGTAGGTGACTTTTGTACGTAAATTGTGAAAATTCAAACAACAACTCGAGACCCTCTTCTTGGAGCATCCTTGTTATGCTTAGTACCCTAAGATCGTCTGGTCTGGGAGTTACTGAGACGGGTCTTGTTACATGAGTTCTTATTTACAAAATAAAGAAGTCTATGACTCAACTAAAATAAGTATCTGGGAACAATGTTTCCTACTTCTCCTAGGAGATCTCCTGAGCTCAGTCTATATGTGAAGTTCTTCTTCTTCACTTCTTCTCCCTTTCACTGAACATGTTTCTAAACCCCATGTACTGCTCATACTCACTTTGTTCACCAGTTTACTCTTTCATGTCTATAATGAGTACCAATTCTATTTGTTGATGGAATACATCGTGGATGATACCTTGACATATGTTCCTTTTATTAATTGATTAGTGCTCTTTGGGTTTCCACTATGCTATATTTTCTCTTTTCGATATGACAACTGCATTCATTACCTTGATACTTAGCCAAGGAAACGATTGTGTGTTATAATTGCTGATTGTGGGAATCTATTGTCCCTTCGTTTCCTTCTTTGATTGCCATCTGGTTCCATTTACCTTCCTTACTAATTAAGCCTAAGTTGAGGGGGAGACGTTACTTGCATGCGGGTATCTCGGTAACATATATTGTCATAATTACTCTTCTTGGAAACGATATCTCCAACCGATATGTCTCTTGATTTTCTCTAACCCTACTGGTTTGCTATATATAACCCATGATCTCTCTTTCAGATTTCACTCTGGTTTGTCTAAGTTACTAGGGTTGTTCACATACTATTTCTCTCGCCATGGTTCGCACAAAACAAACTACTCGTCTTGGTGGACATCGACGCCTTCCTCCTCCAGAGGAGGGCTGTCAGGCCGCTGCCAGAGCCGGCATTCTCCATCCCGGCGTGCATCGTGAACGAAGTCGGAGTCCTCCTCTTCACCCATCTTCTTCTGGTGTACCTTCTGATGTTCCTCATCCTCCTGTTTCTCTGGATAGTCTCCGTGACCAGATCCTGGTGGCTGACTGGCAGATTGCATGCCTCACTACCTACATGGACGACATGCACTCTCTTCTGGTTCGTACTCATCATGCCCTGACCAACCTCACCAAGGAGATCCGGAACTTGCAGCGCCACCCTCCGGGGTTTGACGCTCCCGGTCCATCCGCCGTAGTCCCGGAAGAAGTCGCACCGGAGGAGAGCTCGGATTCAATGGACAGTGAGGGGTTTCAGGACAATGTCACCAAGCTTATGAAGGAGTTCGTTGGGCCTTCCCATTCAAAGGGGGAGAAGTAAACAATTTTTTTATTTGTTATTTATGTTTCTGCATTTTAATTTCTGTTGGACAATTTTTATTTTTGCGTTTTGGGTTGTAAGTGCATAAGCACAAACTATTTGGGATGCTTATTATTATCACTATTTTATTTGATATCTGTTTTTGACAACTTGGATTTGGAAAAGGATGGAAACTGATTCCTTAATCCAAGTTGCATCTTTTTGTTCTTGATTAGTGGTTATCTGTGAAATCTAACATGCATGCAGGATTCAAAGATGAAAAAGTCATGTGTTGAATGGGAATGCCCAAAGGGGGAGATTGTAAGTACATTGGACTATCCATATTCAACACATGACTTTCCCAAAGCCACAAGGAAATTAGAAAATGCAAAGCACTAGGAGAGTATCTCTCATACTTGTTCGGAGGTTTAAAGAAAAATCAAAGAAGTTTGCAAGATCGGATCATCAAGAGGAAATCTACGTGAATCACTCTCACTAATCTTGAGTATAAGTGGTATTCATTTCATATCATGCTAGATGATTTAAATTGATTTGGTATACACATTTGCATTAAAGATTTTTGACATGCATGGCAGATAAATAGGAAGTGTTGATTTCAGTTTTAACATCTTTCCATATTTATCTTATTTGATAATTAAGAAAAGATTTGATTGAGGGGGAGTTTTCCTCCCTTATAAAAGGTTTCGAAACTGAAGTTAGAAGGGGGGTTTTCATGCATAAAATTGTCCTCTCTTGAACTGGTCGTTTTTGTTCAAATCAGTTTCAGAAAACTCTCTCTGCTCGTTTCATGTATTCTATTGCATAATCTCTCACGTTCATAATTCATTCTCAAGATCAGGGAGACATTGAGATCAAGGAAGATTGGTTGATTGGCTCTTGTTGATAGAGTGATGATTAAGTAAAAGTTAGATCAGTTATAAATCAAGTTAGCATTTGTTGCTAAGTGAATGTGTTTGTTATGAACAACACTACTTGTATACTGTAAACACATTTGATTCATATTGGATTGATCTTTCGTGTTGGCTACGTTAAAAGCCACGAAGTGAAGTTTCCTCAGTGGAGAGGTTTACACTGCGTTAGCAATTTCTGTGTCCTCATTGATATAGTGATTTAATTGTTAAGCAATTCTATTGATTATAGTACAATATTGTTCTGTTTGGTATTTTCAGAGTGGTTAGTTTCAACTTTTTGACTACTTTGCATACCTGCATGAAAGATGTGATTGCAAAATGCAGGGACCCATTTACTTCGTAGTTCATACATTGTGTTCAACCACACATGATTTTCTTGTTTGCTTTGTTGCACAACATTCTTCCAACTTGCTTCAAATTCTTCTTTAGTCCCGGAGTTATATATACTGGCTTTGAAGAGTCCATAATAACTTTGAGCAATCACAGGACCAAGTTTATCTCGAAATTTAAACATGATATGCCAAAGACAAAAACAGTGGAGTGTAAGTGGAAGAACTTGAGCGATGGCTTTTACAATTGTTGGATCTTGATCAGTAATTATAACTTTCGGTGGACCACTAGGCATAGCTTTCAGCCATTGTTCCAGTAACCAAATAAAAGACTCAATTTTCTCATCACTTAAAAGTCCACAACCAAATATAATTGTCTGGCCATGATGGTTGATGCATGTGATTGGAGCAAAGATGATCATGCGATATCTGTTTGTGTTGTACTTGGTATCAAACCCAACAACATCATTAAAGAAATAATATGCTTTTTTTTTAGGTAGGATAAGCCCAAAAGCAACGATTCAACCTATTTTCTTCATCTCGGTCAACTTCAAAATAAAAGGATGGCTTCTTTTCCTTTTCTGACTTTAAGTACTCAAGTAGCATAGTTGCATCATGTCCCTTCAGTTCTTCCCTCGAATTTCTCTCAAAGTTTCTCAAATCTTTGGCAATACATCCAACATTTTGTATACCACCTGCCACAGTCTCCATTATTTTGAATTGCTGACTTGTTCGAACATTAACACTACTTAGCTTTTCCATAAGACACTTCTTTGCCTTTGTAAGCTTGCGGTGTGATGGCAATAAATGTACTCTTTGGGGGTTGTAAGTTCATGTGTATGAGCCTCCTCGAAGTCACTTATACACCATTTTTTGCTTGCCTTGTTAAAGATGATGTTCAACCTTGCCTTACAACCCACACGCTTTATTCTGCAATTCCTTTCTTCCATGGTCAATGAATGTTGCCGTTTTGAGTTCTCATAAGTCTCATATGTTTTTCCTTCCTTGGAACATAAAAATTGTTTCCAAGTAATCTCTCCAGTCGCCTTACTTCTCTTAGTTGAACCCATTCTCACGCTAAAACCAACAGTCTTTGCATATATCTCATTGTAAAAGTAATATACCTCCTCTATTGATTCGAATTCCTGACCAAGCTGAAGTTTTGGTTCATCTACAACAGCATTCTCATTCGGCTCTTGTAACGATGGTTCACCCATCATAAAGCTGTAGCATTATATTACAAACACAACTATAAATAGAATTTCACCATAACAGAGTCAAAGACATAATACTAATAAAAAAGAAGTTAAAAACTAAACACAATTTCAATAGTCAAGCATTTTACTTATATTATAATTGAGCTCTCATGTATGGAATTGCACTTTAACGACAAAATTGTTTGAAGCCGTGAGCTCCTTATTAAACAAATCTATGTTGACCTTTTGAGAGTTTAGTGCTTTGATTTAACATATTGCCTTACCTGAAAAAAAAAAAATTGACGGTGAAACAGAGAAAGAAAGAGAGAATAAAATTTCGACAATGAAATCAGAACACTAGCAATGAAATCATCAAACAAAATACAATGGGTCCATGATCCACCAAACTGAAAAGAAAAAAAAGAAAAAAAAGAAAACCCTAAAATCGAGAGAGAGTAAAATCTAAGAAAAATACCTTCAAGATAGACCAGTCTTATGGTGATGCATGAGGATGAATCAAGAATGGTATAGGGGAGGCTTTGAGGGATCGTAGATGGATTGAGAGTTGAGACGAGGGAGGAGGAAGATAAACAGACTAAGCGTGGAGTCTTAGCAGAGTAGCGAGACCGGATTGGGTAATACGTCAAAGAAATTTTAATTTAATGGTTTGCTATTCTATCCGTTTGATCAATTCAATTAAGATCTAACAGCTGAGATGATTTCGTCCTGTTTTGTCTCTTTATTTTCATCTTGCAGGTGAGCGGGCATATTCAATTAAATATAAAGAATCTACATCAAAGAATGAGGGATATACATACTCAGCTTACTCAGCTTCAGCAAATTCAAGCTTCTTCTTCTCTACACCCAATATGATACAACAGAATCTTCACTTAACTGCTTCTTTGGAATCTTTATTTAAAGATGAAGAAGTCTATTGGGCACAACAAGCTAAGACTAGATGGCTTCAGTTGGAAGATAAAAATAATAAGGATTAAATACTGTTTAGTCATTGAACTTTTACCCAAAAAACACTTCAGTCCTTGACCTTCTAATTTCACACGTTTAGTCCTTATACTTGAGAATTTTTGACCAATAGGTCCTTTCCGTTACCCTCCGTTCAAAAACTCTATTATCCTCTGTCAAAATGTCTATTATACCCTTACTTTTTTTTTTTTTAACATTTATTCTTCTTTTTTTGTCACTTACTCGATAAGTTGAACCTCTCTCAAGTCTCAACCTCTCAAATATCTATCCTCTCAAACCTCGCCGCCCCAAACTCTGAGCCACCATGGGCAGTAGGGAGGTGAAATGGAGCTGGACCTCACGGTAGAGCAGCTGTGGGAGCTCCGATTCGAACCCGAAATCGAGGCCAAAGAGAAGATGATCTGACCTAGGCAAACATCTTCACCTTTGAAAGTAGCCGGAACATCCCCCTTCAACTCGGAGCCCTCACCGGCCTAAACAAACACTAAATTCAATATCTCCCCACTCTCCTCGTCTCTATGAATCTACACAATCACAATTTTAAAATCAGATCAGAACAGAAAAATAAGCACCATGGCCACGGTGGTCTAAGGATCTCCTCATCGTGTCGTGATTAGCCTCCCACCGGAAAATCACCTTCTCCTCATCCTCGAATCGGTTGTCCTCTGCCTTCGATTTTTCACTGATCATACTGGTCAAATCCGGTAGCCGGTTATCAAAGCTGGAGAAGATCAACAACATATCCTTCCTCACCTCCTTCGGCGTGTTGCCCAGGCTCTTCATGATATGTTGTGCCGCTGTGAGCACCCGATCCTTGGCTCCTCCACCGCTTGCAGCAACCACTATGCTCCTCGTCGTGGTGGTGGTGTAGAGGACAACAAGAAGATAGAGGAGGAAGAAGAAAAGATAAACAGAGAAAAAAAAAAAAATATATATATATATATATAATATAAATTAAAAAAAAATGATATGAGGGTATAATAGGCATTTTACTGGGAAAGGGATTGCCACGTCAGCTATTAACGGAGTTTTTGAACGGAGGGTAACAGAATGGACCTATTGGTCCAAAATTCTCAAGTACAAGGACTAAACGTGTGAAATTAGAAGGCCAAGGACTCAAGTGTTTTTTGGGTAAAAGTTCAAGGACTAAACAATATTTAATCTAAATAATAAGTTCTTCCAAACTCAGGCTACTATTCTACGAAAAAATAACTAAATTCTTAATATAAAAGATGAGTTTGGTAATTCGACAAATGATCCGAACCATATAGCTCAAATTCTTGTTAAATATTTTAAGCAAAGATTTACAAACATTGCTAAACCTAACAAAGATTCTATTCATAATTTGTTGTCTACTATTAACCCTGTTATTACAGAAAATGATAATTCTACTCTTTTGGCTCCAGTTTCTATGGATGAAGTTTACTCTGCTATTCATAATATTGGTCCCTTGAAAGCTCCAGGACATGATGGAATTCTAGCTTTATTTTATCAAACTTATTGGAACCTAGTAAAAGATCCGTTATTTAAATTAGTATCTGATTTTTTCACTTATAATTTAGATATACAACTTATTAACAAAACTAACATTATTCTAATTCCTAAAACTGAGGAACCTGAAACGGTCAATCATTTTAGACCTATTAGTCTCTGTAATGTGGTTTACAAGGTTATTACTCAAATTTTAGTAGCTAGATTAGACCTTTATTGATTAAATGTATCTCTCCTAATGAAGGAGCTTTTGCTCCAGGTAAGTCTATATATGATAATATTCTTATCACTCATGAACTGTTTAGTGCTTTTGATAAAAACAAAAAGAGAAAGATAGGTTGTATGGCTATTAAATTGGACCTAGAAAAAGCTTATGACTACCTCAATTGGGATTATCTGTTACTTTGTTTAAGAGCTTTTGGTTTTAATCAGAGATGGATTAATTTGATTCATTCATGTTTAGCTTCTGTTTCGTTTTCAATTACTCTTAGTGGAATTCCTCATGGTTCTTTCTCACCTACTAGAGGCATTAGACGAGGAGACCCTTTATCACCTTATCTTTTTATTTTAGCGATGGAACCTTTCATTTGAACTTTGAATTCCTTAACTTTAAAGTCTAAAACACATGTTGGACTTCTTACCCCTCCTAGAGGTTTCAAAATTTCTAATCTTATGTTTGCTGATGATTGTCTGATTTATGCTAAGGCTACTCACTCTGCTGCTAAACATCTCCTGAATACTTTAAATGTGTTTTCTTTAGCTTCTGGACAGAAAATTAATTATCATAAGTCCACTATTTACTTTTCTACAAATGTGAATGCTACTGTTAAAAGAGATCTTTCTACTTATCTTGGTATTCAGCATAAAGCTTCAATTGGAAAATATTTGGAAATCCATAATATTGTATTTTGGAAAGATCCGATTAATATGAAGGAGTTGCTTCTTAGAATCCAAAAAAAGCTTGTTGGTTTGAAATCCAATACACTATCCAGAGGTGGTAAGCTTAATTTGATTAAAGCTAATATTATAGGTATGCCAAACCATATACTATCTTGCTTTAAATGTGTAGCTAACCTTAGTGATAAAATTGATAGGACCTATAGTTCCTTTTTTCGGGGCAATTCCCATCCAACTGTATCTTGGAATCAAATTGCCATGCCTAAATTTAAAGGAGGTTTAGAAGGTACATCTGCTTCTTGTTTTAATAAAGCAGCTCTAGCAAAACTGGGTTGGAAAATTCTCACTTAGCCTGAGAATTGGTGGGTTAAATTAGTATCTAGAAAATATTTATATAATTCTCATTTTTTAACTTTACACAAGAAACCTTCCCATTCACTAGCCTGGAAAGGAATTCTAGATGCTAGAGACATTCTTATTAAGGGTATTAGATGGATTGTGGGTGACGGTACTTTTATTCTTTTTTGGTCTTTTCATTGGGTTCTTCCTTTTCCTTTATACTACTTAATTCCTCATCATGATAAGAATAACTTGGATTGGTCTCTAAAAGTTGCTAATTTTATTAAGAATTCTACTCGGAATAACTACTTAATGTCCTTATCAGCTTTGGATATATTAGATAAGATTATTGCTATTCCTTTACCTATAACACCTACTGCAGATGAATTTGTTTGGGTCCTTCTTCTAATGGCCTTTTCACTGTTAAATCTGCTTCTGCTATTCAGTATGATCAAATCATCTGAAACGTCACGTATCTGATTTACCCTTTTACTGTATATAAGTTAATTACTATAAGTTTTACTTTCCTTGATTTTCATTTTACCGATTAGGGGTCTTAAGAGTTGACTTTTTATGGGATAACAATTTGAGAAAATTTCACTCAAGAAAGTTGCAAAGGATATTAAACTGAGTCTGTGGACACGTGGCACGCTTAAATCGGAGTTTGCATGCAAAAGTTATGATCAGAAAACTAAAGTTACTGTTTCAGGAAATTTTACTATAAATAGAAAAATTTTACTTTGGAAACTTACTATTTTCATAAACTACCTCTTTTACCCTGTTCACCTTTCTCTCTCCCCGATCCCGTCATTTTTTCGTCGGCGATTTCTCCTCTATCTGACGACGGATTTTGGCGCCGCTGGTACTGTTAGAAAGCTCTCACCATCCTCTTCAATTCTAGGGTAGTTTGGTGGCTTGGTTTGAACCATGGAAGGTGCAGCAAGGAGAAATAATTAAGCGTCGCCGTTTTTGGGTTTTCATCGGAACTCGAGTTTCCGGCCACCTCCGGCGTTACTTAATGGGTCTTGGAGCTCTTGGAATACACATCAATCCCTCCAGGCCTGTTGCCTCAATTTGAAGTGTGGTGGCCGAATTGAAGGATTGAAGATCTAGGGTTTCAAATCACCCCTTTTGCTTTCGAGGTAAATTCCGGTCTCTGTGCTTCAAATTGGACTTTATGGTAGTTGTGAATGTTGTTTGGGAGGATGAGAGGAAGAATTTGGCATAGGTATTCTAACCCAATTCGGGGGTTGCCCTACCCGCTGCCACTGTTGGAGGCGCGTTGGGGGCACGTAGGGCTGGTTCCGGCTTTCTTTTTGGAATAGTTGAGTTGTATTTAACGTATTGGACTTGTAGATATAATTTTGGTAGAAAATTGGAGTGGTTTTGACATTGATCGTAGGTTTCCAAAGTTTGAAGTTACAGTTATCGATCTACGAGAATCCGACCATCAGATTTCTCCTGGTTCTGCCCTAGAACCTTTAAAATAATGAATTAATGTTAGTGGTGAAGTTTGGGTCGAATCCGAGAAGTTGAAGCAATTAGGTTTTCGGGGTCGGAGATTAAGTTGCAGTTATTGTCCTTATATTCTAAATTCCGAGCCTTGAGTTTTTTGTTTATGATTACCGTTTTGTATAGGACGTGAGGAGACCCCACTTGAGGAGGATTCCGACCAGCGGCAGGATTAGCTGTATATTGTGAGTGGACTTTCGTTTTAAATAATATATGCATGAAATTACTTTTACAAATGAATGATTTTATTTTGCATTCGAGAATATGATCTTGGTTTCGGAATATAACATTTGAATTTGGTTTCACTATCTTGGCTTTCGGTTTCGGATTATGATTTAATACTTGGCTTGATTTTTGGATATGAATTTGCTATGATTTCGGATTTGGCTATTGTTATGATTTAGAATCTAATCCTGATTATTTGTGTATTGATTTGAGAATATTTTTGACGTGTGGGATAGGACGTTGATTTATTTTATTTTTTCTTGAGATTTACCAAGTACGGTTGGGAACTATGCTCATACTTTTATTTGCGAGATTTTGGGGAAGCTTTATGGATTTCGGCTTTCGGTTTTCGCAAATGTTTCCTTTCACCATACTTGGGTTGCTTTATTTTTAGTTTTCCTCCTCACGTGAGTTGCAGTCGAGGCTCCTCCTTACTTACTTTGTGTTTGTGGGTCGTAGTCGAGGATAGAGCCTGGAAGGCTCCGACCCGAGTCTGGGAGACTCTTTGTTGTATGGTGATTTCTTCTTGCCCATACTCTTCTGTTACTTGACTAGCGGGGCTAGTCCTATTTTATTTTATTTTTTTAACCAGTGGGGCTAGATTGTTTTCACAAGATTCCTGATTTAGAGGAGAATGTTTTCTAAATGTTGCATGCATTGCAGTTTTATAAGTTTAACTATGTGGGACAGTATAAATTCTTCCCTTATTTCATTTATTGCAATTATTTATTTTTGTCCACTCACACTAACGTTTTTAAATACTTTCGCTTGGGCCCTTTGGTGTCAAATGCCCAGTTCGCAGTGTTGGAGTTGAGGCATAGTATCCGTACCGCTGCAATCATCTCGTATTGTAGGTTATTTGTTTAACCTACCAAACTTTATTTCAGTTTCTTATCTTAGATTGCTCTGATCACCTTGGGGATGTTATCTAAATTGTAGTATTATTTTATTTAGGGTTTATGACCCAACTACGAGAATTTGATGTAATTTAATTTGAGGATCTTTTGTTGGATTATTGGTACTTGAGTTGTGATTTTGTTTTTTTGGTTGTGGAGCTGTTTGGTTTTGGGGAGTAGGGTGGCTCCAGGAGAATAAGGTTGGATTATTAGAAGTGTAAATGTGTTCTTACAGGTTTTGGGTTGCCTACTTTTAGGGGACGTTTTGCCGAATTTTCGGTAAAACCTTCTTTACAAGTGGACCCGGCAGAGCTACCTCAGATTTCATGGTGAAAATTCAGGGCGGGTCATGTCATCATCCCTCATACTAGATTTGCTCTAATGAATAAGATTTGGAAGCTAAATATTTCACCTAAAATCAATATTTTTGCTTGGCTTATGCTTAGAAACAGACTTAAGACTAGAGATAAATTAGCGTCTTATATTCCTATTATTTGTTCTCTTTGTAATAAAGATTCTGAATTTGTTGAACATCTCTTTAGATCTTGTCATTATGCTCAACAAGTCTGGATCTATTTTGATGGCTTAAATCCTCTTCACTGGAGTGGTTCTTTATTTTCTTGGTTAAACCTTATCAGCATAGTTAGTAATTTTTCCTATTATACGCAAATAAAACACGTACTTACGTTTTTTTCAAAAATACTTTCGTACTTCGTATTTTTGAAAGGGACTCGTTAAATTTCCCGTACTTTTGAAGCTAAAAGTATTATACATGTACTATACACAATTTTTACATTTTTTTTTCTTCATATTTTTACACATGTTATTGAACAAAAATGAATATAAATTAATATGTTTAATTAAAAATTTTAATTATTTAATTAATTAAAAATATTTTGCCGAACTTTTCAACGAACTATTTGATAAAATGTCTGAATAATACATGTACGTATTTTTTGCGTACTATACTCGTCCATTTTTTTACTAACTATGCTTATCAGTAGACATAAGAATGGTGATGACTTGCTTAGTAAGGCTATTTATATTATATGGTCTATTTGGAAGGCCAGAAACAAAACAGTTTTTCAAGGTCATAATTTTACTCCTTCTGTAACTTCGTTTGAAGCTTTCAATCTTGGTCAACTTTATTCTCAAGCTAATCATAAAAGGTTCTCTTAGAATTTATCTAAGGATTGCTACATAAAATGGTATCCTCCGTTAAACTTAAACCCAGTTTGTCAAGTTAAACTTTGATGGTCCAGTGAAAAACGGTAAGGCTTCTATTGGTTTTGTTATTCGAAATTCTGATGGAAATCCTCTTATTGTTGCTTACAGAGTTATTGGATCAACAAATATATTGGTTGCCGAGGTGACGGCTTTAAGAAAAGGTTTTCATACAGCCTATCTGCAAAATCTACATCATATCCTTGTTGAAGGCGACTCAAAGATTTTAATTGACTGCATCTTGGGCAAAGCTAACGTTCCTTGGCAAGTCAAGCTTCTAATTAAGGATATTAGACAACTAGTACATAAATTTCAGAATGTAATATTTAGACATATTTTTAGAGAAGCTAATTTTGTAGCAGATGATTTGGCAACTTTAGCCTATAATCATCAGAATCCTAAAGTGTGGTTTGCTTGCCTCCCCCTTTCAGTGTGCCTAATGTTCCATTTGGATCAGCTAGGAAGGGGAGTTTCTCGTGGTTTTTCGTTCTTGTTGTAATCTTTTTTCTGTCATAAAAAAAAAAATTGAATATAAAGAATTTTTTCTCTATTTCATTATCTTAAAGCGAGAATGACACGTACAATAAATCCCTTATACTTGCATCCTAAATGCCAAATAGTTTAGTGAAAAACTAGCTAGTACCATCATTAATACATTGACGCTCATTTATTTAAAATGAGCCTATAAAAGAAAAAAATATCTCTAATCACCTGTGAATCACCTTTGATTAAATGATTATACGAAAAATCTCGTATTTGCAGGCTCGAAACCAAGCGTTAGGTAAAAGGACAAGGTGGCAATACACCCTTCCTTAATACCCAGCCCAAATAGGTGATCCACTCCTATTGAGGCCCAAGAGAAGACTCACAAGTGTCATCCTTTCCCCAAAAGGAGCAATGCACGCAGCCCAGGTCTAGTAGACCCAAGCTTGATGGGTGACAACGCCACTGATTTGAGTGCTAAAATGCAACTTACGCGCAATAAGGGCACGGTCATCAAAGAAGTGGGAAATATTTGAACCCGAAATTATCGTACCACGGGGATTGAAAAGCTAACTTTAATCCTTGGTTATGCCGATTACTAAGTCACCAACAATTTAACAAACAAAACCTAGAAAAATAGCACCAAGCTATTTACATGCCCGGCTCAAAACAACCAAGCCTAAAATTGGTCAAGAGAACCACAAATAAATGCGGAAACTCACAACCAAATGGTATGGACAATGAAAGTGGTTTGTGAAATTTGATTTTTGATTTTGAAAAATAAAAATTGACAATTGAAAATTAAAATTGCGACTAAAGATAAAGATAATATAAACTAATCAAGAAATGGAAATTAGGTCACTAGGGTATCCTCCTAGCCAAATTTAATGCACAAATATATTCCGACAATAGTCATTCAATTCATAGTGGCATCAAGAACCGTACCCAAGGCTTTTCAAGGCTCATGGGTCAATAGATTCCTTAAAAGATATTCCTACTCCGGATCAAGGGTCGTAGAAACTCAATTGGGACAATCTAGAGCCTTGTTAGGGCCTCTAGTTGCACCAAAAGGCGAAGAGTCCTAGAATCAAGGTTCCAAAGTTAGCCAATACGGCAATCGAAATTGGTATTGTAGCTAACCATGTTCTAAACAAGTATCCTAGCCATAAATTAGAGAAGTGATTAGATCCCCTAATTTTTCTAGACATGCTCATCTACACATTCAAGAGTCAATCAAGCTCCTAAGCATGCATCTAAGCCAAATATTATAGAATAGAACATATGCCAAACACGAAATTGAAAACCATTAAATCAAAACATATTTATTACATTAAATCCATGCTAGGGCTCAAACCCTAGCTTCCTAAATAGACTACTCACAACCCATCCACAAATCAACAACAATATTCATCAATTAAAGAGGTAAAGGTGAAGAAGAGTGAAAAGTAACAAGAACAAGTCACAAATTGCTATGGAGCAATTATGACAAGCCTTGATTTATGGCTTCCCACTATACCCAATCTCAAGTCTTGATGTAGATGAGATCCCTTGAAACTCCTTGAAATCCCTTTGAGAAATTGATGAGGATTTGATGGAATTTTGGTGAGGTGAATCTTGATGAGGAGGAAAATGGATCTTGGTAAGGTGAGAAATAGATCTTGGTGAGGTGGTGGTGGATATTGATGAGGAGGTTCTTGGTGAGGAGGAAAGTGAATCTTGGTAAGGAGAAGAAATGGTGTGGAGAAAAGGGAGAAAAGGGTGATGGGGTGAGCTGTGGTCTTGATGGTGGTGTGTGCGGCCAAAAGGTAAGAATCAGAATATCTATATATATGCGGCTGCTCGGATGAAGGCATATAGAATGCAAGAGTTTAATTAAGGGTGAGGGCTGGTCGTGGAGTAGGGGAAGAGACTTAGGCCTGGGACTTAGAACCGGAAAACCGGCAGATCCGCACCGAAAAACCCGGTTCGGTTCGGTTTTACAACATATGCGTTTACATGTTTTTCGGTTCGGTTCTTGGTGATCCCTTCTCGGTTCGGTTCCGGTGCTTCTATTTAAAACTCACTTGGAACCGAAATACAGATGTCATAGTACAAGTGGATAATAGGGCCGAGCTTATTCCAGTAACATACACCTCTTCTCATGTGATCAGAACCAACTTAAGGATATGCGATCAGTAATTCTCCATCTCATATCCGTATCCTTTCGATCGAAACCTAACATCTCAGTCTCTCTCTCTCTCAAACACGCCGCTTCAAACATGAAGCCCCAATTTCATCTCAGTCGAAACATGAAGCCCCAATTTCATTGATCAAAAGGTCAAAACCTAACATCTCAGTCGAAAGTCGAAACCCAACATCTCAGTCGAAGCATGAAGCCCCAATTTCATTGATCAAAACCCAGATGAGGGTCTCGCTTCTCTCAAAGTCTTGAACCCAGAAACTGGTAAGCTCGCTGTACACTCCATCTCTCATGGATCTGCAATCGATCTGCAATTTCACTTTTTCAATTATCATAGGATGATTATCATTAATTCCTCTTCAATTATCACAGGATCTGTAATCGATCTGTGCTGTTCCAGTGATTTCTTCCCATTTCCGACTGACAAATCTCTAGAGTCCAGCGACACAGCCCGTGAGCTCCTCTCAAGTGAAATTGCGGTATGGTTTAATTTGTATGGAGGCTTTGAGCTTATTTGTGGTTTGGTTTAATTTGTATGCAGGCCGACATGGATTCAATAATGGTCCCTGTAAATGGAAGTGGAAGTGGAAGTGGAAGTGGAAGTGGAAGTGAAGAATCAAGCGGGTCTCAGAAGAATGCAAAGGAAGTGCCTATTCCTAAATCGAAGAAGACAAAGTCTGCTGCAATGAAGAGGAAGAGGAAAAGTAGAGCTGTTGTGACAAGAGAGAGGTCCCAGGTCTGGCAGCATTTCACCAAGGAAGATCATCCTATCATCGAGACCATTGATGGAAAGGAAACTGTTGTCGGGAATACGAAGAGGGCACAGTGTAAGTATTGCCCTACTCATCTTGCTTGTCATTCTACTAACAATGGTACTAGCAGCCTTAGAAAACACATTGAGCAAGTTTGCACTGGATACCCAGGTAGAACAGATTTAAGTAAGGGTTAGACTCATCTGAACTTCGATGGGTCTGATGATGTTGTTTTAAAATGGAGTCAAGATAACTATGTCATAGTTGCAACTGAAATGATTGTAATTGATGAACTCCCATTTAGTGCCATTGAAAGACTGGGATTTAGAAGGTTCTGTAAGGTAGCAGTCCCTAACTTCACCATTCCCTGTAGGAAAACCATAGTGAAAACCTTTTTGGGGATGTATGATGCAAAGAAGGCAGAGCTGAAGAAGGAGCTAAACAACCATTGTGTGTGTTTGACAACCGATACTTGGACATCGGTTCAAAACATAAACTACATGGTAATTACAGCTCATTTCATAGATAATGGATGGAGAATGCACAAGAGGGTGCTTAACTTCTGTCTAATTCCAAACCATCAGGGAAATACCATAGGTAAGATTCTTGAGTGTTCTTTGTTGTAGTGGGGAATCAAGAGGGTTTTAACCATTAGCGTAGATAATGCCTCAGCCAACAAGGTGGCGATTGATTACATTAGGAAGAAATTGTGCAATCTTGATCAGCAACAAGTATTGGGAGGGCAGTTTCTACATGTGAGGTGCTTGGCTCACATTGTGAACCTGATCGTTAAGTCGGGTTTGCATATTTTGGACAAGTCTATTGCTAGCATTAGGAACGCAGTTCGCTATGTTAGAAGCTCACCATCTAGGCTTGATGCTTTTAAGGTTTGTGTCGAGAATGAAAATTTGGACAGCAATAAATTTTGTGTTTTAGATGTTCCAACAAGGTGGAATTCCACCTACATCATGTTGGATACTGCATTGCAGCTGAAACGGGGGTTTGATAGGATGGCTGAGGAGGAGGATTCGAAGTGGAGATGTTACTTCGATGAGAATGAGGAAGAATATGAGGAGGATGAAGAGATTTTTGTTGAAGCAAGGCAGCGAAACTCAACGAAAAGGATAGGGCCACCTAATGAAGCAGATTGGGACAAGGCTGGTGTTTTTGTGAGGTTTTTGAAGGTTTTCTTCTATGTAACAGTGAGGGTGAGTGCAACAAACCACCCTACTACACCCAAAGCCTTCCATCACATGGTCACAATTGAATCCGAAATTGAGGACTTGTGTATGCAGCCATATTCATCGGATGGAAGTGAGTCTGAAAAGGTTCTGTTTCAGATGGCAATGAAAATGAGGAGCAAGTACAAGAAGTACTTTGGATCCTTAGATGACTGTAACCAGCTGTTGCTGGTTGCTCTAGTCTTGGATCCAAGGTATAAGCTATTAAACTTCCAAAGAGTTTGCCAAAAAATGCTGTTGTTCGATGATGAAACAGTGAAGAAAAAATCCGGAGAAGTGAAGGACTTGGTGACCAGATTAACAGATTTGTATGCTTCTACATTTGGTACTCAAAGTAGCCAAAAAGGCAGCAGAGTGGCGGAACAAGTTACTGGCAGCAGCAGCAGTAGCAGCTATCGTTCCAAAAATGTGAGTGGGAAGATGGCTGAACTTCTTGAGGATTGGGATAGGGAGTTAGAAGAAGGTGATGCAATTGTTGTAGGCCATGAAGTAGATAGATATCTACTTGACCCCATTGAAAAGCCTCCTAAAGGGACTGATTTCGAGATATTGACTTGGTGGAAACTTAATGGAAGCAAGTATCCCAATCTGCAATTAGTTGCTAAGGATGTTTTAGCAATTCAAGTCTCCACCATGGCATCCGAATCATGCTTTAGCACTGGCAAGAGAGTGATTGATCCACATCGGAGTTCATTAACTCCTAGATCTGTGGAGGCCTTAATTTGTCTCCAAAATTGGCTAAAGTCTGATAGCATTCAAGGCCTTGAATACACTCCTACACCTGAGGAAATGGTGTGGCTTGAATCTATTGAGAAAGGTAAAATATATATATATATATATATATATATTTATATTTATATATATAAATGTTAAACTATGATGTTTACTGCCTCTTTTGTGCTTACTGAATACTAAGTTACTGCCTCTTTTATGTATAAATGCAGAACAAGAGAAAGAAGAAAGAGAAAAAAGAGAGAAACGTGATGCAGAGAAGGCAGTAAATGCAGCAAAGGCCCCAAAGCCCCCAAAGGTCCCAAAGGCACCAAGACTGCACAAGAACTCTGATGCAGCAAAAGCAGCCAAAAAGTAAACTTCAAAGAATGTAAGTGTATATTCATGTTGTGCAATTATGAGTTTGTGCTAGTTGCTATATCATTTAAAGGTGTCCTGCAATTATGAGTTTGTGCTATATATGCCGAAGAATGCAGATTTCATTTGCTATGAAACTATGAATGATTGACTGTAGATTTCTGTGAAATGTGTGTGTCTATGAAACTATGAATGATTGGATGTAGATTTCTGTGAAATACTGAGTTACTGCCAAAAGTATGAATGCAGGTTTAAGGTTTCTGTTTTGTGCATGAATACAGGTTTCTTTTTTGAAAAGAAAGTATGAATGATTGAATGAAGGTTTCCGTTTTCTGTATGAATGCATGGTTTCTATTTTGAAAAAAAAAATAGTATGAATGCAGGTTTCTGTTTTGTGCAAGAATGCAGGTTTCTGTTTTGAAAAAAAAAGTATGAATGATTGAATGCAGGTTTGTGTATGAATGCATGGTTTCTATTTTGAAAAAAGAAAAGGATGAATGCAGGTTCAGTTACTAGTGTGTTGTGAAAGAATTGAAAAGTGTGTTCATATTGAATGTAGGAAACTTAGGTTGTTTGCTAGGAGGGTTATTCATAATGAATATTGAATGCAAGAAACGATGGTTATTCATAATGATCGATTTTGCATTATTGCTTGCGTCTTGATTTCAGGCCTGTGGAAATATTGAGCGTCTTGATTTCAGGCTTGTGGAAATATTGAAGTTGGAGATCTGCTTGTTGTCTTGGAGATCTGCCTGCTGCCTGCTGCCTTGCTGCATTCCAACTTCAAGATTCAAATCATGAATTTAACTTATTCGCTTAATGTCTTTTCTATTTTTCATCTAGGCTTGCAAACCTTCAGTACTTTCACTACTTTGGATGTTTGGATAATTGGATCTGTTGGTTAATTGTAACTTTGCAATTTGTTAAGTTTGAACTTTGATGTTTGAAATGGCTGTAACTTAAAAGTGAACAAATTTATATTTCTAATGTCTTTGCACTATGAAAGTTTTTATGCAGTCACTTATTTGTGTCATTTAGAAACGGTTCCAGGCAGGAAGAACAGGTTCTTAAGGAACCGAAAATAGGCAAGAACCGAACCGTTTAGAGTCGGTTCGGTTCGAAAACGGTTCCACAAATTTGTTACCAAAACCGAACCGATTATGAGAGTTATGTTTCCTTCTCGGTTCCACACTTTTTGCTCACGGACCGACCCGATCCCAGGCCTAGAAGAGATCAAATTGGATGGATAATGGGGCACGTGGCAACACGTGATAGGAAGAGAGGAAAAATAAAAAGAAAAGAAAAAGAGGATAAAGGACGTGCACATGGTTCTGATGCTGACGTCACTATGACGTCAGCCAAGTCATTATTTAATTTTTTTTTTTTCTTTTCTTCCCTTCTTCCTTCCTTTCTTCTACTTTTTGCTTTCTTCTTCTCTCGTCTCATTGAACTTCCGCATATGTTATCGGAGACAATTGGATTCCACTCCCTTGATGGCGTTGACCATGGTTAACCCGCATTAACAATTTCATCATTTTGTCGGAAACTTCAATTTGCTCCAATTTTCCACAATTTTTCCTTGATTCTTCAATTCCGCTTATTTTCTACAAAATAATAAAAAGGGATTAATTACATTATAATTGACTTGAGAATTAACTTATTTATAGTGTTTTAGATACAATTACATGCATAGAAATGCGTGTAATCAGCCACCCAACGAACAAGATTTAGTTGCCTAGACTGCTAGACCATCTCGGCCTAATTCCCCGCCAACCCTTTGTCATCGTTAACCATCTCTTGTTGTTGACTTACCCTAGCTATCGATCAGCTTGAGCCGCCAAAAAACTGATGACAACAAACTATTTAACCTCCAAACTCAGGAATCTGGGATCGCAGTGAAGCCGTAGACTAATGCCGGCAAACTCATCACAATGGAAAATCATAGATTAACTCCTATGTACCTGAAATTCTCCACCATTGAAGAACATGGAAGAAATCAACCTAATTAAACTGGGCCACCATTCGAGATCAGCACCATGAAATGATGCTGTTGCCGTTGCTCTTGACGAAGACGAACCAAAGCCTGCCGCCGCCGTAGGAATGGCAGAAACCTAACCTAGGTTTTGTGAGGGCTCTCAGAGTGAGATTTTAGATTACAAAAAGTGTAGAACTCATTATAAAGAATCCAGTGAGAGTTTAGATGATAAATAGTGTTAGAACTCATTATAAGGAGATCATTTAATTCAATGGTCTTGTGTTATATTGGGATTTAGAAGCACTAGGTCCAAATCTCATCTTTGACTATTTGTTTTCTTAAAAAATTAAAAAATGTTTTAGGAAAACTGAAATTGGGAGATAATTGAGTCGTTCTTTCATTGATAATAGGGGCCTCTTTATATAGAGGATTACAAGCATATAGATAGAGTTGTACATGGAAACATAATCGTACAATGATTGGATATCTACGAATATCTCCGAGAATGTCTCTAACATAAACCCTATTACAACTAGAGCAAGTAACCTAGAGTTTGGGCCAGACACATATTCTGGATTTACTTGAACACTCCCCCTTGTGTCGTCCAAACGTGGTGCTCCTCTCGTTGCCTCGTCAAAAACCTTGCCAAGTAACAAAAACCCAGTGGGACAAAAATAACCTCGGTTGAATGAGAAAAATAGTACAACACACCCTTCACGTTTCGAGACAATACATGCAGACATCTCCCCCTGATGACTACGGTCATGGGAGTTCGGATAACTTCCGCAGACAATGCTACCTACATGTTTCTCAAAATTGGAATTTAGGCAATGACTTAGGGAGCAAGTCTGCCACACTGTCCTCAGATCGAACCTAGTTCACTTTGATCTTAAGGAGAGTCTATTGTTGCTTATTATACTTGAAGTTGTCGCTTTTGATGTAGCCTTGCTTCATTTGCTCAAAGCAAGCAGCATTATCCTCATAAATGCTCGTAGGCTCATCTTGTGGTAGACTTCAAACCAAAATTGCTTCGAACATGCGTAATTATGGATCTAATCCATATACATCCACGAACCTCTTCGTGAAGAGTGATAATCTCTGCATGGTTCAAAGATATAGCGACAAGGGTCTGTTCTATAGACCTCCAAGATATCACGGTTTTTACCCATGGTGAACACTTAACCATTTTTGGAATGACCTTTGTGTGGGTCAGAGAGATACCTAGCATCAGCAAAACCTTCCAAAACTCCAATGTTGTTTTGGGATGGGGGTAAAGGACATAGGCCAATATTGGTGGCATTCCTAGTGCGTGATGGGTTCAAATCCATAATCTCTCTGTAGGGATAGAACAAGCCCATATCAATCATACACCTCAAGTATCGAAAGATATGTTATACACCAATCCAATGGCGTCGCGTTGGCACAGAGCTGTGTCTAGCTAACAAGTTCATGACAAATGAGATGTCCGGTCTTGTGCATTGAGCTAAGTACAATAATGCGCCTATTGTACTCAAGTAGGGCACCTTTGCCTCTAGCACATCTTCGTCATCATCCTTCGGACGACGATGATCATTTTCAGGATCAAGACTACGGATGATCATGGGGGTGCTTGAAGGCTTGATCTTATTAAAATGCCTAAGCATCTATCAACACGATCCTCAAGTTCCAAACCGAGACATAATCGTGTTCTCCCAAGATCCTTCATCTCAAACTCGGATTTCATGTGTTCAGCGGTTTCCCTCAACTCTTTAAGGGCTTACAATGAAAATCATGTCCAACATGAACCGCGATAGAATTCGGAACTTGTTTTAGAAACGTGCGGGCATATCCCTTCCCAATCAAGTAGTCACTTTAGTGAATGTTTCAACCTCATTGTAAACGCGCTTCGCAGTCTAGAGCCACTTGACTTGGGTAAATGAAGTTCACTATGAACCTTCATGTATATTCCGTATTTAGATCCCAATAGAGATACGTAGTGACCACATTTGCAAGTTGCATGTTAAGTTATTCGAAAACTACCAAACTGATAAGGTAGTGGAGTGCAATGACATCCATTTAGAGAGAATATGTCTCATCGTAGTCGATTCTAGGGCATTTTGTGAGAAACCTTGCGCCATAAGGCGAGATTACTATCTCTTTTTCTCTTCACGCTTTCTAACAAAGACCTATTAGTCAACATGTTTTATGTTAGGACGTGTTGGCATCACTGGCTCGAAAACCTTCCTCTTCATTAGAGAATCTAACTTAACTTAGATCGCATATTTCCATTTAGGCCAAATCTCTCTACGTTGGTATTCATTCATCAACGGAGCGTGGTTCGATATCATCTGACTCAACAAACTCATGCGCTATGAAATGCGCGAATACATCATCAATCATGATGGAGTTTCTATCCCACGTCTCATGTACACTGGTGTAATTTTAAAAGAGCTCTATATTCTCAGGAATAGGTTCTGATGTTGAGGCGTCGGTCCCCCAACGATAACCTTAATCCAGAAGATTCTCATGAGATGGATTTTGAGTGTCGAGGATCCAAGGATTGGGTTGTGCCAAAGTATCATTCGAATCCACGGGTCTCCCACGCATCCTAGCTGAGGCCATGGCCAGTAACGCCAGAGTGCCACTCTCTATTGCATTGGTGCTATGCCTACTTCCATGTAGGGTGACATTACATCCTCTCGTAGGGACGTGCATCCTTGCAGGCATATTTTCAGCAGATATCTGTGATCTCGTCACTTTAGAGGAGATAGAGATGAGACATAGTGGGGACAGACCATGACAATTCCTGTCGTTCCTGCTGAACATCCGTGTTCTTATCTCTCCCTAACGACGGGAAGCCTTTCTCATCAAAGTGACAATCCGCAAATCTAGCGATAAAGAGATCGCCTGGCAAGGGCATTAAGTGGCGGACGATTGTTGGAGTCTCAAATCCAACTTAGTTGCCCATTCGTCTGTAAGGACCCATCATAGTGTGTCGTGGCGGCGCAATTGGCACATAAATGGCACACTCAAATATGCGTAAATACGATACTAGTACCTAGTCACTAGCTGTAACGCAGAGGTAGATTGAGTGGCGGTGGGTCGTAGACGAATTAGCATAGTTGCATGCGATATTGCATCACCCAAGAGATATAAGGAGATTGGTGCACATTACCAATGTCCGGACTACCATCGTAGTCGTTTCAGGGAGACCATTTGGGTGTGTACATGGGAATATGATGTCCAACATCAGTCCCATTGCAATAACCATCGAAAGTTTTCAATGTAAACTCTCTAGCATTGTCAAGTCCAATTGACTGAAGAAGATGATTCGGGGAGTGAGCTCGTTGTCATATGATATGTGCTAGGAGTGTAGTATAAGCAGCATTTATAGGTGGACAATGGCACGCCATATGACCAGCATGTTTGCTGTCAACCAACATCATGAAATATTTAAACGTCCGCAAGTTGGTTGAATCAGTTCACGAAATCCCCATGGATTCTATGGAAGAACATAATGAGTATTTTCATATCATTTGCATGGGACGGTCTCAGTCCTAATTTCCCTAAGGAACGGGCTTTGTAAAACGAGCGAGAGGCCTTAGAATCAACCAATGAGGGTTTTGGTTGGGCCTGAGCGTCTGAAACGCTATTTGAAGCAAAGTTGGTGATTGCAGCATCACCTGAGGTGCCATCACCATGATGGACACCATCCATGACGTCATGGCCATGGGAGATGCTAACCATGGCATCATTAGAAGGGACTACGACGACCCTAGGCCCGCGGTGGACGGCGGCGATGCCACAGACAGAGGTGGCGGCGGCGGTCAAACTTGGTCCAGGAATCAACTTTTGGTTCTTGCTTCGTTTCGCTCAAAAGAATGGATGTCCGTGTGAAGTCTTTAGTAGATGGATCATCATATCATGACTAGGATGACCCATCATATCATGACTAGGATCGTGACAAAGCCAATATGTGTCTAAATCGAAGAGATCTTATCTCATAACTTTATTGGATTTAATAGCTCGAATAGTGACATAGAGTCCACTAAGGAGACACATAAACTTCTCTAAGATGCGCCTTTGTTCGCAATCATTAGAGGTATTGCAAAGGAGCTCATTTCCGTTCTCTACATGCATTTCTGCATGGAATCCGTTTGCCTGAATGGCTCAATAGGGTTTGATTTGCCCTAGGAGCTTAGAGAGTTTCTGTGACAATCATCAATGTGCCATTTGGCAAGCGGAATTTGGGCTATTCCATGTCCTTGAACTAATCCTGATGGTCCAACCATTGTAGTCACAAAGTAATATGTTCATAATCAAAATGGAGTCATAATGAAAAGAACTCGAAATTTTATTCATAAGCCAACGGAATACATCATTGTTTCTTAACCATTAAGAGAATCTAATCCAAATGCTAGCTAATGCAAAACAACGGTAGTCGTTTAACTTCTTTCGGTAAGTCCAAAATAAATATGATCAGGTGAGTAGAGTGATGTCGGTGGAGCAAAGCTCGCTTAAGTACCACTTATCTCAAAACCTTCTTAGACATCATACTTATTTTGGATGAGCCTATGTGAAGAAAAACTAAACCAATGGCATTTACTACAAAATATAGGGCAATTGCCTATTACATATCTTGGAAAAATAAAGACTTAAAACAGAATTGGCGATCTATTGATCCCAACCAGGTTTGAAGTCTTCAACCCTTCACTCTAGATCATCTTCTTGATCTTCTTGTTCCACATAGTGAGTTTTTCTTGCTTCACGATATGCTTTGTAGGGGATGACAATTTCTTCACGAGCTCTTTGGTTGCCTCCCTCTCTCTTTCCACGTTGACCTCTTCGGTTCCGTGTTCACCTATTTTGGAGGTTACCTTCCCAAGTAGAGCGATTGTATAGACCAAAAAGTCCAGAATTATCCCTAAATTTAGGGTTTCGCTCATGGCGCCCTCCTTTAGGGGCGCGACTATAATTGGACTCCGGAATATGCTATGTTCCCACGGGGCTCGAATTATAGTTCTTCACAAGGATATTGTCATGCTTTTCAGGGACATTCATATCTCCAATCAATGTTCTAAAAAACGGCCTAGGTGCTAGGCGGTAAGGAACCGGTCAGATTTTGGCCTAGGCGTTGCTCTTAGGCGCTGGGCTACTAGGCGGGCTAGGCGGTGCCGCTTGGGCGGTTCTAGGCGGGGACTAGGCGGCCCTAAACCCTAATTTATTCTATATTTTGACTATTTTTATATTTATAATTAATTTTTAGACTTTAAATATTGTTATTTTTATTATTATAGGTCATAAAAATAATTTAAAAATTAAAAAAATAAAAACCGCCTAGTCCCCGCCTAGGCGCTAATCCCCGGGTCACCGCCCGACTAGCACCTAGCGTTTTTTAGAACCTTGGCTCCAATGAGCTCATGAAATCTTATGATCCATCCTATAGTAACATCGATTCGATAGTTCTTAGCAACCATCAATGCAGAGACGGAGAAGGTAGAGAGAGTTCTCTCAATCAACATCGCATCTGTGATACCTTTTCCACATAATTCCATTAAGGATTTAATGCGAAGTGCTTCCGAGTTGTAGTCAATAACTGACTTGAAATCACAGAAGCAGAGGCTATGCCATCTCATTTCTAGTTTAGGAAGCAGGGAGTCACGGACGTTGCCAAATCTTTCTTTGAGTGAGACCCACAGCCTTCTGGGGTCTTCTTCGTTCATATACTCGTACTGAAGCGAATCATCCATATGACAAGTCATTAGGATGATGACTTTCGCCTTATTTGCCTCCAAGGTTGCTCTATTTGCTTCCAAAGCTTGAGCTTGCTCAACAGTTAGCATGTCCTGCCTAGGCTCAAGAATCGTATATAGGATTCCGTCGGCCTTGAGATGCTGGCAGACATCACGAACCCACTTGTGATATCCAGAGCCAATTGTTCTCAATGGAGCGAAGTCCAGTTTGTTCAGGTTACTCATCTTGAAAGAGAACAAGAAAAAAGGTTAGTTTTGGAGCGAAAAAGGCTACTATGAAAACATATAAAATTTCGGAGTGTAGTCGCTCACAAGAAATTTGGAATTTCTGAGCATAGTCGCTTTCAAGAAATCCGATTCCAAGAGGTATTGGATTAGATTGAAACAATGATGTGTTTGTGGTCGCTTCCAAGAAATCCGATTCCAAGAGGTATTGGAAATCGTCGCCGGAATTTGGTCGTCGGAGGTGGCCCAAGCTTGGCGGTGGTTGGCTGGTGGGCTGCCCTTTTGTTTTTTTTTCCTGCTTAGGCCTAAGCCTACTAGGGATTGGATCTGCTGGGCCTTGACTTCTTCTTCTGGCAGTGGGCCGTGGCACTTCCTTTTTTTTTCTTTCTTCTGGGCCGCTCCCAGTTTTTTTTTTCTTTCTGGCGGAACGTGGACCGCGAGCCCTTTCTTCTCTTTTTCTCCTTCTTCTGCTAGCATGTGGGCCTAGTAGGGCCTCTCCGAAACTCTGGGCTGCCCTTTTTTTTTTTTTTTTTTCCTTTTCTTTTCTGCCAACTGGGCTACGTCCTCCTTTCTTTTTTCTTTCTGGGCCATTGCCTCTTTTTTCTTTGCACTGGGTTGCCCTTTTTTTTTCTTTTTTTGGGAGACAAAGGTGGGGGTCGGTGGTTGTTATGGTTTGAAGGCTACGATTTTAGGGTTTCAGGGTTAGGGCTTCGTGCTGATAACGTGTTTTAGGAAAATTGAAATTGGGAGAGAATTGAGTCGTGATTTCATTGATAATAGGGGCATCTTTATATAAAGGATTACAAGCATAGAGATAGAGTTGTACATGGAAATATAATCGTACAATGATTGGATATCTACGAATATCTCCTAGAATATCTCTAACATAAACCCTATTACAACTAGAGCAAGTAATCTAGAGTTTTAGCCAAACACATATTCTGGATTTACTTAAACAAAAAGTGTTTAAAAAGTAAAATAATTGAATATGTTGTAGGCTAAAACCCTATCCACGAGGCCCTTAGGCCGTCATGTCTTTAGGTCGGACCGACCCAAGCCTGTCCAGTTTATATATATATATATACACACACACACACACACACACACATACGGACGTCCGTACCTTTTTTTAGGTACGGATTTTCAGTTTTTTCCCACTTTCCGATCACACATTTACATGTTAACCATTCAGTTTTGAGGTCCTAATGTATAGATCATCTCTGCAAAATTTCAGCCAAATTGATGATCGTTAAGGCATTCAAAACTGCAATTTACAACAATATACACGAACGGTTTTGGTTCGACAGATTCGGTTCGTTCGTGTAAATTGCAGTTTTGGATGCCTTAACGATCATCAATTTGGCTGAAAATTTGCAGAAGTGATCTATACATTAGGACCTAAAAACTGAACGGTTAAGATATGAATGTGTGATCGAAAAGTAAGAAAAAAATGGAAATCTGTTCCTAAGCTTAGGAACGGAGGTCCGTTCCTGAGCAAAGTTCTCTATATATATATATATATATATAAGTACCCAACCCAAGCCTGCTCATTTTATAGGAGAGGGAGGATCTAGAGAGGACCTCCTTAAACTTGAAAAGTGAGGATGTTTTTATTTTTAGCTTGTAGTTTAATAATCTAAACCATTCATCTTGTAGTTACATGCACACATATGAATCCTACAAGAAATTAGACAAATTGCTAAACGTTTAAGCATTTGATTAGCACAATATTCATTTTAATTTTATCTCACGAACCACATTTTTTACACAATTTTGAATGACAAAATGATTATGGATTTAGTTGATTTTTTGTAGACACAATTCTTGTATAAGAATCTAAAGGATCAACGGTTGAAATCATTAAATTAGGTCACATACTAGTATGAAAGAGTGAAAATCCTCAAATTCTTAAAGTTAGGAGGTCCTCTCTATAACGGGCCTATATATATATATATATATATATATATATTTATATATTTATATATTTTTATATATATATATATATATATAGGGCCCTTCCACTAAGGGATCTTTTTTTTTTTGTCATTTTAAGGGATACCATGTGGGACCCACTTTTAAATTGCATTTCGGTATCTCGATCATTTAGTTTTTAGGTCCTAATGTATAGATCACTTCAACAAATTTCATCCAAATTGATGATTGTTAAGGTATCAAACTAGATTAAATCAATGGACGAACTGAATCTGTCGAACCTAAACCGTTCATGTTTATAATTGTTAAATCGTTGTTTTGAATGCCTTAATGATTATCAATTTGGCTGAAAATTTGCAGAGGTGATCTACTCATATAGATCTAAAAATTGAACAGTTGAGATGTGAATATATGATCGAAAAGTGAGTTTAATAAGCGATCCCTTAAAATGTTAAAAAAAAAAGATCCCTCACTAGAAGGGTCCTGCACACACACACACTGGCGAACTGAGCTAGGGGCAAGAGGGGGCTTATGCGCCCATTGAATTTGTGTCTACAATGTACTTAATTGATGATAAGAAAGCTTTTTTTTTTTTTTGACTTTGTCAAGGGGAACCCAAAGGCTTCCTAGGCCCAAGATAAACCCCTTCGGCGCATGTGAAATGCTCCAACTGTGCATTGCAGCACAGTGCCTGGCCACTTTGACAGCTTCGGGATTCGAACCTAGGTTGGGGAGCACACCCAACTAGGCAAGAACCACTAGGCCACTTGCAGTGGTTGATAAGAAAGCTAGCAGACAATATAATAACATACTAGACTCCAAACACACCCTATAGGTGTGGATAATTACGTGAGAAGTTATTCCACATAATGTGGAGGAAATTGCTGCACATATTTTGTTTTTGATTTTTGATTTTTGACCATTTTGTTTTTATCAAATATTTCAGTTCAAATGTTTTTTAATATTTGAGAGATATTTTAATAAAAAATTTCTATTTTGGCTGACAAACTCTCTTATTTTAATAATAGTATAGATATGTCCCCACTTAACCCAATACTTTAATAATATATATAATTCATATAGATTAAATAAGCTTAAAACGTGTAGCAGCCAACATGCTTTTTATGGGACAAAGTGCTATTAAAGAAATTCTCGTCCGGCGGCGGCCCTGGCATCTCGGCTGGCCTTGGCCTCGCCGACGTCACGCTGTTTTGCTGCCGAACGGGGACTGATTTGCGATCGTTCAAGGGTTCCCTTGTGTTTGGTGTAGCTCAAGGTTCTGGCAGGAGGTGTTTGGCTTCGGGTTGGGTGCGACATCTCTGGGAGGTGGCAGTTTCTCGTTTTGCTGGTGGCTTGGATTGATGGCGCCGCTCGAAATGGAGGGTGGTGTGGATCGAGGTCGCCGAAAACGGGGCAGGTTGTGGTGGCGTTGCTGTGATAGCGAGGTTCATCGTGATTTTGGTCGTGGCGGCGGGGTTCCGTCGTGATTGGGTCATGGAGGTCTTGGCTTGGGGTGGCAAAATCAGGGTGGCGCTGGGATGGTTTGGTGGTCTGGAGGTGGAGGCTGCATCTGAGCCAAGCTGGGCCTGCTGGTCCTTGAATGGGCCTTCTCTTGGGCTACCTTGGACTGTACAAGCTTTGGGCTAGGGCTTTTACCCTAGGCCCATAAAATTTTTCTTTGTTTTAGAGATACTATGTTAGTAGTTTTTACTTTCAATAATTCCCTGAGTGTTTAGGGATCTATACACTTTATGTGTCTATAGTGCCTTTGGAGTAGTACTGAAGGAGGATTTACGCTAGTCTCTACGAATTTAATGTATAATGAGTGGACCTATTTCTATGTACCACCGTGGGTACTACCACACTTTCTTGATCTGTCTAGTTGACGGCAGCAGAAGGGTATGTAATGGTCATTCTGGCATGCGATGAATGATACTAATGCGCGTTTTGAGTTTGATTAATATATATATATATATAAGAAACATAAAGGCAAATGACCTCATCTAACAAAAAAAGAAGAAGCCAATATATGACCAACATAACCGATACGTGATTAAACAAGGCTCCTATGTCCCAAATTCTCAAAACCAAATTAAAATTGTGGGCAGCCATGAAAGTCCAAGAGTCCAAAAGAGAAAATTCCAACCAGAAGAAAAACTTTGATTTACCCAACGGAGACGAACTAATGAAGCACTAGAAGATAAAAGCCCTTTTGACAACAAACAAATTCTTTTCTCTGTATTTCTACTTCTCTTTAGTCTGACCAACAAGTACAACACAAGTTAGATTTTCTTCTTCTTTCTATTTTTACAAAAATTTCTTTTTTTAATCGTTTGGATATAAAGTTGTAGAATGCTAAGTTTGATTATTGTTGTATGGTTTAATTTTTTTTTTCAATGGGAATTGATATCATTAAGATCAACAGCCGACCAACAAACTGTTAAAGGCTAAAGTCTAACTGTACTTACAACAAGATAACCGGCAAGAAAATCCGGAAACCCTATTCTAACCAAAACAAACTCATTACAAGTCGATGATAAGCTCGATAAAATTAGTGAACTTACAAACAAAGAAACTCCGTGTCGTCTAGGGTAAAATCATTGACTAGCATCCCCATTGGCCAGGCGTGCAATTGCGGTACCAATAGAAAGCCACTTCCTAGCAAACAAATAGGAGCACCTCTTTATTCATAAGCTGCTTGAAAAAAAGCCAATGTTATTCCAGATAATTACCAACTCCCGTAGCAGTCTTGATCTGACAACGATTGGTCCTGGACCATTTACCGGCCCAAATGCCCAAGAAGGTCTACCTCTTAGGCCAGACCCACCCTGATCATTAAGTGATAAATGAGGGTAGCAAGACACCCTCCCTACTAGCCCACAACACAGGGCCCAATAACCCAAATTTGAGTCCAGGCCCAAGCCCAAACCTGAGCTAAGTGAGCAGAAGCCCTAGTTTGCTTCTGCCTGTCCATCACAGCAGCCGCCAAATTTTTCGGTGGTCAGTCTCTCCAGCACTGCATCCTCGTCAATCTGGTTCCGCTGCCTCCCTTTTAAGATCCAAGCCAGCAACAAAACACCAGCTGGAATCAGGGAAAGAAAACCCGATCTCTTTCACTTAATACTTGCTGGTAGGGCTGGGCACGGTCCCAGACCGGCACCATATTTACAGGGACCGGGACCGGGACTGAGCCTGAAGTTTTCCGGTCAGTCTCAAATCAAGTTTTCCGGAGGTCGGGACTGGAGAGAGCTTGGACCGAAGTTTCAGGGCAGGGTTTCTCGGGTTTTCGAGCCTTTTGCACCATCATGAGATTTGGTTTATGCTTTGGTTTTACTTTTCACGAATTGAAGATCAACACAAGAATGACAAGCTATTGAAGAAAATAGAAGATCAACACAAGATATTGAAGAAAATTGCAATCGAAATCGAAATATACAAGCCTTCAAGGCTACTGATCAAAATCCAAAATCCCTAAAAAAAAATAACAAAAATCTCATGTCCACCAATTAACCCCCAAATCAGTAAATCCCCTTTACATAGATGGAGAAAACATGCTAAATTGCTTGAAGACATGAAGTAATTGACCCCTCTCACCCCTGATTCTCTTGGCCCTCTCCCCAACATGGCATGGATCTGGAAACTGAAACTTCCCGATCTGCAACTCTGTTTACATCAACACATGAACCAAAATTTGAGGTATGGAGGAATAAAAATGAAAATCTTGGGTATCTAAGATGACGAAAATCATAGCTAGAAGAAGACAGAAAAGGTATGAACAGAGAATAAGAGAGGAGATGAGAGAAGAAGAAGAAGACGAAGAAGAAGAAGAGGAGGAGGAGAAAAGAAAAGAGGAGAAGAAGTGTGCGGCAGTGAAAAGAGAAAGAGAGAGAGAGTAGAGTAAATAGGTTTACTATTATATAGTTAATAGATAAAGTCAGAAAACGGGCATTCCGGCTTTTTTTATTTTTGATTTCTTAGGACTGGGCCCGGACCGTTTTATATTGCTTTCGGGCTAGGCGTTACAAAACTGTGAAATTTTTTAAAAAAACCCGGACCATTTGGGCCAGTCCCGGGCGGATTTTTTTGGTTTTCGGGCTAAATGCCCAGCCCTACCTGCTGGAATTCGATGGAAAACGCCTCCTAACTCTCTCTGAGACTGGTAGCCAACAATTCAAACAAAGTCTTGGGAATAGGACAAGAGATCGGAGCCGCGCCGGACCCAATCCTAGACCAGATTGGATTATGCCTCGTCTGCAACCAGGATCCAACCAAAATCACAGCTGTGCCTCGATTCTTTTAAGAGAAGAAGAAAGCCAAACTTTTGGCGTCGCTAGACTGGACGGGGGTGGGGACGCTGCTGCTGGAACTCGAAACCCTAGGTTTCGTCGAGAGAGAGGTCGAGGTCCTTTTTTTTACCTTTGTTGTATGGTTTAATAGTTTAATTAATTGGATTAGAATATAATGGCTTTTAGCTAGCAATCTCGATACAAGATGATGATTTATTTAAATTTGTTTATCGATCAATTTTATCGTTTTTTGTTTATTTGGTTCTATAATTTTTTTTTTTGCTAAGTACTTATTCAAATTGTTATGATATTGAATAATTACAGGTTGTGCTAAACAACGAATTGTCTCTAATTTTATTGTTTAAATTTTTTACAAGTTATGTAATAATTCCAGACCGTTCTTCATAGCCAGAAACTCTATATGAAGAGGAGAACTGACAAAATTCATTATGTGTGAGAAAGTAGCAAGAAACTACCCTTGAGAGTTACGAAGCACACCACATGTACCTCCAAATTGGACATTGGACAAAAAAGCACCGTCGACATTTAATTTTAGTACATGATCTTTAAGGACCTGCCATCGTTTACTACTCTTTTGGCTAGCAGAAGCAGGACTATTACTAGGCTTATTAGCCTGCAAATATTCCTCGTACCAAGCCATAGACAAGGAGATCAAACTTGATCCAGATTTAGAATGCCCTCTCCAAAGTTTGTCATGCGAAGTTATAATTAGTAAAGACTTAATTAAATTTTTATAGTTAGCTGATGAAAGTCAAGGATCAGGTTTTTTTTTTTTTTTGACGAAATAGATAGAACTGAAATTAAGATCAAGACTATGTACAAGGGATATAAGTACACGTAACCTACGACGAAAGTTAGGATAAAAGTAGATACCTATACTAATTAAGTAGGGGGAGCCATTCTAATGAGGACCCCTAAAATGAGAACTAGTTGAAGACTGAAATTAAATTTTTAGTCACCATAGGGGTAGGAGTGAAAATTCACTTTTCGATCACATTTCCGCAAATAAACCGTTAGATGTTTAGATATTTATGTGTAGATCATTTATGCAATTTTTCAACCAAATTAAAAATCGTTAATACATTCATAAATCGTGATTTATCAGTTATGAACATGAACGGTTCATGTTTGACAAATTTGGTTCGTCCATTGATTTGATCTAGTTCGGTACCTTAATGATTAACAATTTGGAAAAAAAATTCAGAAGTGATCTACCATGCATATATAAACATCTAATAGTTGATTTGCCGTAATGTAATTGAAAAGTGGGTTTTATAAACCATTGATTAGAAAGTCCTCAAATAGTCCTCATTTTAGTTGTAACGTCTCGTATCCCAATTTACCCGTTGACTAGTCATTTGGACGGTAAAAGACAATTACTTTCACCTTTTACGTTGTTTCGATACTTTTAGTGGCCCTAAAAGTTGACTTTTTGTTCGAATTATAATTTGAGAAAATTTAATTCATTAAAGTTGTAGAGGACTTTAAACTGAGTGCGTGCATATATGGTACGTAAAAATCGGAGTTCGTATGCGAAAGTTATAAGCGAAATACCAAAGTTGCTGTAGATGGAAATTTGGTATAAATTCGAATTTTTTTACTGTAGGCCGGTAAATTTCTTTTTCTTTTCTCTCTCCTTCCCCCGTGCTCTCTCTCTCTCTCTCTCTCTCTCTCTCTCTCTCTCTCTTCTGCAACTCTCTCTCTCCACCTCCAGGCCACCTGAAGGCGTGCAACCGGCGTTGTTGGATTTGTCTCCTCTTCCTCTCGACGCCTACGGTGGTATCTCACGAAAACTTGGCCGGAAAACGACGAACCAAGTCATGGAAATTACTGTAGCAAAATGGGTCAACGCCGAGTTCTCCCATTTCCGGCCACCACAGGTGACCAAACCAGGTTTTTTGGAAGCGGCTTGAACCGCACTTCATGCTCTCCAAACCTCTTCCAGCGATTTGAAGCATAGAGGAAGAAAGCATAATTGGAAAATTTCACTGTACAATCGGGTTGCTTGATTGTTAGACCACTTCGAGGTATTTTCTGACTTTGTCACAGTTGAAAAAGTTGTTAGTTTTGTTGAGTAGGTGTTGCTGCCAAAATTTGGTGCCCATCGGAGGTGGTGGCCGGCGGCGTGTGGGGCCTACATGCCGCCACTGTGGGTGGCACGTAGAGGCGCGTAAAGCAGGTTTCTGGCTTCGATTTTTAGCTAGTTAAATCCTATATTTGTTGTAGAGGTTGAATATGTGATTTTAGTGAATTTTGGAGAAGTTTGACATTGATTGTGAATTTCCGAAGTTTGGAGTTTCAGATGTCGATTTGTGGGAATCCGACCTTCGGATTTCCTTTGTTTCCGCTATGGAATACTTTAATCGATGGATTGATATTAGTGGTGAAGTTTGGCTTGAATCCGGAAAGAAATGGAGATATTGGTTTATGAGGGGTTTTCGGGTTTTGTTTTAGAATCGTATTTATTTGTCAAATTAATTGTTGTTTACGGAATATAATTGTGTACAGGACGAGGTACCGACCCATTGCTTGACGAGGATCCTTACGCTTGGGTACCACGTTAGCGGTATACTGTGAGTGAACCTTTGATTTTAATGATGCATGCAAAGTATTTTCCGAATTATTGATTTACTCATTTATCTTTTCAATTATCGAGCATATATTTTGATCTCGGATTATAAATTGATTTATGAAATGAATTGGTTTCGGATTTATTTTTGTTTTATTGATTGGTGTTCCATCATGACTTTCGGATATGAATTTGTTATGCTCGGATTTGAATTTATGATTTATGTTGATTTTTCGACAAATTATTTTTCGAGGTGATTTCTGGAATTGCATATTATATTTTCATTCGCCGATTTTGAGTTTTCTGAAAAGTGTTCGAAAATGGGATTTTCGAGGGAATTATACTAATCTATTATTTCTCGCTTATTTGTTGTTGGTTTTGAGAAGATATTTTTGGCGTGTGGGACACGTCGATGATATATTTGGTTTACTGTGAGAATTTGGGGAAGATTTATGGATTAACTGGTTTGCGAATATTTTTCTTATGCCATACTTTGGGTGATTATTTGTCATGCTAGCATTGAGTCTGCCTTTGTGGCGACGTGATGGGATCGTGGCGCTGGTTACTGCTTTTGTGACAGTAATACTGAAGCCCAGTATCCTAATTGCCAGACATAGTGGCGTAAGGGTATATATGGGAGTATGAGAGTACTTTAGCCTGGGAGGCTATCACCCGAGCCTGAAATGCTCATTCGTATGACTATCATCTTCCCCTACTTATTATATTATTTTTGACTAGCCCCATTAGAAGATCTCCCATTAAGTGGATTGCTTGCAACAATTGTAAATAGATACTTATAAACCAATTCGAAGAAGTGAAAGACTTTTTAAAACCTAGCCTAAAATTGATCTCGTTAAAACTTAGACAAAAACGAATCTTGTCCGACATGAAAATAATCACAACTTCAAGTATCGAATTCAAACATAATAAAGAAAAAGTCAGCATCCAATACGAACGACGTTGCAGCAACTTCAAGTATCGTTAATATTAAAGCTGAAGGGTCATGGTCCCCACAGCATCCACTAGCATTTCCGACGTCGATCATCACCAGCATCGTAAGTATCACCAACTCTCTCACCTAGCAGTCAAGATCATTGCTAATAATAGCATCAAACCAGCTAGGATATTTTCTATTTTTGGTCCTACTTATATAATATTAAACGAGCTAGGATATATTTCTTTTCTATTTTTGGTACTACTACTCATAGCTTAGATATTTTCCTTTTGTGGGTACGACGGGGCTAAAAGCGGGACATGCTGGAATAATAAGAGATGCATTACCTCCATAATATTTGTCGCATGCATCAGAGTTGGTCAATGATTCAATTTTCTGTGGCTCTTAATCGTTTTGAGTACACAGTAAGATGAGTTTCTGGCTTTCTGCACATTTACTCTGCAGTCAAATTACAGTGTGGCCCTGTGTCTCAGATCCAAAACCTGCCCACAGACCTTCTTTCCACTTGTCCTAATTTCATAAACGTCTCGAAGGGTTGGACAATTCATGCAAGTTGGTGTTTCATTATTCTCAACAACCAAAAAGAAAAAGAAAAAGTTGAGGATCCTGAGGAATAGAGTTGATCAGTGAGTTGTTGTTGTGCTTTGGAATTTAGAGATCTATGGAGAGGTATGAGATTGTGAAAGATATTGGGTCTGGGACTTCTGGGGTAGCAAGGTTGGTAAGAGATAAATGTACCGGAGAACACTTTGCCGTTAAGTTCATCGAGAGAGGCAACAAGGTCTGTTTCTTCATCTTCTTCATCCCAATCTTAATTTTTTCTTTTCTTTTTTTTCTTTTTCTGTTTAGAATTTTTCAGGGTATTGGGTCATTCCCATTTCTGTGGTGTTGCAGATCAATGAAAATGTACAAGAAGAAATCATGAACCACAGATCCTTGAAGCATCCCAGTATTGTTCAATTCAAAGAGGTTAGCAATTAGTAATGAATTAGGTGAATATATCCACAGATTCTATATGTTCGTCCCCTCCAATCACGACAATGACTTATTATGAATTAAAAAAAAAAAATTGAAAAGAAAAAGAAAAAAGAAAAAAGTATGAATTTGCCTTTGTTACACTTTTTTTTTGCTTTAACATATACTGATGGCATGTTCTCTATCAATTTTGTATAACCGGCCCATTGCATAGGTTTCTATTTGTGTTTCTTGGGTCTGATCAATACTTTCGATCAAGTCATCACTACTAAAAAGGTCACTGCTCAATATTGGAGGCTATTGGCTCTGTAAGCGGGACAGCGGTTCTTTCAAATAAAATCCGAGACGAGCAATTCTCTTGAACCCAACCCAAACCACAAATGATATGGGTAGCACGCAAAGACGATCCACAACAAGTATATAGAATCAAGAGTAGCTCCAATAACCCTACCAACCCGGTGATGGATGTTCTAAAAGAGTACAACACGAACATACCCCTAAAGTAGAATCGTAAACTCTAGCAGACTGAACTGTAATGCAAACTCTAGGGGAGAGAGTTTTGATTTTTCGTTTAGAGACTTTATATAACTTTTTTTCTACTGACAATAAAATTGAATTAGATTACTATTTTTGAAATAAAGAGTTCATAAATTAATATGACCCTAGCTCATGGCCAAATAATATTACAAAGAATACTACTCTATTTAGATAATGTTAGCTCCGAGTAGTCTATGCTAACAAAATCAACTTGCCCCGTAGGCAATTTATTCTACCTAAGTCTAAACGCCGAGCATGTCATTATGGTATGATAAAGCCAGATACTTCTACAAAGGTTTCTAGAGAGGTTTTTACTAGATAGACATTATTCTAACTAGAACAAAAATTAGGTAGTACGTGACAACCTCAAACTAATGAATTCGGATCTGAGAAAACTGGGTAGTGTCTTTAAATGGTAGATTAGGTAGAGAGAAACCCCGATGTAAAAACTTTGAAGGCAGGGAGGCTAGAAAACTCTAGCCACTGCTGCCTCCATGAGAGAGATGTTGAGTGTTAAAAAACAAAAACATTATGTTAATTATGAAAGAAAAGGAAAAATTGTATTTTAATGCAGTTATAATAAGTAGTGGGTAAATTTCTTGAAATAGATAGTGGGTAAATTTCTTGTCCTGAACATTTGGTCTAATGACATAAGTCTTTATTTTGTGAGTAGAAGGTATTGAGTTAGATTTATGGACGAGTGGTCGTTGATAACTTGTTTGAGAGTATCATTAGCAATGCTAGTTATTTTTTAGTCAATTCATTTTTAGCCAAATAGTTAAATAGCTACTTTGGCTAGCCACTTTTAAATTACCTCCGCATCAATTCTCTCTGTTTTAACTAGTTTTGAATTTACATTATTTTTTGAATGAAGAAAAAATAGTTTAAATGTATTTATAAATTAAACACAATTATTTTTTAAAAATGTTTTAAATTAATAAAAATAATAAAGAGCCTCATCTTGCTCTCGATATTTAGGGAGCGAGATAGCTACAAGTTAAAATGGAGAGTCACTTAGGAACCTGATGCAGTTACTTAAATTGATAAAAAACTAAACATGATCTCCTAAAATAGCTAAGGAGTCAAGTTAAAAAGTCGGCTAAAAATGCTCTAATTCTAGTTGTTGTATAGTAAAAATTAAATTGTTTCAATAATGTTTAAGTTCCTATTATTCACCAACTGTGGAAACCCAGCATGGTTGTAGAAACTAGCTTCCTTCTGCCACAGTGAAGTATTTTTTTCATAAGAACTGTCACCAGAGATAAGCTTAACTTTAGCTAGCTTTGTTAATTAAGTGCATGTAAGGCCACCAAAGCTTAACCGTGGCGATGGTAGCGTGGCCATTGGCCAGTTTTCAATTTGTAGCTAGGACCAAAGCTTTGTGGCCATTATGCCAAAGCTTAAAGGTAATAATATTTTTCGATATGTTAATTTTTTTTTTCAAAATGTTATTTTGCTTCCTCCACTATATGTTATGAAGTGGAAATAGTTATAATTTTATATGTTATGTTTAGAATTATTTGAGTCTCTTTCGTGCAGGTCCTCCTGACACCAACTCATCTATGCATTGTGATGGAGTATGCTGCTGGAGGAGAACTCTATGAGAGAATATGCAAAGCCGGTAGATTTAGTGAGACTGAGGTAAAGTAATTTTGTAGGAAGGGGTTGAGTTGGGATATGAGATCTTTTAAGGTCATCAGAAAATGAAATACTTCAATTTTTTTTTGTATTTTCACATTTAGTTTCAGTTGAAGTACTTTTTACTTTGCACTCAGTCATAACATAACTAATTACAATCATTTGCATCAGGCAAGGTTTTTCTTCCAGCAATTGATATCAGGAGTTGATTACTGCCATACAATGGTATGTAAAATTTGTCAAAGTTCAGATGAAGTGGTGTATACCACCTTTTTGTTCTCCCATTATCTTTGATAGTATTATTTGTGGTAAGGAATAATTTATTTACCGCAGAAAGTATGTCATAGAGACCTTAAGCTTGAAAATGCACTCTTAGATGACAGCACAGCACCTCGGGTGAAAATATGCGATTTTGGATCCTCAGAGGTATTTTTTTTCAAATGCATTTAGCGATTGGTTAATGAGACATTGAATAATATTTTACTTTGTTTGTGAAGTCACTACTACTACATTCTTGGCAAAAATCTACTGCGGGAACACCGGCTTATATTGCACCTGAGGTCCTATCTGAAAAACAATATGATGGAGCGGTTAGTCCAAATTGTTATTGTGCCTTCTCATTATATTTCATCAGCACTATAATCTGCAACTGTGGGCGTTAAGCATCTTTTATAATCTTAAGACAGTACAGATTGCAGATGTTTGGTCTTGTGGAGTCTCCCTATATGTCATGATTGTTGGAGCATATCCCTTTGAAGATCCTAAGGACCCTATGAACTTTAGAAAAACAATTCTGGTGAGTGGCAAAATTAACAACCTTTAAAATCCTCCACCCTCTCCTCTCTCTCCCGAGTCAGAGTGATCATGTTATATTTGTCTTATGACAGCGGACCCTTACTGTATGCTACTCAATCCCTGGTAATGTACGAGTTTCTGTGGAATGTAGAGACTTGCTCGCTAAGATATTTGTGGCAAACCCAGAAAAGGTAACAAAGCTTTCATTTTGGTGCTGAGCATTTACTTAGCTGCTTGATAAATTAAACACACGTTTGGCGTTTGGTGGTGAAACTTGCTTGCTTAGCTTTCTCATTGCGATCTCTGCTCATCTCTTTGCAGAGAATTACAATTTCAGAAATTAAGAACCACGGTTGGTTCTTGAAGAATTTACCTATGGAAATGTGGGGAGGAGGAAGTTGGGAAAGCAATGATGTAAACCATCCATCCCAAAGAATTGAAGAAGTCCAGTCCATAATACAAGAGGCAAGAAAACCTTTAAAGGTCCCAACTGTCAGTAGGCATATCATTGGAAGCAGCATGGCCATTGATGATGCTGAATTAAACAAGTGGTGATTTTTTATGCTCAAATGTGAGCAGTTAAAGTGTACATATGACACAAACCATACTTATCCCTGTGAAATTGGTCTTATGCATGGCTTGCTAGCTCTCACCGGCCATTTTGTTTTGCTGTATTGATAATGTTTTGTTATTGTAAAAGTCAGGTTTTATCTTTGGGCAAACTACTGTTTAGTCCCTGAAGTATGTCTTCGTCCTCGTTTCATTCCCTGTCTTTCTAATTTAATCCCAAAAGTCCCTGAACTCAAAATTTGAATGCCAACTGGTCCATTTCATCCGGTTGCTGGATGAGGTGTCAATTTTGTACTTGCTAGCTCAGCGCCACGTAAGACACTGATTTTGTAAAGAGACGAAAATGCCCCTGCTTCAGTTTCTTCCAAATTTCCTCTGTCTTCTTTCTTATCTTCTTTCTCCTTCTGTCTACATGAAGATGTATGTAGAATAGTAACCCAGAATGAATTGAGCTGGATAATCATTTGCATAGGTCCCAAGATGATCTATAGAGAAAAATCAATGGAAAAAAAAAATGTATAAGAGTGAGTTTGGGAATTGGGAATTGGGAATTGGGAATTAGGGAACGTACTTGAGCAAGTGGAGATCAGCAATGGTGCGTTTGATTTTGAGTTTATCGTAATCGACAGCGGGAGTGGTCAAGTAGACACAGAAGAGGCCGAAGGAGAATATGAAGAAAACAGAGAGAGCAGCCGCAACCTCCCAGTGTGTGAGGGGCAACTGCTCCGACTTGGGCTTCTTGCCGGTGGACCAATCAGTCATGCTCACTCTCACAACCTTATGTCGGAGCTTTCCTCTTCTCTTCCTCCTCCTGATTTCTACCGACATCACCGCCGGCGTTGCTCTCAACAACGTCGTCTTCCTCCTCCTGATTTCCACCGACATCACCACCGGCGTTGCTCTCTAGGCATGCCGGAGCTTTCCTCTTCTCTTCCTCCTCTGACTTCGTCGGGTACTCATCTCTGATATATGAAATTGTCTAAATTTGAGTTAGAATTTAGTGCTTGGTTTATTGAATTTCTTGTTCTTGTTCTTGTTCTTGTTCTTATTCCCGATCTCTTTCTCTCCCATCCTCTCTCTCCTTTATGAACCCAATACCATGAAATTTGTAGGTTGAAGAAATTCACGGTAATGGTAGGTGGTGGTGACAACTTGGAGAAGAGAGGAGTCGTTGGTGGCGATTTGGGTTCACTGGGTGTGCTAGAAGAGAGAGAAGTCAGACACCCAGAAAGGTTTGGGTGTCCAAAGTAATTCTGGGTATTGCTTCGTCGGCGTGTGAGTCATTTTCCGGTGTCTCCAGACGATGTGGGAGCTGGGTTTGAGTCGCCAGAGACTGGTGGACACCGTGGTGGTGGAGGTGAGGCACGGTGGTGCCGAGATATTCACTGGTGGTGGAGGAGAGAGAGAAATCTAGATCTACTCTCCTCGAGTTCTCTCATGAGACTTCACCATTTTGGAGAAAATTTTGGAAGAAACTGAAGTAGGGGCATTTTTGTCACTTTACAAAATCAGTGTCTTACGTGGCGCTGAGCTGGCAAGTACAAAACTGACACATCATCAAGCAACCAGATGAAATGGACGGAATGGACCAGTTGGAATTCAAATTTTGAGTTCAGGGACTTTTGGGATTAAATTAGAAAGACAGGGACTAAAACGAGGACGAAGGCATACTTCAGGGACTAAACAGTAGTTTGTCCTTTATCTTTTCCTTGAGGGATCCAAAGTTAAAGCCATTTCTCCGTGTTCATTGGCTGCGGCCTCTGACTGTTTTTGCAGTTGGTGATGGGAGGATCTTGGATCCATATCAGGTCGTTGGTCCCCAGGTTGGGATGCCCGAAGGAGGTTTGATCTATGGGGTGGCATGGTCGTCGACATCTAGAAATATTTGGATGCCAGATGATGATGGCGGAGGTTGGTCTGTTCTGGGCAGACTGGGTCGAGTGATTTGGTCCTCTACTAGTGACGGCGACATTGATGCTGACTGCTAGGATACGTTTTGGCTTGCGTCGACTGACTTTGGTGACTGGAGTGGCTGCTCTAAGCCTGGCGGTGGCAACGACGACCAAAGTGGCAACAACCTCCCTATGGATTGCGCTAGGGTTTCACAAGGCTGGGCCTCTTGGGCTACTGAGTGGTGGTGGGCTTTCATGTGGGCTTGGTTATTTTGGGCCTACATGATTGTTCGAGTGTTATTTGTTATTTTAGGTTTTGCTGGGAATGAGAACTTTGCAACACACTCAAACTCACAAAACTGGATTGAATACTTCTTATTATTCAACTACAACTCTGGCTATTATATAGCCTCAGACTCTAACAAACTGAACTGAAAAACATGCTCACGTATCGGCTACACACAGCCACGTAACAGAAAACAAAGACTAAATCAAAGCATAACCTAATCCTAAGGACTAGGTTTTTATTCGACTGACTAACAAACCCTAAAGACTTGGACAACGCTCTTCAATCTCTCCCTTAAGCTAAATTCAGTGAAGCAATTTAGCTTACTTCACTAACTTCACACATTCCCAGCATGCTCCGAAGTTTAAGAAATGTATCAGACTTTAAGGGTTTAGTCATTATGTCAGCTACTTGTTCAGTACTTCCACAATGAACTAAAGAAATTGAACCTTCCTTTGTGAGATCTCTAAGAAAATGGTACCTTACACGTATGTGCTTGCTGCGTCCATGTAACACTGGGTTCTTTAAAAGTTTAATGGTGGACGTGTTGTCACAATTGATGCAGGTACAGTCCTCCTCTTTATGCCCGAGCTCCTTCAGTATCCTCTTCAACCAGATTGCTTGACACGCACACTTTGCTGCTGCGACAAACTCTGCCTCAGTTGTTGACAGGGTCACAATTGGTTGTTTCTTCGAACTCCATGAGATGGCTCCTGAGCTTAACAGAAAAGCATACCCACTCGTACTCTTACTGTCCTCCATGTCTCCGGCATAATCAATGTCAATGAATGCCATTAGCTTGTCATCACCACCATTCTTGTAGTAAATGTCGTAGTCTACTGTGCCTTTTAGATACCTGAGGACTCTTTTGGCAGCCTGCAAGTGAAGTTCAGTGGGTTTTGCCATATATCTGCTTAGTAGACTTGTAACGAACATCAGATCAGGCCGTGTAGAAGTTAGGTACATCAAACTTCCTACAAGCTGTTTGTAGTAAGTTTCATTCACCATGACACTATGCTTATCTTTCCCTATCTTGGACCCCGACACAATTGGACTGGTGACCATGTTGCTCTTCAACATTCCAAACCTTTTCAACACCTCCAATGCATATCTTCTCTGAAAGATAAAATTGCCTCCTATTTTTTGTAACACTTCTATCCCAAGAAAATAACTCATGCTCCCCATATCAGTCATATCAAATTCTCTCATCATGGAAGTCTTGAATTCAAGCAACAGATTAGCATCATCACCGGTAAAAATCAAATCATCAACATATAAACTTACAATGATGATCTTGCCTTCGTTGCTCCTCTTAGTGAACAAAGTTTGCTCACTTTCACATCTCTGGAAACCTTCACTGACAAAGTACGCTTCAATGCTGCTGAACCAAGCTCGGGGAGCTTGTTTCAAACCGTACAAGGCTTTGTACAATTGATAGACCATATGCTCATTTCCCTTCCTCTCATATCCTCTAGGCTGTTCTACATAGACCTTCTCATTCAAGTCTCCATGAAGAAATGCTGATTTGACGTCTAATTGAAAAATCCTCCACTTCTTTTGAGCTGCTAGAGCAATGATGGTTCTTACCGTATCTAACCTTGCCACTGGTGCAAATACTTCTGAGTAATCAATGCCTTCTCTTTGTGAATACCCCTTAGCTACGAGACGAGCCTTATGCTTGACAACTTCACCATGCTCATCACATTTTGTTTTGTAAATCCATTGACACCAACCTTCTTAGCTCATGCCGACAATTTAGTTAGAACCCAGGTTTTGTTCTTCTCAATGGAGTTGATCTCGTTATCCATGGCTTTTCTCCATTTATCTTCTCTTACAACATCTTCAAATAAAGTAGGATCTTCTTCTGCAGCACCTTGCACCATATACACTGCCTCCTCATCTTCACTCAGACCCTTACCACTCACATAATCTCCTGTCCAGTATGGTGGTCTTCTTTCTCTCCCTTCAACTATGCTACCCTCAGAGTGACCTACTTCTCTACCCTCATTGCCACTGACCTCGCTAGTGCTCCCTATAGCTTCACTAAAGTTTTATCTACCCTGTTTTTCACCGTTCACCTCAACATCACCGTCACCATCATCACCTCTATTCTCTCCCTCATTTTCTTCATCACTGAACTCACCATCATCACCCCAAACCAACTTCGACCTAATCTGCTCCTCATAGTTTTCACCCCAATCCCATTGCTTATCTTCCTCAAACACAACATCTTTACTCACAACCACTCTTTTTGTTTTAGGATAAAATAGCCTATAACCTTTAGACTCTTCACTGACTCCCAATAAAATACAAGGAAAACTTTTATCATCTAATTTACCTCGTTTTGCTTATGGGATGTGGATATGTGCAACGCAGCCCCAAACTTGAAAGTGAGCAACATATGGTTTAACTCCACTCCATGCCTCTTGTGGTGTGACATCTTTCACGGCTGAGGTAGGGCACCGATTCAAAACATAGAACGTCCAAACCACAGCTTCAGGCCAAAAAGGCTTCGACATCTTCTTGGCAGATAACATGGAGCGTACTATGTTCATTATTGTTCTATTCTTTCTCTCGGCGATGCCATTTTGTTGTGGCGTATATGCAGTAGTGAGCTGCCTCTTGATTCCATGCTCTTTACAAAAAACATTGAATTCATGTGATGTGAATTCTCCTCCCCTGTCAGTCCTTAGGCACTTGATAGATACTTCTGCTTCTTTTTCCACCAACTTCTTGAATTTCTTAAAACAATTCAGTGCTTCTGACTTCTCAAACAAAAGATACACCCATGATTTACGACTAAAGTCATCTATAAAACATAGAGTGTACCTTTTGCCACTGTTAGATGTAGGGGAGATTGGCCCGCAAATGTCTGCATGAATCAGCTCCAGTACTTGATTTGCTCTCCACAAACTTCTTTTTGGAATGGCATTCCTGTGTTGCTTGCCATTGAAGCAATTGGTACAAACAACCTGTGAAGCTCTAAACTGAGGTAGACCGTGCACCATTTTCCTGAATTGTAATGTCCTCAGCCCCTTATGACTCAAGTGTCCATACCTCTGGTGCCACAGGTATGTCAAATCCGAGGAGCTTGTATGAAAACATTCTTCTGGTTGAGGAAGAGATCTCATAGAGGTTGAAGCTTCATTCAAGATGATGAACATACGATTAGCACTCATTAGGGTGTACACAATCAACCCTCTTTGTGGATGGTAAATGCTGCATGCTGCATATCAGATTAGGATTGCCAAGCCATTTTCCTGTAGCTGCCCAATGCTCAAAAGATTGTTCCTAAGATCTGGAACATAATACACGTCTCCAACAACAAAAGCAGCACCATTGAACACTAGTCTTACACTTCCCTTCCCAGCCACACTCATCCTAGTGTTATTTCCAAGCTTGACTGAATGCGTAAAACCAACATCCAAACTCAAAAACATACCTCGATCACTACACATATGATTTGAGCACCCAGAATCTAGGAACCAAGCATCGCTTCTCTTTGCCTCATGCATCTCCACATACGACATCAGGAGTAGTTCATCTTCTTCATCAAGTTATTCATAATTGGCCTCTTTGTTCCACTTCGGACATTCATACTAAAAGTGTCCAAGATTGTGACACTTAAAGCATTCTACTATTGCTCTATTGAAGGACTGTCGTCCTCTCCCTCGACCTCTTCCTTTGAGAGTTGCTCTCCCTCGGCCTCTAGCACCAGCTCGATCTTCAATCTTCAAGGCCTGATCTTCTTCTACTCGATTCAGCCTGTGGAACTTTTGCTCATGAACAACAAGTGAACTCTGTAGCTCATCAATTGAGAGGGTGTCTGTGTCCTTCGACTCCTCGATAGACACCACCACATAGGTGAATCTCTCAGTCAACGTCCTCAAGATCTTCTCTACCACTTTGGAATCCGGCATGGTTTCACCATTGCTCCTTATTTTGTTTGCCACATCCATGACCCTAGCGAAATACTCAGTGATTGTCTCGCTTTTCTTCATCTCCGACACCTCAAAGTCTCTTCTCAAAGCTTGAAGAAGAGACTTCTTAACTCGAGCATCCCCACCAAATTTCCTCTTCAGTGAGTCCCCGACAACCTTTGAGTTGTGTTTGTCCAGAATTTGCTCGAAAGTGACTCTGTCGATGGCCTGGTACAAGTAGTGCTTCACCTTGTGATCCTTGGTCCTTGCATCATCCAACAATGATAGCTGCGCATCGGTCAACCCTGTTCCCGTTCTTGGTTCCTCGAAACCATTCTTTATGAGGCTTCATAATCCATTCGATATGAGGAAATTTTCCATCAGTTCACCCCAATGGTCATAGTGGACGCCATCGAAGTGAGGGATCTTTGTCAAACTATTATCCTCACTCATCTTTCTCTCTCTCTCTGTTTCCCTCTCTAAGCTCTGGCTTTTACTCTAATCTCAGGCCCAATGGGGGCTCTGATACCAGTTTGTTGGGAATGAGAACTTTGCAACACACTCAAACTCACAAAACTGGATTGAATACTTCTTATTATTCAACTACAACTCTGGCTATTATATAGCCTCAGACTCTAACAAACTGAACTGAAAAACATGCTCACGTATCGGCTACACACAGCCACGTATTTTAACAGAAAACAAAGACTAAATCAAAGCATAACCTAATCTATTCGACTGACTAACAAACCCTAAAGACTTGGACAACGCTCTTCAGTTTTTGGTTTCCATCCTTTTATACAAAAGGATGGCGAACCTATTTTTTTCTTTATTTGAGTGGGGAAGATCGACAAGAAATAGGTAGCCTCATAGATAGTTTATTGATTTTGGGGTTACTTAGTTTCTTGTTTTTGCGCTTAATCAAAAAAGGTGAGTGTGCTAGGGTGTGCGAAGTAGTATGCTCGTGTGAGGGGTGTGCTAGGGTTGTGTGCTCTATGTAACGACTTCTACTGACGGTCCTCTGGGCAAGTGATTATTGTACTGCTTGCTGAAATGCTTAATGAGATTGACTTTTTTAGATTAAAAAAAAAAAAAAGTTTTATCTTTTCCTTTGATGAAACTATTTCTTGCTATTCAAATCTAAAACCATCAGCAGATAAGGTTGAGTGAATTGTTTATTGATCGTATCCTCTAAATTGTGCTATAGATACCATTCAAACGCAAGTAATGTTTTCATATACTGAGTTCAGGGTCAGCCCTACGTTTTAGGATGTCCTGGGCAGAAATACTGATTTGCAACTAAGTTTTACAAGCTTGGTACTATGCAGAACAAAGATGTAAATGAATGGTTAATTGTGTAATTTAAATGAATGGTGTTTTTAGTAATACACACCAAATATTATTCTTTTTTTTTTTTTTTTTTTTTTTAAGAAAGGCCAATGTTATTATTATTTTTTAGAGAAATTGTCAAGTACTCCATTGCAGTTCAATGAAATTACACATAATTACCCGCTCATGCAGGGCTGTCAGATAGAGCCACTACCTAAGTAATTCAACCTTTTTAAAGAAACTAATAACCACATCCAGAAGCTACCCTACAGTCCTACACTACCTACGAGAAAATTAAATTGCGTAGGCTTTGTGGGTAACCTTGGCGACATTCCTCAAACCTTTAGGACCTACAATCTTCCTCCCTAAAAAGGGAGAAGTCCTTACAAAATTAAATAACGAAAATAAAATATGCCAACTAGAGCCCAAACCCAATCCAAAAGAACCAAGCCTAGAAGCCAAAGTCTCCAGCCTAATGCCTAAGGAAAAAGCCTAGACCAAACAGCCCCCAACATGTTGGCTTCAGCGCCGTAGTCACCCTCTTTCTGATGCAGCTCTGATCGCCAGATTTGCCAGCCATCCACCATTGCTTCGTTAGCCACTGACTGGCCATCGGTCACCACCTCGTTAACATCTACAGCCGCATTTCCTCCTGTATCCCTCAGCCCCAACGCCGATTCACTCAATCCAGGCCTCCAACCTATAGCAATCATGCTGGTCGATGCATGAGCACCACCACGCAACACCACCGTCCTCCATCGATCATCTCCCTGCCACCATTATCATGGCATGACACCACCTGCAGCTGTCGAGGACGTACCATCCTCAAATCGATCTGCATAAACTTGCGCATCCAGACCAACGATACACCAGTAGCTTTCTACTGAAAGCCCATATCCAAATCACTTTGGGAATTTTGTTATGAAAACCCATAACATCGGTAGCCCCTTCACCGATCAGGAGAGAGGAGTTCCCCCACCCCAGCCACCTATGTAGGCCTGATCGGAGATAAGGAGAAGCCCCCACCACAGCCGACCACAGCCTCTCAAGCAAGAGTAAAAGAAGAAAATAGAGAGATAAAATCATAATCTTACTATAATTATCACCAATGTTATTCTTATTCAGATTGGAAAGTGGAAAAGAAGCTAATTCTGAAGCTAAATCATTATTGACATGCATTTTAATTTTATAAAGCTTTTGAAAAATCTAGTATTTATCTTTAGGGCTAATTTATCTTTATTACTCTTTATTGGCTTGTTGCCAATTTATTACTGAGCCATTTTGATTTCATGTCCATCTATTTGTTCTCTTTCTTTTGGTTTTTTTTTTTTTTTTTTTTTTTTGAAATAAGGGCTGGTGCAGCTGCCCTCAAGCCTTCATTAATGAAACTGCTAAATACAAAGGGGGGGACGTAAAGCCTAAACCCGAACAATTAGTAACGAGAAAGCATCCTGGATAATAACAGGAGTTCCCACTAATCTTATGTATTCAAACATGCACCAACAAGGGTTGACATACCAGATAACTGGGCAACTCCATTTGCTTTACAACGGTGACATACCAGAAAGATAAAGCTCATATAAAGCCATAAAACAATGAAATCTGCTTTCCCACTATGCTGTCGATCAGAACCTCCGACGACACTACGTTTCATCCTGCCACTAGGGGGTTGCGTGATAAGCTCATAAATGTACATGATTTTGTGTTGATTTCTTCATGTTTTCTTAGCTAGTTTTCTATCTATTTGAGTCATTTACTTTATTTTTATGTTTTGTAGGTGTTATGGAGCAAAGTAGAAGAAAGGAAGCTAAATCAGTAAATCTGCCTGTGCAGATCAGTCAACTTCGACATGAAACTGAGAGCAGCTCAGAACGAACTAGACAGTGAACTTTATATGCTTGGAAAGCCTTGGATGTCTAGTTTCCAGAACTTTTAACGGTTCATTCATATCATTTTTCTACAAGAAGTTATGGCCGATTTAGTACAGAAAGGTCGGGTAGTCCGAGAATCTGACACTTTGACGGAAATCCACGATTTGAGGCCCAAATTCCTTTTAGAAGCCCACCGACGAGTATTAACTGAATATCTCTGTTTATTAGAGATATATGACATATTTTTATGGGTGAAAATTATTAGAAATCTTAGAGGAGAAGCTACTTGAATCCTAAAAGGAAAAGAAGTGAAAATCTCTTGACGTAAGCAAAAAAAAGAGAAGGGACGTCTAGGGGAGACGTACGTTGTGCCGCACAAGAAAAAGGAGAGAACGACATTTTCTGCCATCATCCAGCCGCCATCTCTTCCTCTTCCTTTCTTCTAGTTTTTGTTTTCTTCATGACTATGTCTAGCTAAATACTTTTGTAGCTAGGGGCGATTTTAAAGCCCCAAACATGTTCAATTCATATTGATGATAATTCAGTTTTTGGTTTTCTATATTATCAATTGAGTGTTTGTTTCACTGTGTCTACAAGATGAATCTTTATGTGTTTGTTTAGGTGCGCAACTAAATGAATAGGTTAGGGTTCTAATGCTAGGAGTAACACTAGATTCGTATATGTCGTGTGTTGATTCCAATTGAGTAGCAAAATATTTTCTTGAATTATATGTGACTCAAACCCTAGGTTTAGCAGGACTACCAATGTACTTGTGACCCTAGATTTATCCAAACCCTTTTTTTGCTTAATGATTTTGATATGTTAAACTTAGCGAGCTTGTGTCTAGGTTGCATAATCGGAAATAGATTAAGTGGTGAGCTTGTATTCACTTCACGAGGAACTAAGAAAGGGTAATGGGTTAATTCGAGCTTGTGAGTTAACTTCGGGTAAATTCAATTGAGAATTAAGATTCCATAACTGAGATTTGATATGATTGAGTGTGTTTGGTGGTGGAGAATGAGTCCTTAGCTTTGTTTCTATCAATAGTTTAAAGCTATAAAATCTGTTTCTGCTTTGTTATCTTACTGTGTTCAGTTTTACGTGAATTATTTAAATTATCAAATCAATTCCGATTGTTCTGAAATTTTTTATTCGTGTTATTCAATGTGTCTTTAGTGTCCTGTAAAATTTTCAGAAAATTCCATCAAGTCTAGGTTAGTTAATTAATTTATTTTCGTTAACTGTTCAGTAGCATAGTTTAGAGTAGTTTGTGACATTTGGTTAGCAGTTTAGGAACAATCTTCAGCGGGTAATGACCCTTGCTTGATCACTATATTACCAACGATGATATTTGAGTGCAAGGTTTAAGTTGTGCATCTTTTAGACGTACCAATTTTTAGCGCCGTGTCGCCGGGGATTGTTTTTCCCTAAATAGCTAATCTATTTTGTTCGTCTTATTTTTCTGTTTTATTGGTTTACTAACTTAGTTGCTTTTATTTTTGTAGATACCTCTCATTGTGCATGCACACTTGAAGGAATAAGAGCCTTGATCTTGCTGAGTACGATCCTGAGCTAGAACGTACACTTAGAGAGCTTCGAAGAACAGTCAAGACAACGCGAGCAACGACATCCTTGCCACCACCATCCCCACCACACTTGAGTTCAGGGGAAGAGGAAGAAGAGAGACAAGAAGACATGGCTAACCGTACTTTGAGGGAGTTGGCAACTCCTAATGTAGAACAACAACCATTGTGCATCACCTATCCAAATCCGAATGGGGATGGAGGATTTGAGCTTAAGTCTGGCATGATTCACTATTTGCCTAAGTTCCATGGCTTCTCAACAGAGGATGCCAACTTGCATCTTAAGGAGCTACAAATGGTATGTTCAGGAATGAAGCCAGCAACTGTCCATGAAGACCATGTCATGTTAAGGGCTTTCCCATTCACATTGGAGGGTAAGGCTAAGGAGTGGCTTTACAATTTGCCTTCCGGTTCACTCACCACATGGAATCAAGTGAAACAAGCATTCCTTGAGCAATATTTTCCAGCCACAAAGGCTACAAGCATAAGGAAGGATATATGTGCAATCCGGCAAATGCATGGAGAGTCCTTTGGAGAATATTATGAGAGATTCATGTGCTTGGTTGCTTCATGTCCTAATCATCAAATATCAGAGCACCTTCTCATACAATATTTCTATGAAGGATTGTGTGGCACAGATCGTGTGATGCTTGATGCAGCAAGTGGGGGAGCCTTCATGGACAAGACTCAAGCTACTGCTAAAACATTGTTAAAGAACATAGCTGGAAATACTCGGCAATTTGGAGGGAGAGATGAGCTGTCACTTAAGAGCGTCAAAGAGGTAAGTACTAATTCTAATATTGAATTACAATTAGCTAACTTAACTAATCTTGTAAAACAGGTTGTGATAGCGCCAAAGCAAGTATGCAGTGTGTGCTCAATGGTGGGACATGTTTCTGATACATGTCCATCATTGATGGAGCAAAGTGGTTTTGAGCAAGCTAATGCGGTTGGATTTCAAGGGCAACAAAGGCCGAAATATGATCCATTCTCTAATACCTATAATGCGGGGTGGCGTGATCATCTGAATTTTAAGTGGAGCAACAATGACAATGTTTTGCAACCTCAAGGAAGCAATTACAACCGCCCACCTGGATTCTATCAAGTTAGACCGCAAACATCTTATCAACCTCCTCCTCAACAACAAGCTCCAAGTAAGTCTCTTGAGGATTTAGTTGCTTCTTTAGCTAACTCTCAACAATCTTTTCAACAGAAAACAGATAGGTCTATTGAGAATCTTGAGCGTCAAGTGAGTCAACTAGCAAACATGATTGGACAACAACACCAACAAGGAAAGCTCCCTAGTCAGACTGTGATCAATCCAAAAGGGGGGTTTGAGAATGCTAGTGTTGTGACCTTAAGAAGTGGAAAAGAAGTTTTGGAGCAGCCAAGAGGGCAAAAGAGAGTTCAGAGAGCCATGAATAATGAGGAGGAGCAAGGAGAAGCTACGGTAGCAAAGGAGGACAACCATGAGTGCTTGGACACTTTAGGGCAGCCCCCTAATCACATAAATGCATCAAAGGCAGCCCTTAAACCCACGGGTTTGAGAGATTCTAAGGTTAGTAATGTAGTTCCAAGTTTGATTACTTCATGTCCTCCTTTTCCTCGTAGGTTTGCTAAATCAAAGAAAGAGGAACTTGAAAAGGAGACCTTGGAAACATTCCGAAAAGTCCAAGTGAACATACCGCTCTTAGATGCAATAAAACAAGTCCCAAAATATGCCAAATTTCTAAAAGAACTTTGCACTACCAAGTGGAGATTAAAAGGGAATGAAACTGTAAAAGTGAGTGAGAATGTTTCAACAGTGCTTCAACGAAAAATTCCACCCAAGTGTAAGGATCCCGGTAGCTTCACTATTCCAATCACAATGGGTAACACCAGGTTTGAGCGTGCTATGTTAGACTTAGGTGCGTCTATAAATGTCATGCCTTATTCAGTTTATGCAACTCTAGGTCTAGGTGAACTAAAAAAAGATGGTGTTGTTATTCAATTGGCTGACTGTTCTAATGCATATCCCAAGGGTTTGTTGGAAGATGTTTTGGTGCAGGTAAATGATTTAATCTTTCCAGCAGACTTTTATGTGTTAGAGATGGAGGAGGAGCCATCATCTACATCTACACCTATCCTTCTTGGCCGCCCCTTCATGAGAACTACAAGAACCAAGATTGATGTCTATGAGGGGACTTTGACAATGGAGTTCGATGGTGATATAATAAGCTTCAACATCTTTGAAGCTATGAGGTATCCTAGTGAGTTGCATTCTTGTTTTTCTATTGACATTCTTGATGATTTAGCTCAGAAATTCTTTGAAGTCATAAGTGAGGATGCATTGGAAACCGCCATCTCTCAAAGTTTGCAGTTTGAAACATTCAAGAACCCAAAAAGGGACATCGATTTGAGGGAGGATATTGAGGAAACCGTGGCTGCACTTGAGTCACTACCACGGTCTAGAGGTAATTCTAATGATTTTATTTCCCTTCCTTTGTCTACTGAAAAGTTGTTGCCTTCTGTGATTCAGGCCCCCAAGTTAGAGTTTAAACCATTACCGAATCACTTGAAATATGTATTTTTGGGAGAGGAAGAAACATTACCCGTGATCATTGCCTCAAACCTCACAGAGTTGGAGGAGGAGAAGTTAATTCGTGTGCTCAAGGAGTACAAGACTGCTATTGGATGGAGCATAGCAGATATAAAAGGCATTAGTCCGGCGACTTGCCTGCATAGGATACTTCTTAACGAAGCCTCAAGACCAACAAGAGAAGCTCAACGTCGTTTGAATCCTGTCATGATGGAGGTGGTGAAGAAAGAGGTATTAAAGTTGCTAGATGTGGGTGTGATCTACCCCATCTCAGATAGCAAGTGGGTGAGCCCAGTGCAGGTAGTTCCTAAACGATCTGGTATCACGGTTGTGAAGAATGAAGACAACGAGTTAGTGCCTACACGTGTGCAAACTGGGTGGCGGGTGTGCATTGACTATCGAAAATTAAACATAACAACTTGCAAGGATCACTTCCCGCTACCCTTTATTGATCAGATGCTCGAAAGGTTAGCTGGTCATTCTCATTATTGCTTTCTTGATGGTTATTCAGGTTACAATCAGATTGCTATTGTTTCAGAGGATCAAGAAAAGACGACATTCACTTGTCCTTTTGGGACTTTTGCATACCGGAGGATGCCTTTTGGACTCTGTAACGCTCCTGCAACGTTTCAGAGATGTATGGTAAGTATATTTTCAAATTTTGTCGAAAACATCATAGAAGTATTCATGGACGATTTTAGTGTTTATGGTGATTCTTTCGATAAATGCTTAGACAATCTATCTCTTGTGCTTAATCGTTGCATTGAAACTAACCTTGTTTTAAATTGGGAAAAATACCATTTCATGGTTGATCAAGGTATTGTTTTAGGGCACGTTATTTCTGCTAGGGGAATAGAAGTTGATAAATCAAAAATAGATCTTGTACGTTCCTTACCCTCTCCCACAAGTGTGAGAGAGGTTCGTTCTTTTCTTGGACATGCAGGTTTCTATAGGCGATTCATCAAGGATTTCTCAAAAATATCAAGACCCTTATGCATGTTGTTACAAAAGGATGTGGCATTTGAGTTTGATGAGGAATGCAAGAAAGCTTTCGAGAAACTTAAGGAGTTGTTAACCACATCACCTATCATCACTCCTCCAGATTGGAATTTGCCCTTTGAGCTAATGTGTGACGACTCTGATTATGCTATGGGGGCTGTTTTGGGCCAACGTGTGAACAAGCTTCCACACGTTATCTACTACGCATCTCGGACTCTTAATGATGCTCAGTTGAATTATTCAACTACAGAGAAGGAGCTTTTAGCTGTTATTTTCGCTTTAGAGAAATTTCGTTCATATTTAATTGGTACTAAAGTGATTGTGTTTTCTGACCATGTAGCTTTGAAGTATCTTCTTACAAAGAAGGATGCAAAGCCAAGGCTTATTAGGTGGATGCTTCTCTTACAAGAGTTTGATTTGGAAATCAAGGACAAGAAGGGAAGTGAGAATGTGGTAGCAGATCACCTAAGCCGACTTGTAAATGGTTCAAACGTAGAGGAGGATCTATTGCCTTTGCATGAAAGCTTTCCGGATGAGCAACTTTTTCACTTAGAAGTTTTGGAGCCTTGGTATGCAGATATCGTCAACTACAAAGTAACCAAGAAGTTTCCGGATGATTTGACAAAGGCTCAAAAGGACAAACTTGCTAAGACTGCCAAGTATTATGTGTGGGATGATCCGTACTTATGGAAACATTGTGCGGATCAGTTGATAAGAAGGTGCGTACCTAACTCTGAATTTCTCTCTATTCTTACTTTTTGTCACTCCTATGCATGTGGTGGTCATTTTGGAGCAAAAAGGACAGCTCTCAAGGTATTTGAGAGTGCATTTTATTGGCCTACCTTGTTCAAGGATGCATTTGAGTTTTGCAAGTCATGCGATCGTTGTCAACGAACAGGTAATTTAGGTGCTAGAAACCAAATGCCGCAAACTCCTATTCTTGTTGTTGAACTTTTCGATGTTTGGGGCATTGATTTCATGGGACCTTTTCTGTCCTCGTATGGTAACCTTTACATTCTCTTAGCTGTTGATTACGTTTCCAAATGGGTGGAAGCTAAAGCCACTCGGACTAATGATTCTAAGGTTGTTGTAGATTTTGTTAAATCTAACATCTTTGCTAGATTTGGAACACCAAGAGCTATCATCAGCGATGGAGGGAGTCACTTTTGCAATAGATCATTCGAGGCATTGTTGAGGAAATACAACATCACACATAAGGTTTCAACGCCTTATCATCCTCAAACAAGTGGCCAGGCAGAAGTTTCTAACCGCGAGGTGAAGCAAATTTTGGAAAAGACCGTGAATCCTAATATGAAGGATTGGAGCTTGAGACTTGATGATGCATTATGGGCATATAAAACAGCTTACAAGACACCAATTGGGATGTCACCATTCAGAATGGTCTATGGAAAACCGTGTCACCTTCCGGTTGAGCTAGAGCATAGGGCATATTGGGCGGTGAAGCGATGCAATACGAACTTGGAAGCTGCTGGTGAGCAGAGAAAGCTGCAATTGAATGAGCTTGAGGAAATACGCAACGATGCCTATGAGAGTTCAAGAATATACAAGGAGAAAACAAAGGCGTTTCATGACAAAATGATCACAAGGGAAACTTTTGTTGTAGGACAAAAAGTTCTTCTCTTCCATTCTCGCCTTAAATTGTTTCCGGGTAAGCTGCGCTCTCATTGGGTTGGTCCTTTTGTTATTACTAATGTTTTCTCTCATGGTGCGGTTGAGATTCGTAGTGAAAAAACCGGCAAAGTGTTCAAGGTAAATGGACATCGACTCAAGATCTATTATGAGCCTTTTGTGATGCAAAATGTGGAGTTAGTACCCCTTCACGAACCAGTGTCACAAGAAGATTGATTCTTGGTACCGTCAGGCTGAGGACGTTAAACCAAGCGCTTCTTGGGAGGCAACCCAATGAATGAAGGAGGAAGATTGCGGTATTTTTCTAAGGGATGTTTTCTTTATTCTTTTCTTCTCTTTCTTTGCTTCTTGTTTTGTTTGGTTTTATGTTTTTTGTGTTTGTGTGCAGGTCACATAGTTGAGAAAGATTTAGAGGAGTCACTTTTTTATCAAACCAGTTTTTCTGACGCCCAGATTTCAGTCCATTTCAAACAGCTGTCGTTCACAGCTCCTTTGGAACCAACAGACGTACTATATATGGATCAAAAGCCCCAGGTGTCTATTTTCTAATGGCTTTGGCAGATCTAAATTTCAATTTTCACAGCGTCTGCAGTTTCAGTTGAGTACAGGAGGGTCGGAACACAAAAGCAGAAAACTGGGCATCAGAGCCACATACAGGGCAAAACAGGGGATACTTCTGGGGGCCCAAATGAGGCAAAACTTATATGGATTCGAAGCTCCGGATGTTAACTTCATTCCTACCAAAGGGTTTCTGAATGTGACCCCTGTAGCTTCTTGTATTCAGGTTTGAATGGACAAAGGTCATTCTGCCAGTTTTCTGTAATTTTTTGCTAACTTTGCAGGTCTCTAGTTTCTACATCCCTTGGAGTTGGAATGCATGCCACATATGTATGGAAAGCCCTGAATATGAACTTTCATCTCCAAGTGGAACCTTTGGATTCCGGTTCTTACTGGATGAGCTATGAACCTCGGAAATAGGGATGCTGCAAGGTTTTAGCTGAAATCAGTTTGTGAACAGTGATGTTTCCTAATGACTTTGAGCATTATTGGAGTATCTTTGGCGCATTTGGCATAGAGCTTGCCCTAAACATTCAAGGCTTACAGCCTTGAGGTTGATATCCAAAGATCATTAGCATTGGGAGGTCTACAAGAGGGAGCATTCTCTACTCTTCTTAACTATTTTGTTTTTGTTGTGTTTTCTCTTTCCTTCTATACTTAACTATATCATTGCATGATTATATCTAGATCAAACATTGAGGACAATGTTTAGTTTAAGTGTGGGGGGAAGGAATTTGAAACTTTTTGTTATTTTCAATAATAAAAAAATCAAACAAATTAAAAAAAGAATTAAAAAAAAAAAAGAGTCTAGTTTTAGGTTTTATTTTTCAATGAGTCTTAGGAGTCTTCCAACTCTATGATGAGCATGAACTTTCGGATTTATATTTTGGTCACAAAAAGATTGCAGGCATGTGTTAGATTCTTGATTTCAAATAATTGTTAATAGATTTTGATGATTATTGTGCTCGATTTATATACATTGATGGTTGGATTAATGTAACACTTGAGAATTGATGGATGCATGCTATGACAGGTTAAACTTGATTTAAACCCTTGTGAGCTTTTGAGCCTGTATATGTGCTATTTATTTTCTGAGTGCTTAGTATAGAATCATCTTATTTTCTTGACGAGGATTTTGCATGATCTCATCTTTTATTCATCTTGGTTGAGACTCGGATTCGACTTGCATATTTTATAAGGACAAATGCTAGAACTTGCCCCAAAGCCTCTTGAAGCGTATGGTTGAATTGCATGATGGATGGGAAGGGATAAAGGCATTAGGATTACCATCATAGCCAAATTAACCTGTGTCCCTTTTATGCACACAAGATGTGCAATCCCCTAGTTAACCCCCTTGAGCCTACATTAAGCCTTTTATTTCATCACCACAAATTCCTTAACCCTAAGCTTAGTATAGATGTATCATTACCCTATCCTAAGGAATTAGTGGAGCAAATATTTTTAGAGATATATTTGTGTTCGAGGTACTTTTGTAAGCAAGTGTGGGGGTAAGACTTGTCCATAAAAAAAAATATATATATATATATATATGTATGCCGAAAAGAAAACGAAAAAAAAAAAAAAAAGTATACGGCAAAAGCAAAAAAAAATGTGTGAATGGATTTTAGTCCCCCTTTTGTGAATAAGGAGTTTATTTTGAATTGAAGGTCTGTTCAAGAAAATGTGGTCTTTGTCCTATTTCACGAGTGTTAAAAGAAGGTTTAGAATGAAGCAAAGGCCCAAAAAGATGACATCTGGCCTTGAAAAAATTATTTGCTTCATGTTCGAAGATTGACTACCTTGAAGAGTTTCAAGATTCTTTTATCTCTTATGTTCTTCTAGTGCTCCACTAGGTTCTTTAGGATCTTTGAATTTCCTATCCTTTCTTTCTTCTAACCTTAACCCTTGGCCCCATTACAACCCTGAATAAAGACCTTGTTGATCTTTGAAGTTGTGCATTCGATTTGTGGAGACTTGTGTGGAGGGGTGAGCATATGGTGTCACTGGCCTTTCGTCCGAGTTTTGGCATTCCAATCATGGGATCATATGTAAAAAAAAAAAAATTTCAGAAAAAGCCTTTTTTTCTTGTTATCATATGTGAGCTATTTGTTTGTCTTATTGTATCATTCCTCTCACATATAACTTGAGTGAAATCTATGCTTATACATCAAGTCAGAAAATCATGAGTGAAAAGAATTGAGAGCATCTTTGTGAGAAATTAAGTGAACACTTGTTTGAACCATGAGGAAGTTGGTTCTCATTTGTTGCATTGGTTTGATTGTCCATGCATTATACTTTGAGCATGATGGTTATCAAAATAAATTAGCTCTTAAATGAAGTTGTGAATTTTGATATGTGACTGCTTGAATTTTGTTGACCATACTTGTGCGCATTATAAGTTCTCTGAGATGTTTGGAAAACATTAGGTCCGTGTCTTTTGTTATAGCAGTTAGTTTCTTTTGTTTTGCTCGAGGACTAGCAAAAGATAAGTGTGGGGGAATTTGATATGCTCATAAATGTACATGATTTTGTGTTGATTTCTTCATGTTTTCTTAGCTAGTTTTCTATCTATTTGAGTCATTTACTTTATTTTTATGTTTTGTAGGTGTTATGGAGCAAAGTAGAAGAAAGGAAGCTAAATCAGTAAATCTGCCTGTGCAGATCAGTCAAGTTCGACATGAAACTGAGAGCAGCTCAGAACGAACTAGACAGTGAACTTTATATGCTTGGAAAGCTTTGGATGTCTAGTTTCCAGAAATTTTAACGGTTCATTCATATCATTTTTCTACAAGAAGTTATGGCCGATTTAGTACAGCAAGGTCGGGCAGTCCGAGAATCTGACACTTTGACGGAAATCCACAATTTGAGGCCCAAATTCCTTTTAGAAGCCCACCGACGAGTATTAACTGAATATCTCTGTTTATTAGAGATATATGACATATTTTTTATGGGTGAAAATTATTAGAAATCTTAGAGGAGAAGCTACTTGAATCCTAAAAGGAAAAGAAGTGAAAATCTCTTGACGTAAGCAAAAAAAAGAGAAGGGACGTCTAGGGGGAGACGTACGTTGTGCCGCACAAGAAAAAGGAGAGAACGACATTTTCTGCCATCATCCAGCCGCCATCTCTTCCTCTTCCTTTCTTCTAGTTTTTGTTTTCTTCATGACTATGTCTAGCTAAATACTTTTGTAGCTAGGGGCGATTTTAAAGCCCCAAACATGTTCAATTCATATTGATGATAATTCAGTTTTTGGTTTTCTATATTATCAATTGAGTGTTTGTTTCACTGTGTCTACAAGATGAATCTTTATGTGTTTGTTTAGGTGCGCAACTAAATGAATAGGTTAGGGTTCTAATGCTAGGAGTAACACTAGATTCGTATATGTCGTGTGTTGATTCCAATTGAGTAGCAAAATGTTTTCTTGAATTACATGTGACTCAAACCCTAGGTTTAGCAAGACTACCAATGTACTTGTGACCCTAGATTTATCCAAACCCTTTTTTTGCTTAATGATTTTGATATGTTAAACTTAGCGAGCTTGTGTCTAGGTTGCATAATCGGAAATAGATTAAGTGGTGAGCTTGTATTCACTTAACGAGGAACTAAGAAAGGGTAATGGGTTAATTCGAGCTTGTGAATTAACTTCGGGTAAATTCAATTGAGAATTAAGATTCCATAACTGAGATTTGATATGATTGAGTGTGTTTGGTGGTGGAGAATGAGTCCTTAGCTTTGTTTCTATCAATAGTTTAAAGCTATAAAATCTGTTTCTGCTTTGTTATCTTACTGTATTCAGTTTTACGTGAATTATTTAAATTATCAAATCAATTCCGATTGTTCTGAAATTTTTTATTCGTGTTATTCAATGTGTCTTTAGTGTCCTGTAAAATTTTCAGAAAATTCCATCAAGTCTAGGTTAGTTAATTAATTTATTTTCGTTAACTGTTCAGAAGCATAGTTTAGAGTAGTTTGTGACATTTGGTTAGCAGTTTAGGAACAATCTTCAGCGGGTAATGACCCTTGCTTGATCACTATATTACCAACGATGATATTTGAGTGCAAGGTTTAAGTTGTGCATCTTTTAGACGTACCAATTTTTGGCGCCATTTGATAAAGACTAGCCTCCTCTCTAGGACAGACGAGGCACTAAGAGTGCACACCCAGACAAAAATCCTGACCCGCCCTACTGTTATAGAGTAGGGATTTATTACTAACACAAAGCAGAAAATTAAATACAAGAAATAAACAACACAAAAGAAAACCCAAACAGCCCTCCAATAGGGGCCCAACAACAAGCCCAACCCAAATTGCAGTCCCCGCTGCAACGAAGGCTAGCGACCATCCCAAGCGCCACCGGATCGAAACCGCCACTATATCACCATGCCGCAACCTGCATATAACTCCGGCTGACGGCCACGACCTGACCACGAAGCACACCAAATCCCGATAGGATCCAGATCGTACCCTAGGTCAGTATGTCGACCACCCGTTAGAACTCCATGAATCTCTAATGAGAGAAAAGATTGCAGCAGACCTCCATACCAGCAGCCGCCAATCCTCACACCTGTGATCAGCCACCAACCAACAAGCCGTGTCAACGCTCAACCACGACCCGAGCCCAGATCGGAAACGATCTGCATCACTAGTCGCCGTTACCGGCTGCCCAACACCTGCAACCTACTGCCTATGTCGATCGACCCCTCTGGAGAACCATTGAACCAGACAAGCCCGTCCTACGACGACGTCACAAGGACGTGCCGTCGGACGGGACATCTCAACCTCAGGAAAGCCCGCTCTTTGGAGTCTTAGAGAGAGAAACAAAGACATAGCACAGCTACAACTTAAAAGAAAAGTTCAAGGGCGGCCTAGGTTGTCACGCCCCGATTTTTAACACAAATAAAAATTAATATATAATCCCATAATTATACATGCGTGATGGTTCAGCCATCAATACAAAATACCTGAAAAACTTTTTCCTTTTAAACCAAGTACATACTGATGTCCTGAACCCATAATGTCAATATATAGTCACTCCGCAGAGTCATATATTACACAAGTTTACGAATTAAATTTCCACAACAAGATAAACGAAATTGCTCCTCAGAGCTTACTACACAGCGGAAGTCATAACAATGGCAAAGCCAACAAAATTTGCTTCCTACCCATACTGCTGCCAACAAGCTACCTCAGCTTTAGCCACGATTACCCTGACCTGCAGGATTAACTCATATACCATTGAATAGTGTACCGGGTTGCCACACAACAAATCCGGTAAGCTTATGAAAGCTTGTATGAGTAACTCATGAACATCAATCAACAACTCACACCAATCAACTTAAGGAAACAAAGCAACCATGATTCCTTCCAACATTCCATGTCCTTTGTCCTTTCCACCGAAGGGACAACATAAGTCATCGCTGTTACAAAGTACTATTTGCTAACTCAACAATTAATAAGAAAATCAAGTCTCATCTAGACAATAAAAGAAAGAATACTCTCGAGACTCTCTTTTAAACTACACACTTATGAGTCTCCAGCAACCTCGACCGTTACCCCCATAAGCTATAATGGTAGACAGACTAGAGCTCTAACTGATCGTAACCACTCGCTCGGCCAAAGGCGTGATTCCCGATTTCTAGCCTTGGTCACCATCTGCGACCTGTCACCATCTGTGACATATGATTTTCAGACCCCGTCTGGTCTTAGAATCAAACGTTAAGTAAGTCGCACCCGACCTAAAAACGTTACATAAATCTAATTGAAGATTTCCCCATCCCTGCTCACCATCTGTGACTCTTGGTACAAAGACCAATACATTTAAAATAAGTCACGCTTGACTCAAAAATGTAACATCAAACTCAATACTTTTCAAACAATAGAAAACATCTTTTTCTACAATATTGTTTCCCGAAAAGTCGCCTTCAACAATAATATGAACACAATCATGCATATTATTCATCACACATCACTCACAAGAATATATATATTTCACGTAAATATATATATATACGTAGTCATTCACTCAGAAATGCCTACTAATACCAACTATAGTTTGCAGTTAAATAAATAACGCCCAAAACAATAATGGTAACTCCGTTCGTAAATGAACGTTGTGAGATTACTCACCTCTGAATCCTACGGCGTCTTCAATACAGAACAAAGTAGCAAAACTACAAAATATCCGTCCAAGAGTACTTCGTCAAGTACCTAATCACATACGGTCTCAACTTAGTATATGAAACACAAGCGATTTAAGTCCGAAACCCCCGTTTTGAACTAAAATCCCCTAAACGTGACGCCAATCGAGGAGAAACCACATCCGAGACCACCCAAAGTCTTCGGAACAATCCTCCGATCGATACGTCAAAAGCACGAATCGATTGAACGCTCGAATCCTCACGGATCGAATAATCGAACGGTTCGAAACCGTAAAAATCATAACATATTCATACGACCTCCAAAAATTACGTATTATATATCAAAACGCTCGTATCGACGAGTAGATGATATATAAAACCAGAAATTGTCCCTTACATGGCCGGAACGCCGCCACAAGATGTGGTGCACCGCCACCGGCCAAACTCAAAATCACAACAATCAAGCCATCCAGAAATGTTCATCATGAAGAGTTGAGCAACTTTCATACCTGGAGCAAAGGCTAGATCGGTCTAGATTGTCCAAGATCAAGCTTGCAAGATCAATCAATCTCTGTCGTCTGATCAAGCTCCAGATTCGTTGTGCACCGCTGATTTTCAAACCTTGATCTTTCACTCCACACGCAAAATCGTCCTTCAAGGCGGTTATAGGGATGATCAAGAGGAGGAGATTCCAAAACCGAGACGGATCAGCTGAGATGTCGCCGGAAAAGTGGATTTCCTACCTGATCCTTATCGTGAATTCTTCCTCGGCTCCAATCTGGTGTTTCCGACGAACCACGGCGCAAATCACCACCACAGGGAGGCTCGCGATGCTAGTCTGAACGTTCCTTGCCTTGTCCCATCACCGGAGGTGGCCGGAGGAGTGAGAATGAACCGGGTCGGATCCACGGGTTCGGGTAGGGTCGCGCGGGGCTGAGGAGAAAGAACGGAGAGAATTTTGGGGGAGAAAATGAGAAAAGGAAATTTATGGGATTTTATGAAAAAATCCATAAAATTTTCCTATTTACAGAAATTTCCAAAATTTTCAATCCCTCATAACTTTCTCATACGAACTCCGATTTTCACGTCCCATATATCCACGAACTAATATCGACGCACTCTACGACTTTCATGCAGGAAGTTTTTGGATAATCACTACGTATAAAAAATTAAACTTCGTACCCCCCCCTAAAACCACACTTTTCGAATAATTATTCGTCCGAAAATAATTCCACTTCACAAACAACATACGAATCAAGTAAAATACTCATAATTCACATAACTGGTCCATTATTAATTGCGATAATTAAATAACGAAAATACATGTCATCACATAGGTTGACCTTGGATTTCGTGTGATTGAGTCAAGGCCATGGTGTTGTGTACGGCGGTAATGGTGGGAGGCATGGTTGGTTGCTCGAATTACGATTGGTTGGTTCTAGTTTTGATTTAGGTTGGATCTCGGAGGGTAGTTGTAACGTCCCGTATCTTAATTTACCTGTTAGTCATATGGATGGTAAACGACAACTACTATCACTTTTTACTTTGTTTCGATACTTTTAGTGGTCTTAAAAGTTGACGTTTTGTTTGGGTCAAAATTTGAGAAAATTTTCTGCATGGAAGTTGTAGAGGACATTAAACCGAGCTCGTGTATATGTGGTACGTAAAAATCGGAGTTAGTATGAAAAAGTTATGAGTGAAATACGGAAGTTACTGTTCATGGTAAATTGGGTATATATATGGAAAGTTACCACTATAGGTTTCCATTTCCGGAAACCCACAGTAACTTTTCTCTCTCCTCTTCCCCGATCTCTCTCTCCCTCGTTTCCGCCGGCTTCTTCTTCTTCCGTTCGATTCCCCACCGTCCGGCCACCAACCGGTGTGCAACTGGCCATTCTTGGAGCCCCTCTTCCTCCTCTATACACTAGTGATCGTGGGTTACGGCGATTTGGCCGGAAAACCCCAAATCAAAGCAAAAACCCTCACTGTAGCAGTTGGAGGTTTTCTGGCGATTCTTCCAATTCCGGCCATCTCCGGCCACCAAATCAAGTCCATTAGGGGCGCCTCGAGCCATTTATCATTCCCCTCAAGTTTCATGCATCAATTTGCAGTGTAGAGGGAGAATCAAGCAAAAAATCCGAATCTAGGGTTTTGAATTTTCTGGAAAAATTTCACCGGCCGATTTCAAGCACTTCAAGGTAAAATTGGAATTTGTTGTAATTGAGAAAAATGTTGGGCTTGATGAGTAGGTGCTGCTGCCAATATTTGGTGGCCATTGGAGCTGGTGGCGGCGGTGGCGCATAGGGTTGCTTTCCGACTCTGATTTTTAGCCCATAAAATCCTTTAAATGTTGTAGAGTTTATATTTGAAGTTTGGTGAAGTTTGGATGGTTATCGGAGAAGATTTAAGGAGTTGAAATTAAGGAAACAATTAGAAATTCGATTTCAATTATCAGAAAAAATATTTTTCCGTCCTGTGATTATTCACGAACGATTATTTTGTACAGGACGAGAGGAGGCCCCATTTGAGGAGGATTCCGACCGATCGGCAAGATTAACCGTTTATTGTGAGTGGACTTTTATTTTTTAAAGAATGATGCATGCATTTAATTCTTGAACTAGTGCTTTATTTAATTATCATATTACTTTTCGAGCATATGATTGTTTTCAGATTTTGATTTCGATTTATCTCGTGGAATTACTTTCAATGATGATTTTCATGATGTGATTATGAATTATTGCAGTTGTGATTGGATATTAATTTTGTTATGCTCGGATTCGAAATTATGATCTATGTTGTTTTCAACGAAGTATTTTCCATGGTATTTTCCAAAATGGAATATTAGTTCATTATTGAACTTCCTTGCTTATTCATCATTGACCCGAGAATATTTTGGCGTGTGGGACACGCCGTTGATTTATTGATTTTCTTATCTGGAGATTTTCCTAGTGCGGTTGGGAACAGTACTCGTGCACGCATTTATTTTGAGAGTCAGGGAAGCTTTACTGATTTTAGTTTTTTGGATTTCTTTTGCCATACTTTGGGTGATTATTTATCATGCTAGCATTGAGTCTGCCTTTGTAGTGACGTGATGGGATCACGGAAGCCCGTCCGCCTTTGTGGCGCTGGTTACTGTCTTTGTGACAGTAATGCTGAAGCCCAGTATCCTAATCGCTACACTTAGTGGCGTAAGGGTATATACGGGAGTATGGGAGTACTTTAGCCTGGGAGGCTTATTCGTATGGCTGTCATCTTCCCCTACTTCTTATATATATATATTTTTTTTTTGACTAGCGGAGCTAGTCCGATTTCCCTTAACCAGCAAGGCTGGCTTGTCTTTACGAGGTTCTCGATTTTCAAAGATAAATGTTTTACCATTTGTGCATGCATCGAGTTTTTAAAGGAATAAATGTGGGAAAGTATAAAATCCCTTTTTATTTACAATTATTTATTTTTGTCCACTCACGCTAACATTTTTATGTACTTTCCCCCTGGGCCCTTCGGTTTCTAATGCCTAGTCTGCAGTGTAGCTGTTCGGCTTTAGGAGTTGAGGCTTAGCACCACCGCTGCCATCTATCCTTTGTAGGTTATTTGCTAACCTACTTTGTTTATCGTTGTTCTTTTGGTTTTAGACTGCTCTGATAACCATGAGATTGTTGTATTAATATTGTAACCTATGACTTGGTTGTAAATTTGAGTTACTTGGATAATTTTATTATCTAAATTATGGAGTTGTTCGGTTTTGGGAGCAGGGTGGCTCCAGGGGTTTTGAGAGTGATTGTTAGAAGTGTTATTTTTGGTTAACAGGTTTTTGGGTTGTCCACTTTTAGGGGAGGTTCTGCAGAATTTTCGGTAGGATCTTCTCGATGAGTGGGCCCCGCAGGGCCACCTCGGTTTCTAGGGTGAGATCTCGGGGTGGGTCCTGACAGTAGTTCACCCTTGAACGCGGGTGGTGTCGGCGGCAGCATTTGTGTAGTAGGTGTTGTCATCGATCATCCTTTGAGGGTACAGCTCCGGATCACTGATCGGAGGAGTGGTGACTTACCGGTGATCTTGGTCTTACCAGTGATTGCTGCAGCGTGTCGAGGAGGAAGGTAGCAGGTCGGTGGGTCCTATTGCTAAATCAGATTGGGCTTTGGTGGTTTCTAATCAGGTGGTGGGCAGACCTGGAATTCGGCGACTAATGCTGTGATGGGGAAGGGCCGATTGCCGGAGGGATTGACGGCGGCGGCAATAACATGACAGAAGATGGCTCGGGCTTCTGCTCGTGTTTGGGCTTGGGTTTAAATTTAGGATGTCTGGCCCTATTTAGTGGGTCTTCAAGGATGGTGTCTTGCCACCCTCACATATCACTTAGTGATTTGGGTAGGCCTGGCCCATGAGTTGGACTTTTTTGGGCATTTTTGGGTATTTATATGGTCTCCAAGTGCTAATTTATTCGGATCATGACTTCTGTGAGAGTTGGTAACTATCCTGAATAAGATTGGTGTATTTCAAGCAGCTTATGGATAAGAAATACCTATTTCTTTGCTAGGAAGTAGTGTTCTATTGATACCACAATTGCGTGTAGGCTAATGGAAGGCTAGTCAATTAATTTTTTCCCGAGAAGACACATAGTTGTTTTTTGTTCTATAAGTTCGCTAAAATAGCGAGCTCAAAATAGATCTGTGTGATGAGTTGCATTTGTTTGATAGAATTTTGGGATTCTTGTTTGTTATTCTATTCAAGTACATGTTAGATTTGAGCCCGTTTTAACGGCTACCGACTCTAATGATATCAATATCCATTCAAACTTTGTTGGCCGGAGTAATGAAAGTGTTCACGTTTATTCTAAAAAAATAAAAAAAATCCATTCAAACTTAAAAGAAAAGAAAAAGTACCATACTAGCCCTTAGGTTGGAGGTCTAGAAATATGCTTCGAAGCTCTCTTGCTCATCGATCGTTCATCATAGTAAAAGAAGAGCAAGCACATATCCAACACAAACCTCTGAGATTCATATATATTATCCTGTAGTTGCGAGTTGCGACTTCATTGTCAGCAACGGCATCCACTAGCATTTCCCAACGCCAGCATCGATCGTCACTATCACCAACTCTCCCACCAGTCTAGATCATTCCTAATTAAAGTAAACGAGCTACTATGGATGTTTCTTTTTCCTAAGTTTGGTGCGTACGACGCGACCAATAGAGTGACATGTAGAATATTCTGTAAATATTTACTTTCCTTGTATGTGTAGATTAAGTATCCTGTATAATTGTAGGAGATCTTTTCCTATTAGGACACACTTGTACCTCCATATATACCTCCTCTTTTGGAGATGAATAAGAATTATTGAAGCATTCCAAACATATCGAATTCTTATTTTCTACTTGGTATCAGAGCAGGTTTAATCATGTGAACTTGCACTGTACTTTGAAACCCGAAATTGAAAGCCGAAAAACACCCAAACTTTGAAGTTCGAAATAAGTCTTGAAGGTCACCATCAATTGCCACACCTTTTGTTTAATTAAAAGGTGACGTACCCCCTTATTTAATTAAAAGTTGCTAGGGGCATCTTTTGTTTGATTGAACACCAGCCAACAAGACTCCTGCTGCACCATTGCCCCACTGACAATTCTGCTGCAGCCAACAAACAGACCAAATTTATCCTTCCACCCAAATTTATCTTTCCACCTTCGCCTTTACAAAGTCAGTTTCGAAATTGTATCTGACAACCTTGAAAAGCAACATCACGTGCAGCACTTGACCCATCCTTTAGGCCTAGCCGACAAGCTCTGCTGCAATCTTGCTGAAGCCGCCAAGCCGAGCCAAGCCTTGCCACTCTAGCCGACAAAGCCTATCTTGCTGCGCTACTGCAGCCCCATTTTTTGACTTCGTACAAGCCTTTTTCTGCTACATGGAATACGACCCCACCACCTTTGCACTCCACAACATGCCTCCACCACGCTAGCTTTCGGGTAAAATAAATCCATATGCAAACACAACATGTCCAGTCTGTAGAAATTTGGGTCATAGCAAACAACGGTGCTATGAAGTAATTGGCTACCCTGCTTGGTGGGATTTCACCAAACAACTGCGAAAAAACCTTTAAAAAACTGTCGTGGCTACTACAGAGGAAGAGCAACCATTTAATGCCTCTGCTAACGTGGCACAGTCAGGTATGAAGGGTAAGGTCTCTATGAATAGTTCTTGGGTAATTGATACAGGTGCATCTGACCATATGACCAATGACCCTAGTCTTGTAAAGAACCTTAGACATTCCCCTCAAAATGTTATCTCTACTGCTGATGGTACTCCAACTCCGGTCACCGGAGAAGGTTCTATTGCTTTATCTGATACCTTAACCCTTGAATCTGTCTTAGTTGTTCCATCACTAGCTTATAATCTCCTATCTGTTGGTCAAATTATTTTAGCTCTTGCATGTATTGTCACCTTCTATCCGTCTTTCTGTGTGTTTCAGGACATTCTGACTCGGCGGATTCTTGGTTATGGTGTTAGAAGGGGGAAGTTATACTACCTCGACCTGACAGCGACTGGAGAGAAACATAAGCATCTTTTGGGACACGCTAATCAGGTTAACGGGGTAGAGAATGCCAAGGAAGCTGTATGGTTATGGCATCGCCGTTTAGGTCATCTATCTTTTAGTTATCTTAAGAAGCTGCAACCTCATTTATTTTCAGTTGTCAGTGATTCCAATTTCCATTGTGACATTTGTGAATTAGCTAAGAGCCACCGTATTTCATATTCACCAAGTCTTCATAAAAGTCCTGTTCCTTTTATGAAAATTCACTCTGATGTATGGGGTCCTGCGAAAATTCCTTCTCTTTCTGGAGCTCGGTATTTTGTAACGTTTATTGATGATTGCACTCGCATGACATGGGTGTCATTACTGAAGAATAAGAGTGACGTATTTGGGATGTTTACAGAATTTCACAAAATGGTGGCAACTCAGTATCAACAATCCATCAGAGTGTTTCAGTCTGACAATGGTGGAGAGTTTGTGAATGGCCTTATGATTGAGTTTTGCCGGTCACATAGAATTCATCATCAAACCTCCAATTCTTATACTCCTCAACAGAATGGTTTAGCAGAACGGAAGAATAGGCAGTTGGTGGAAGTAGTTCGTGCTTCCTTGTTTAGCATGAATGTACCTCGATCCTATTAGGGAGAAGCAGTGAAATCAGCAGGATATCTTATCAACCGTACTCCTTCACGGGTGATTGAGTTTCAGAATCCTCATCAGAAGTTTCATACACTTCTGACCATCCCTTCCCTGCCTAATTTGGAGCCCCGCGTGTTTGGATGCACAGCATATGTTCATATTCCCAAGCCTCAACGCAGCAAGCTTGATCTTCGTGCTCGTAAGTGTATATTTGTTGGTTATGTTGAGTTTAACAAGGGTTATCGTTGTTATGATCCTCTTACGGGCACTATACATGTCTCTCTTGACGTTGCGTTTCGTGAGTCCGAGCCTTATTATTCAGGGTAGTTTCGGTGTCTTCCCTTTAGGGGGAGAGAAATTGTAAAGGAAATCCTCGAGATTCATTATTTGAAGAATTAGAAGCTTTGGAATTGAAATTTGGCGTTGGGAATTCTCAAATGTCAGTTGAAGCCAACACAAATGATGGGGCGGTAGAAAAAGAAAAGAAATCTGGCGAAGAAGAAAAGAAATCTGGTGGAGATGAACTAATTGGACCAGTGGGGTCCGCATCCTGCGAAGACAAAAATGGTAGTGGACCAGTGGGGTCCGCAACATGTGAAGATAGACCAATCGGTGGACCCGTGGGGGTAGAGTGCCCAGATGGAGAAGGTGACCTTGGTGGAGCCGTGGGGGTGGAGTGCCCAGATGGAAAAGGTGAAGATGGTGGTCTGATGGGATGTAGACAAGTCGTGGGGTCCGCATGTGAGGATAGTGATCTGATGGGAAGTAGACAGATCGGTGCAGTAGGGCCCTCAGATGGGAAATTGTTTAACTCTCCAAGCCGACGGCTTGGTTCTAGCCGATCATTGGGCTTCAGCCAATCACTTGACAAGCTAAATAATCCTGAAGCTAAAAGCCATCTTCATGATTTGTCAGAAAGGGCAGGTGCAACACGCCAGGAAACCAACGCGCAACTTGAAGGTGATAACAATTCTGGAAACTATGGAACATTACAAACTAACGACTTTCCTGGCTATGATGCACCCAATGAACAAAATATTCAGAGTCCTCATCAATCAGAGTTCTTCCCCCTCTCGACATCGTCAACTGAAGAATCCGCTGCAAGTGTTCCTTCTCAAGTACCTTTAATTTCAAACGAGTCATCTGGGGTAGGTAATATTGGGTCTAGGAGATCACAGAGGGCCTAAGAAACAATATGAACCAGACATCAAAACCAAAGCTAAGTATCCTATAGCTAATTACATGTCTAACCATAGGTTGTCTGGGTCACATGCACTTGTTGTTGATCAATTATCCACTATATCTGTTCCTAGTAGTGTACAGGATGCTTTGGCAGATCCTAAGTGGACTCAAGCGATGAATGAAGAACTAGAGGTGTTGCAGAAAAACTTGACTTGCACTACTACACAAATAGCTTCACACGACGGTTTAAAACTGTCGTCTCACGTTTTGCATTTCCGTGGTCTATCGAGGCGTCGTCTGATGAAAGGCTGTCACACGACGGTTTTCAACCGTTGTATACCGATCATTGGGTCGACGGTGTGTAGCTAAATTCGTGGTCTGATGGATCGGCAGATCTGTCGACAGAAATTTGCCGTGGTGTGACTTCTATTCATACCACGGTTTTTAGGATTCTAGCCTTGTCTCTTTGTTGTTCAGAAGTCAGTTTTATTTTTAAGACGTTGTGCAAATTACATACATACGACAGTTCTTCCAACATAAATGTGGTGTGACTAATTCAGTGTATATTTGCTTTCATACAACACATATAACTCTAACCGTCGTACCATGACATTTGAGACAATGAAATCATTAGAAACCGTTGTGTGAATTATAGAAAAACTTTGTCTGATTTTAACCTATAAACCTCATCAGCTTGACATATTTTCATTTTGTTGTCCAATGACAAGAATTATTCATATTCAATGCTGGAATCAAAATACCAAATAAATAGTCATTTATCTATATATATATATATATATATCTAATATTGTTATAATCCACAAAAATGTACCTAAATGGATTTGACACTGATAATACTATATGCACAAAAGGAGTATTTCCAATAAACTCCCATAGCAAAATACATCCAAAAATGTACTAAAAGATTGTCAGGCCAGCCCCAAACATAAATTTCAAGCCTATTGCACTTCAGACCTTCTAGGCCATGAGCTTCAGCATACTTTACAGGCCATGAGCTCATCACCTTGTTTTCTTTTTCTCATGCTAAATAATATAACAATTGATGCTTTCTTGCTTCTCCCGCTCATCTTTAATTGGAATCAGTGGTGGCATTACTGATTTCAGGCTTTTGGCATGGACTTGATGGCAATCTTGGCTTAGTTGGGACTTCATCCTTAGGAAGAAATATAAAAGGTAAAGACATGTTACTAACTGATTCCCAAAATGTGGTACATCATTTCTTCTAGAATTGTGAGAGGAATGAGCTCTTTGGAAGGCTGTTGTACCTTTAGCAGTTGATTGTGATTGGGCAGCTCTCTTGCTTATTTCTTTACCGCCCTTGCAAGCTTCTCTCCTCTCTAGAGCATTGTATCTAAAAGAAACAATATATAGGTGCATATTACACAAACAAACTACATACCATATTATATACAAACTCCATCCAAAAGAACAACGAATTATTGCTGAAATAGATAGCTACCTTATAGAAAACAAAGAAAAGGAAAGAAATAAGCAGCAACTAAGGAGCTCTTCTTATAATTGATAAAGTGCAGACTGCAGCGCTACTTGAATACTACACTAATCAATTTTTACCCAACAGAATTATTATGATTATCATCAGTGTGAACTAAAAAGTCAAAACATGTCAATGAATGCTCCACTATTCAATTTTTTACATAATTAAGCGCAAGTGCGCAACTAAACCCGAAATGTAACTACCTGCCTGCTACATTTTTGGTAAATGATAATCACAGAACTGTTATGTTCTAACATAGCAATATAGATGAAAATACATACCGCTTTGTGAAGATATTGCTTCGGGTACTGCTGGCATTTTGGTATTCCATCAGTTAAAGAAACAAACAATAATGGTCCCAGAAACAGAACCTTGAGATCAACGTTAGCAAAATTGGAGATCAAAAATCATACATTGAATGTCAGAAACCATGCTATGAAGTAAGGAAAGTGGCAAAAACATTACAAATTCGCTAATTGTAGAGTTTTACAGTTCTAACCCTCACCTTAAGCAGCCTTCAAAGAATACTGCAGTCCTGTTGCTCTTCTTTTGAAGCTTTGGGTTAATAATCACCTGCCTCAAAACAACAAATAAATTTTTAGAGTGAAGTGCAACTGCTTCAATGCAAGGAATTAATACGTTATTTGGATATTCACCTCATACATAATCACACATTAACATACCAAAAGATCGAAAGGCCGTCTCTCTTGAACTTTAATCTCATCCTTGGGTGCATAACTAATATATTCCTTTGTATCTTCCAAGACTATTATCTGCAGATATAAGAATGACAAACTTGTTATTAGACAAAATAAGAGACTGTTGTAACACAATATCCAAACAGCCATTACCTACATACAACCCTCCCACTAAGACAAAAATACTAACGTTCTAACCAAATAAATAAATAGAAAGCAATGTAGCTTAAATCGAACTAGCTACTACAGTTTTATCACTTCAATCAAATCAACAACAACTATAGAGCTCGATGGTGATCCAAGTTGACTCTTCATTCAAACGAACACACATTTTCGAAGAACGAAATGATCAAAAGCTAAGCAGAACTGACCCTTAAGGGAACTCCAATCTGTGGAGCAGCAAGACCAACCCCAGGAGCCTTCCTCATCACCTTCACCATATCATCAATTTTGTAGGAGCCTATATATTTCTTGGTGATACTTCTCTACTAGATTATTGCGCAGCAGTTGTACAACTATAAAACATAGATAAAAAGTTGAAGATGATGATGATAATGACAACTTTCAGATTACAATACAACTATAATGCAACTAAGATAAGCATAACAGTAAACAATCAATGGAAATGACACTAAATTTCTAAAATGAAATTCTTAGCCCAATGTGGTGTATATAACTAGTTCCTCTACTACACTATCCTTCTGATTAGCACCACAAGATATATAGAACACTGATCAAGACTCACTGCCAGTATTGCAATCCTATTACAAAAAACCCAATATCCATCTGCTATTCACAACCCAACTACTCAACAAATTCAAAGTGTAAACACATAATAGTCGGTTGCCAAACCAAAAAGACCTTGCAAAGAGTTCAGAACTAGAAACAACTGGGTTATATTCAAAATTGGAGCACAACAACAATCATAGAATGTATTCTAAACACAATGAAGCAAGTAGGCAGCAATTTCACTTCATGTGAAGACTAAATACCATCAAAATCATTCTGAATTAAACTAACTTGAACTGGATCAATTTCTAAATGGATGGAAAAGAAACATGAAAAAGAGCATCAAAACCATGGAATCAATGTGAAAGTGACAGTCTTCATATGTGTTTGATAAGAAAGAAAAGGCAACAATAGAGTAAAAAGAAATCATCTCATGCGCAGAGTGAGTAACGTAAAGAGCATTCCCTATGCATGGATGAAAACCTGGGTAACAGTTTACTCCCTATCTTCCTCATCATTGTTCTCAAGGCCATGGCTCTATATATATCTGTTAAAAAAAGAAGAAGAAAAAAGAAGCTCAGGACTCATAACAGAATCAGAGCTACATGAAGAAGAAGACCATCCCTTGTAAGCTAAAGAGAATCAGTGTCATAATACATACATGGAAACGTCTGAGCAACTACTTCTCATTTTCAGCATGACTAGCTTGCTCTTCCTCCTCCGGGTCGCTACAGAGACATCAAGAACAACACAAGTGAGTCATGTTCAAATTAATCAAAAAAGAAAAGGATAATCAATAATAAAATACATTAGTTTGAACCAAAAGTGAGGAGTCTATACGGTTTAACTTCAGCCTTTGGGCGAGCTTTTGGTATAACCTTCTCTGCATCAAAACAAAGCAAATCAGAAATACTGTAAGTGTTGCGCAATAACCTAGTAGAATGAAATGAATAATACTCATTCATTTGTTCATCGAATAATTTTGCAGGGCGTGGTATGAATGGCCGTGATATGAAATGAATAATACTCATTCATTAGATTAAGATCCAATCTAGCAAACAAACAACCAAGGACCCCATTTGTTTCTTTTCATTATCGACATAAGACAATATGATCAATAATACTGATGGGAATGGTCCGAATGAACTGGAACTAAACAGAAAGAAAGGAAAAAAAAATAAACCACCTGGAACTCACCCACGGTCGAAGAAGATGAAGAGCAGCTTGCTTTGTCTTCTTCTTTGCTTTTCTAATTCTCTGCTTTATCGTCAGTCATATGCATTCTCTTAGGGTTGGGCTCCTTTATCATCAAATCTTCCTCCTCCGCCTAAAACGCAACCAAACCAATAACGCAAATTCAAGACAAAATTGAAGAACACCAAACCCTCAAGATCGGATTTTGAAATTGAACAATTACGAGAAATCAAAAATTGAGAGAGAGATGAAGGAGATAATTAAGACCCCCACCCCCAAATTTAAATCCTTCTTCGATCCATATCCCACCCTCAAGCTCGATCCCACTCCCAATCCCATCCCCAAGCCCCGTCTCTCTCTCCGCCGACGCCTCTGCATCTCCGCCACCACCTAAACCCTAACCCAACCCAACCCAACCCCAATCTCATCCCACTTTCCCACCGTCGCTCTCTCACCACCCTCTTCGCGCAATCCTAGCCGCGTCCACCGCCAGCTCACTCTTTTTAGGTATTGAATTGGGAAGAGATGGGAATGGAAGAACCCTAAGGTGATGGGATGGGAAGGGAAGCGATCTTCAGGTTTGGTCGAAGAGTGATGGGTCTGTTGAGAAAGGGCATCGACATAACAGCGGACTAATGACGTTTTGCAAATGGGGTATGCCGGTATGTGTTGGTTGCCTCTATCTTCTAGGGTTATTTTTTGTCCAAGTGTATTTTTTTCACTGCTTTAATTATATTTAGACAGCATTCAGCTATTGGGAGAAGCCCTTATTTGATTTATGGACAAGCCCCCTCAGACAATGGTTTTTCATATTTACGTTGTCTGAATGCCCAATTTTAAATTTTCAGTTTGCCTCTCGTTATTGCCTGGGTGGAGGGAAATGGATTTGGGGGGAGAGAATGGGGGGAAACAATTGGGGGGAATGTTGGTGGACATGTTTCACTTGCAAGCCTATGGATTCATACCACAGTTTTAAACAAACTGTCGTATCACCACTATGTGCTGGGAAAATTTAAGTGCTGCCAAATGGTGGAAAACTTGCTACCCTATAACCATTTCGACCTCACACCACGCTTCCATTTATAAACGTCTTCTGAAACAATTCGTAAATCTAGCATGAAAAACAACCGTTGCTTGAATTCATATTAGAAGACGGAAATTTTACAACCGTCGTCTCAATAATGAGAAATGATTCACACCACGGAAAACAGTGTTGCGTCGTATGAGAGGTGTCGTCTGATTCATTTTCTGTAGTAGTGTTGGGATATTGTGACTATGCCTGCTGGAAAGAAAAATGTTGGATTCCGATGGGTGTTTACAGTAAAACTTAAAGCTGAAGGGAGCATTGACAGGTACAAAGCCAGATTAGTTGCCAAAGGTTACACTCAGCGCTACGGAATTGATTATGAAGAGACGTTTGCCCCTGTAGCAAAGATCAATACGGTTCGAATCTTGATTTCACTTGCAGCAACTAAAGATTGGCCTCTACGTCAGTTTGATGTGAAGAATGCTTTCCTTAATGGTAACTTAGAGGAAGAAGTGTATATGGACATGACACCAGGAGTTAAAAATCTGCCTTATGGTACTGGCAAGGTTTGTAAGTTGAAAAAGTCTCTTTATGGTCTGAAGCAGTCTCCGAGAGCTTGGTTTGGGAGATTTTCCAAGTCCATGAGGACGTTTGGGTACAGACAAAGCAACTCGGATCACACTTTGTTCATCAAGCGTAGTCAGGGTAAGATTACCGCTCTGATAGTATATGTTGATGATATGATTGTCACAGGGGATGACTTGAAAGAGATGGAGGCTCTACAAAAGTATCTTTCTAAGGAGTTTGAGATGAAGGATCTGGGGCAATTAAAGTACTTTCTTGGAATTGAGGTTGCAAGGTCCAAGAAGGGGATTTCGTTGTCCCAACGTAACTATGTACTTGACTTGTTAGCTGAAATCGGGATGCTTGACTGCAATCCTATTGAGACACCGATCGAGATGAACCACAACCTTGCCATCTGTCCGGATCAAGTGCCAACTGATAAAGGAAGGTACCAACGTCTAGTAGGGAGCCTTATTTATCTTTCTCATACTAGGCCTGATATTGCTTATGCTGTGAGTGTGGTTAGTCAGTTTATGCATTGTCCCAGTGAAGAGCATATGGATGCAGTATATCGTATTTTGAGATACCTTAAGATGGCACCTGGAAAAGGTTTGTTGTTTGAAAAAAAGGGTGAATTGGAAGTTGTAGGGTACACGGATGCAGACTGGGCTGGAGATAAGACAGACAGACGGTCAACATCTGGGTATTTCACATTTGTTGGAGGAAACCTGGTGACTTGGCGCAGCAAGAAACAAAAAGTTGTTGCTAGGTCAAGTGCTGAAGCTGAATTTCGAGGTATGGCACATGGAGTGTGTGAGATGTTGTGGATTCGTAATGTGTTGAAAGATTTGGGTTTTAAACTCAAGAAACCTATGGACATACATTGTGATAGCACATTTGCTATTGAAATTGCTCACAATCATGTTCAGCATGACCGGACTAAGCATGTGGAAGTAGATCGACATTTCATTAAGGAGAATCTGGACAGGAAAATTATTCGTTTTCCTTTTGTGTATACAGAGGATCAGTTAGCAGATGTTCTTACGAAAGGAGTGTTAAGGAAAGTGTTTGACAACTCAATTGACAAGTTAGGCATGATTGACATCTATGCGCCAACTTAAGGAAGAGTGTAGAATATTCTGTAAATATTTACTTTCCTTGTATGTGTAGATTAAGTATCCTGTATAATTGTAGGAGATCTTTTCCTATTAGGACACACTTGTACCTCCATATATACCTCCTCTTTTGGAGATGAATAAGAATTATTGAAACATTCCAAACATATCGAATTCTTATTTTCTACTTGACATACTGGAAGAATAATCACAGCATGCGTTTACGTCCACCAGATTTGTCCAAGGTAGAAGCAGTCTGTCAATGGCTCAATTTTTCTGTGGCTCTCATCTCTTTCAAGTTCAATTCACTTAATAGTAATCTTACTGCTGTCATGTCAAATTACAGTGTGTGGCTCCGACCAAAAACCTACCACCTTTGAAACCAAAGAAAAAGATCGAGCGTGTCTTTTCTCGTTCTAATTTCCGATCCTCACCTCTAAAAGGCTTTGTTAGCTGTAACCCGCTGGACGTTTTTGTGGTTTAACCATTCTTGAAAGTTGGTGCTTCGTGATAAAAAAATGCTTCTAGGGATAACTTGAGACTTAAGTTAAGTCATCCCACATAAGTGAGATTTTGACTAATATCAAAGTATGCTTTTTGGAGGGAGATCGACATGGTGTCTAGCACCCCCAATGTCAGCTGCAGTGGGACACTATTGGAGCTTGGACCAGAGGGTGGGTAGATGGCTTCCAAAGGAGTGCCATATATTTTCATGAGTCAGAAAGTCTAGTGGACAGCATCAGTCAACAAAAAACACTAGTATTGCGCATTAACGTCGCATGTAAGCATACAATTCATAGGACATGAGTTATCACTAAGCCATGATACAATGTGAAAAGATGTGGAATATAAAGAATTCTCCAGTGACTTAATGAATGGTCACACAGTATTCAAGATGTGTATTGGTTTGGTTTTGATTTTGCACACTGATATGAGATGCCATCAAGTAGGAGAAGCCAATGTGAAGCAGTTCAATTGTAAAGTTGCTCATTCGAGCGGTAAAACTTGTAAGCAAGTTTGTGTGTTTAGCTTTAGAATATACTTTTGACTGAAATTAAACAACGGCGGAGCTAGAAATATGAAACAGGCGGGTGTGCATATCCGACAGTGTGAAGGAAATTGAAACACAACTATAAGTTCTGCATGTAAGTAACACTATTAGCATATGAGAAAGTAAAAAGGTAAAGAAAATTGTCTTTGGAGAAGGTAAAATGGGACAGTGAAGTGGCTCCCCTTCAAGCGGCCTCAAGGCGATGATGATCTTATGGATTAAGATGCCAAATGTTAGAATTGAGGGGCTAAAAAAGGGCCCAAGAATAAGATGTTCGAGCTATCAAGGATTACTTGGTCTTGGCCTCTTGGAGTCTTGGGGCACACCATAAGCATTTCCCACTTCAACATCAACCAGTCGAGATCATAGCTTAACCATTATAAGCTATGATGAGGCACATGATCGAATTCTAACCTTTAGCTGCGAGCTGTTTCACCGGCACAATCAGAGCATGCGTTTGTCGCACGTAGCAGAGTCAGTAATGATAACTCCAGGTTTCTGTGGCTCTAATCTCTTTCAGCAGTCAAATTACAGGGTGGCTCAGAGCCTCGGATCCAAAAACCTACCCACTCGCTCACCCACCTTGGTTTTCCCACTTGTCCCCTAAATTCTTTGTTAGCTGTAAAAGCCTGTAAACCCTTTTGTTGGTTAGAACATTCGTGCAAGTTTGTGTTTCATAATCAAGAGGAGTTAAAAAGTTTTAAGTTTGTGTTAATTGTTGTTGTTCTGCTTTGGAATTTGAATTCAATGGAGAAGTATGAGGTTGTGAAAGATATTGGGTCTGGGAATTTTGGTGTAGCAAGGCTGGTCAGAGACAAGAATACCCAAGAACTCTTAGCTGTTAAGTTCATTGAGAGAGGCCTTAAGGTCTGATTCTTCATCTTCTTCACCTCTTATTTTCCTTTTTTCTGTTTCTGATTTTTTCTGGGTATTGGGTGTTTTTTTTTCCCTATTTCTTTGGTGTTGTAGATAGATGAAAATGTGCTAAGGGAAATCATGAACCACAGATCCTTGAAGCATCCCAATATTGTTCAGTTCAAAGAGGTAAGTAATTAGGTGAATTTATCCACAGATTCTGTTCTGTTCTTCCCTTCCAAGTATCATAATGAATTTTGGATTAATTTTCTCAGAGAAGAGAAGAAGAAATTGAGAATGAATTTGCCTGCAACTTTTATAGCATGTCTTTATACAGAACTTTTTTGCATTGGCAGATAGTGATGACATCTTCTCTATCAATTCTTTATATCATTGCACAAGCATCTATTTTCTTGGTCTGAATAATACTTTCAAAACATGCTTAAACTATGCTTAAAATGGTACCTAGTAATCATTTGTTACTACACCTCTGTAAAAATATGACCTTTACTTCCTCCGCTTTGTTAATATGAAGTGGATAATGGACTTATAACCATAGCTTTACAGGGTTTACGTTTTAAGAGTATTGGGGTCTCTTTCATGCAGGTTTTGCTGACACCAACTCATTTAGCCATTGTGATGGAATATGCTGCTGGAGGAGAACTCTATGACAGAATAGTCAAGGCTGTTAGGTTTAGTGAGAATGAGGTAATGTAATTTTGGAGGGGGGTGAGTTCTATTTCATAGAAATATAGTTGGAATATGGGTATACTAAAGGTCCCATGTAAATGAAATCCATCCAAATTATCTTCAACCTCTACTTTCAATTGGGAAAAAAGATCCATTTCATTTCTTAAAGTAATTTTCACTTCACAATCGATCATTATATAGCTAAAAGTTTACAATCATTTGCATCAGGCAAGGTTTTTCTTCCAGCAATTGATATCCGGAGTTAGTTACTGTCATACAATGGTATGTAAAAGTTGCCGCTCTACAGCTAGTATGTTGTGTACTGCTGTCTCTTTTTCTCATGATCTTTGGTAGTAGGGCTGGGCTCGGGTCGGGTCGGGCCCGAAAATCAGTAAGACCGAGACCGAGACTGAGACCGAAACTTTCGGTTCGGGCCGGTTCGGGCTTTTTTAGAAATGAAGACCGACAGAAACCGAACCCATTCGGGCCGATTCGGTCTTTTGGGCTTTTCAGGCCCAATTTCCAGTTTGACAAGATTTGCCTGTTTTCCAAACTGCAGTTCTGCAGTTCTGTGATCGACTGAGAGGGAGGGACCGAGGGACTAAGTGGGAGGGTGATCGACTGAGAGGGAGGGATCGACTGAGATCGAGGTACTTCACTTCTTCTATCTGTACTCCACTCTCTCACCTCCCCATCTACTCCACTTTCTTCTTCTTCTTCTTCTCTTCCAAACCCATAAACTCAAAATCCACAGAGATCCCACCAACCACTTTCCTCTGGTTTCTGCTCCAAATCAAACACACCCAGATCAGCCAGATGGCTATCAACCGAGACTCCACTCCCCCTCCAAAGATCGGCAAGATTGGGCCTTACACTGTGTTCAGAAATTGGTAAATGGTAATCGACTGATGGTCTGATTCGACTCTAGGGCTGAGAATCTGAGACTGAGATGGTATCGACTCGATACTATCGAGAGAGAGGGAGGCTGAGGTGAGTGAGGTCAGTTTTAGGACTTTTAGAGTTTTAGGGTTGTTAACTTGTTATTTTTTATTTATTTTTATTTAACATATTATTATATCACCCAATCAAGGACTAACATGTGGCAACTACTACAGTTTCGGGTCGGTTCAGGCTTTCGGGCCCTGAAAATATGAAGCCCGAGACCGAACCGAAAATTCCTATATGAAAACCGAACCGAATCGGGCTTTTTTTTCCTCGGTTCGGGTCGGGTCCTCGGTCTTTCGGGTCCAGACGCCCAGCCCTATTTGGTAGTATTGACTGTAGTAATGAAATAATTTATTTTTGCTGCAACAAATATGTCATAGAGACCTTAAGCTTGAAAATACACACTCTTAGATGACAGCGCAGCGCCTCGTGTGAAAATATGTGATTTTGGATACTCAAAGGTATTCCACAAATCCTAGAGGATCTGCAATTAGGAATTTGGGGAATTAAGGCTATAATTAATATTTCTTCACTTTGTTTTGTAGTCATTACTGAGTTCTCTGCCAAAGTCTACTGTGGGAACACCTGCTTATATTGCACCCGAAGTTCTATCTAAAAAACAATATGATGGACAGGTGGTAAGTCCGAATTCTTGTGCCTTCTCATCAATACTGTAATTTTCTACTGCAGGCATCAGGGATCTTTTGTATCTAATTCTAAATCGTTATAGATTGCAGATGTTTGGTCTTGTGGAGTCACATTATATGTCATGCTCGTCGGAGCATATCCCTTTGAAGATCCTAAGGACCTTATGAACTTTAGAAAAACAATTCGAGTGAGTAGCATTACAACCTTTTCAACCGTCCACCCTCTCCATTGTTTCTTGAGTTAAGAGTTAAAACCTTATATGTCTTATGGCAGCGGATCCTTACTGTACGCTACGTAATCCCCGACAGTGTGCGAATTTCTGTGGAGTGTAGACACCTGTTGTCTAAGATTTTTGTTGCAAACCCGGAAAAGGTAACATGGCTTTCATTTTGGTGTTGAGCTGCTAGATAGAATAGACTTAAACTTTGATATGCATATCAGGAGCCTCTTTCAATCTTGTTTTCCCTACTCGTGATTGCAAAGATCTGGTTTCGGATACACATTTCTCATTGTTCTCTCTCCTCATCTTTTTGCAGAGAATAACAATTCCAGAAATTAAGACCCACCGACCACCGTTGGTTTGCAAAGAACTTACCTCTGGAAATGAAGGAAGGAGGAACTTGGGAGAATAATGCTGTAAACACACCATCCCAAAGCATTGAAGAAGTTCAGTCCATAAGAAAAGAGGCAAGAAAACCTTTGAAGGTCCCAACTGTCAATAGGCATTGCGTTGGAAGCAGCATGGCTATTGATGATGCTGATGTTGAAGGTACATAAACGAGTGGTGATTTTTGTATCCGAAGTATGACCTGTTAAAGTGCAGACCATACTTTGCCCTGTGAAAGAAAGCGAAAATTCTGGAAACCACCTGAGGTGGTTATCCACATGGCCCTGATTACCGTTGATCTGTGGCTTTGAAGATGTGGAGCATATCCAGCCGTCCGTTTCCCGTTACCTTGTAATCGTCGTTAACGTTGGTTTCATTGCTGAACGGAAGAGGAAAAAAAAAATAGGGAGGTAAAAATCGTATCTAACGTTCAGAGGCTGGGGTTGGGGGGGACATTGTTCATGCTTCTTGGCTGCACCTAGGGCTGTCAATGGGTCGTGTCGGGTTGGGTTTGTGTCAGGTCAAGGTATTTGTCGTGTCGCAAGATATAAACTCAAACTCAACCTATTTATTAAACGGATTACCCGTTTTCAACCCACTTAACCCATTTAATAAATAGGTCGTGTCTTATTAGACAAAATGACTCATTTAAGCGTTAACAATGAGACCCATTTAACTAAAAAAATACATAAATTGATTAAATTCACTAAAAACTCTACAAGACGAATAATATAAATAATTATATATAATTCATAAATAATTAAATCCAATAATTAAAAAACGAAATATTTCAAACTGTCTAATCCTATGATCAAATACTCTGAACGTCCAAAATTTCAAGAAGAAACATACCACAATCGGGTTATACGGGTTCACTTCGTGTTGGCAGGTTGACCCGTGACTGACCCATTTATTAAATGGGTCATAGCGGGTTGACCCACCGCCGACCCGTTTTTAATCGTGCGGGTTCAACCCGCTTTATTTCGTGCGGGTTTCGAGACGTGTTATCGGGTCGTGTCGGAATTGACAGCCCTAGCTTCACGGTGGCTGTGGCTGGGTTAGGAGTTGGATTAGGCTGGGATCGGAGTCGTGGCTATTGGTGGACCGGATTCAATGGATGCATGGTTGTCGGCGGTGCTGGGACGACTACATCGAATCCTGATGTGAGGTGGGGAAAGGGACGATGAGAGTGGGGCGGCGGAAATGGTGGTTGGGCAGCGGCGTGGATGCAGATGCAGCCTTGGGCTGAGAGGGAGGGATACGAGCCCCTTGCGGCCTGGGCCTCTTGGGCTTGAATATTGCAGATGGGGCTCTTGGGCTTGGATTTTACTTTAATTTTTTTCGTTTTTTTTTTTTTTGTTCAAAGCTTTTATGTTATTTATTTATTTATTTTCTGTCCTATTTTTTAATAAATTTCATTTGTTACCTCAAAAGTTCATTGAAAAAAAATATTTTTGAATTTATGTTATTTTATTTATAATTTATGTCCCATTTTTTAAAACATTTCATTTGTTACCTCAAAAGTTAACTGAAAAAAAAATACTAAATTTATTTTACAAGTTACATTGACTTGATCATAGTTATTTATCTAAATTATAGTGTTGTTTCTTCGATTTTAATAAACTCTATTTGTTACCTCAGAATTGTTGCTTATTATTCTAAATACACCACATTAGTTACCAAAATATTAATTGTAAAGAAAATATTTGAAAAAAAAATCATTAAATTAATTTTTCTACACCTGATCGTATTGACTTAATTAGTTTATAAGTTTAGTGTTCAGAATAATTAATCGTGAAGATTTTATACTTTGTTAAAGGAAAAACACATTATGTGCCTTCGTCAAAGTGATTGACGGAGAGGGAATCAAGCAATTAGCAATTACCATCAATAAGCACAATTACGGATCAATTAGCGTTTAATGTCATCATTGTAATTGTTCTTTCCATTGTAATTCTCTCCCTATATAAAGGGGCTATGAAATGAAATGAGTAGACCAATTCTAATTGTCATTTTACTTTAACACGTTATCAGCACGCTCAGAGCCAATAGTCAAGAAAAAAAACCTTAGAAGAAACAATTTCTCTTCTTTACTACCGCAACCCTCAACTAAAAAAAAAAAAAAAAGAGGATTTTTTTTCTTCTCCTCTTGCCCAGATCGGCCCACCCTCCAGCCTTGTCACCTGCAGCAGCCCTCCCTGGCCGAGAAGCTCCACAACCGGCAATACCCTAGCCTACACGGGCCTCACCTGCACAGCCCAGCCCTGCCCCGCGCAGACCCCGCCTCCCATCTGCCACAGCGCCGTCGCTGCTCAGCCTCCTCCCCTCCTTGCAGCAGCCTGGCGCTTGCAGCAGCCCGACTCCAACAATCTGCCCAGCCTACGCGCCCTTCTCCGCAACCCCATCGCTGCGGTCACCCAGCCAATTGCTCACCGCACCCATCTACAATTCCCATCGCTGCTGCCAGCCAAGCGACACCCAGCAGCCCCGACGTTCGATCATCCTTCCAGTAGCCCCCGCGCGCCCACAGCCGCAACAGCAACAGTCCACCGCGAGCAGCAATGCAATCCCTGCATTCCCGCGACCCCTCGTCTGCGCAGATCCCCGCGCCGGTGCACCACAATCCTACAGCGAAGCCTCACCTAGTCAACTGTGGTTGTCTGCAAACCAGAAAAAGAGAAAGAAGAAGAGAGAAAAAAAATGAGAAAAAAGAAAAGGAGTGTGACCCGGCCAAAGAAAAGAGCCGGCCCAACAAACAAAAAAAAAAAAACAAATTAAGCCCTGTGACCCAGAGAAAAAAACCAGATAAAAATAAATAAATAAAAAAAGGAAACAAGGCCTACGGCCCAGAAAAGAAAAAAAAAGCAAGCTAAGAAAAAGAAAGAAAAAAAGGCCCCGTGGGCCACTGCTGGAAAGAAAGAGGAAGCGGCCCAGTTTTTTTTTTCTCAAGCCCAAAAACATCGCTACACACGTCTGCATCAACACGCGCGTGTGTTAGGATTGTTTTATTTTCTCACAACCAAGTATGTTTTATTTATTTACTTTATACTTTTAAAGCATGTGAATTTTATTTATATCTTTAAGCATGCTCTATATTTAATTGTTTATAATTAGAATTTTTTTTTTTGAGCATGTTTAGTTAGATAATTTTGATCATTTTAAACATGCCTTATTATTTATGTTTTATATGATTATATTTCAGCATGATTTATAATTATGTTTAAGCATGTTTATATTATGCTATTGTTTATCTTTTATTTTACGCATGATATATTATTGCTATCATTATGTGTAACATATATTTTGGTATATATTTGTGAAATTTGAAGCATGCCATGTAATTTATTTTAATATATGCTTTGTTTTTTATTATTTATTACGTGCTATAATTATTACTTGTTTAGAATGCTATACAATATATAAACTCCATTTTGCCATGATAATGAAAATTCATGAGCATTATACATACATACTTACCGTGATAATGCATTTTCACGTAGCATTGAAAAAAAATGTGACCATTACGAATCTTGGTCTTGAAATCTAATTCATACGTTTGGAAAATAATTCACGTGGATGTCTTTATGACTGCGTAATTTATTTCTTCTCTCTTGTTTATGTAGATGGCTGATCCAACTCGACCTGAGTTTGACATTTTGGACTCAGACGGACTTGAGTACCACCGTTGAGTTTCCGATGTAGAAACTGCCTTTGTGGCAAGAGACTACACTGCCACCATCAAAACTCCCACTGACCCCAAAGACGATGGACCGTCTGATAAGGTGAAAGCAAATGCCTTAATGTTTTTGAGGCGACATATTGATCCTAGCCTACGCTGGGAATACCTTCAGTTGAAGACACCTAAGGAACTGTGGGATGCCCTTAAGGGACGTTTTGGGAACATTCATGACACCTTGCTCCCAGAACTGACCGTTCAGTGGAATGAAATCCGCTTGCTTGACTACAAAAGGGTCAATGACTTCAACAAGGACATGTTGCGCTTAAAGGCACGTCTAAATTTCTGTGGAAGGGAAATCACAGAAAATGATATGATATGATCTACAAGACTCTTACCACTTTTCCTACTTCAGCAATTATACTGGCGAACCAGTATAGGCTGGAGTATGATAACAAAAGAATCACAACCTTCAAACAAGCTGATCAACCTACTGCAAGTGGCTGAGAGGCATAATGAGGTTCTTTTGAACAACAATGCCAGGCCTTTTGGGACAAAGAAAATTCCTGAGGCTAATTATGGAAAAATGAAAGGTGGAAATAACTCCAATGCAAGGGGGTTTAGACGTGCTGATACCTACCCACGTGGCAACAATGCACCACGTGGCAAGGGACATGGGGGTCATTATATGGGCCGTGGAGGCCCTCCCAATGTATGGCGCAAAGATGGTGGTGCTGGCCCTAGTGGTCATGGAAACAAGGTGCAAAGGGCACCTAAGAACCCTTCAGTCAAACAGAATAGAGTTGGCAATGAACCATGCTATAGGTGTGGAGTCATTGGGCATTGGTACAAGAACTGCCAAGCAAGCAACAGAGTAGCAGCCAATTACAAGAGGTATAGGGAGTCTAAAGAACAAGAGGCTCACTATATGGAAGAAGGAGGCCATGACCCAGACGTCAACCTCACAATTGCAGACTTTAATGGCAACAAGGAACTTGCTCAGTCAACCAATGCCCCAGATTTTGACTGATCTGCTTTATTTACTTTATTTTCCAAAAACAGTTGTGAAGGCATAATGCCTCATTCTTAATTAGACTATTACTTGGTCTTAAAGTTTATTTCAATAATGGTTTGATGAATTAGAACAAGACATTGATTTGATTATCGTTGGCTCATTAATAAATTTTGAATTTTATTCTCAAGCACTGAATTTATTCAAATTTATTTACTACACATATTTACATGGTTCGAAATTGCAATATAAAGATGTAAAGCAATACATCTAGAGGAAAAATTATTATTAGAATGAAAAGATTATCATTCTACTAAAATAGAATTACTCTAAAGAATCTGAGATATATTTAAAGTTAAAGACGCTCTGTATGCACCAAGAGCTAATGAACATTGTTAATATTTCAAAGCAATTTGTGCCAACAGTTATCATGTAAAAACACACCGTGAGAATGGAACTGAATACCTTGATATTACATCTAATGACTGTGAAAGGAAACGCATCTTAGAGAAACCTATGAGTCAATCTAGTGGACTGTACCTCACTACGATTCAGATCATTGAATCCTATACTGTCACCAACAATGAAATGTGGGACACTGACTCGTACAGGCTTTTGCATGACCGCCTATGGCACCGAGGTCGTGACATGATGATCCGTATTTTTCAAGAACTCACACGGACATCCCTTCTTTAGAGTGAAAAATGGGAGAAAAATCTGCCACACTGCAAGGTGTCGGTTCTAGGATTGCTCAAAATGCAGTCATTGCTTTCTGAAGTACCAGAAGCACTACCTCCCTCCCATTATGCCTCATTGACTATTTCAAAGGCACATCACTCGTTTTGCAAAGCCTGCTCTTTAGCAAAAACAGGATCGAGACCTTCCTATGCTAAAGATACAAAACAAAACATTCCATTCTTACAAAGGATACAAAGAAATGTCTGTGGACCTATCCATCCAGAATGCGGACCATTCAAGTACTTTATGGCTCTGGTGGATGCTTCGACAATCTGGTCACATGTCGTTTTATTGTCCACAAGAAATGCTGCAATACTCCTAGCACAGTTTATACGTTTAAGGGCTCACCACCTTGATCGTCCTATCAAGTCTATAAGGCTTGATAATGCTGGAGAGTTTACATCAAAAGCATTTGATGATTATTGCATATCTATTTGGATCGATGTAGAGCATCCTGTACCCCATGTGCATACACAAAATGGTCTCGCAGAAGCCACCATCAAAAGGCTACAGATGGTGGCTAGGGCATTGGTTATGCGCACCAACCTGCCTATATCTGCCTGGGGTTATGCAATATTGCACGCAGCTTTACTTATTCGTTTCAGACCCACTGCTAGCCAACCATTTTCTGCGTACCAGTTGGTAACTGGATATGAGCCTGACATTTCACACTTACGCATATCTGGTTGCGCAATATATGTGCCTATTGCGCCCCCACAGCGCACTACACTGGGTCCTCAGAGACGATAAAGTATTTATTTTGGATACGAATCCCCAACAATTATCCGCTATTTGGAAACCCTTGATAGGCGATCTCTTTACCGCTAGATTTGCGGATTGTCACTTTGATGAGACAGTCTTCCCGTCGTTAGGGGGAGATAGGAAAAAGGATATTCCAAGGGAACGACAGGAATTGTCGTGGTCTGTCCCCACTCTGTCTCATTTTGATCCCCGCACTTCACAAAGTGAAAGTGAAGTCAAAAGAATAATCGATCTTCAGAACGTAGCAGATTAGATGCCTGATGTGTTTACTGATATCGTAAAAGTGACGAGATCACATATACCAGCTGCAAATGTGCCTGCAAGGTTAGAAGTCCCCAACAAGGGGCACGGTGTCGCAGATAGAGGCACTGCAACTGCACTTAGTGGAGGTGTGGTTGAGGCCGTGGCTCCCCAAGGAAGAGGGGGAGGTCACTTGGTTCGATTGACACTCACCCAAGGAAGAAGAGGATGAGTAAGGCACAAACCAATCAATGTATAGAATCCCTCTCATGAGATTGTCTCCGATTATAGTTATGTCCATGAATCAATACTGGAGGACGCTCCAATGTTTGAAATGATTCCAGAGAACAAAGAAATCTCAAAGGATTACGAGAGTGCGTATGAGTTGATAGAAAGATCTTCCATACACATTGATGATATATACTGTTGCTCAAGGAATCATAGAGCACGATGATATCGAACCACGCTCTGTTGAAAAATGTCAACAAAGAGCAGATTGGCCTAAATGAAATAAACCAATCCAGGTAGAATTAGATTCTCTGACAAAGGGACAGGTATTTGGTCAGGTAGTGCTAACCCCACCGAGTGTAAAGCCTGTAGGACATAAATGAGTCTTTCTCAGAAAGCGTAATGAGAAGAATGAAGTCTTGAGGTACAAGGCTCACCTTGTGGCGCAAGGTTTCTCACAACGCCTTGGAATTGACTACGAGGAGACATACTCTCCCATAATGGACGTTATAACGTTCCGCTACTAGGTTAGCTTAGTAGTTTCTGAAGGACTGGAAATGCAGTTTATGGATGTGGTTACTGCATATCTCTATGGGGATCCAGATTCAGAGAGAGATATATATATATATATATATATATATATATGAAAGTGCCTGATGGCCTTACATTATCCAAGTCAAGTGACTCTAAACCACGGAGTGCGTTTGGAATTAGGTTGAAACGCTCACTTTACGGATTAAAACAATCCGGGCGGATGTGGTATACCCTTCTAAGTGACTACTTGATTAGGAAGGGATATAAGAACGATGAATTATGCCCCTGCGTATTCATAAAGAAAACAAGTTCCGGATTTGCAATTGTAGCAGTATATGTTGATGATATGAACATAACAGGTACTCTTGATGAAATAAGAGAAACCGCGAGCTATTTGAATCCGAATTTGAGATGAAGGATCTTGGGAAAACTCGATTCTGTCTAGGCCTTGAACTAGAACACCGAGTTTGTGGAATACTAATCCACCAGTCTGCATATGTCCAAAAGTCAGGCGATATAACATGGACAAAGCACATCCTGCTAGCACTCCCATGATCGGTCGAAGTTTGGATGCAAGGAAAGATCCATTTCGTCCAAAGGAAGATGACGAAAAGGTGTTGGGAGCTGAAATTCCATATCTAAGTGCAATTAGCGCATTATTGTACTTAGCCCAATTTACTCGACCAAACATTGCATTCTTAGTGAACTTGTTAGCTAGATTTAGCTCAGCGCCAACGCAGCGTCACTGGAATGGTATCAAGAACATTTTCGATACCTAAAAGAAACCATTGACTTGGGACTATTCTTTCCCTACAGAGAGACAAGAGGGACCGCATATGGAACTGCAATCCCTAAAGGAAATGTTGATGGCGAAAGCGCCACTCACTACACCGAAACTCCAAACGACGTTTTGGTTGGTTTTGCTGATGCTGGGTACATCTCTGACCCACATAAAGGTCGTTCCCAAACTGGTTATGTATTTACCATTGGGAACAAGGCGATATCTTGGAGATCAACCAAGCAAACCCTTGTGGCTACCTCCTCGAACCACTCAGAGATCATTGCTCTACATGAGGCGGTTCGTGAGTGTGTATGGTTAAGAACTATCATTACACATATTCGAGGGACTAGTGGTTTGAGTTCTACCACTAAAGAGCCTACTTGCATTTATGAAGATAATGCAGCTTGCATCAAACAGATGAAGCTAAGATATATCAAGGGGATAATACAAAACACATATTGCCAAAGTTTTTCTACAATCAGCAACAACAGGCCCTCCTCAAGATTCAATTGAATCAAGTAAGGTCTGAGGAGAATATGGCAGATTTGTTCACCAAATCATTGCCTAAAGCCATATTTGAGAAACATGTGAAAAGCATAGGAATGCGAAGACTTTCCAAGCTCCCCTGATTAATGTAAGTATCAGGGGGAGGTGTAGACGTCAGGGGGAGTCTAACACACACATGTCATACTCAAATGTAAAAGGTGCGTTGTGCTCTTTTCCTTCGACCAAGGTGTATTTTTGTCCCACAGGGTTTTTATTGTTACTTGGCAAGGTTTTTAGTGAGGCAACAACTCATGCACCATTTCATCTTTGACTTGGCACAAGGGGGAGTGTTAAAGGAAAAACACATTATGTGCCTTCGTTAAAGTGATTGACGGAGAGGGAATCAAGCAATTAGCAATTACCATCAATAAGCACAATTACGGATCAATTAGCGTTTAATGTCATCATTGTAATTGTTCTTTCCATTGTAATTCTCTCCCTATATAAAGGGGCTATGAAATGAAATGAGTAGACCAATTCTAATTGTCATTTTACTTTAACATACTTTGAGTTTTAGTATATGCATAATAGAGATAGAACCCACGAAAATGGCCATGAAAATCCACCTCATAGTATTTAGTGACTAATTAAAAAATTGTTTTTTAGTGTTGATGATATTGAAGTCATTCGGGTTGACTGAACGGACAGGTGTAGAAGCAAAATCCAAAAGAACTAATATTTTGCATGTGTATTAACCGATTTTGTGCGATCTAAAAAATTGAAATTGGAAATCAATAAATTTGACAATATCCATCTATTTATAGCCTATTCTTAGGTACTGTGTAAAAACCAATCTGCCGTCATTTTGATATCAAATAAAGTGGTCAATCTTTTATACGATTATATTTCCGTAAAGGCAGCTGAACCACGAGTAGATAAACTTCCCAAAATTTTTATATTGGTTGATATAGCTCATGCCCACGAGAGTGTGAGAGCTAATTGATCGGAAAAAAAAGTTGTGAATGAGCAGTTATGAGCATATTAGTTTTATGTGGTATTTAGGGTTTATGGTTGACCTAGTAGATCGAGACACAAACGACAATTAAAACAGATGAAATTTTGACAATAACCATTTATTCTTACCATGATAACATCCAACAGTCGATTTTCATAAAATTTATTTCGTTCACCTTGTTGCTCATAGAAGGTATATATACAACTAATAAACAAGTTAGACCATATTAGTAAACATATCAAAATTTTGTGTGATCCAAAAAATCGAAACTGAAAATTAATAAATTTGAGATTACCCATCTATTTATAGCGTATTAGCAGGTATTGTGTACAAAAGTAACTTGATCCGCCGTCATTTTGGCATCAAACAAAGTGGTCAACCCTTTATACACTAATACTTCCCTAAGGGGAGCTGAACCATTATGAGATAAACTTCCTGAAATTTTTACATTGGTTGGTATATCTCATACCCACGAGAGCGTGAGAGCTGACAGATCGAAAAAATAATATCCGAATGAGCGGTTATGAGCATATTAGTTTTATGCGGTACTTAGGGTTTAGGGTTGACCTAATAGATCAAGATCCAAATAACGACGAAAATAGCTGAAATTTTGACCATAACATTTTCTTCTTATCATGATAACATCCAATGGTTGATTTTGATAAATTTTATTTCCTGCATCTTGTTACTTATGGAAGGTATATTTTTTTGTACAGCTAATGAACAAGTTAAATCACATTAGAGAAAATATTTCAAATAGTACCCGAACTAAGGTCGACTCCTAACTTCAGTACCCGACTATGCAAAACTATCACTTTGGTACCCCAAGTTTGAAGCTCGACTCAAGAATGGTACACGCCGTCCATCACAGCGTTAAGTCTTTGCTACGTGGCAAACCATGAGGGCCATCAAAATATGCCACGTGGTTAGCTAGTTAACGCCGTGATGGACGGTGTGTTCCATTCTTGGGTCGAATTTCAAACTTGGGGTACCAAAGTGATAGTTTTGCATAGTCGGGTACTGAAGTTAAGAATGAGCCTTAGTTCAGGTACTGTTTGTAACATTTTCTCATCACATTAGTAGGCATATAAAGATTTTGTGGGATCCAAAAAATCGCAAATGCAAATCGATAAATTTGACATTACCCATCTATTTATAGCGTATTAATAGATACTGTGTAAAAAAATAAACCCGATAAGCCGTCATTTCGACATCAAACAAAGCGGTTAACCATTCACACTTATACTTCCCTAAGGGGAGCTGAATCACGAGGAGATAAACTTCCCAAAATTTTTACATTGGTTTATATACCTCATACCCAAGAGAGTGTGAGCTGAGAGATTGAAAAAAGCAGTTGCGAAATACCAGTTATGAGCATATTAGTTTTATGTTGTATTTAGGGTTTAGGGTTGACCTAGTAGATCAAGATCCAAACAACGATGAAAATAGCTGAAATTTTTACCATAACATTTTCTTCTTATCATGATAACATCCAACGGTCAATTTGGATAAATTATATTTCCTTTACCTTGTTCGTCATAGAAGGTATACATTTTCATATATCTAACAAGCAAGTTAGATCACATTAATAGGCATATGAAGATGTTGTGTAATCCAAAAAATTGAAATTTAAAATCAATAAATTTGACATTACCAATGTATTTACCACGAAGTCTTAGATATTATGTAAAAAATTAATCTGGTTTGCCGTCATTGATGTCAAAAAAGGGTCAACCTTATATATGCATATACGCCTTCAATTTATAGATTTTATGACTGAACTCTTTTCTAATAAAAATGACCATATGTTTCGACAATTTAAGCTGACATGTGTAAACGATTGCAATCTTGTCATGCGAATGTTGAATTTTACTGCTATAATAGTCGAAATAAATATTTTCAAATTTACAAAATTGTCATCTCTTTGAAACAAAAATGATTTAGCAATTTGTTGTTCCACGGTATATGCGGTTACAAAATACCTAGTTCCAATTGTTTCGTCAAGTATCAATTTTTCAACCAATTGAAGATTTAGATTTATAAAATAGATATAGAATTCAAATTTTACAAACCATTCCATTTTATCAAACTGAATTTTGAATTATTATAAATTTCATTTGACATGAGTTTGTTTTCGGAAGTCTTATCCCTTGTAAACATAAAGTGATAAAACAAAGTTTTAGCCCATTAGTTTGCAAGAATGAAGCGGAATTCAACTCATCATTTCAAGTTCTCAACCTCCCGCCTTCATCGGCTCAGAAAAATTAAAGTTTCCCGCTTGTGCAGTTTCACTTACCTCTCATATGGAAATCCTAAAGTTTCCAACTTCCCTCCAATTCCATTCAGCTAACCCACTTAGCTATCAGCCTATCACTATCAGATTCATTTAATTTCTCTTCCCATCATCAGTCCTCTCACCTCCTTCAACCTCCAATTCTTTAGTCCCCATCGCCCATGGGATTTCCCTCTTATAGTTCGGTATGGGTCAAGTTTAACGAGTTGTAAAGTGCCAAAATCTTCAGTTCAACACTTTGATTTGCAATTGATTGTTCTCTCCAGGTTATTTCATTGGGTTCCATATCTTCCTGATTTGCAATTGATTATCTCTACAAGTAGTTACATAAGACAAATCATTGGTTTGCTCTTGACACTGTATTTATTTAAAAACAATAAGATTGTCGAGTGTATTTTCGTTGTGCTTGAGAGCGTCTTCAGATTCAAGTGTTAATCTATTTCTTGTGGTGAATATGTTGGAAGTCTAACTCTAGTATTCTTCAGTATTGCAGAGGAGAAGCATGAAACAAGTACTGGTGTAGTGGTGTCAGGAGATGAAATGGAATTTTGTATGCAGACCATAGTCCTCGACGGTCGAATATCATGTCGAGGATTTGTTGGAGCTGCAACAAGAGTTCCTGGCCAGCGAGAAGGTTTGTTCTAGCTACCATGTCGAACTTATTTCATTGTATGTGATCGTGCGCGCTTTTGGAAAATTTGCTTTCAAGTGTTTGTAGCTATTGTGTTAACTTCTTTCATTGGCATTTCAACAATGGCAAAATATTTTTGGTACTTTGTGTATTTTATTTGTGTGATAGTCTGTACCTACATGTGCCGGAACAAGCATAATTAGCTATAATGAGCCACGCTCATGGTACCGCCAGAGGTACCGACTCCCACCAGGGAGGTGACCTGCAAAGGCACGGCCAGGCGGGCTACCGCTCGAGCCCTGGACCGCCCCCATATCACCGCTGACGCGCCGCCACGCGCCACGTCAAGATAGCATCAAAAACTCCAGACGCTGGGAATCAAAGCACATCAGTCCCACATCGGAAACAAGAAGAGGATCAACCTCTTCCTTACCTATAAAAGGTCCTCTCCTCTCTCCTCATTAATTACGCAATTACTACTCATTTATTGTTATGCTGCCCATATACAGTGACTGACTTAGGCATCGGAGAAGTGAAGACCGCCCAACGCGGTCTCCCTCTGACGCCCCGTCTTTCGTGTTGCAGTAAACGGAAGTCATCTAATCCTTGGAGTAGTGGTCCGCCCACCGGACCCACGTTAAACAAAGAGTCGGCTACCGCCGGACCTGAGCATTAACATTGGCGCTGTCTGTGGGAACCCTTGAACAAAAGGTCATCCCGGCACAATCACCATGACTAACGATAGCAGGGGGAACGCTGAAGAGCAGGCAGATCAATCCGCCATTCCCCAACCCACCAACCCAGCGGTAGGCATCAACCGCGCGTTATTCACCACCCCGGTCAACCCCGGCGGTGAGACAAATCCAAGTAGCAGCCGCCCGCCAGGCCAAGACCTCGCCTCTCTGTATGAGCTGGCACTGGCGGATCTTCACAAGGCGAACAGGGAGCTTGAACAAGAACGCAAGGAAAAGGCCGAGGCCCAAAAGCAAGTGGCCACGCTGGTGTCTCGCTTTGATGAGCTAAAGAAAACGCTGGAGGCAACCGCCAACCCGGCACGAAGTGAGCAGTCGTGGAGCACCAGGCACAGCCGACCTGGTACAGGAGCATTGATACCAGCACCAGTCGTGCATATGCAGGTCCCGCTGCACCCACCAGAGCTAGCGGGAATGGGGCCACCCCCTGTACCCCAGCTAATATTGGAACAGGAGGCAGAGTCATCACTGCACACCCACCACTCGCGACCTCGGGCAAGGACAGAGGGAAACCCACCCGCTCCCAGACGAGGATCAGTTCAGCGGAGTACCCGACTAGACCCCGCCGGCGATGCAACGGCTCAAATACTGGAAAGGATGCAGCAGTTGGAACAAAGGTTAATCCGGGCGGAATCAGGCACCCCAGCACCTACTTCAAATCCACTTTTCGCGTCCAGGCCAGGACCATTTACCGCTGCAATTTTCCTGGCCGTCAGACCGGCGTATGCAAAGACTCCAAAAATGTCACATTACAGCGGTAAGACTGATCCCTTCGTCCATATGGACACCTTCAAGAAAGTCACCAACAACAAGGGATTCGATGACGCCACCCTGTGCCACTTGTTCAGCGAAACGCTGGACAATGAGGCAATGAATTGGTTCTTCGAATGCCCGCCGGGATCCATTGACTCATTCCAGGCATTATCGCACGCTTTCCTTTCCCGGTTCATCCTACTGTCTGCCGGGCACCACAATACAAGCCAACTGTTCAACGTCAAGCAGGGTACGGAGGAGACACTGAAGGCATTCGTCACATGGTGGCGAGCGGCAGCATCTCAGTGTCGTGATCTTGATAAAACAATGGCTTCAGCGGCTTTTAAGCAGGGACTCCTCAAAGGGCCATTCCTCTATCACCTCAACTACAATCATCCAAATGCGGTATACGACCACCTCATGAGTGAGGCGGTCATTCATGCCCAAGCAGAATTCATCACATATGGAGAAACCCCACCGCCACCAGCAGCACTAGCAAAGTCGACACAACCCTCCTCCAGTCAGCAGGGGACCGCTAACAAAACCTCCAACACACCTCCAACTGACAAGAAGCGGGAGTGGCAGCAGGGCCAGTACCAGAATAAGCGGCAGAAGGACCAGCACTACAAGGGAAACCGCCCATCCCATGGGGACAACCGCAACAAACATACGGAGTCTTCCCAGCGGTATGCAGTATTTACAGTCCTCACGGCCTCGTATGAAGAAATATACAATCAGTGCAGGGATCAGATCCCACCGCCACCCCCGGGAAAATACCCAAAAAGGGGAAAGCCAAGAAACACCGGCAGGTGGTGCAAATACCACGAGGACAGCGGTCACAATACCAACAGCTGCAACGCCCTCAAAACAGCCATTGAGACCTTGTACAGTGATGGCAAGCTGGAGCAATTCAAGGTGCGCCAACCGCCACCTGTGGTCGCCGACATTGAGCCCATGGGCCACATCAACACAATCGACGGAGGTGCTCCAATCACCAACATGTCTCACAGAGCTAGAAAGCGTTATGCGCGAGCTAATCACCCAAAGGAAATCTGCAACATCCGCTACGAAAGATCCACCAAACTCCCAAGGTCTGGTTGGGAGCCTATTACCTTCTCAGAGAAGGAGGAACGCGGAGTACATCTGCCCCATGACGATCCCTTCTTGATCGACGCTATTCTGGGCAAAATGTCAGTGGGAAGAATCCTAGTTGATAGCGGGTCCGCTGTCAACGTTATATTCAGTGGTTGTTACAACGACCTCAAGCGAAACAGAAAATTGCTCCAAGATCATGAACCACTGCTCAGCTTCTCTGGTGACGTCACGCAACCGCTGGGTTTTGACTATATGCGGCTAGGTACTAGTCCATGTATGGCTGAAATACATACGGAGTTCATAGTTATCGATTGTTTCAGCTCATATAACGCCATCATTGGTCGGCCAGCGCTCAACAAACTAAAGTGCATCATCGCCGGGTACACGCTGCTCATGAAATTCCCCACACCCAACGGCACAGGCTGTGTCAAGGGAAGTCAACAGTTGGCACGCGAGTGTTATTCTACTACTATAGCACAATCAACCCGCCGCCATGAGATCCTAGCGGTAGGCAGTCAGGCACCGCCACCAAACATTTTTGAGGACCCCAGGGAAGACGAAAAGAAGTACGTAAGGAAGGAGTCGGTCAACCCAGAAACATCATTGAGGGTTGTCAGCATCTCGGACGAGCACCCTGAGCGGACAGTCCGCATAGGCGCTCAATTAGACCCAGAGCTGGCGGCGGAGCTCACTCAGTTCCTACGTGACAACGCTACGGTCTTTGCCTGGTCATATGCAGACATGCCAGGTATCTCCCCTGAAATCATCTCACACAAGTTGAGCATCAAACCATCCTTCTACCCTATCAAACAGAAACGCAGAGCCTTAGACGAAGAGAAATACCGTGCTATATGGGAGGAGGTTGCCAAGCTCCAGGGCATTGGGTTCATCCGCCAGGTCATCTATCCTCAGTGGATCTCCAACCTGGTTATGGTCAAAAAGGCTAGCGGCAGGTGGAGGATGTGCGTCGACTTCAAAAATCTTAACAAGGCATGCCCAAAAGATAGTTTCCCACTACCCCGCATCGATCAACTGGTCGATGCAACCGCTGGACACGAACTTCTCAGCATGATGGATGCTTTTTCCGGCTATAACCAGATCAGGATGCATCCCGACGACCAGGAGTGCACCACCTTCACCACCGACAAAGGCCTGTATTGTTACAATGTGATGCCTTTCGGTTTGAAGAACGCAGGGGCAACTTATCAGCGGCTGATGAACGCCATGCTCGCGGAACATCTGGGCAAGATAATCGAGGTCTACGTAGACGACATGTTGGTCAAGAGTATAAAAGCCAGCGGACATGTGGCAAACCTAAAAATCATAATAACCATCCTCTTGGCCTACGGTATGCGCCTCAACCCGGAAAAATGCTTCTTTGGCGTCACCGCCAGCAAATTTCTGGGATATATTGTCAGTGAACGGGGCATCGAGGCCAACCTTGACAAGGTGCAAGCCATCCTCGACTTGAAAGACCTAGAATGGAAGGTGCACGTCCAGTGCCTCCAGGGCAAGCTAACCGCCCTGTCTCGATTCATCTCCAGACTAACCGACAGATGCGCCCCATTTTTCAAGGTCCTTAAGACAACCCACAAGAAGGTTATCGATTGGAACCCAGAGTGCCAGGCGGCGTTCCAGGGCCTAAAAGAGTACCTGGCGGCAGTTCCACTCCTTTCCATTCCTGTGCAAGGAGAAACATTATACATTTACCTAGCCGTATCACAGTCAGCGGTGAGTTGCGCCATCGTCCGGCGGGAAGGCCAGGACGAGCTCCCGGTGTTCTATGCCGGTAGGGGCATGAACGGAGCAGAAACACGGTATCCTCCCTTGGAGCAGCTTGCTCTCGCACTCATCGTCGCCGCCAGACGCCTCCGCCAATACTTCCAAGCCCACACAATCCATGTATTAACCAATCAACCGCTGAGACAGGTAATGCAAAACCCTGAACATTCGGGGCGCCTCAGCAAGTGGGCCATTGAGCTCAGTGAGTTTGACATAGATTACAAACCAAGAACCGCCATGAAGGGCCAGGCGGTGGCAGACTTCATCGCTGAGCTCACACAGCGTCAGCCCGAATCCAAGGTAGATGTACCGCCCGGAACGGAAATAGTGACAGCCGAGGAGCCGGCTCCCCAACAATCAGACTGGAACCTACACGTGGACGGTTCCGCTTGCGCCAAGCCCAGCGGCGCCGGAATCATCTTAACAGGACCAAGGGGGTTTAGCGTCGAATAGGCGTTGAAATTCAACTTCAAGGCTTCTAACAACATGGCGGAATATGAGGCACTCATTGCCGGCCTACTCCTCGCCATTGATTCGGGGGCCGACAGTGTCAACATCTTCAGCGACTCTCAGTTGGTCGTTAACCAGGTCAACGACAGCTTTCAGGCCAAGGACCAGCAGTTAGCGGCATACTTAGGGTACGCCAAGACGCTGCTAAAAAAATTCAAGTTCCACACCATCACACAAATCCCCAGGGAAAAGAACGCTAAGGCTGATTCCCTGGCGAGACTGGCAACCGCCCAGCCACACCAGAGTCCAGCGGACACAAGGGTGGAGTGCCTGGATAGGCCAAGTATCACAAAAACCCTGGCAGAGATTTTCAACATTGAGGCCAATCCTAGCTGGATGGACGAAATTATTCAATACAAACGCAACGGGACATTGCAAGAGGACAAGATCAGGGCGCGACAGCTCCAGCGGAGGGCAACCCGTAACAACATGCAGAGCGGCAAACTTTACCGCCAAGGATTCACTCACCCCAACCTCTGCTGTCTAACCCCAGAGGAGGGAAAGGTCGTGCTGGCAACAATACATGGCGGAGAATGCGGAAATCATTCCGGCGCCAGATCCTTGGCTAATCGCACAATGCGACAAGGCTACTTTTGGCCTACGCTTGGTGATGACGCTAGGCGGATAGCAAAATCTTGTCACAAATGCCAACAATATGCCGATCTTCCACATGCCCCGGCGGAACCTCTGTCGGTTATCGTCAGTCCCTGGATTCACTCAACGTGGGGCCTGAACTTGATGGGAAAATTCCAAACCGCCAAAGGTCAGTTCAAATACATCATTGTCACCATCGACTACAACAGCAAATGGATAGAGGCGGAGCCTTTGACGGCAATAACTACCGCCAAGGTAATTCACTTCCTCTGGAAGAACATCTACTGCCGCTACGGTGTCCTGCATGCAATCATCAAAGACAACGGCACACAGTTCAACAATACGGAACTCATCTCTTTCACCGCCAACCTGGGCACCAAGATGCGTTTTGCATCAGTCGCTCACCCCCAAACCAACGGCCAGGTCGAAGCGGCAAACAAGATAATCAAGAAACTGTTACAGAAGAAGCTCGACAAGGCCAAGGGTTTGTGGGCGGAGAAGCTCCCGGAAGTTCTATGGGCCATCAGAACAACCCCAACTTCCGCCACAGGTGAAACCCCCTTTTGTATGATGTTCGGAACTGAGGCTGTCCTGCCTATCGAGGTAACCCAACCAACCGCTAGGGTCGAAGGCTACTGCCCCGAGACCAACAGCGACGGCGTTAACCTCGACAGGGATCTCCTAGAGGAAAAGCGAGACTCAGCCCATTTGCGCAATCTCCAGAACAAGCGACGGGTATCGCGTTTCTACAACGCCAGGGTCATAGCCCGCAACCTCCAACTGGGGGACTGGGTAATGAAAGAAGTCATACCACCGCCAACAAAACTCCGCCCAACTTGGGAAGGTCCATACAAAATTGTAGAGGCCGTTAGCCCAGGCACCTTCTACTTAATGGACAAGGATGGCGTCACAACGACCCACCCTTGGAATACCGAACACCTTCGGTATTACTACAAATAGTCATTCCGCTACCCAAGAGCATCTTGACTTAGCTAAATTTTTGTTCAATATTTAGCTAAGGGAAGCTACCCAACGGGTACGGCCCCGCTTTTGTAAACGCTGTTCAGACAGCTATCAATGAAACGAGGAATTATTCAAACCATTGTTACCAAATCTAGCACTGGGGGCAACTGGCAACGCCAGCCAGCGGACTACGTCGGCTACATTGTGCACTTGGACCAATTTTAATTCCTTTAATGTTTCATTCATGGCCAAAAACAATAGTGTCAAGACCTCTAGCGGTACACACATTATCACAAACAAAAAGAAAAACAAGTATAGGAGCTTAGGTTCCAAAATTTCATTTATATCCCAACTGAATTACATCAAATATTTATGCCTCAATGGCTACAAAAACTTTCCTACTCCTATCTTCAGGGGTCGGCGGGGTTGGCAGGGTTGGCGAGGTCGGCACCGCTACCTTCAGCATCTCCACTGGCGGCCTGCGGCGGATGCGAACGGCTCGTCTGGTCGGACCCTCGGGCTGTGGGACTGGGCGTCTCTATTGTGCCATCCGCCCGGGTGTGGGCCGCCAAGAACCCAGCACGAGACACCTCAGACTGGGTAGGCGTCCGCTGAGAGTCGCCCTCCGGAAGTCCGCCACTCTCCCCGCTACCCGAGCAGGCTTCTTCAACCTGACCAGGGGCGGTACTTATTGCGGGCGGAGCTTCCTTCGATGGCTGCACGACCGGCATCGACGCTTTCGCCCAGTCGATGGCGCCCTTCTGCTGCAGCATTTCCACATTAGCTAGGGCACCGGCCTTCGCTGCTTCGGTCAGCGCCTTCTTGTACTCCGCCGACTGCTTATACGACTCAACAGCGGCGGCCGCAGCACGGCTCCCCTCAGCCTCCAGGCGAGCGACCTCACCCTCTAGCCGCTTAACCTCGGCCTGTCTGGCGGCGGACTCCCGCTGGAGGATCTCAACCTTCTTATCCTTGGCGGCCACCCGATCCCGCAGCAGGGACATGTCTTGCTCCAACTTGGCGAACTGTTCGTTCCGCTCCAAGTGTTGCTCAATGGCAATGTTCAGCTTGCCACGGGCGTCTGCCGCATCGCAGTCGGCCTTTGTCAAGAGTCGCTCGACATCAGCCAACTGTTCCTGGGCCTTCCCCAAGTCCCTCTGTAGGCCCGCCACCTCCTCCCTGAGCACCCGCTCAACTAGGGGCTGTTTTGACGCCGCCTGGAACATCTCATGTAGCCCAACGGCGACGTGCCCAAAGGCTGTGCTGAAGGGCGATTCGCTGACGGCGGTCGACCGAACAATCCCCTCCAGGCCGCCGAACCCCAACCGCTCGCAAAGGTGATACAGGAAGTCCCGTTCACCGTCATTGAGGAACTCGACTTCTTCGGCTGCTCACGGGCCCCGGTTACCTCCACTTCCTCATCTTCCCCGCCCGAGTCTGGTTGACGGCGTTTCCGCTGAAGCGCCCGCGTGCTTCCAGCAGTAGCAGGCCTCGAAACCCCCGTCAGCGGCTCCAACCCCGCTATGGTGACACCCTCCGTTGGGCGCACCGCCTTCTTCAGCCCCCCGCGCAGTATCGCCGGCGCTCTCTCTTTCTGCGGCGCCACCTCGCTCGCCACGCCGGTCCCCGCCTGAACAGCAGGCAACCCGTCACCACCAAGGTGAGATTGGTGCGGCATTGGCAACACCACCGGAACCTCGGACGGGCTCAGCGCCAGCGTCTCCGGGTTCACCACCGTCTTCTGAGCCGCCAGCCCAGACGCGTACATAGATTCCAGGAAGTTGTTGATTTCAGCGCGGTCCATGGCTTTCGCAAAGGCGTCACGGCTCGCTTTGTTCCCCGGCGGAGTTTCTAAAAAAAATAAGTGACAAACCAATCAGCATGACAATATCACCAAGGGTGTGATATAGCGGAGGGTACTTACCAACGGCACGAGTCAGTTGCTGACCCACCAGCAACTCCCAGCTCGTAAGGAGACGGAAGTCCAGCAAGTTACCATTCCGCCAGCAACCTCTGATGCGTGCCACGCGGCACTCCTCCTCACGAGTCAGGTTGTACCGCAACCCCGCTGCACAAAAAGGTCATTATCAGTACAGGGTACAAGGCTGTGTAAAAAAAAAAAAAGGGGGGGAAACCCCGCCAGTCATGTTCAGCGGAAGCGACAAACGACCTCGAATGGGCTGAAACTCTGACTTAACTCTAAATGTCGGCTCCCCCTCGTTCGACCCCGCTTGGTATTCCCACCCCGTCGTGGCAACGCAGAAGGTACCCCGCCAGTAGGACATGGAATCCCTCAAGTTCTCGATCAACTTAGGCGCTCCTTGGCTGCGGCTCAGGTTTACCTTCCCCCTGCAACCTTGGCGTTTCACGTACACCAATTCGTAGAAGTGCAGCACCTCCGCCACAGTCGGTCCCTCGCAACCGGACAATCGCCACAGCGAGTTCAGCGCCAGCATCAACCGCCACATGTTGGGGCAGATTTGCCCAAAAGCAACGCCAAACTCGCACACCAAGATCTGAAGGTTTGGCACCAGCGGGAATGTCACTCCCTCGCTGAATATAGCCTCGTGCACGGCGGCGTGGCCCACTGTCAGGATCGAGGCCTTCTCTTCCACAGTCAGCGGACGCAGCTTCACCACGCCGAGCAACCGGAACACCCGCTTCAGTCGGTTGACGGCAACAGCAGTCATCCTACCTCCCGCCTCGTCAACGGGGGTGCCGTCCTCGAACACCCACGCCGACTCGGTATCCTCCCCCGCTACACCTCCCCCCCCAGCGGACCCGCTGGCGGCACTATTGCTTTCTAGACGCTCTTCGTGCATAGTGTGGGCAGCGGCGGCCTCCCCCGCCCTAGAACTCTCCGGACGTGATGCACGACCCATGGCTACGTCCCACGGTATGGCCTGTAGCGGCTCAACCTCTAGCGGTTCTGACAGTGAGGTTCCTGCACGGGCAGACGGACGCAACGAGTCAATAAAATTTCTATCCGCCGCGCTGAACGACACTTTAGATCCGGAATCCTCACTGCTCGAAATCTCTATGACGTCGGCCATCCCAAAACCCTAAAACCCAAATCAGTTAGCTCACACAAGATCTAACCTATTCCTATATCAGTCAGTGCCCAAGAACATCAACAACACTCAACCCAGAAAATACCAAAACAAGAACAAACGCACCCAAACCCAGATTCGACCATCTAGAAAATCCCTAAAAACCCCAACTCTGTCAAAAACAGCAACCCATCCCCAAACCCACTCTCACACCCTCACAGCACGTCAACGAAGGACGTTTCACAGGAACACCCAAAACCAAAAAAAAAAAAAAAAAATTTCCATGGCAGACATCCAATGAAACAGGGATATAAGTTAGAACACCAACCTCAGCGATGGAGTCTCTGATAGCAGTGTGGGCACTTGTCTTCTGGGCCGGAGGTCGTCGGTTCTTCCACGTACGAAAACTCGGCAGTATCGCCTCAACCTTCTTCTCCGATCTCAGACGCAGAGAGCTTGAAGACGACGAAGCACAGTTCAAAGTTTAGAGCAGTGTCAAATATGCCAACTTCCCCCCTTTTTATGTCAATGTCAAACAGTCTTACGCCGTCCATTGAAAAACGACATCAAATGTCAGCCGTACACGTGTCCCACAACTACAGTTACTCTCCGGATTAACCGAGGAGTCGCCTCGGTTACAAACACCATCATTACTCAACATTAATGGCGAGGAGACGGCTAGGCGGAGGAGACACGCCTCCGCACGCTAACCCTTTAGGGGTTCGCCACGTGTCAACCACCATCAGACGAAGCGTCTAGTAGAAGCCACCACTTTTGGGAAGAAGACGCCAATCGTCGGAGGAATCCGCTGAGCGAAACCTCGCTAGCGGAACTTCTCACTTATCATCTTCCAAGTGGCGAAGTCCGCTGAGCGAAACCCCGCTAGCGGAACTTCTCACTTGTCATCTTCCAAGTGGCGAAGCCCGCTGAGCGAAACCCCGCTAGCGGAACTTCTCACTTGTCATCTTCCAAGTGGCGAAGCCCGCTGAGCGAAACCCCGCTAGCGGAACTTCTCACTTGTCATGTTCCAAGTGGCGAAGTCCGCTGAGCGAAACCCCGCTAGCGGAACTTCTCACTTGTCATCTTCCAAGTGGCGAAGTCCGCTGAGCGAAACCCCGCTAGCGGAACTTCTCACTTGTCATCTTCCAAGTGGCGAAGTCCGCTGAGCGAAACCCCGCTAGCGGAACTTCTCACTTGTCACCCTCCAAGTGTCGAGATCACCGCTGAGCGAAACCCCGCCAGTGGAACCTCTCACTTGACACTTGTCGAAGTCTCCTATGAGCGAATCCCCGCTAGGAAAACTTCCACTCGTCAACTTGCAAGGGGCAGCCTCAGCTACACGTGACACTGCTGGCAGAACCCCCTCCATCTTGCAAACCCCGTTCGTTGCTGGGCGCAACTCCGCTCAATAACTACCACCAAACACGTCTACGCGACGCTGTTTCCTGCTACATCCAGAGGGGGGTATTCGCCAGCGGCGAATCCCGAGGCTACGCCTCACTCTGACAACGACCGCCACGCGGCGTTACGGTCAGATCGTCCCTACGGGACACGGGGACTTGTCAACAGTCTACGACGACCCTGATCAGGTACGTTGACCCCCGTCACCCGGGTACTAAGATTGGGCTCGCTACCCAACACCCTCTGCTCCGCGCAGCTTCCCCTCAACAAACAATTTGCCGACCATCCGGAGGTCCGTCTTGGCTAGGGAGTGGGGGACTCCCTGGCGGGCCGGGCAGGGGCCCACCCGAAAGGGTATAAAGCGTTCGCTCAGTAAATCCATGGTTGACAACGCACTGACGCTAATTATGCTGTTGCAAGTCTAGCGGAAGTAACGCTTCACTCCGCCGATCAACTCCCCAACCAAGATTGCCCTCCTTGACTGGGGACTTGGGGGACTTGTACCTACATGTGCCGGAACAAGCATAATTAGCTATAATGAGCCACGCTCATGGTACCGCCATAGGTACCGACTCCCACCAGGGAGGTGACCTGCGAAGGCACGGCCAGGCGGGCTACCGCTCGAGCCCTGGACTGCCCCCATATCACCGCTGACGCGCCGCCACACACCGCGTCAAGATAGCATCAGAAGCTCCAGACGCTGGGAATCAAAGCACATCAGTCCCACATCGGAAACAAGAAGAGGATCAACCTCTTCCTTACCTATAAAAGGTCCTCTCCTCTCTCCTCATTAATTATGCAATTACTACTCATTTATTGTTATGCTGCCCATATACAGTGACTGACTTAGGCATTGGAGAAGTGAAGACCACCCAACGCAGTCTCCCTCTGACGCCCCGTCTTTCGTGTTGCAGTAAACGGAAGTCATCTAATCCTTGGAGTAGTGGTCCGCCCACCGGACCCGCGTTAAACAAAGAGTCGGCTACCGCCGGACCTGAGCATTAACATAGTCTAAGCACATATACATCGAGGATTACCATTTTTCATGTTATATAATACACTATGTCTACACTCTACACTACCATTAGTACCATATGCTCTGACGTGGTATCTAATACATCAAATTACTTGGAGGGTGTTTCATTTTATAATTGTAGCTGGTACCTCTAAGATATTATAGAGACGAAAGAAGAAAACTGAATAGGAAAAAGATCATCTTGGCTGATTCATTACGCTTCTCTATTCAGCCAGATTATTAAGCTGTGTTTCTTCTGGTTGCAGAGAATACTTGGGCAGCCTCCCATTGAGTACATTCCCAACGCAAACATACAATGCACATTCCCAACCTGGCAGAGGCCATGTACAAAAGATCAACCGAGAAGGATTTTTTCTGCTTAAAGAACTCACCCGGCACTGTGCTCTCTTGTCCTTTGCTCTTCTTCGTTGCAGTATCTTGAGTCACAAGAGAGGATGCACATGATATATAAGTCGGGCGGAGGGAGGCAGGGGCCTACTGGGTCCCGTGCCCCAGTTTTGATTGTTAGCATAGATATATACTATATTAAGTGGATAAGTAGACGAATGGTTGCCTAGCGCAGTTGTTATCAAGCAGGACTCCCCACCATGGTGTCATTGGTTTGATGACTTCGATCCCCACATGATGCTCTTTACTGATTTTTTTTATTTACAATTTTCATTAAAAATCTAATATCCATTAAAAAAATTTCACATTATACTTAATGATTTCTATTTCCTTTGTCAAGTCCAATACAAATCATTAAAAAAAAAAAATTATATTACCACCAATAACAATTCTCAGCCAATTATTTTGTCAATTATAAACATTTTTTTTAAAGATATGTCAAAATATTTGAAAATAAAGTTTATATCTTGTTATAGAGAAATCTTCGCGTATAAATAGCTTATTGGAGTAATTTTTAAGGCTTTTTTATATAGACATAGAAATTTGATATTACATTCTTGTTGGTACTCTATGAACTATTTTTTCTTTTCGTGCCCCAGTAAACTTAAATTTCTGGCTCTGCCACTCATATATCAGACATGCCTGCATCAACATCGTCACCACAAGATTCACCCTCTTCTTGGACAGTTAAAGGTCTACCAGCTTGCATCCTTTGATAACATTTTCTCTAGCATTGCCAGCACCAGTCTACAACCAGCAACCAATAAAAAAGAATAACTAATAATAAATCCAATACCCAGCAATGCAAACGAAAATATAGGATATAGACTAGTCTATGGGTTTTAAAGATTAAAAACAATACATATACATAAACAGTAGATATCTTCCTATCTAAGAACATCAGACACATATACATAAGGGTTATTATCACAAATGGTACCTGAACTTATCCTCTATTTTATCGATGGTACCTGAACTTCAATTTTGATCACAACTAGTACCTGAACTTTTCGATTTCATTTTAAATGGTACCTAAGGCCATATTCGTTCACTATTCAGGCCAAAAAAGCTAAATCTAAAAAACCAAAAAACAAAAAAACAAGTTCAAGGCAAGTCTATTACCAAAAATCATCACTATATATGTTCGCAACCCTCGAAATCATCAAAAATCATCACTATGATTGCCTCCCATGCCGTTTTTAGTCGGAATAGTGATCGGAGGTGGCTCTAGGTACCATTTACAATGAAATCGAAAAGTTCGGGTACTGGTTGTGATCAAAATTGAAGTTCGGGTACCATCGATAAGATTGAGGTATAGTTCAGGTACCATTTGTGATAATAACCCTATACATAAACAATACATATACTAAGAACATCAGAATCTTGAGGTGTCTGTGACTTGTGCTAAATATGACAAATCAAATGCACCTACCGAAGATGTACTACATGGATTCTCCGAACCCACTTTTACGACAATTGAAATAAGCAAATGGGGGATTAATTAGGCCAAAAGAATCTTCAAGTATGTACAAATCATGTGAATTAACAAAATATGACATCAGAAGATCCTTAACAGCTCTGACAGTCACACTAGTCATTTTTGACTACCATTGTTCCGATATGCCTTTGGCATTACATTTAAGTAGCAACAAAGTTGCCCCTTTGAATTATGCATTCGCAGCATACGGTGGGTAAAATAAGAAATGAATTTTCAGAGAGCTTAGAATAATGCAAAGATTAGCTTAGATCGTAAAGTCCACCTTCACCTTGCACCGGCGTTCATCTGGTCTCTTCTAAGCTGAACGTAAGTGTCGTCACCCATTTCCATAGCAACCTACCATGATAAAACAACATAATTAAACCTCAAATTTTCAAATAATTGCCCAGAAAACAAACATATATTAAGCTCAGCACAAAAACTCAAACTCAAACATGGAGAAAGGGAAGAGAGACAGGTACCTCTTCAGGTTTGAGTTGAGGCCATGGCGGCGAGTGAGGGAGGAGAGTAAAGAGAGAGGTCCGCCGCAAACATGCGGGCTCAGACGATTCTCGAGCTCCAGCCCATCTCTCGTAGTCGGACGACACTGATTCCATCTCTCCTCCCAAAACGACTCTATGCGGTCGGGCGCATAAAAATGTAGGTCATCATCCTTTTTATTTCAGTTAGGCAGCACGTGCAGTGCATATGATTGCAGTAAACATAATTTTACTGACCTCTGCCTTTTTTCGGTATTCCTTCAGGAACGGTTAGCATAACAGAGTGTGTATTACACGCACTGTTAAACCCCACTTGGGGTGGGATACCCACCTTAGGTGGTCAGCAGACACTCTCGACATAGGAACCCATAATGGCTAGTTATGCCAAAAATTCACTGGGAATACTGGCTCCCCCAAGGCCACCACCAAAGCTGCCTCTTGAGCTGCTAAAACATGTTACTAAGAAGTCCATACTAGACGGGAAACACATCCCCACTTGTAGAAAGTCTCAAAGCCACTCATTTGTCTCCTTTGTGAAAAGAAGAAGATTTGGCTAAATGAATTCATTGATATGCGGCTGTGTACATATACAGGAAGTAATTTCTATCCTCATGTCATCTACTCCTATAATTAAGCTATATTCTAGGGAATCAATCTGCAATCAAGGGATACAGATATTTACAGATTATCATAACTTAATGGGAAAATTTTACAAACCGTACACTAACTAAAGGCCACTAATAATTTCTATACATAAAGTTTCAAAATAAGAATTTTGATACACGAAATCTAAAACCCGACTCACTATCTAGACACGACGTCATTAACACCGTTAATTTGAGGGGTAATATGGTCTCTTCAAATTTTTTACTTTGAGCACCCGGCTTTCTCCCTGGGCACCCGACGTTCTCTCTCTCTCTCTCTCTCTCTCTCTCTCTCTCTCTCTCTCTCTCTCTCTCTCTCTCTCACTATGGGCACCCATCTCTCTTCCCTCCTCTCAATCCCGATCCCCTCTGCAATTCCAACCATTACCATCAATCCACAGCTTTTCACATCTGCTGAATCAAGTCAATCAACAACCATTAATTCTCCCAATCCCAATCCAATTGAAGCTCAAATCCATAAAAAAAGATCCAAATTCGGAGCCACCCTTCCGGTTTCAAGTTCAATGAGCTCTGACAACTCCCTCTAATCCCAATCCCCATAAACTCCTTAAGCTTCTCGTCGACGATGTCCCTAAGCTTCCTAACTGAATCGCCGGTCAAATTAACTTGAAAGGTCCGATCATGGAGGTTGGAGGAATTTGATGGTGGGACGGAGAAGGGATATTAGGTATTGGGATTGCAAGTTTTCATTGGAAACCCTGGCATCGAATACTCTTGCCAGGACTAAATTAGGTTGGATTAATCCTAAAATGGAAGAAAGAGGGTTTCTTTCCGGGATCAATCAGGGCCGCAACAATGCCCTGATTAAATCTTTGTTGAAGATCCAGCTAAAAAGATGAAATCTTTGGCAACTACAGTGATGCAATTTTGATGAACAATAGGGAAAAAACATAACCCCACCTCCCGGATCTTCTTCCATCAAATTACACATAAAAAAAATGGAAACTTCCAACAAAAATTGTCCTTGCCTGCTGGGTTAGTCTACAAATCGAAGAGAGTGAGAGAACATAAAATAAGAAACGTACGTAATTCCGGTCGCGACCATGGAGGAGAGAAAGAGAGAGTCAAAGTCAGAGAGAAAGGTAAAAGTACTAAATTACCCTCTGACAAATGAGTAATGACAAAAGAATAAATGGTGTTAATGACGTCGTGTCTAGATAGTGGGTTGGATTTTAGATTTCGTGTACCAAAATTCTTAGTTTGCAACTTTATGTATAGAAATTATTAATGGTCTTTAGTTGGTGTACTGTTTGCCAAATTTTCCCTAACTTAATATAGAAGATATGCTCAATCAACTTCCTAACACTCCCCCTCAAGTTGGAGGAGAGTGAATGTCCTGTACTCCCAACTTGCGAATCATAGGAGTAAAAACTTCTTTTCCCAAGGCTTTAGTCAAGACATCCGCTAATTGATGTGTTGAGCTCACAAATCTCGTAGCAACGGATCCATCCTGAATTTTATCTCTGATATAATGGCAGTCCATTTCAATATGCCTCGTTCGCTCATGAAAAACAGGGTTAGCTGCAATATGCAGCGTAGCTTTATTGTCACAAATCTTTGAAAGGCAGGTTCTTGATGCAACAATCCCAAATCTTTGAGCAGATATCGTAGCCAAGTTAACTCACAGCATGCTCCAGTCATAGCACGATACTCAGCTTCGGCTGAAGAGAGAGACATGGTTTTCTGGCGTTTCGACCTCCAAGAAATTAGTGAAGGTCCAAGGAAATAAACACAATAACCTGTAGTGGACCTTCTAGTAAGTGGACAGCCTGCCCAATCTGAATCACAATAAGCTCTCAACCTAAAATCACTATTTGAAGAGAAGAACAACCCTTGGCCAGGCGCATTTTTGAGATAACGCACAACCCTGAGTGCCGCTTCCATATGAAGCTTCCGAGGTTGATGCATAAACCTGCTTAATACATGAACATAATATGTTATATCCGGCCTTGAAACCGTAAGATATATCAACCTTCCAACCAATCTTCTATAAGAACCCGGATCCTTGAGCAAGTCACTTTTGTCAGACAATTTTAATCCCTGCTCCATAGGAGTGTCAACAGGGGCTGCACCTAACAGTCCTGCATCCTTAATGATCTCTAATGCATACTTACGTTGGGAAATAAAAATCCCATTTTTAGAAGCAGAAACCTCAATGCCAAGAATGTATTTCAAGCTACCAAGATCTTTAAGGTGAAAATGACTATGCAGGAATTTCTTAATTGCAGCAATACTCACAGGATCATTTCCGGTAATCAAAATATCATCAACATATATCAAGAGAGCAGTAAAGGACTTGCCTTGCTTTCTGGTGAATAGTGAGTAATCAGCTCGTGATTGTACAAAACCGGCAGAACAAATAGCCTCCGAGAACTTTGCGAACCACTGCCGGGATGCCTGTTTTAAACCGTACAATGACTTATGGAGGCGACACACCAAGTTTTCCTCCCCTGTCTCCGAAGCCCGGGCGGCGGAGACATGTAGATTTCTCATGCAAATCGCCATGAAGAAAGGCATTGTTAACATCCAATTGGTGAAGTTGCCAGCCATGAGCTGCTGCCAAAGCAAGCAAGCAACGAACGGAAATGATCTTGGCGGGGGGGGGGGGGGGGGGGGGGGGAATGTCTCCTGATAATCCACACCCTCCAATTGAGTGAATCCCTTGGCCACCAAACGTGCTTTGTAGCGCTCGATAGAACCGTCAGAACGGTGTTTAATTTTGTATACCCATCGACAACTTATAGGTTTCTTACCGGGCGGAAGAGTAGTGAGAGTCCAGGTGCCATTGGCTTGGAGAGCCTGCAATTCAGAACGCATCGCGTCTTGCCACTTAGGATGAACGGCGGCCTCTGAATAAGATTGGGTTTCTGTGGCATGACTGATTTGGGCAATGAACGAACGGTGTGCAGGCTGGTATCGGTGATAGGAGATATAATGAGCCAGTGGATATCGAGTGCCCTTGGTTGGACCTGGAAGCAAGGAAGATGACGGATCGGAGCAAGGATGCATGACTTGAGAGCAGATATAATCTTGGAACCTCACCGGCGGTCCCATGGAGTGGCTGGAGCGACGAAGGGGGCAGGTGGTTCAGGGGAAGGAGCGGGTGGATCGGGTGAAGGGGCAGGCGGGTTAGGCGAAGGAGCTATTGGATCAGATGGGGGCGCCGGCAAGGCCTGGGTAGGTTGGGTGATAGAAGGAGAGGGCGCGATGCTATCTGGGAAATTAGATGATGTGGTCGTGGGATCGGGAGAAGAAGATGAGGGAATAGGGGCAGAGTAAGAATTAGGTGGAATAAAGGGAGTGGGGTCGTGGATTGGTGTGGGTATGGGTCCTGAAGAGTGGGCCAACGAAGGGACAAGGGAAATAGGCTTAACAGAAGCATAAGGGAAGACTGTCTCATGAAAAACTATGTCTCTGCTAGTGAAAATTTTTCTGGTGGATAGATTCAACAATTTATAAGCCTTTTGACCAGCAGGGTAACTGATGAAAACTCAGGCCATAGCACGATGATCAAATTTATGAGAAGTATGGACATTGGTAGCAAAAGCCAAGCAACTGAACACACGAAGGTGGGAAAAAGTGGGTGGTTTCAAGTAAAGGCGTTCGTATGGAGTTTTGAAAGAGAGAACGGGTGTAGGTAAGCGATTGATAATGTGTACCACGGTAAATGCACATTCACCCCAAAATTGAGTAGGGAGTTGAGCTTGAAATTTCAAAGCTCGTGCTACTGGTAGAATGTGGCGGTGTTTGCGTTCCACCACCCCATTCTGTTAGGGGTGTAAACGCAAGAATGTTGGAAAAGAACACCATTATCTTTGAAAAATGAGTGGAGTGAAAGAAATTTGCCACCATTGTCACTGCGAAAGACTTTGATGTGAGATGCAAATTGAGTGGATACGTAACTAAAAAAACGCTTTAAAAGAGATTGTGTTTCATCTTTGTGCCTCATCAAAAATATCCAAGTAAAGCGTGTGTAATCATCGACAATAGTAAGGAAATAGTGTGCATCAGAAAGTGAAGGATCTTTTTAACGACCCCAGATGTTACAATGAATAAGGTCAAATGGTTTTGCAGAGGAAATTGCACTAGTACCAAAAGGTAAACGATGTTGTTTTGCTAGAGGACAGATAGGGCAAGCATTATTAGACTGAACTGTAACATTCAAAAAGTTCTTAGCAATAAAACTTAAACGAGAATGGGAAACATGGCCTAAACGGTTGTGCCAGAGGTTGGTAGATGAGGTGGTGAGGATGAATGAGGGTTGTTTGTGGTTTTCTTCAATGCTAATGTCACTAAGTAGTATAGCCCATCACACTGCTTACCCAAACCAATCATCTTCCTCGTATCCAGATCCTGCAAAATACACCAATAAGGAAAAAAAGTCACTGAGCAATTCAGACCTCTGGTCAGACGACTAACTGACATTAAATCCACTTTGAATGTGGGAACACATAATACATCATGCAAATAATATATAGAGTTCAGCGGTAATGATCCCTTTGCAACAATGTTTGCCTTTTCTCCACTTGGTAACAATACTGGAGGTAGTGAGCTATTTTTATCCTTACGCAAGAATAACTGTGGAGATGAAGAGATATGATCTGTCGCGCCGTTGTCAATGATCCAGCGGTGAGAAGAGATTTTAGACAAACCTGGTTTGGTTACTGCCGCATTTGCTTGAGAAATTGTATTTCTGTCTTTGTCCTTGAGAAGAGACAAAAGTTGTTGTATTTGAGCTTCAGAAATTTTAGTTGTCACCACCGACTTTCCTTCATCTCTGCTTGAACCCTCAGAAACTTGATTGGCCGCAGGAGCATTCTTGAAACGGTTCGATTTAGAGTTAGAACCCGATCTTGCTTTTGGGTGACCCGGAGGATATCCATTCAGTTGATAACATCTCTCAATAAAACGTCGCATGTCCTGTGGATTATTGTAGGTACGATCTGTTCTTCCAATTTCGGTTGAAGCTGTGGAATTGTTGGGCCTGTTGCTTCGTACAACCATGGCAGCACTTGAGTTGGTCTCTGTAATCGCATTGGTGGCACTAAGAAGTCTTTGTTTTTCTTCTTGACAAACAGAAGAATAGGCTTGGCGGACTGAAGGGAGAGGATTCATCAATAGTATTTGTCCCCGAGTAGCAGTGTAAGATTCATTTAGACCCATTAGAAACTGCATCAACTTTTGTCGATCTTGTTGTGCTCCACATGAACAAGATGACGCATCAGTATAGGAAGCCAACTCATCCCATAGACTCTTCGGCTTGGTGTAATAGGTCGAAACAGACAATTGTTCTTGCCGGTGATAAGCAATCTCTCGCTGTATTTCAAAGATGCGAGGAGCATTACTTTGAGAGAAGCGCTCACGAAGATCCTCCCAAACCTCACGAGCGGTGGTGTAGTAGATGACACTGTCAGAAATTTCCGGAGTAATGGAGTTGATGATCCAAGAATGAATCATATCATTGCATCGAGACCAAGTCGCATAATCATTAGGATACTTGTCTGCTGAGGGAGGTTTGATGACACCATTGACAAAGCCAAGCTTGTTCTTGGCGTTTAGGGCTATTGTCATGGCTCTCAGCCATGAGGAGTAATTATCTCCATTGAGTGGTTTGGAGACCAATACCAAACCGGGATGATATGAATGATGAAGGTAGAAGGGATTTGAGATATCAGCTTTGGGTGAATATGATCCTTCTCCCATGATTTAGGAGATTGAAGAATGAAGTTTTGCTGCACAAGAAGGAAAAAGCAAAGCGGCAAGAGAGAGTCAGGATTTTACTCCTGCTTTGATACCATGAAAAGAAGAAGATTTGGCTGAATGAATTCATTGATATGCGGCTGTGTACATATACAGGAAGTAATTCCTATCCTCACGTCATCTACTCCTATAATTAAGCTATATTCTAGCGAAGCAATCTACAATCAAGGGATACAAATATTTACAGATTATCATAACTTAATATAGAAGATATGCTCAATCAACTTCCTAACACTTTGATACCAGGGACTGCATGAATAACCAACAATAAAAAGACCGATTTGAGCAGAAATCCATATCCAAAACCGATAAAAAAAAAATGAAACACCATATCCATACACCAAGGTCATCAAAGCCAATTGAACCACCACTTGTATTGTGCCAAAAGACACCAACCATAAACAATAAGTTGACTCGATCACTAAATCGAGAGGACTTTCTCCCTTAACCACTGAACAACCAAATGAATAGGAGAAATCCGAGGAACCTCCATGAAGGAAATCGAGAGGAAGAAGAAATCTCAAACCTGAATATGAAGCGGGAACCCATCCCTAAGATCCGAAAAGTTGAAATGAAAGAGAAAGTTTAAGTTGACCAAACCCTAGCAGAGCTTAGGTAGAGAAAACACACTTTCCTAAAAATTTATTGAATTTTTGTATTCTTCTCTTTCAAACTAGCTTTGAAGTTAATGAAATATTAAAAGGTACAGGTGCGGCCAAGAGAGAAAGTTCTCTTTGCCCTAGCGCCACCTATAACAAACGACATTGATGGGATCCTGTAGTGTCTCCCTACTAGTGGTCGCACCAGCAGAGACTTTTGCCACCTCGCTTACCGATTTTAAGCCGAGTTTTTTCCGATGCCGAGATTGTTTGTGGCGGTGGTTGATAGTGACTATGGTGGCTACGCTGGGTCCCAATTGTGCCGAAGTTGCTGTTTGCGGTGGCGATGACTATGGAGATGGGTTGTTATGGTTGGCTATCCAGATCCATTTAGGCATGGCTGCTATCGCAGGGATTGAAGGAGGTTTTCCAAGTAGGCAGCGGGTCTCTTATTTGGTGGCAAATGACATTTGGCAGCGGGTGGCTGTGAATTTTGGTGCCCACTCTAAGTGTCCAGATCAATATGGGTTTCCCAGATTTTGGGCTGCTATCGGGCCCATTCCTGCTTTTGGCCCATTTTCACCAATTAGTGGGTCAAACCTTTCCTTTGGTCCATATATGGGACCCAGGAGACTTTTTACAGAATTTTTTGCTGAATTGTGCTGTTTTTGATTTTTTTTTTTTTTTGCTGAATTGTGCTATTTTTGTTTTACTTTTAGGTGGATTGCTCACTTCTAAATTCGACAAGGAGTTTCAGTATAACCACGTTGTGCGTAATACAATTGCGTGCCTTGGCAAGTAGTATTCTTTATGTTGGGACGAGTTTAGTTTTGATTGGTCTAGAGATCCTTTGCATGCCTGGATTGCACATTTTGATGGTTGGGTCTATAAATCTCAAGGTCTTGGCAATAGTTCTGTTATTGATAATTATTTTGAGGAGGTCGATGATTTACAAGGTCGGCCCTGAGGGCTGCCGCCTTAATTATCTTGAGGAGGTTGATGATTTACAAGGCCGGCCTTGAGGGCTGCTGCCTCAGGCCACTTGCCTCCCGTGGGCCTCAGTCAGTTTTATTTATTTATTATTATTTTTATATATAAATATAGACTTCAACAATCTTTTATATAATTTTCTTCGCTGTTGTTACATAGCTGATTGCTGTAGTTTAGTCGGTAGGGATCCTAGCGGCCTGTTTTTATGAGGCTCTCACCCAGGTTCGATTCTCAGCTTGTTCAATTCATTGTGCTTTTTTTGTTCTATTTTATTTTGGGTGATTCTAGTTGGACCTCCATCTTTTTTTAATTATCAATAGATTTTGTCAACTCATATGAAAAGACAAATAAAGACAAAGAGAGAAAATGAAAAAAAAAATACTCTTCTTACCTCCCCTATTAATATAGCATTCAATTTTTTTTTTTCAAAATTCCTTATATTACCTATATAACTTTATAATTTACCTAAAATAATTAAGTAAAGATAATTAATTTCTATACTTGGCCCCATCATTTAACACAAAAGTAAATTAAAAATAATATGAATTTGAAATTTCCTTAAACTAAATTTATTGAATATCTTGGTGTAGTAAAAAAGGATGCGACGCAGCCTCTTCCGCATTTTGCCAAACCCTAGCCGTCATGGCTGGGAATCAAAGCCACGCTAGTTGGCACCAACACTAAGCGGACTCTTCTCCGCCTCTCGCTGCCTCCTCGCGGTGACCCAACGTCGATCTCATTCGACGAGCTCCAAACCAGATTGCCTCTCCACGATTTCTGGGGAAGGGAATAGTTTTGCAACTGCTGGACTCTCACGCTGGAGGCAATTAACGAGGGAGGATTTCAGTCAGGATTCTGGTCGAATCCGACCAAGTAGAGCGCGGTTCAAGGCCGGTGATGGGCTGCCAGGGCTGGTGACGATTGGGTCACATTGGACCGAAAATCGTGGTGGCTGGTATCCTGTAAGTGCAGCGGCTGTTTCGACCGTGAAACGGATCGGCTTGATGCCGACTGTGGTTTGGCGAAGTAGGGGCTTCCACTACCTTATAACGGTGTTTGGAGACATCCGATCTCAAGGAGCGGCAACTTTGCAATCTGGGTGCTCCTTTCCTGTATGGGCGACGGGGGCGGAGGTGGCGAAGGCGATGTTGACCGGTGCAAAGAAGGGAGAACCCAGTTTGGGTTGGGTGCCCAAATCAGCCGTGCGGCCCAAATCATTTTGGAAGCCCAACTGTGTTAGGGTGTCCAATTTCCTTTGGGTGCCCAAACAAAATTGGATGCCAAAACTTACTCCGGATTTAAAGATCAAAGTTTTGGGATCTAATTCTAGGGGGTTTCGAATTTGGGATCCTGGAGGCTGGACCCAACTACACCTCTTAGTCCTAACTTGGATGGCGAGGAGAGATTTCAATTTCTTGTCGAAATATGCCTATGTACTATGTTCTAGTTTTTTCATAGTTATAGGCTTGCTTTCATTTGTGAGCACTGATTGTCTAATGAGTGGTGCTAGCATGCCACGTCCTATACTTGCCCATAGATGGCAAGGGAAGGTATGTATCCGTGCTATTCTGGCTTGAGTTTAAATGAAAGTTGACTGGTTTGATTAAAAAAAAAATAAAAAATAAAAAATAAAAAAAATCTTGGTGTAGTTATTACTAATTAAGATCCAAGCTTTTAATTAGATTTAATCAATGTATATATATTATTTTTTTGAGAACCAAAGTCTTTTCTAGAACCATCCATATTGCAAAACAAACAAACAAAAACTATGATCTGGATTAATAGAAAAATCTATATAATTGTCTACTTGTTCGGATCCTCCAAGAATCACTTTCTGGTTCCGTCACTAAAAATACACCAAAAATATAGGCAGCATATTCACACAATTCTTCATGATTGAATTGATAGAGATAAGAAAAAAAAACAACAATAAATTGTTGAAGATACATATTTAATTGTTTAAGGGTATTTTGGTAAAATTAAGGAGGTCTACTTAGTTATTTAAGTATTCAAAAAAGTGAATTGGAGGTTTAATAAGTATGAGAGGTCCAAATATCAAATTTGGAGGTCCAACTAGAACCTCCCTTTTATTTTTTCCTGTTTACTTTGGCCTTCTTTTATTTTTCTAGTTTCTTTTTTTTAAATCACATTTAGTTCCTTTTCTTTTTTATTATTATTTTTTTGACAGAGTAATAGAGATTTTATTTAATCTCAATGCCAAAACGGCACATATAGGGTGCTTGTACCCTAAATTAGTGGTCAAGCAGGTAAGGGAATACGGGTACCATCCAATAGTACAATGAAGCTTACTTATTTAGAAGCTTACAAAACTATAATAATTCCATCAACACAAAGAAAACTACCATGAATCTCTTTTCGTCAATGCACTCAATTGTGGTACTCCGAGAGATTCATTAACCAGGTGTAAAAAGAACCCATAGTTTGTAAGCTAAAACAGAAAAAAACTGAAAAATTAAACTTTCCCCTTACCCTTAGAAATAGGGCAAGGAGAAAAAGCAGGATATGTCAACCTTAAAGGTTCCATAGCAGCATCAGATTTCTTATTCTTTGGTGGATTCTTGTTCTTGGCTCCAAGAGGCCGACCCCGTTTCTTTTTGGTCCCCACATTTTCCTTATCTGCCCTCGTTTGGGATACCATCAAACCATCCGGACTTTCCATGAGACCAAAAGACTTTGCAGAAATGCGAGTGGGGAATTCCGGCAATTTCACTTTCTTAGGAGGCAAAAAATAAGCTTACCTACCTTCCAGTACTCCCTCCAGACCATGCTTCATCTTCTTTGGGGACACAGTCGGAGATACTGGTCTGCCCCTCTTCTTTTGAACGGAATCATCCACTGATACCACTGCCAAGGTATCATCTGTACTCACGGAAGACCTAGAATTGGCATCCCTGATGACCACAGACCTCTTTTCCTTCCTATCCCTGATGGAATAGAGGACTGAAACTGAAAAGTTGCCCCGCCCAATTGAAACCTACCTTCAGCGAACTTGAGCACAGTACCAGCCCTAGTTGCCTAATTTTTCGATGGTGCAGTAGCAGTACACACCCCATCTTTATGAAAAATAAGAGCACAATTCCGACACCTGCCAATTAAATTCTCAAAGAAAAAATGGATGTCCTCCTCAATGCCTGGACCCAACCTCATTGTTTTTTTTTTTTTAAGGCTTAGAAATGTCATGCGAAACCCGAACCCTAATCTCCCTTTCATACTTAAAAAGCTTCTCATCCATATCAAGGTATTGCCCAGCCATAAATGCTATTTTCATAATATTCTCCTTAGTCTCAAACAAAGGTGGAATGTTTGTAATACGTACCCAATATATGATTGACGACAGATCCACTTTGTTGATTGAGGTGGCGCCATCATATTCTTGCAAGATCAAAGTAGCCCGGTTAAGATTCCAGGCTCCTCCATTCAAAACCTTTCTGCAATCCCCATGATCGTCAAAGGAGAAAAGGAAGCGGTCCTTTGGTTTTTCCTGATTCTGGAATCCCTTCTCCAGCATCCACACACGCTGGAAATGGCGCACGTCCTTAAGAGCCACCGTCTATGTGGTCAGAAAGCGTCCCAGCAGAAACGCTTGAGAGGTACGCTGCACCGGTCCTGCGACCAGTTTGGTCATGTCCACCACATCGTCCCTTGCCAGCGCAAGAGAGGAAGCAAAACTCGCCGTCATGTCTTTAATGATTGCCATGGAGGAAAACTGAGAGCAAAAGATGTCGAAGAGGACGTCGAGTAGAGGCGTGCGGCTAAAGCAAAGTAGTGCTAGGTTTAGGGTTTCTCACGGAGAGAAAATTTCTAATCTTCCTTTTCTTTTTTATTGTTACTAATGTATATGAGTTTAATTTATTTCGCCCCTCATAATTTAAGAAAACAATACACATGAAAATCAAATTTTATTATTGAATAAAACAAATTTGGTTATTGATTGAAAACCATTCATGAGGCCACATTTTAATTAATCGCCTCAGACCTAAAAAATGTCAGGACCAGCCTTGATGATTTATCTTCAGTTTTTGCTAATTTCTCCAGAAAAGTTTTAGAGCAGTATTGCAATGTACGAGGACAATTGGTTGGTGTAGTACACTTTCTAGTTTGTTCTACCTGGGCTCTAGCGCCAAGCCATTTTTGGTCTGTGTATGCTCCTTATTGGATGCTCTTGAGTGATTTCAATCGTTAATTCAATGAATTTTTCCTTAAAGAAAAATGAAATATTAAAGGTTTGTTGAATATCTAACATATTTAAAGCCGTAGAATCTCATTTAGACTATAACATAAAAGGTAGGGATTGAGCTTTTAATCTAGAACATATAAGGTATGTTCTATGGCTAATGATAAAAATCTCATATGTATATATTCAATTGAATATAAAGAAATCTTTTCTCTTTTGAAAAGAAAGAGAGATTTCATCAATCCCAAAGCAAAAACGGCAGATAAAATAAATCTCTTATACTTGCGCTGTAAATCAATGGCCAAATAGTTCAAGAAAAACTAGTACCATAATTAATACATTGATGCTCACTTATTTAAAATGAGACTACAAAAGACAAAAAGTCTCTAATCACCTAAGCAAATAAATGAATCTTCTGCCACCAATGCACTCAATTGTAGTACGCCGAAAAGACCTACAATTAAATAATTGTACAAAAAATTTTGTATTTGTAGGGTTTAAACCAAGCGTTAGGTAAAAGGACAAGGTGGCGAGACACCCTCCCTTAATACCCAGCCCATATAGGTGATCCACTCCCATTGAGGCTCAACAGAAGACCCACAAGTCTCATCGCTCCCCTAAAAGGAGCAATCCAGCCTAGGCTCAGCAGGCCTAAGCTTGATGGAGACAATGTCACCTAACAAACAAGATTCGGTGGCCCAGGCTGTTACACCATCTCCGCCTGATTTCCTGCCAACCCTCTATTGCTGCTGACCATCTTTTGTCATTTACTCACCCTAGTCGCCGATCTGCTTGAGTTGCTAAAAAATTGATGGGCAACAAACTATTCCACCGCCAAATTCAAGGATCTAGGATCGCAGTGAAGCCGCCAGGGGAGGAATTAGGATCGAAAGTGTGGGGTGTCCAAAATGAAATTTTTTTTGTAAACATAAAATACCAAATATATAAAAGAGTTAAATTCACCATCAATTCCTTAACTTTGGTGCACAGGTCAAATCAATACCCAGACTCACAAAGTTATTAATGTGATACCTGGAGTCTTATAATTGCTATCAACAATGTACTTCCGTCAAATTTTCTTAACTGATATGTTAAAAGGCGGGTCTTTCTAACTGTACCCAGGAAAAATCTATTTTCACCTAACAAATCAATCTTGCATGAAAAGACAGTTGTATCCTCATATGAAATGACATTAAAAGTAATGATAAATTAAGATAATAACAAAATAAACCATAAAATTTGAAACTCTTTTTTCTATTTGTACCTAGCATTTCACATTGTTACATTGTTACTTTGAAAGCTTCGTTTATACATAAGAGCATGTTTCAAATTCTATTAATGCAATGCCGATGTAGATTCCAAATAACCTTGCCCCTGATTCTATAAGATCAACAAATTATTAGCAGATCAATGATCGTCCTTCTTAATTGCTGAAGAAATAATTGCTGAAGAAATAAGGGGAGGTGAGAAACTAAAACCCAATCAACAGAAGCCACCAGATAGCTAAACTTTTCAATGATCCACCCATGATACATCTCAAACCGTAGCTCTCTTCTTCTTCTTTCTCACCCATAATCTTAACATCCACCGATAAATCAATCAAATTTTCCAATCTCGACCCCCGCCAAACCTTTTATGGGGAGAAATCGAACCCACCCCACTTCTTCTCTCGTGGTCCCGATTGCCTGAAATTACTGCCATGACGTTCTCATCCATGACGACATCATTCTGGCCGAGACGCTCGGAGGGGCGGCTTCTTTCATCTCCAACATGCTCTATGCTGTCTCTATGAGTTACAATTTCAAAACTTGCTTCAGATTTTGCTTACTTGGTCCATCGCGAACCGATTGTGGTACCCAATTGCAGGATGAATCTGTTCCACGCGCATTTTGATATGGGAATTATGGGCGAGGTCTAGCAAGATGGGGTTTTGAAGTGGTTCAATGCCCTACAAACCATTTCGGCCCTCAGATTTGCCGAAATCGATGTTTGATTTCAGAATGGCACTTGGTGTCGATGGAGAGATTACAGTGGAGACAGTTGAGAAACTGGTTGAGATTTGCAACACTGTGTTTGTGGACATTCAGGCTCTGATTCAGGTTTTTGATGGGGCTGTGAAAGTTGTGGGTTTGAAAAAGAGTGAATTTGTTCACCTCTTGCCCAGAATTGGGTTCATAAAGACGTTGGCGGAGGTGGCTCTGTTTTGGACATTTTAATGTATTTTTTGGATATGGTTTTTTTTTTTTTTTTTTTTTTTTGAAGGGGTTTGGAACCCAGCCAAGCTGGGAGGCTCATCCCCACGCCTGACTTATTATATTAAAATTAGAAATATGCATAGAGGGGGATATGTGACCTTGACCTCTAGCAGTAGTACAAGAATCCTTATAGAATACATCCCGGATAATCACAGGAGACTCCTCTAACCAAATATCATCTAGATAGTTCAAACTAGCAAGGTGAGCTAATCTATTTGCTACACCATTTGCTTCACGGAAGATATGTCTAATCTGAATAGAGTGTAAAGATGTCAAATATGACTTACAGTCATCGATAATGCGCCCTACCTCAGATCGATCTTCCACATTCAGTTGCAATGCAGCCACCACAAGTGAGCAATCACTTTCAAGGTCAAAGGCATTCCAATATTGGTGAATAGCCAAAAGAATTTCAGCCCTACATGCCTCCGCTTCCATGTGAATAGCAGAAAGAACATGAGGGAAATAACGTACCATTGCTGCAATGCAATTACCAACCTCATCTCGAACGACAACCCCAATGCCACCATCACCACACTCTGGTCTATAGCTTCCATCAACATTAATCTTCAGACGCCCAGTAGGGGGAAGTTGCCACTTAGCTTTAGGTCTAGCGTGTTTAGAAAAACTGGCAAGATGTTGTTTCTGATAATCATCCAGGAGAGTCACAGTCCATTTTGCCGCATTACAAGCAATAAAGCTCGTGCCATTCCAAATTGCATTGTTGCGTTCAGTCCATATGACCCATAAGACCATGAAGAACAAATCACGTTGACCACCATGCAAAATATCAATCACATTAAGAACCCACTCCTCCACTCTACGTCCAGGCACATTCTTCACTTTTAAACCCAAAGTGCTCTCCATCCATAGCCACCCAATCACGTCACAATCTCTAAATAAATGAATACCCTCCTCAACAGCACAATGACAAAAAACGCAACGCATATCCTGAAGAGTAAACCTACTAGCAAGAGAAACTTTGTGAGGTAAGATACCTCTCATTAGTCTCCATAGGAACGAACGAACCTTGGGGGGAATACGTGCACTCCAAATACACTGCCAGTACTTTCCCTGAACACCCACTGAACCAGAAGAGCTAGAAGCCCTAGAAACATGATTAGCCGCGACTCTAGCTACATGATACCCATTTCGAACAGTATAGCACCCCTTTTTGTCATAGTGCCAAATCAATCTGTCCTCTGAATCACGTAAGCTAAGAGGGATACGGGCTATCAACTCAACCTCCATGGGTGTAAAGAGTTCCCGTAGTAACGGGACATTCCACTCATGCAATTCATTATCAAGTAGCTCCACCACCCGTAACTCTTCCAGCCCATCCGGTGGTCTTGAGATAGGTTTGAAACTGAATGGAAGAGGTACCCACAGATCAGACCAGACTCCAATCCTATTGCCATTCCCGACCTGGAAACGAAGCCCTTTCCTCAACAATTCTCTACCATGAACAATACTCCTCCACGCATAAGAACCTCCATTCACAGACTTAGCATCCATAAAACCACAATCCGGGAAGTATTTCGCCTTATAGAGTGAAGCGATAAGAGAGTCCGGATATTGCAAAATTCTCCAACCTTTCTTAGCAAGTAAAGCTTGGTTAAAGAGCACCATATTCCTAAACCCTAGACCTCCTTCCGCTTTAGGTACACACAACTTCTCCCAAGCTAGCCAATGGATCTTCTTTTCATTCAAGTTGTCACCCCACCAGAATTTCGCCATTAAGCTATGCATCTCCCAACACAACTGCTTTGGGAGTTCAAAACAACTCATGACATATGTAGGGATAGATTGAGTCACAGCCTTGATCATTACTTCCTTACCTGCAGCACTTAGCGTCTTCTCCCTCCAACCTCTTGTACGCTTTCTCACCCGCTCCGTTAAGAAGCCAAAAGCCTCAGACTTCGAATAACTTATTTCAATAGGAAGGCCGAGATACTTATCATGCTTATCCACTCGCAAAACACCCAAAAGTGCAGCAAGCTCCTCCTGCTTATCTCTCTTCACGTTCTTGCTAAAGGCAACAGAGCTTTTCTGATAATTAATAAGTTGTCCTGAAGCTTCCTCATATTGTTTGAAAATATTCATCAACACGACACACTCATCCGGTTCTGCTTCGAAAAAAATGAAGGAATCATCAGCGAAAAAAAGATGAGATATAGAAGGGGCACCTGGGCAAATTCGGACCCCATGAAAAAGTCTCAATACTTCCGCTCTCAGGATCAATCTTGACAAAGCTTCGGCACAGAACAGAAATAGGTACGGTGATATGGAGTCCCCCTGCCGTAGACCTCTTGAAGGTACAATCCGACCTCTTGGTGTCCCATTGATGATAAACGAATAAGAAACAGTTTTAACACATCTCATCACCCATCCAACCCAAACAGGACTGAAGCCTAGTTGCAATAAAACCACCTCCAGAAAGCACCACTCAACACGGTCATAAGCCTTACTCATGTCGAGCTTTAAGGCCCCGAAACCCTGATTACCTCGTCTTCTATTTTTCAGAAAATGGGAGATCTCGAATGCTGCCAAGGAGTTATCTGAGATCAGTCTACCTGGGATGAATGCGCATTGAAAAGGTGAAATAATCCCATTTAGAAACGGCTTGACTCTGTTCGCAAGGACCTTAGATCCTAGCTTATAGAATACATTACACACTAATGGGACGGAGCTGATTAACATTCTCCGGGGCTTTCACTTTAGGTATTAGAGTAACATTTGTCCCATTAATTAGTTTCATCTTCTCATCTGACTCCAAAACACATCTCACTGCCCTTGTAATATCTGTTCCAACTAGCGGCCAGAAGTGTTGGTAGAAGCAGGGAGCAAAGCCATCCGGGCCTGGTGCCTTAGCGGGATGCATCCGCTTCAAGGCTTTAACGATTTCATTCTCGGATACCTCACTCGCTAGTACCAGATTCATCTCATCAGAGATACACTGAGGGAGCACTGAAGCAACAACATCCATACCCAGAGGCTGAGAAGAAGTAAAAAGGGATCGGAAATACTTCAAGACAATATGTTCTATTTCCCCGTCATCAGTACACCACAAATCGTCCTCATTAAACAGGCCCTTTAATCTATTCTTCTTCCTCCTATTGCTGGCACGCTGATGAAAGAAGCGTGTGTTCATGTCCCTATCTGCAAGCCAAAAAATTTTTGAACGCTATCTCCAGAAGTCTTGCTCTTGTTGCAACAATTCATTCAACTTTTCTTCCAAACCTAAACGCACTACCTCAGGAGGAGAAGAGAGCGAGGTATCGTAAAAAGACGTCAATCTCTCTCGGAGAGCAGCAATATCCTTTCGTAGGGTCCCAAACTTGGTCTCACTCCATTCAATAAGTACCCGACGTGTTTGACTAATTTTGTTACAAACAATGTCGAAAGGATCAGACCCATAATCACGATTCCAGCCCAGCTCAACCATCTTCCCACATTCTTCATCCCATAACCACATCTCCTCAAAGCGAAAATGCTTCTTTTTTTTCTGAGGTCTACAATCACGAACCTCAAGCACAATTGGTAAATGATCCGATCTGTTTTTGTGTTGATGAACAACCCTAGAAACAGGGAACAGGTCAGACCAACTCGTTGAGGACAAAAAGCGATCCAACCTAATCCTTATCTCCTCCCCACCACGTTTCCCTCTCCAAGTAAAACATGTACCATTAAAAACAACGTCTTTGAGTGCAAACAAGTCAACCACATCCCTAAAACCCTCCATCTGACGATCACTACATAGCGGGCCTCCCTCTTTTTCATCATTCCATAAGATCTCGTTGAAGTCACCACCAATAACCCAAGGTAATGAACATTGCAGCCCAAGGGTTTTGATGAGAGCCCACGTCTTATGGCGGTCTTCCAGTTTAGGGTGCCCATAAATCCCAGTAAATCTCCATCTCTTTGGATCCGAAACTTTACCCACGAGAAATCCACATGATTATCAGAAAAATTTCGTAAAGAAACTGGGAGGTCATCATTCCACAGAAGACATAAACCCCCGGATCTGCTCACTCCCTTCCCCTTCCTTTTCTCCTTAAATTTACAAGGAACCGCAAACGCATTTCTCCAACCCAACTCAATCCGTATCTCAACCATTTCAGCTACAGTACATCTAGTTTCTGACAAAAAAATTAAACTGGGATGAGTGAGGGAAATTAACCCTTTGAGCCCTTTAACTGTCCAAGGGTTCCCAAGCCCTTGGCAGTTCCAGCATAACACATTCATTGCTCGTGATGGGTCGAAACCGGACCCATCACGGAAGAACGTTCAGGAGTACGTCCATTACTCTTCTTCATAGATATAGAACTCACTACCTTTCGCATTACGAAACCCGTTTTAGCCATATTCCCTTGACGTGCATGGGATGCATGCGTCTTGCTGTCACTTTTCTGTCGTCTATTAAACACCTGAGTAGGCTCTGAACAAATACCCTTAGAAGAGCCCAACTGATTAACCTCTTGTCCCATTTTAGGCCCACGAACCAACACATCTACACTCGGCCCAACAACTTTTTGAGGAACAGCCACGTCAGAAGGAAGAGATTCCCTCTTGCTTAAATTTGAGTTTGAATCATTAACAACCACGTCCTTAGATGGTAGCTGCTTTAATCCAGGATCTAAACTGGAAACCAAATTTAAATTCACCCTTGACTCTAAACTCTTACCATAACCAGTCTCCACATTTGGTAACTCAATTAAAGCTGATTCCCAATCCGAAGCCATCATCACCGGAACATCCCGCAAATTGCTCCTATCCCCTATCTCCGACCCCGGAGCAGGATTCCGGTCTCCCTGCACCACCGTCTTCCTCTTCTTTTTCGCTTGGTGTTCCGCCGCATCCTCCTAAAAAGCTCCAAATCAACTTCCATGGCCCCGTCTGAGAACCTCCCCTGCTCACACACATTGATATCTCGCTCTTCTCTAGTACGAATGAATCCTACAACAGGGAGCTCCGGCGCAGACATAATCCACCCAGTCTTCTTCTTAGGGAAAAGCCCTAGCCTGCAACCTCCACCCTCAGACCCCTGCCCCTGAGAATTCAAATGAAATTGTTCCAATAGCCATTATTCTTTCTTGTCAACATTGAGGAGCGCGTCATACGCCGGCTCAGTCAACTCCCCCGCTGCACGTCTGGGGCACTTCACACCTGTGTGAGACAGAATTCCACAAAAAAAACAAAAGTGTGGAAGTCGCTCGTATTCCAACTCAAACCGTTTACTCTCCGACCACCCAGAAGGCTTAAAAGTCACCAATTTAATCAGTGGAGCTTGAACATTCACACCAACTCGGATTCTTAAGAATTCCCCTAAACAACTAACCCCACACCCCTTTGTTGCCCATACAAAATTTCCGATAGCCTGACCAATGCACCTCCCAGTACTAACAACCATTTTCTCCTCCAAGTACGTCGGTGGTAGACCTCTCACGCGTACCCAGAAGAATTGCGTGCACAGAGGAACCCGAAGCGGATCCTCCCGGCCATCCGTGATCGCGACTGCCAGTAGTGACTTATCAAAAGACCACGGGCACCCCTTAACTGCCCATTTCAGATCTGCCTCATGTGTGAAAGAGAACAGCAGCCTCCTACCTCCACCCCCCAATTGACACGCCGATATTCTCTTCCGGTCCGGCGGCTCCGACTTGGGGGTCCACAAGCCCTTCATCGTACTGATCAATGACTCCACCCTGTAGTTCTTCGGGGTGAGAAGTTCACAAACCAGAAACCATCGCCTTGGCCCCTCGTCCGGCTCAGACGGTGGAAGAACCACTTCAACCTCTGTTTCCGCCAACGCAAGCTTTTTAGAGAAACTCCCAACAACTTCCTCCATTGAACGAAGGATATGAGATAACACAAGATAACCTTTGCCAATACCGGAAAACCACCAGTTCATCCGTCACGCAGACACCACTTTACCTCAGAAAGATAAAAAAAACCCTAACCCTCGGCGAGAGAGAGAAGGGACCTCTTTTTTGGATATGGTTTTTGAAGAAGAGTTTTGAGCAAGGTTTCAAATTTCTCCAAAATTGCCAAAATTTCCATTGAAATTTCTGTAATTTTGAAGTACGGAAATAAAATTTATATGCTATATCATTTCCTTCAAGAGTCTCCCGAAACTTTCTGAAATTTTCTGTACATTTCCGCAAAATTCTTAATTTCAAAAATATCTACGCACATAAAATATATTTAAAAATTCACACTGAAATTTTGTCTGAAATTTCTGTGAAATTTTTATGTCACCGACAATGAATTTTTTACTTCATACTTTCATAGAGAAAATCTGAAATTTTGATTTTTTTTTTCCAATCAAGTTGAATACAACAAAAAAAGTTTTTGCTTTTATCTACTATAAAGTTGAATGCTCCAACCATAACATGATTCCCTTTTTGCTTCGTCTCAAATGTCGTATGCTTCATTCAATGAAACACCATATTGGGTTATTCCACAATATCCGATATATGGATTGCATGTGGGAAGAGATCAATGCACATACAATGCCCATGTGATGAAGTACCCAAATCATTTCCAAAATTCATATACTTGGGAGTAGTATTGTACGATACTAAATGGAAGCAATTCAACCAGGTAAATCGAACCACATTGTAGTAACTTTTATATTCATGTTGTTGTACCTGTTCATTTTCATTCACGGGGTTTTCGTCTCTGGCGCGTTGTAATTTTTTAAATTATTAGTGGAAAAGGGGTGTTGGCTAAGCCCCCCACTGGGTTCCAACCATAAAAATAAAAAGTAAATCACATTCACATTATCAATATACAGCACATTTATAATTACACATAGATAAAAACACTAGTTTAACAGCCTACTATAGTTGTTGGTATACACATACCTCATAGGCACAAGTATAGGAAGCACAAGACTCGTATCGCCAATACACAAGCGAGATGAGCCCTCAGCCGAGGGTCCCGATACCCCTCGGGGTGATATCGGAAACCCTGAACGTCCCACACCGAAAGAAACGGAACCAAGCTCCCACAAACTTGCTACATTAAGGTCATCTCCAACAACCCAAAGAGGTAACTGTTTACTATTGCTTTCCTTTATCATTATCTTTGTCGATACTGACTTAGGCATCGGAGCGTTGAAGATCGGCACACCCGGTCTTCCCACTGACCTGTTTGTCTTGCAGATAATCGAGACCGATAGCGATAGTAGTAGGTCGACACTTCCCGTGTATTGGCTAGATCAAACCCCCCACGATACAGCTGAAACATTTGGCGCTAGAAGGACTCCCCTCGCTCCTTGCAGGTAGAACAACGCACCCCACCCCAATGGCTACCAGCACTCCCGATACCTGCAACGATGATCCACCCCACCAGACGGCGGCCCGAGAGATCCAGCGCACCCTCGAGTTCCAAAGCCCTCCCACCGAGACGCGCTCGATCATAACTAATGATCCAACCACGGCACTCGAGATAGCAGGTCGAGGCCAAATGGGCAGCAGCTCGCCGAGAGGTCGAAAATATGACCAACCAGAATCGCACCCTACGAGAGGTACTCCAGCGGCGAGTCACGCGTAACGAAGCATTAGACAGGGCCCACCAGTTGGAGACCCCGATACCGACTATTGGTGGTGTCGACCCTACACCTGGACAAGTCCTCACTGCGGACCCCGCCACCGGCCTCGCTGACACCTTCGTGCCCCCGAGCGCCACGTCGGGAAGCCCCGCTGGCCCCACGTATGGCAGCACCAGCATAGGGCCTCAGGTGATCTACCTGAACTCCCCCTCTTCCCAGGCCAACTTGGCGCAACACCGGCTCCTCAACCGACTGCAGGCAAGGCGGGAACCTTGGGTACAAACACCGCTACGATTGCCAACGTACCCCCACCCGACCCCAATACTTGGCTATTACTCCAAATGAGCGAAGCCATTGCCTCTCTGCAAGCACGGGTTGAGAGTGCTGAGAGCAAAGCCGCCTGGCAGCCAATCACGGCTGGTTTCCATGGAAAGACTAGACCATTCACTGCCCGCATACAGGCCAAGAAGCGCCCACCAGAGGCCAAGCCCTTCAAGATCGAGAAGTATAATGGCACCAGAGACCCATACCACCATCTGGAGGTTTTCTAATCCCTACTCCATGGAACGCAATACACAAACGCCATGGCCTGCCACGCGTTCGAAGAGACCTTAACGGACGAGGCCTTGCGCTGGTTTCTTAACCTGCCTGCCAACTCCATTGATAGTTTACAGAAGCTCGGGGACAAATTCCTACGACGATTCATCCTGTGCGGTAGTGGGTATCGCACAACACCTGACCTATTTCGGCTCAAGCAATGACCCAACGAGCAATTGCGAGACTTCGTTCGCCGTTGGAAAAGCAGGCCACACAGTGCCGCTCCCTCGACCAGGTCCTAGTGGCATTGGCATTCAAGTAAGCACTCCAGCCCGGATACTTCCTGCTACAGATCAACACCAATCCCCCCGTGACATATGACGACCTCCTCGATGCCGCTACCGCCTTTGCTCAGGCCGAATATGATACCTTTGGCCTCGATACCAATGCCAATGCTCACCCGGTCACCATACCTCAGGTGAACAACCCCGCCAGAAACTCCGATACCAGGAACAAATACACCAACCTAGACAAACCTACCCTGCTGAACAATAGAACCCCACGAAAGCGACAAGGCTACAGCGATAGGAGGGACAAGCAATATGGCAAGAGCCCTGAGAAACCAAAGTACAATTCATCAGGTAGCTAGTATCGTGATGCATAATACTGCATTACGTGACACAGGGACCAAAGATTCGAGGCACCTCGATACGAGATTTATACCACACTCACTGCCTCTTATGAAGACATCTGGAACAACCACAAGGACATCATCCTGCGCCTACCAAAACGCAAGCCCGATCAGTCCAAACCACGAGACAATGGTAAATATTGTACGTACCATGAAGAGCGCGGCCGCGCCACCAATATCTGCTGGGCATTGAAGAACGCTATTGAACACCTCATTCAAAGCAGCCAGCTCTCGCAGTATCGTACCCCAGGTACAGGAGCCAATGCCATCGAAGTCTATGGGTAGATCCTCACGATACACGGCGGTGCCCCACGTGCACCCGAAACTCGCCATGCTCAGAAGCGCCAATGTCTTAGGGGCCAGGAAGTGTTGGGACTCCACCATGATTGCCGCACCCCGCAAGTGGATTGGGACTCGGTCACCTTCAGTCGCCGCGAGGACACCATAAAGAAGGACCATAACGACCCGTTCCTTATCACCATGGTTATCGACCACTATCGATATGTTCGGCAGCTACTACGAAGGCCTCAACCGAGACAAGAAGAAACTAAATTAAGATCATGAACCCCTAATTAGTTTTGCAGGAGAGATGACACAACCCTTGAGATTCAACAATCTTCGAATCACACTCGGGGGAGGTAGCACTATCGCCACTATGACAACACATTTTATCGTTGTCGACTGCCCCTCTTCCTATAACGTCATCCTCGGGCGCGACGCCATCTGGGGACTCCAATGCTTCCTGGCAGGACATATGCTAATGATGAAGATACCCACCCCGGGCGGCATCCTCACTGTTTAAGGCGACCAAGAGCTCGTACGACAGTGCAACTCCTTGACTATCGCAGGGGGACATGGCAGACGTGAGGTACTCTTAACTTCAGACCTGCCCTCTCTCTTTGACAAGCCAGACGACCCAAGGGAAGACCCCGAGACCCCAGATGCCCGCGATACACGAGGCAAACGGAAGGATGATAAGCGCAAACTCAAACACCCTAGACCAGATGCTCTAGAAGACCTGATATTGGTCTCCATATCCGACACACACCTAGAGCGAAAGGTTAAAACCGGATCCAAAACAGATCCACAGTTCCAAGCAGAGTTAATCGCCTTCCTCAAAACCTGCCATGAGGTGTTCACATGGTCGTATGTCGACATGCCGGGAATCTCGCCAGAACTGTTAACCCACAACACTCACCATCTCGCCAGATGTCCCCCCAATCCGACCGAAAAGAAGGGCCTTCACGGAAGAAAAATACAAAGCCATCCAGGCCGAGGTCAAGAAGCTCCAAGACATCGGATTTGTAAGGGAAGTCTCCTACCCAACGTGGCTGTCTAACGTCATGATGGTAAAGAAGCTCAATGGGAAATGGCGCATGTGTGTCGATTACACAAACTTGAATAGGGCTTGCCCAAAAGACAATTTTCCCCTGCCCAGAATAGATCAGTTAGTTGATTCCACCGCAGGTCACAAACTCCTCAGCTTCATAGACGCCTTCTCGGGGTACAAGCAGATCGCCATGGAACCCACCGATCAAGAGCACACATCTTTCACTACCGACAAGGGTCTATATTGTTACAAAGTAATGCCATTTGGCCTGAAGAATGCGGGGGCCACATACCAGAGGTTGGTCAACGACATGTTTGCAGACCATATCGGGAAAATAATGGAGCTCTACATCGACGATATGCTTGTCAAGAGTGTCACCATTGAAGACCACATCAAGAATCTAGGCATCGTCTTCGACATCCTGCTCCAGTATGGCATGCGCCTCAACCCAGACAAGTGCTTTTTTGGCGTGCTTGGTGGCAAGTTCCTGGGTTTCGTGATCAGCGAGAGGGGAATCGAGGCCAACCCCGAGAAGGTTCAGGCAATCCTCAACATGGCACCACCAAAAACAAGGAATGAAGTCCAGTCTCTCACCTGGAAAGTCGTTGCCCTCGCCCGTTTCATATCGCGCCTAACCGACAAATGTGCTCCTTTCTTCAAGCTCCTAAAAACTCACCACACAGAGAAGATCAATTGGGGACCCGAGCACGACAGGGCCTTTCAAGGCCTCCGAGACTATCTGGCATCAGTGCCCACCCTTTCCAAACCTATCCCAGGAGAAGTTTTGTATATTTACCTCGCAGTATCAGTCACCGCGATCAGCGCTGCCCAGGTCAGGCAGGAGAACAGCGATGAACTACTCGTCAACTACACCGGCAAGGGATTCAACGATGCCGAGTCCAGATACTCTGATATAGATAAATTCTCTCTCGCCCTCCTCACGGCCTCCCGGTGATTGTGACAATACTTCCAGGCGCACACCATACACGTCTTGACCAACTAGCCTCTGAAGCAAGTCCTCCAGAAACCGGAATCCTCGGGCAGGCTGGTGAAATGGTCTATCGAGCTCGGCGAGTTCGATATCCACTACACGCTGCGTACAGCTATCAAAGGACAGGCCGTTGCAGACTTCATTGCAGAATTTATACCCTGAGAGGATGACAAGTCCTTGGGCGAGGCCGTGGCGACGCCTAACACCAATCCGACCTGGACCCTCCACGTCGACGGATCTTCCAACAGTAAACTCAATGGCGTCGGCGTAGTATTGACTGACCCAGAGGGGCACACATACGAGTATGCGCTACAGTTCAAGTTCAAAGCTTCAAACAACGCCGCCAAATACGAGGCATTCATCGCTGGCATCCAGTTGGCAAAGGAGCTGGGTGTCGCGAACCTGTCAATCTTCAGCGATTCCCAACTCATCGTCAACCAGGTCGGCGGCAAATTTCAGGCCAAGGAACCGCATTTATCTCATTATCAAGTACTCATAATACCAAGTGGACTACAATACCAAGTGGGTCGAAGCCGAGGCCCTTGCCACGATCACTGTTGCGAAGGTCATTAACTTCTTGTGGAAGAACAACTATTGCAGATTCGGAATCCCTGAGACAATCATCACCGATAATGGTGCCCAGTTCGACAACGATACGCTCAGGGACTTCATCGATCAGTATGGCACACAGATCCGATATGCCTCCCCCGCACACCCACAAACCAACTGCCAAGTCGAAGCTGTCAATAAGATAATCAAGCAGAACCTGAAGAAGCGGCTGGACAATGCCAAGGGCCTGTGGGCGATCAAGACAACACCGACAGAGGCCAAAGGCGAGTCACCCTTTTTCTTGTCATTCGGTATCGAGGCGGTGATTCCTGTCGAGCAGGAGGTGCGTAGCGAGAGGGTAGTTTGCTTCGACCCACTCACCAACTCCTAGGGGTTGAGCCTCGATGCCGACCTCCTAAAGGAGCACCGAGAGCGGGCACACCTACGCAACATCAACAACAAATAGCGTATCACCCACTATTACAATGCCATGATCATCCCTCGCCCCCTCTCCGTCGGAGATTGGGTAATGAAGGAAACACTGCCAACTCCTACAGGACTGAAGGCGCCATGGGAAGGGCCATATGAGATCATTGAATTTGTTGGACCCGCTACCTTCTATTTGCGCGGCGCAGACGGCATCACTCTCCCACACCAATGGAATGCCCAGAACCTCCGATACTACCCCAGGTAGAGTGAGGAACCCAAGCCGCAACCTCCGCAACGTCATCGCCTTGCCTCATACTTGTAAGCATCAATACTATCTCCCTCTACTTTCCCTACTCAAATGTATTTTGCAATTGCCCCCGCACAGTATTGAATGATATGATATTACCTACGACTGAAATATTCTCACTCGCCATACCCAACTGCATCAAACGGATGCTAAGGATTCTCGCCATCCGACCTGATCGTTGGTCCAACATCCTCTAATCCCTATAGCCATCGGCCTCCTTGGCCGCTACAATTACATGCAACAGGCACGCTGTATAGCAATCCCAAATTATTGCCTATGCTTTCAATAATGCAAATGCGATATCGCTCACGGTCGGTTATGCTGATACAACACGATGCTGTCCCTCGCAAACCCTTGCGCTGCCAGTTGCCATCAAATGAATGAACGAATGAATGAATAAATGAATGAATGTTACGCAATACGCCAACCAATGAATGAATGAATGTTACGCGATACGCCAATGAATGAATGAATAAATGAATGTTACGCGATATGCCAACCAATGAATGAATGAATGTTACGCAATACGCCAGCCAATGAATGTGAATGTTACGCGATACGCCAACCAATGAATGAATGAATATTACGCGATACGCCAACGCAGGAATGAATGAATGTTATGCGATACGCCAACACAGGAATGAATGTTACATGATATGTCACCGCGATAGTGCACAATGGCACTGCCCGACACACCACGTTTATCGAATACCCCAGATACTCCCGCGATATGTGACACGGCTATTGCCATAACGATAGCTGTCGCAAGGCGCGATAACATCTTGCACTCCATCGCCATGAAAGGCGACACAACAAGTCACACAAAGTGAGTACAGCAATGAAAGCAATAGAATCATAAACACCGACACACTTGGTGGTCTAACGACAGAAATTTTATTATAAAGGCCTTGCGGCCAATAGCGTTACACAAAATATCTATACAAATGCGATACAAACGCCATGCGATATACTATACGCAATTGCGATACCCGCCATAGCACACGAGTGGAATAGTCCATTGTCATCGCCTGCACTTCTGAGTCCGATGCAAATCCCGCCTGATTCTTCATAATTTAAATAGCTTTAGCAAAAGATTGAAGAGGATTGATAGGATGGCCGGGCAATGGTGGGAATGACTGGGGGCAGTTTCGGTTCACCACTCTCCGCCGTATCACCACTTGATCTCCATCGTTGTAGCCCGCCGCACCTCCAGCAATCTTAGCCCTTGGGTTTCTCACTTGGACGGGTTTTCAGTTCCACAGCGGCACAGATTGCGCAATCCCCAAACAGGTGATGAAGCTGAGTCCTTGTGAGATTAGGCTATAAAGCCCATAACCCAAGATGAGATTAAGCTATAAAGCCCAGAAATCTGGAAACGCACACTGCCTAAAAGGAAGAAAAGATTTCAGAAGCAGGAGCACAATGATAAACAAGGAAAACGCCATGTTGAAAATATGATCAACCCATCTCCTTACCCCTGCCTATTTATAGGGGAATTCCACCACCACCAACCGTCTCCAGACGACCAATCGTTGTGTCGCCTTAATGACCTGCATTAATGACAAAGCAACCAATCGACAAAGCAATAAATATATGCAACGCACGGGTGACTATCACCCAACAATGTGTATTCCCGATAAACTTTTCGCGTCCCAACACCAAGCGGACATTCCAAAAACTAGACCACTCAGTTAATGTCTCCACAAAATCCAAAGCATTTACAAGAGAAAGCAAGCTTATCGCTAGCACAAAAGAAAAAGAAAAACAAAGCAAACAAAACACAAAAGTCAAGTCTTGCCCTCGACACTATGTGCTCGCTCCCCTACTCGGCCTCGCTCCCCTGCCCCACCTCGCTCCTCAGTATTTTCGCCCTGCAACTCTATCCCGGCCTCGGTCTGAACCACCACTTGTTCGCCAACACTGCCCCCCTCCGCTTCGTGATCCCCGGCCTGGCCCGGGACATGCTCCGTTCTAGTTGCAGGCTCGGGGATCACAATTCCCGCTCCCCAATCACCACTCGCGACATTGGCCTGCGATCTCACTGCCTTCTTTGCCTACATGTTACGAATCATCTTCTCCTGATCAATCCAACCTGCGGCGATACCATTGCAGATTGAGTGCAGAGCCCCATCCGAGAAGGCCTTGTTCATCTTTTCTTGGAAATGGTCTGACTGGAGATAGAGGCCTACGGCCTTATCCCTACCATCCAGCCTAGCCTTATGGAGCTTGTCGAAATGTGTCTCGGCGGCAGCGCGCAAACGAATGCAATCCTCGGCAAAATTGCTAGCCCGAGTCTGTTGCTCAGCTAACTCCTTCCTCAAACGCTCCATCTCTATGTCCTTCTCGCCTGCCTTCATCTCAACGTCTCGTAAGTGATCAACCTCCCTTTGCAGAGTACCAACCTGCCCTTCCAACTCTACCACGTGATCAGGAAACGGCGCCAAACACTCTAAAGTTGCGCAGCGAAGCTCCAACTCGGCATCGCTTTCTCGGACCTGCCTCTCCAGCTTCCGCAGGCGCTCCCCAGCGATGTCAACCTGGACCCTAACCTCCTCCAAAGCTTTCAATTCAACCTTCGCTCGCTGCAACTTACCAGTCAGACTCAGATTCGACTCCCTCAGGGGGCAACCGAATTCTCGGCCTCCTGACGCCCGCCTCATTTCTTGATGCTCTGCTTGACCACGGTCCAGCGCACCCTGCAACTCGCGCGCCTCTCCCGCTCGACGTTCAACTCCCTTTGCAGATGGGCTATCTCCAGGTCAAAATGAGCCACCAACTCGGCAGAAGCATGATAGTTTATATTCACAGCCTGCATCATACACCACGATCAGCATAACAGGTGACGCATGACAAGGAACAACTGAACATAAAATAGATAACGATACATACCCTCATCAACCTCTCCTGAGCCTCCCGATACCCCAAGCGAGGGTCTTCAGCATTCACCCGACTACGATCACGATGACAATTCCGCAAGTCGGCTACCATATGAAGCAGGTCCCCGTCGGTCACTCCAATCTCACCCAGAGTTCGTGCGAGACCCCCGACCACTTCATCACGAGAACCTCGCGAACCCCCACTCGAGGACCTAGAGCGCGAGACACCATCAACCCGAGATCTTTTGCCCCCATGAGTGTCGACATCGACACCAACTGGGGGACTCCCAAGGCGAAGCTGCAAGGCAGTTCTCTTCCTTGACCCAGCTCCATCAGTACGGGCACAGGTCTTCGACACTCGAGTCCCATCCACCTCACCAACTTGGCCTTGGACCTCTGTTTCAACAGCCGGAACACCCCCAACGTCCACCGCCTCAGGCTCCGGCTGAGCCTCAGTAACCTCAACCATTGGAACTGCATCACCAACGGCTTGGCTTGTCACCTCGGCCTCACCACTATCGACGGTGATAACGTCTCGCGACCCCGGAGCCCCGATATCGCCACCAAAAATAGCATCCAACTGCTCTAACATGGCATCCTACACCAGGCGAGCCCGGGCATTGGTATCACTTTGGCGCCGCTCCATCTCTTCCAACAACTCCTCGACGGAGATCTCCACCCTTCCAGCCAAGACTCGGGGTACTGCCTTACCACTTCCGACCTCTCTTGGGATTGATGCTCACCAACAACTACTTGAGGCTGCTCACCCACTTCATCTACCTGCCTCCGTGACCCTGGAGAACTCTGGGCCGGTTCCCGATCAGCCCGAGCCTCACGCCCCTCGGCACCAGCCTCCTCAGCTCGCTGATTAAGATACTCCAACATAGCATCAGGGAACCTTATTTACATCTCGTCGGGAAACAGCATGTTCACCCGGTGATTGGTCACATATACCTTATCCGGAAGTTCAACATCAACTCGCCTTGCCTTCTCCGATTCTTGGAGCAATCCCTAAATTATAGTGTCGGGATCGACCTACGCGTAGGGAGCATCACTTTTGCTCGACGCCTCGTTCGGCATGTCCGTTACAAAGCACACAACAATGTTAGAACACGAACACAGAATGGATGAACGCAAAAAAAAAAAACACAGAAAACCCCATACACAGCCCCTCACCCGGACATCTCCCCAAGTTAAACCTTTCGTATATTGGAAGCCTACACAGGCGATAGAACGCCTCGCCCCCTTGGGAAACGTACCCATCACCCTCGCCACACGCTTCCACTCCAGCGTGGTCAGATCAACCTCATGCGTCACTACGATACAAAGACACGCCATTAATACACACACCAAAGGCAAAACCCACCAAAACTGCAATCACGATACTTAAATATGGGTTGAAAACGGATCGGAACCCGATGCACCATGTCTGGGTTCTGCCAGCGACCTTCGACCAGGCAATGCCTCCCCCGCTAGTGAGCATAGATGTTCGACGGCAGATCCTCAATAATCGCGCGACCACGTGCCCTAAAATTTACACATCCGTTATCGCCACCCTTCTTCGAATATTGCATTTTGAGCATAGAATTAAACTCATCAATGTTGGGACACAACAATCTGCTCAACTTCCATAGCAGCAACACCCCCATTATTTGCCTCAGCGCATTGGGAGATAGCTGCTGTAACGTCCCGAACCTGAATTTACCGGTTTACTAGTTATTTGGACGGTAAATGATCTTTACTTTTACTTTTACTGTCGTTTAAGTACTTTTAGTGGCCCTAAAAGTTGACTTTTTGTTCGGGTCAAAATTTGAGAAAATGTTCTTCATGGAAGTTGTAGAGGGCGTTAAACCGAGCGCGTGGGATATGTGGTATGTAAAAATCGGAGTTCGTATGCGAAAGTTATAAGCGAAATACTAAAGTTACTGTTCATGTAGTAAGTTTCTATAAATAGCCAAGTTACTGTGGTAAGTTTCCATTTTTGGAAACCTACCGGGTTTTCTCTCTCCTCTCCCCCGATCCTTTCTCCTCTTCGGCCCGATTGCTTCTTCCTCCAATTTCTTCCTTCTCCGGCCACCCCACGATGGAATCCGGACATAAGATGGCTCGCCTCTTCACCCTGGTCACGTCTGTGGTGGTGTTTTGCAGCGATTTGGCCGGAAGAGCTCGATTTTGAGCTGTGAAGGTTACTGTAGCAGTTTGGAGTTTTCATCGATTTCCGGCGATTCCGGCCGTCTCCGGCCACCAAACTGGCGTCGAAGGTTGGGTTTTTGCCAATGATCATTTCCCCTAAGGTTTTTCATTTCAATTTGCAGTGTGGAGGTCGAATTAACGATTGCAATTTCTAGGGTTCTTGGGTTTTCTGGAAAAATTTCACCAGCCAAATTGGAGCCCTTCAAGGTAAAATTGGAACTTGTTGTAGTTGTGAAAAATGTTGGGTCTGTTGTGTAGGTGGTGCTGCCAAAATTTGGTGGCCATCGGAGGTGGTGGCCGCCGGCGCGTGGGGCCCACGCGCTGCCGCTGTTGGTGGCGTGTGGAGGTGTGTAGGGCAGTGTTTTAATTCCAGTTTTTAGCCCAATAAATTGTATAAATGTTGTAGTGCTTGTATGTGAAGTTTGGTGAATTTTGGAGGAGTTTGGAATTATTTGTGAATTTCCGAAGTTTGAAGTTTGTGATTGAATTGTTGGAAATCCGGCCGTCGGATATCCCTCGTTTTCGTTGTGGAATATGTTAATTGAGGAATTGGTGTTGTGGGAGAGATTTGGGTTGAATTTGAGAAGTAATGGAGATAGGGATTTTCAGGTTTCGTTTAGGTTCGTAATTATTTTATCGGACTGCCATTTACGGAAATATAATTGTGTACAGGGCAATGCCGCGAGCTACGGTTAAATGAAGGAACTCGTTTGCGTGGTTGCCCAATAGTACTGTGAGTGGACTTTTGTTTTCAAATAAGTGATGCATGCATTTATTTATTTATTAAAGTATGTTCTATTTAATTAACATATTACTTTCCGAGCATATGAATTGATTTCGGAATTTGATTTTGATTTATCTCGTGAATTTGCTTTCAATATTGATTTTCATGAAGTATTTATGATTTATACCGGTTGTGAATTTCGGATATTAATTTGTTATGCTCGGATTCGAATTTATAATTGATGTTAAATTTCGTTGAAGTAATTTTTCCGAGGTGATTTCCGGAATTAAGTATATTTCTATTCGTTGTTTTGAGATTTTTGGAAAGATTTTCGAAATGGGATTTCGATGAAGTTATTTCCGCTTTATTTATCGACTTTCGGTTTTGGCATTGGGGATGCCTTGTTGATGATCTAATTATTCTTTTAGCGTGTGGGACACGCTGTCTATTTATGTGACTTTCTACGAGAATTTCCGGGTACGGTTGGGAATCGTACCCGTGTTTTCTTTATTCGCGGGACTTATGGGGAAGCCTTACTGATTTTCGATTTTCGTATGATTTTAACCCACCATACCTGGGTCGCTATATTTTATTGCTAGCTAGCCTATTAGTACTCCTCCCTGCTTACTATGTGTTTGTGGGTGAGTAAGAGCAGAGCATGGGATGCTCTAGAGTGTGGGACACTCCGACCCGAGCCTGGGAGGCTCCCTTCTTTCGTATGGTGAAACTTCTTCCCCATATTTTTATCGTTGCTTGACTAGCGGGGCTAGTCCGATTTTCACTGTAGCCAGCGGGGTTGGTCTTATCCTCTTGAGAAACGAGATTTCGGTTTTACAATATATTTTTCGAATGTTGTGACTAGCGAGGCTAGTCAGTGTATCGTTTTGAAATTCTTGGTTTTAAAGCTAAATGTGTTTTCTTATTGCTGCATGCATCGAGTTTTTAAAGGAATAAATGTGGGAAAGTATGAAATCCTTTTTCTTTTAAATTGTTTATTTTTGTCCACTCACGCTAACGTTTTTCGTCTACTTTCCCCTGGGCCTTTCGGTTTCTAATGCCCAGTTTGCAGGCGAATTAGTGGAGGTCGGGCGTACATGACATGTGAGGCATAGTTGTCACTACTTCCGCAGTGTAGGATCCCTTGATCCTTTACTCTTCTTTTTATATCCCTGTGTATAGTTGTATTGCTCTGATAACCTTTGGGATTAATATTGTTGAGTTTTGTGTTCTGTGATATGTGAAAGTAGAGTTGTTGGTAATTGGGAGCAGGGTGGCTCTAGGAGTATAAGGTTGGTTTGCTTGAAGTGTTTTTGTGTGTTTTACAGGGTTTTGGGTAGTCCATTTTAGAGGTGATTCTGCCGAATTTTTGGTAGAGTTATCCCTAAGGTGGGCCCCACAGGGCCACCTCGGATTTCAGGGTGAAATTCGGGGCGGGTCCTGTCAGCTGCCCTACCGATATATTCAGGCACGACAGCAGATACTGCAGCTCCTCCGGTATCTGGAACGTCAGCCCACACTTCAGCTGGTATTCATAAAAGCCTGCCCACCCTACCTCGGGGTGGCTAAAACACTCGCCCTCCTTTAGAGGGCGCAACATGACGTTGTCCGAAATTTCCCAGGCTGTCCTCATATCAGCGATCTGATCCTTGGTCATACTCTGCCCGAGCTGATCAATTGGCATCTCGCCGCCTACCTAAAAAAGCTTAAATATTTCATATGGGTTTAATAGTTTCCAAAAGAAAACACAATTCAAGTTTAATCTAAAGTCATACAAAATGTTAATTATTCTGAGTTGTTATTGGTTAATAAGTTAATTTCTGTGAGATAAGTATGGTATATATTAAGAATCTATGAATAAAATAACTAAATAAGGAAGATATTGAAAAAAAAAAAAAAAAAAACGGTCTGCAGATCCCAACATAGGTCCGCTACTGAAAGCCATGGACCCATCACAATGGAAATCGTAGATCAACTCCTATCCACCCAAAATTCTCCACTACTGAAGAACAGTGAAGAAATTGACCTCATGAAACTGGGCCAACATTGCAAATCAGCACCATTAGGTGATGCTGTTGCCGCTGTTCTTAACGAAGACGAACCAAAGCTTGCTGCCGCCATAGGAATGGTGCGAACCTAACCCTAGGTTTAGTGAGGGGCTCTCAGAGTGAGAGTTTGGATTTCAACTAGCTAATTTCTCCTCCGTGATGCCACGGGTTTGTTTGCTTGCTAAACTTTATATTATCATTGTAAATTTACATATTTCATAAGCTGGTTTTCCCATAATGATGGCAGTACTTTCATCAGACTCATCTTCTATAATCACGGTTGCTCTAAAGTTGCATCAATAAAGGAATAAAAGAAGGTGGAAATTAGTGACTATAGGTTCATTAACTATAATGGACAGAAGAAGTTGTCTGTATCTTCACATAATTTTCATAAGTTAATAACAATAAGGGCATGACATTAGAAGGGTTATATTGTAGTATTCAGTGAAAGATTGTAGGTTTCTTTCAAAACAAACATATATGGATTGTAAACGCTTGATTTTTCACTTTCACATTCTAAACAATTCCAAAGAACTCATCTTGTTCGTGCATTTTAATATGAAAGTATTGCAATAAAAAGAAAAAACCAACGCATGAGAAACCAAAAGAAACTAACATAAAGAAAAAAAAGGAATCGAAAATCAAATACCTAGATTCATAATCTTCTTCCTTAGATGGAAAGCTCGATCTTCAGTTCTTCATCCCTTTCTTTCTGGCCAAGTAGCGCAAACAAGAAGTACAATCGTCCCTGTCTCTCTCCCTCTCTATCACTCGGTGCAAGTGAAGGAAAAGTGAGAAATAAATGGAGTGTAGCGGAGCAAAAAAAAAAAACTAATACACTTGTTAGAAGTAATTAGATTAAATTCTAAAGAATATAGGGGCAAATGATTCCGTCACTATTGAATGAATAACACCAAACCTCACTCTACTTTAGTGAAATTTCAAAGAATGTAGGGACAAAAAGATCCCATCACTATACCAAACCCATATTAATGTATATATAAATAGGCCCCATTTGGTTAGCAGGAATGTCAAAATAGGAAAATGATTTATTTTCCTTTTCAGATTGATATGGAATGGAATATGTTTTGATATTTCCATGTGAGTGTTTGCAATATTACTGGAATTAATTTTTCATTCATATTTTAGTGTTTGGTAAGTCATAAGAAATGAAATATAAAATTATAATTTTCAATAGCGCCCTTTTACTAATTAAATTACATATATGACATCAACTTATAAGGAACATTGATAGGAGAATATAAATTTTTTAGAGGGATAATTAATGTAATTTGACTTTAACAGTGGGAAATGGAATTAGAATACCACCCCTGACTAGGTAATTCTATTCAGGCTTTATGAAGGAGTCAATTTCCATTCATATCTCATTTTTTATTTCATTTTCAATCTCTAATTACAACCAAACAATACATGTGAATGAAAAATAAAATTAATTCATATTGCATACCATGATTTTCTGTCATCCAAACGGGGCCATGGTGTTTGAACTAATTATACAGAAATCCTTTAATTCAATGGTCTCTTGTGTCATGTTGGGATTTAGAAGCACTAGGTCCAAATCTCATCTTTGCCTTTTTTTTTTCTTTTTTCTTTCCTTAAAAATTAAAAAATGGCTGGAAAGTAAAATAATCTAATATATTGTCGGCTAAAAGTAGGGTGGGTTGAAGTTAAATTATTTTAATATGTTTTAGTAAAGAGTTGGCATCTGAAAGTCAAGGACCAGTTTTTTTTTTTTATTGACGAAATAGAGAGAACTTGAATTTAAGATCAAGAATATGTACAAGGAATATAAGAATACACTACACACAACCAACGATTTCAGCTAGGATTAAAGTAGGTTCTCACTAATTAAGTGGGTTGCGTGCAACAATCGCAAACAGATATATGTAAACCAATTCGAAGAAATGAAAAAATATTGTCATAAAAAAAAAAATTAAAAAAAGGAATTTTCTTTTGAACCTAAACTTGGACTAATTAAAACGAATCTCGTCCGAGTGTCCGACATGAAAATAATCACCCAGCTTCAAGTATCGTATTCAAACATAATAAAGAAAAAGCCAGCATCCAATACGAAACGGTAGCCCTGTAAAATCGTTAATATTAAAGCTGACAGGGTCATGGTCCCCACAGCATCCACTAGCATTTGTAGTACCAACTCTCCCAACCAGCAGTCGAGTCATTGCTAATAATAGCATCAAACCGCTGGGATATTTTCTATTTTTGGTCCTAATTATAATATTAAACGAGGTAGGATAGATATTTCTTTTCTATTCTTTTTCTATTTTTGGTACTATTAATCATAGCATCAAGCGAGCTTTAGATATTTCGCTTCTATTTTTGGTGGGTACGAGGGGGCTAAAAGCGGGACATGCTGGAATAATAAGAGATGATGCATTACCTCCATAATATTTGTCGCATGCTTCAGAGCTAGTCAATGGTTCAATTTTCTGTGGCTCTTAGTCGTTTCGAGTATGTGTTAAGATGAGTTTTCTGGCTTTCTGCACATTTACTCCGCAGTCAAATTACAGTGTGGCCCTGTGTCTCAGATCCAAAACCTGCCCACAGACCTTCTTCCACTTGTCCTAATTTCATAAACCTCTCAAAGGGTTAGACAATTCATGCAAGTTGGTGTTTCATGATTCTCAACCTAAAAAAGAACGAAAAAAGTTTGAGGATCCTGAGGAATAGAGTTGATCAGTGAGTTGTGCTTTGGAATTTAGAGATCTATGGAGAAGTATGAGATTGTGAAAGATATTGGGTCTGGGGCTTCTGGGGTAGCAAGGTTGGTAAGAGATAAATGTACCGGAGAGCACTTTGCTGTTAAGTTCATCGAGAGAGGCAACAAGGTCTGCTTCTTCGATCTTCATCTTCTTCATCTCGATCTTAATTTTTTCTTCTTTTTTCTTTTCTTTTTCTGTTTTAATTTTTTTTTCAGGTTATTCCCATTTCTGTGGTGTTGCAGATCAATGAAAATGTACAAGGGGAAATCATGAACCACAGATCCTTGAAGCATCCCAATGTTGTTCAATTCAAAGAGGTTAGCAATTAGTAATGAATTATGTGAATATATCTCTATATATTCTTCCCCTCCAATCACGACTGTGACTTATTATGATTTTTTTTTTTTTTCAAAAAACAAAAAAGAAGGAGAGAGAAAAAAAAGTATGAATTTGCCTTTGTTACACATTTTTTTGTTTTTGGCTTTAACATATTACTTATACTGACGTCATGTTCTCTATCAATTTTGTATAACCATTGCCTAGGTTTCTATTTGTGTTTCTTGGGTCTGATCAATACTTTCGATCAAGTCATCACTACTAAAAACGGTCACTGCTCAATATTGGACGCTATTGGCTCTGTAAGCGGGACCGTGGGTCTTTCAAATCGAATCCGAGACAAGCAATTCTCTTGCACCCAAACCACCAAATATATGGGTAGCACGCAAAGACGATCCACAACAAGTATAGAATCAAGAGTAGCTCCAATAACCGTACGATTTGGTTCCACCGTATTTCTAATAATGTGGTTGCTGCATTTAATTTAGACTTGCTAGGGTGTGGTTGCCTAAAGGTTTCTTTTTGTAATTTTCTTTTCTCTTAAAAATATTTTTGCGCCGGGGGACAATAAAATTGAACTAGATAACTATTTTTGAGATAAAAATCCTTAGTTCACAGCCAAATAATTGTACAAAGAAGACTATTATATTTAGACAATGGTAGCTCAGAATAGTCTATGCTATCAAAATCGACTTGCCCCGTAGGCAATTTATTCTACCTAACTCTAAAGACCGAGCATACTATTGTAGTACGATAAAACCAAATACTTCTACAAAGGTTTCTACTAGCATAGACATTATTCTAACTAGAACAAAAATTATGCAATGACAACCTCATTCTCTTCTAGGGGGTGAAGCTGCCCACCTCAGATGGAGTAGTAAACTCCGGTAAGCTGTTTACCATTTTCTTCACTTTATTTGGAGTCTTGACCCGCTTCATTGCTGACGTCTTGACTGCCTTGACTACCCTGGACTTGTTCTTTGCACCTTGGCTTCCTTTATTTCTTCGGAGCATCTTGTAGAGTCTGCACAATTGCCAGACCCATAGACACAACTTTAAGGTTAGTCCTGCCCACAGCAAGACTAAGCCTAGGCTTCTTGGGCGACACACCAACCATATTAGACCGTTTCCTGCGATCTGCACAACCTTGGAGTCACTGCCCTGATCCTCACCACTAACTTGCGCAGCCTTGTTGGCTGCCTCGACAACCCCAACTTGCTCACTTGTGCCATCACCACTGTTACCACCACTATCCAGCATCTCCTTGGCCCTGTTCACTTGCTCACCATCAGCAACAACTTCCACCTCCTGCTCGCCACCTGATACAATAACCCCGGTCTGCACCGTCCTGATATGAAGAGCCTAACGTGCCCTAGGTTTAGGCACCGATTATGATGCAAATCTGTCCAGTCTCTATGGCCTCTCCAGTGGGTGCTTGGGCTCCAAAGACTAAGGCCGACTCAGCAGAAAAATTGCATTCAACCCTGGCCAAGGCGCGCTCTAGATTGCGCCATGCAGTTGAGGTTTTCGCCCTCAAGAGCTTTACTAATGGTGGTCCTATGCATGGCAGCTCGACATGGGTTACCATGCCATAACAAAGACAACGCCCATATAGGTTCTTGAAAAAGAACTCGAGATCAGTGTCCAGGCCATCCCCCACCGTGAAACACCGCCGAAAGACCATTGGCTACATCAGATCGATCTCAACCCATATTCAAATCTGGCAGCCTCAAACTCCACTAAATCTTTTTGGATATAACGCCCTAAAACACTGCCAACCCGACGAAGGCAACGATCAGTGTGAAAAGTCGGAGGTATTCCTCTGACCTTGATCCAAAATGATAGCGAAGACAAAAACACCCCACTGATTGGACCAACTCTATCATATGGAGCCAAAACCACCAGAGCCATATCAAAGCCCCAAGGATCGCCCGCAGGATGCGATTCCGATTAGAAGGGTCCATCAGAGTAAACAGAAAGAAAATGAAAAATTTTATGATAATGCAATTATAATAAGTAGTGGGTAAATTTCTTATTATGAACATTTGGTCTAATGAGATAAGTCTTTATTTTGTGAGTAGAAAGTATTAAGTCAGATTTATGGATGAGTGGTCGTTGATAACTTGTTTAAGAGTGTCGTTAGCAATGCTAGCTATTTTTCAGTCAAACTTTAACCAAAATACCTAAACCCACTTTTAAAATACCTAGCTTCCGTATTAGTTCTCTCTGTTTTAACTAGTTTTGAAATTACATTTTTTAATGAAAAAATAGTTTAAATATATTTATAATTTAAATAGAACAATTTTTAAAGGAATGTTTTAAATTGATAAAAATAATAGAGTCTCATCTCGCTCTCTATATTTTGGGAGCAACATAGCTACAAGTTAAAGTAGAGAGCCACTTAGGAGCTTGGTGCAATTACTTAGAGCAAATCCAACAAGTTTCCTATATTTTAATTTTCCTCTATTTTAGAGAAATCAAAATTCCTTAAATTTACAGCAATCTCTAAAAATTTTAGGAATAATTATGAAGATTTTAGAGATTGTTGTAAAATAGAGAATTTGTTGGAGTTGGAGAAGAAAAATTATGCAAAGCTTTGACTTTGACTTCTTTATAATACAAAAATTATAAAGAAGCTCTTGGAGTTACTTTTAAATTTATAAAAAGTTAAATATACTCTTCAAAATAACTGAGGAATGAAGTTAAAAAATCTGCTAAAAATGTTATATAATAAAAATTAAATTGTTTCAATAATGTTTAATTTCTATTATTCATCAGTTGTGGGACCCAGCATGGTTGTAGATACTAGCTTCCTTCTGCCAGAGTGAAGTATTTTTTTTTTCATAAGAATTGCCACCAGGCATAAGCTTAACTATAGCTAGCTTTGTCAATTAAGTGCATGAAAGGCTACCAAAGCTTAACCGTTGCAATGGTAGCGTGGCCATTGCCCAGTTTTCAATTTGTAGTTCGGACCAAAGCTTTGTGGCCATTATGCCAAAGCTTAAAGGTATTAATATTTTTCGATATGTTAATTTTTTTTAAATCTTTTTTTCAAAATGTTATTTTGCTTCCTCCACTATCTGTTATGAAGTGGACATAGTTATAATTTTATATCTCTTTCATGCAGGTCCTGCTGACACCAACTCATCTAGCCATTGTGATGGAGTATGCTGCTGGAGGAGAACTCTATGAGAGAATATGCAAAGCCGGTAGATTTAGTGAGAATGAGGTAAAGTAATTTTGGAGGAGGGGGTTGAGTTGGGATATGAGGTCTTTTAATGTTATAAAAAAAATGAAATACTTCAATTTTTTTGTATTGTCACATTTACCAATTTTTTTGTATTGTCACATTTACTTTCAGTTGAAGTATGCACTAAGTCATAACATAGCTAATTACAATCATTTGAATCAGGCAAGGTTTTTCTTCCAGCAATTGATATCAGGAGTTGGTTACTGCCATAAAATGGTATGTAAAATTTGTCAAAGTTCAGATGAAGTGGTGTACCACTATGTTGTTCTCCTATTATCTTTGATAATAATACTAAGGAATAATTTATTTACCGCAGAAAGTATGTCATAGAGATCTTAAGCTTGAAAATGCACTCTTAGATGACAGCACAGCACCGCGGGTGAAAATATGTGATTTTGGATCATCAAAGGTATTTTTTTAAAATGCATTTAGTGATTGGTAAATGAGACATTGAATAATATTTTACTTTCTTTGTGAAGTCACTACTACTACATTCTCGGCAAAAATCTACTGCGGGAACTCCGGCTTATATTGCACCTGAGGTCCTATCTGAAAAACAATATGATGGAGAGGTTAGTCCAAATTGTTACCATGCCTTCTCATTATATTTCATCGATCAGCACTATAATCTGCAACTGTGGGCGTTAGGCATCTTTTCTAATCTTAAGACAGTATAGATTGCAGATGTTTGGTCTTGTGGGGTCTCCCTATATGTCATGATTGTTGGAGCATATCCCTTTGAAGATCCTAAGGACCCTACGAACCTTAGAAAAACAATTCTGGTGAGTGGCAAAATTTACAACCTTTAAAATCCTCCACCCTCTCCTCTCTCTCCCGAGTCAGAGTGAACATGTTATATATGTCTTATGACAGCGGACCCTTACTGTATGCTACTCAATCCCTGGTAATGTACGAGTTTCTGTGGAATGTAGAGACTTGCTCGCTAAGATATTTGTGGCAAACCCAGAAAAGGTAACAAAGCTTTCATTTTGTTGAGCTGCTTGATGAATTAAAGTATTAAACACACGTTTGACGTTTGGTGGTGAAACTTGCTTGCGTAGCTCTCTCATTGCGATCTCTGCTCATCGATTTGCAGAGAATTACAATTTCAGAAATTAAGAACCACTGTTGGTTCTTAAAGGATTTACCTATGGAAATGTGGGAAGGAGGAAGTTGGGAAAGCAATGATGTAAACCATCCATCCCAAAGCATAGAAGAAGTCCTGTCCATAATACAAGAGGCAAGAAAACCTTTAAAGGCCCCAACTGTCAGTAGGCATCTCGTAGGAAGCAGCATGGCTATTGATGATGCTGATGTTGGAGGTAATTAAACAAGTGGTGATTTTCTATGCTCAAATGTGAGCCAGTTAAAGTGTACATATAATACAAACCATACTTTGCCCTGTGAAATTGGTCTTATGCATGGCTTGCTAGCTCTCAGCGCCCATTTTGTTTTGCTGTATTGATAAGGTATTGTTATTGTAAAAGTCAAGTTTTGTCTTTTCCTTGAGGCTTGAGGGATCCAAAGTTAAAGCCATTTCTCCGTGTTCGTTGGCTGCGGTCTCTTTGCTCCGACTGTTTTTGTGGTTGGTGATGGGAGGATCTTGGATCCATATCAGGTCGTTGGTCCTCAGGTTGGGATGCCCGAAGGAGGTTTGATCTATGGGGCGGCATGGTCGTCGGCGTCCAGAGATATTTGGATGCAGATGATGATGGCGGAGGTTGGTCGGATCCGGGCAGACTGGGTCGAGTGATTTGGTCCTCTGCTATGGACGACGACATTGATGCTGACTGCTGGGATACGTTTTGGCTTGCGTCGACTGGCTTTGGTGACTGGAGTGGCGGCTCTAAGCCTGGCGGTAGGTACGGCGATGGACGCGGTGGTGACCACGATGGCGGTGGCAGCGACGACCAAAGTGGCAGCAACCTCCCCATGGATTGCGCCAGGGTTTCACAAGGCTGGGCCTCTTGGGCTACTAAGTGGTGGTGGGCTTTCATGTGGGCTTGGTTATTTTGGGCCTACATGATTGTTCGGGTTTTATTTGTTATTTTTGTTTTTGGTTTCCATCCTTTTATACAAAAGGATGATGAACCAATTTTTTTCTTTATTTGAGTGGGGAAGATCGACAAGAAACAGGTAGCCTCGTAGGTAGTTTATTGATTTTGGGGTTACTTAGTTTCTTGTTTTTGCGCTTAATAAAAAAAGATGAGTGTGCTAGGGGTGTGCTAAGTAGAATGCTCGTGTGAAGGGTGTGCTAGGGTTTGTGTGCTCTATGTAATGACGTCTACTGACGGCCCTCTGGGCAAGTGATTATTGTACTACTTGCTGAAATGCTTAATGAGATTGACATTTTCGGATAAAAAACAAAAAGGTTTTATCTTTTTCTTTGATGAAACTATTTCTTGCTATTCAAATCTAAAACCATCAGCAGCTAAGGTTGAGTGAATTGTTTATTTATCTTATCCTCTAAATTGTGCTATAGATACCATTCAAACGCAGGTAATGTTTTCATATATTGAGTTTAGGGTCGGCCCTACGTTTTAGGGTGCCCTGGGCAAAAATATTGATTTGCAACTAATTTTTATAAGCTTGGTACTATGAAGAACAAAGATATAGGGTTTTCAAAAAATTCCTTGCCTCCGTTCGACGGCGCGTCCATGGACGTCGTTGTTGGACTGGCGTTGACAGGACCCGCCCTTGATTTCACTCTGAAATCCGAAGTGGCCCTGCAGGGTCCACCTTAGAAGAAATTCTATCAAAAATTTGGCAGAACTTCCTCTAAAAATATACTACCCAAAACCTATAGAAAGACATTTACACTTCTAAACCATCCATCCTTATTCTCCTGGAGCCACCCTGCTCCCCAAATCACAATATCTTCCAATTCACATTAAACAAATCTCAATTTAATAACATTAATTCCACGGTTATCAGAGCAATTCTAAAACAAAAGGTGTAATAGAATAAAAAGTAAAGGGGGTAAAGGATCGATAAATCCTACAATGCGGAAGCAGTGACATCTATGCGTCAACTCCATGTACGCCCGACCTCAACTAATCTAGCCTGCAAACTGGGCATTTGAAACCGAAGGGCCTAGGGGAAAAGTATTGAAAAACACGTTAGTGTGAGTGGACAAAAATAAATAATCAAGATAATTTAAATTAAATAAGCTTTGATACTTTCCCACAATAAATTATTTCCAAAATCTCGATACATGCAATATTTATAAAATATATTTCTCGCCATACAAAAATTCTTGAAAGCACACCAACCTCGCTGGTTAGAAGAAATCGGACTAGCCTCACTAGTCTAATAATAATATCATACGGGGAAGAAATTATCACCATATGGGTAAATGAGCCCCTGAGGTTTTACCCTCGATTGCCACTCACACATACATTGTGTGAGGAGGAGAACTAATAGCCTCGACTACCACTCACGTGAGGAGGAGAATAAATCACCTCGACTGCCACTCACAAACACAAAGTAAGTGAGGAGGAGACATTATAGAACGACCCCAGTATGGTGAAAAAAACAATCGAAATCCAATGAATCCATAAATCCATAATGCTTCCCCAATTTCTCACGAGAAAAATAAGTATATTCCAATGGCGTGGCTCCGCCTGCCAAAATATTTTCAAATTCATAACAAATAGGCAAGAGATAATCGATAACTATAATTCCAGTGAAAATCTCATCCCCGAAAATATCTTTGAATCTCAAAATCGATGAATAAAAATATAATATTAAATTTCGTAAATCACTTCGAAAAATAATTCGTCGAAAATCATATAAATCATAATTTCAAATAGTAATCATATATCGGAGATAAACATTGAAAGCTCAACATCCAAAAAAATAGTATCACGAATCCATTTCCCAAATCATAATCGAGATAAATCATAATTAATCTCCGAAAATCAATTCATATTACCGAAAACAATTCATAAATCCAAATCCGGGCATAACAATTTCATATCCGAAATTCATATGGAAAACAATGCCAAAATTATAATCCAAAGCAAAATATTATGCTCGATAAATAAAATGATAAATAAATCAATCAATCATCATTTCAGGAAAATAATTGCATGCATCATTATTTAAAACAAAAGTTCACTCACAATACTATTTAGGCGACCACGCATACAGGTTTCTTCATCGAGCGATAACTCGGTATAGCGCCCCGTACACAATTATATTCCGTGAATAACAATTCGGCAATTAAATATGATTCCAAAATTAATCATCTTAAGGCAACATCTCCATAGACCTCATCATTTAGCCATTCGACCCTAATCCCGCCCGGCCCGTAGGGCCGAAGCCCGACCACCTCCTTACATTAGGGCGGGCCGGCCCTACCATTTCTCAAATAGGGTAGGGTAAGAGTCATGCAAATGAAGCCCGGCCCTACCCTACGGCCCGACCCAATTGAGCCCGTAAGGGCCAAGCCAGGCCCAACCCTAAAATTTATATATATTATTTTTATTATTTTCTATTACATAGGCTTTATTTTCTTTAACTATTATTTTCCTTGTTACACAACAATTAATATTGATAGATTTAGAGAGATAGTTAATTGAATATAACCACCTTAACTAAATTAATAAATGTTATAAGTTAATTTCTATATATATATGTGCGGTCCCGTTCCCCTGGTCAGCTGCTGACCAGGGATTATTTGCTCAACTACCGTCCGATTTCAATCGGACGGTTGACATGTATCATCTCTGAAAAATCTAAATACATGTCAATCGTCCGATTGAAATCGGACGGTAGTTGAGCAAATAATCCCTGGTCAGTTGCTGACCAGGGGAACATCTCTGTATATATGTGACTGACCAGGGGAACATCTCTGTATATGTGTGTGTGTGTGTGTGTGTGTGTTTGTGTGTGTGTGTGTATATATATGTATTAAATATGATCAACAAAAAACAATGAGTTTTGTATTACCTATATAATTATTGAGCCACATTTTGAGGAAAAAAAATACATTTTTTTTTTTTTGGTTATACAAAATAAGGCCCTTTTCGGCCCTATTTGGCCCTATTCAGAAGGCCGACCCTAGCGAATCGGGCTTTTCGCGCCGGTAAGGGTTAGCATATTTAAGCCCCGGCCCTAAATTTTGTTGACTTTGACTACGCCCGGCCCTGCCCGACCCTAAGCCCTAAAATTTAGGGTAGGGCCGGCCCTAGCCCGGCCCATGATGACCCATACATCTCCATTTCCTCCTTCGATTCAACCCAAACTTTACCACTAACACCATTTCATTAATTTACAAGTTCTAGGGCATATTCGTGAGAAATCCAACTGTCAGATTCTCGTAAATCGATAATCGAAATTCTAAATATTTGAAAATTATAAATCGATTCAAAACTTCTCTAATCTTCACCAAATTCACATATATAAGCTCTACATCAAATATATGATTTAACTGGCTAAAAACTGAAGCCAAAAACCTGCCTTACGTGCCACCTACAGTGGCGGTGCGTGGCCCCACGCACCGCCGGACACTACCTCCGATGGCCACCAAATATTGGAAGCAACAACTACTCAACAAGTCCAACACTTTTCTCAACTACAACAAATTCCAATTTTATCTTGAAGTGCTCGAGATTGGCCAGTGAAAATTTTCCAGAAATTTTCAAACCCTAGGATCGGGTTTTTCCTTGATTCTCCCTTTACACTGCAAATTAGAGCTAGAAGCTTGAGGAAAAGTGTTTCATGGCTTGAGGCACTCCTGTTGGACTTGGTTTGGCGGCCGGAGATGACCGGAATTGGAAGAAGTGGCCGGAAAATATGAACTGCTATAGTGACCGTCTTGGCTTGATTTCTTTCTTTTTCGGCCAAATTACGGTGACCCACCGCATAGACGTGTAGAGGAGGATGAGGCGCTCCTAGAATGACTGGTGACATGCCTTCTAGTGGCCGGAATTGGACGATATGCCAGAAAAACAAAAAACCCAAAAATAAACAGCAGTGCCGTCCTCTTCTTCTCGTTGCTGTACTCTCCACAGTCCAAAATAAATCACCAAAACCATATAAATGAAGAGGAGGAAGAGAGCTTTCCAATGGTAACTTATGCGTCAAAATCCGTCGCCGGATGAAGGAGTTATGGCCGGAAGAAGGTGAAAAGGTCGCATAGGGAGAGGGAATCGGGGAGAGAGAAAGAGGGAGGAGAGAGAGACCTAGTAACTTTCCCTGTATATAGAAAGTTACCGTGAACAGTAACTTAGTATTTTAACCATAACTTTCTTATACGAACTCCGATTTTTACGTACCACATAAGTACGAATTCGATTTAACGTCCTCTACGACTTTCATGAAGGAAATTTTCTCAAATTTTGACCCGAACAAAAATTCAACTTTTAAGGCCAGTAAAAGTATCGAAACAAAGTAAAAAGTGAAAGTAATTACCGTTTACCGTCCAAATGACTAGTAAACCGGTAAATTGAGATACGGGACGTAACAGGCGTTGTTGTTGATAAGTGAGCATGGTGCCCGAGATCTTGGATGAGTTGATCATTGTAGAGTTCGGATCCTGCGTCTGGTGGTGGTCTGATTCTCGCTGGTGAGGTTGGAGGCTGGTGCTGTTGCCGGGTCTGCCGGAGGTCGCCTGGTCCAGAGCTGTCGGAGACGGTTGTTCGGTGGTTGCTGTGATGTGGATGGGTGCCCTGAATCATCCCAGATTCGATCTGGATCGGGTGGTTTCTTGGGTTGGTGGAGATCAGGCCGTGCTGCGCTGGCGTTGGTATGGCCGGGTTAGGCGAGCGCGTGAGGTGGAGCAGCTATCATGGGGAAACCGGGTCGGAGAGTGCTGGAGATGCCTAACGCTGGTCGTGGTGTGAACAAGGTAGGGGACAATCAGCGATGGTTTTGCTTGAATTAGACTAGGCCTTACATGTCTCTGATCTCTTTGATAGGGCTTGGGTTTGGGCTATCCTATTGAGCCCTGCCTTGGCTTATATTTTATTTCTAGTTTTTGTTTCTTTATGTTGTTTAGTATGGTTGCGCTTCTTGCGAGCAATAAATCCCTACATTTGTTGTGTAGGGCTAGTCGGGTTTTTTGCCTGGGTGTGCATTCAAAGTGCCTTGTCTGCTCTAGGTAGGCGGCGAGTCTCTTGCTTCGTCAAATGGTCGCTACCTCCTAGTGGCAGGATGAGACTAAGTGTCGTCGGATTTATCCTCCGGCGGCAACATAATAGGAAAGCTGTGCGTATGGTAATTATGTTACGTTGTAATCGGGTTACATATCGAGTTATTTTTCCGTTATGTCACCGCTATGTTAAAACAAATAGAGTCACCAGTAGAGCACTCTTTGCTAGTTGGTGCCTAGTAGAATACAGTTATTTGGTAGAGACGCATGATAGTATTTCAGGATGTTCTCTAGATGCTTGTTGTAATATGGGGTTTAGGCTCAATGTCTCCCCCCTTGTATTCTACAGTTTCATTAATCAAGACTTGAGGGCCGCCGCACCAGCCCTTTATTAAAAAAAAATGAAGAACAAAGATGTAAATGAATGGTTAATTATGTAATTTAAATGAATGGTGTTTTTAGTAATACACACCAAATATTATTCTTTTTTTTTTTCTTTTTTTTTTGAAGAAAGGCCAATGTTATTATTATTTTTTAGAGAAATTGTCAACTCCATTGCAGTTCAATGAAATTACACATAATTACCCGCTCATGCAGGGCTGTCAGATAGAGCCATTACCTAAGTAATTCAACTTTTTAAAAGAAACTAATAAGCACATCCAGAAGCTACCCTACGTACACTACCTACAAGAAAATTTAGTAGCGTAGGGTTTGTGGGTAACCCTAGCAACATTCCTCAAACCTTTAGGACCTATAAACTTCCTCCCTAAAAAGGGAGAAGTCCTTACAAGATTAAATAACGAAAATAAAACATGCCAACTGGAGCCCAAACCCAATCCAAAAGAACCAAGCCTAGAAGCCAAAGTCTCCAGCCTGATGCCTAAGGAAAAAGCCTAGACCAAACAGCTCCTAACCTATTGGCTTCAGCGCTGTAGCCCCCCTCCTATTGCCCAACACTTTGGTATTACACTGTTGTTGATAGAAAAAGACTAACAGGGATGGTTTAAACAAACAAATGCCTTTTGTATCCTATGTTGATATTTGGATTCTTCTACAGTTCTATTCAACTAAAAGGAACAGCATTTAAAACGTCAAAACGAAAACAAGACTAGCCTTCAACATGCCACATTTCACCTAACGGCTTCCTGCCTAAACGATTACTCACAGGGCGGAATCACTGCTGCTTGTCCTAATTTTTTCTGTTTCAAAACTGATTCTTTCAGGTGAACAGTAAAAGTTTTAGAACCTTGGATTTCCATGGGATGCATGCATTTTAAAAAGTAAACTATGAATGACAATTATCATGATAGACAAGAACTGATAATAACAAATGAACTGATAAAAACTATATTGGTTAAAGAAGTGGGTGGACAACCATCTGAATTTATTCAAATATGCATATAGTTAAAACATTCAGAGCCTCATTCTCAGGTAAACAGCAAAAGCTGTTTAGCTACCCATAAGAATGAGAGCAGGTACTTACTTGATGAAAGCACACTACTTCACACCTAGACAGGAAGGGAAGCACACTGCTATACTATTTGAGAGAAGACTCTTCTGCTCAATTCTAACTGATTTTTTATGTTTCGAATTTAGAACTGCTTCGTTCTTTTTCCGAATATCTTCTAAGGGAAGCTAAAGCTCCTTATATAGGGAGCGAAACTCAAACTAGAATTCAAAATACAAAAATGTACAGAACAACTCCGTGACTCTCTGCTTTTCTGAGTGCTCCTGCTGGTGGAGGTCGTTCGGGGAAAAGCAAAAAGCAAGTTAGGTGAGAAGTGAAGTATTTTTTACTTGTCCTTTTCTTTTGAAAAAGAAAAAGCAAAAGTAGCTTTAGAAAAGTCTAAAGATCTACAATTGCTATTTTGGTGCTGATTCTTCACCTGTAGCTTCACATGTTCTCGTCTGTTTCAGAATGGTGGCCAAAGACAAAGGAGTTGTTGTCTGCCTAGGCCATGCGAGTTATTGTTGCATTGTCCTCGACATCTGTATTAACATACATCTTGTGGTGGTTGTCATTTTCAAGCTTTTCCACCCAGCGCATGCATGCCATTGTCGAGTCTATCTCTTTTCTGGTTAGAGATAGGAATAGGTCACTGCTGACTACATCAGGATGATCGTATGCAGTGATAATTGTTTTTTCTCCTGCTGCCAGGAGGTATTGCTGATATCTTCAGCGATGATCTTCTTCATGTATTCTAGGGCCATGGCCTTCATCCAGGGAATGCTTGAATTTGGTTGACTATTGTACCCAACGCAGGCTGGTTGAAGATATTTCCTTGGGATGATTCTCACATAATGATATGGAGAAATATATTCAACTTCACCGTTTGCCTTCTGGATCCATTCTGGAGGAGTGGATCTGAACTTCAGACGAAGCATACAGTCATTTTTTCTAATGTTTTTGACTGCGTTGACAATAATAGGTGGCAAACCTTTCAGATCATCATTAGTTTTAGTCCACAGATTATGGACAAAACCATTTTCAACAAGCCAAAGCTTGTGTTCTTGGGGATGTTCACTCTGAACATTTACCAGGTATCTTCCAACATATGGTCCTGACATGATAAAGAGAGTTGGAGGAACTAGGTCTTCTGGATTATGCCTTCCTATCAGACTATGGAATTCATGCCAGTCTGATTCATTGAGTGCCATGATAGGGACCTTAGCACTTTCTGGACTTTCAAGGAAGTGAATTTTCTCTTTTCTTACAGCACTCTGCTGCGTAGAAAGCTCTTCACCTTGTGGCCTACCATTTGCGTAGAGCTCTTCAGCTAATGCAAAGAGGGCTGGGAACATCAGACCATTGCTTCTTTCTTGAAAGGCGAATAAGAGGTTATCCAGGATTGCCTTCTAGTGATAAGCTAGTCTCCTGCCAGTTCTGAACACAGGAGTATCAAAAGTTCTTAATTCATAATTAAAAACATTTATAACTCCACTTGGAGTTGGTCTGCTTTTTGGCAAAGCAGCAGCCATCAACGGTCTTGATGAGCCTTTACCGTCTATCGTTTGAGACGGGCTAGCCAATCCTTTACCCTGGGATTGATCAGTTGAGGCCAAGCCTTTTGAGCTTAGCAGAAACCTTTTAAGGATTCTCTCCTTGGTTTCTTTTGGATCCTCTTCAGGTTCCGGTTCTTTCCCAGTCCTTCTGCTTCTGGGATTACGACCTTCGTCGTCTTCTCTTTGGCTGAACATTGCCATTTCTCTGGTCAATGCGTCTGGAAGATGGTTCTTGTTTCCTGCAATTAATTCAACAGTATAATCATATTCGTTAAGAAACAATTGCCAGTTGGCTAATCTTCCTCTGTCAGCAGCTTTATCAAGTTTAAAATTTTTGAAATTCTTTACTCTAGCACAATCGGTGCGGACAGTAAAGGGTTTTCCAAGATAAGCTGGAGAATTTAAAATCGTTTTCTTGACAGCCAAGATTTCTTTTTCCCCTGTGGGATAATTCAGTTCTGCAGGGCTGAACTTGCCACTACAAAATTTGCAGATCTTTTCAATGTTAGTTCCAGGCGCTTTCGCTAGAACTACACCAGACCAATAATTATCACTCGCATCTGTCTGGAGGATAATTTCATCATCTTCCTCTGGTTGCTGTAGAGGAGGGAGGTTTTTGCAGAGATTTTTTATCTGCTTCACGATCTTTTCATCATCTTCTGTAAAGTTCCATTTTCTTTTGGAACTTGTCTTAGGAGATAACATTGCTGTTAACCCTGAGATTTTAGGGATGAAATCTCTCCCATAATTTATGACACCAAGGAATCTCTCTAGACTCTTAGCATCAGGAATTCTGTCTGGAAACTTCCAGATTTTTTCAAGAATATGTGGTTGGAGTTTTATCACTCCATTCTTGATGTTTATTCCTAGGAAATCAACTTCATCGAGGATAAGGAAGATTTTCTTCTCACCTAGGATAATTCCTTGCTGAACTATCAGCTTTACTACCTCATGGAGGTGTTTCATGTGTTCTTCTCTGTTTTTGGAGAAGACTAGGATGTCATCTATGTAGACGACACAGAACTCCGCCACATGCTTGAAGATGTCGTCCATCTTTCTTTGGAAGATTGAGGGAGCTTGCTTCAGACCAAAAGGCATTACCAGCCATTCGTAATGACCTTGTGGTGTTCCAAATGCAGTGAGAGGAATGCTCTCAGGATGCATTTTGACCTGCCGGCCAGAAACCCGACTTTGCATCGAATTTCGAAAAGACTTTGGCTCCTCTGAGCTGGTTGATCAGTACTCTTACTTGAGCAATCTGATAATCGTCTTTGACAGTCTTCTTGTTGACATCTCTGTAGTCAATCACCATTCTAGCTTTTCCTCGTAGATTTTCTGCATGATTTCTCACGTAGAATGCTGGAGCATGATGAGGGCTAGTGGAAGGTTGAATTAATCTCTTCTTCAGGAGATCTTCAATATCATTTCTGAATTCTTTCTGGTCTTCCTCTTTGTACTGAGGAATGGCTTTGACATGACAGATGACATTCATGTCATGCAATCTCAATTCATAGACCACTGGGTCTTTTTCCCAAAACTTCTGAGGATCTACATCGATATTCTGCTCGAGTAGTTTCTTGATTTTTTCAAGAGTGGGAATTTGTTGAGACTCAAGCTTGTTCTGAAAGTGCTTAAGGTTATGCTCATGGATGAAACTAGCTTCTTCATCTTCACTAGTTTCTTCTTCTTCTTCTTCAGAAGATTCTTCAACAAGTAATTCTTCTTGTTGTTTGATTTGGAGTATGGGCTCAAATTTGGGCTTGTAGGGGGTAAGATCACCACTATTTCGTTGCGATCTCTGATACTGAGTAGTAAAACCGGGACCTACCACACTTTTTGCTTGTGTGAGTCGGTCTGCCCAGAACACCCGTTCTCCTTTCCTGAAGCCTATCGCTTCTTCATCCTGAATGAATCGTTGTTGGAGAATAAAATCATTTCCCAACAAGAAATCAGATCCTTGGCCTTCAGATTGCCAAACATTCTGGATGATAAATGTTCCTCCACCAATGGTGATATGAACATTTTTTGCTACTTTTTTCATGGTGAGATGGCTTCCATCAAATGTAACACCAGTAGCTGATTTTTTCTTATCTTCTTTTCAGAGTTCATCTGGAATTGCAAATCTTTTTGCAACAGTAAATCCCGATCCATTATCTACAAAGGCATGTAGATGATATTTTTTGTGATCAGGGAATTTTAGTCCAATCTCTATGTAGTTGCTGTATCTACTAGTAGAGACGACCTTCGATTGTTGAAGCTCATTTTCCTGAGCTTGTTCCTTTTGAATGAATGGTTTACATTCTTCTGGAACAATTTCTGGTGTTTCAACCAGTTCAATATCTTCATCGATTTTTTCTTCACCGATGATTTCTTCCTTTATTTCTGAGGAAGATGGTTCCATGGTTTCCTGGAACAGAGTTTCTACTTCTTTCGCTTTTTTCTCAGCGAAATACTCTTCATATTCTTGTTCAACCAATTGGCTTACAAGGCCATTCTTGGTTTTCCTTCTTGCTTTAGCTATGAAGCATTCTTTGTGATAAGTCTTCTTAGACTCTTCACAAAACATTGGGAGACCATTCTTTTCGTGACATAGGCAGTAGTCACAAACGAATGTACCAGGGTTCACCTGATAAGAAGACATGAAAGATTCTGTCTTGCTTTCTTCCCAGTTTTTGATTCTCAAAACATTCATTTGTCTGGATTCGAAGTACTGTACTTCAGAATCTATCTCAGACTCATCTGATGAAGTTTCTTCTTCAGACCAGGCAGAGTAAACTGACCTGTCGTCTTCTTCATCATCAGAATAGGCTATTTCGTAGCCTTTCATATTTGCTACTTCTACTATTTGCTCATATTCTTCAAAGAGAGCTGTAGTAGATCTTTTACCCTTTTCCGGGCATTCATTGGCATAGTGCCCTTCAGCTTTACATAACCAACATCTGCAAGCTTTCTTGCTTGGTTGCTTATGCTGATGAGTATTCTTCTTTTTCTTGAAGAATTTCTTTTTTGGATCTTCATCCTGCTGTTTCTTGTAATTGGAACTTCTCTTGAATTTCCAATCCTTCTTCTGATTACTCTTTTTGAATTTTTTAGAGTAATATTTTTCTTTCTTCTTCTTTCTGTGGAATTTGGATTCATGACATCCCCAGTTTGTGGGCATATCCAGTATTCCATAACAGAAATTTTCAACTCCTTTGAGTTGCTTCTTGGCCATCTTAGCTCTAAGATTGGCTTTGCATTGCTCCTTCAATAATTGCCGGATTCTGTCGGCAATCCCTCAAACTGAAAATCTTTCAATTGGTTTCTCAGCTATGCTTTCTCTCACAGCTGTTCTCCATGGTTCAGGGAGCTTTCTGTGCAACAGATTAACTAGATCAGTATTCTCTAGTTCACCAATTGTACAGTAGTATTCTTGAAACTCATTCAAGTATTCTTCGAAATATCTCATGTCACAGATTTTGAGAGCATAGATATTCGACTTTGCCGTTTCTTTGGCTTTCTCACTCAGATTTGAAAGATCTCCACAGAACTGATCGTACAGGGGTACTGCAAAATCATACGGAGACTTTGAATTTTTGATCTCTTCAAGCCAGTCCCTTCCTCTGGCAGTTTCTTTGAAGGATAGGTAGTACTTTTTTGCCACTCCAGTAAGAGTAGTTTCATAGTACACCTGCAGATCTGGTGCTTCAAATTTGCCAAGGGTAAGTGCAGAAGCCATCATCAGGCTGTCTACCCATTGGTCAATGGTTTTTCTTTTGTCTAGACTCTTGTCTAGATTTAACCAGATGCCGTAGTTCGTGATAGGAACTCTTGGCAGATTGTCCTCTGGGACAAATCTTTGGGAATTTCTTTCCCCTTTTTTACCCGTGGGGGCTTTCTGAAATGGGAGTTTTGTTTCCCTTTTTTCTCTGCTTATGAAAGTTCTGGAGCTCTCTCCATCTTCCATTTCAATATCTTGGTAAGGAAAGACTTTTCTTGTCTTTCTGATTTTGAATTCTTTCATCTCTTCGATTAGTTTTTCTAATCGTTCAAGATTTTCACAATTCTCAGCTTCTTCATAAAGATCATAGAGCCTCTCAGCTCTGAGCATATGGACTGGTCTGTTTAGATCAGCTTCCAGATCTTCTTCTGATATTGGCTCTTCAAAAGTGGGTTTTGTACCACTGACACTAGCTTCTCTAGTGCTGTAGCTTCTTCTCAGAAGGTTGTTGTTTATCCTGAGATTCTCAGGACCGACATCACTTTTTCTGTGGTTGTCGAAGTTGAGGCTGATTTCTCCAGTTCTTCTACTCTCGTAGATTTTTGCTTTTGCACTTTCTGCTGGTAGCTTCGGACCTGATAATTTCCATTCAATAGGAAAAGTTACTTCATTCCAAGCAACCTTGTGAATCTGCTGTGAATGGTTCTTCTGGCTGGTGAGGAATCCAGTAGTGAGACCAGGGATGTTGGAGATCCGTGTCTTCGGCTCTACTGTGGTGCTCATCAGTTTATAGTATATTCTGTATACTATCGCCAATTCTTGCATATCATTTTTCATTGATATGCCATCTGTCTTGACTCTCAGTCGGAGACAGTGGGCTGCATCCTTCAAGCTGGTTGAGAAGTTGGGGAAGCAGTTGAAATACGCCACTTGATTGCACAGTGATGCTTCTAGAGTTCCCAGCAAGCTAGCTTGAAATTCTGTCAGTCTGTTGTCTTGCAGAACACATAGGACTGAGCAGTTGATGCCTTCTCTTGCCAAAAGCTTTATGCCGACTTGGACTGCTCCAATATGCATAAATTGATACTTCTTTGCTTGTGCTCTGGCAACTTCAGCTGGAGTGATCATCAAGAGATCTGTCTCTCCTGCTGTTGAGGGGGTTGTGAATTCAAGTAATTTGAAATGATGGCTGTCCATCAGGTCAAATGTTCCCCTTTTGTAGATCTATTTGAAATCTAGCTTTGGAATTGAGGCGTTTTTTACCTCATGCTTGATTTCATTGTATTCAAATTCTTCAGAATTTAGGAGCTGTACTCCTTTCTTTTTCCCGAAGATGCTCATCATCTTGACATCTCGAGTATCTTTCGGCTTTTCATACCGAATACTAGTCTGACTAGTAGATGGTTCCAGAAAAATCATGTTTGGAACAAGATTTGAATCTGGTTTCTCTAATGGTTTGAACCATTAGCTTTCTTTCTTACTGTAGGCACTTTCTTGTTCTTCAGTATAGAATCCAGCGTTTTTTGCTGTTCTTTGATTTTTCTACTAAAACTCGTTAGTTTTTCTTCTTCCGTTTTTGGAAGTTCCTTGATATAATCCAGTTTGTTTTCCAATCTTTCCAATTGGTGGATTATAGCAGGTAGTTTTTCTAGATGAGTTTGACATCTAGATACTTCTAGTAACAGCTTCTGATATTTCTCATCAGAAGATTTCAGTAGAGAATTTATTTTTTCTAATAACAATTCTGACATTGTCCCCATTAAGGAGGGGTTCTCCTTGAGCTATTTCACAAGCTCTGATACCAGTGATGTGCGGATCTAACCAATGCTCAAATAATCAAGAGGTTTTTGTTCCTCTTCCAGAACATATAGGAGATTATCAATCTCTTCTTCTATTCTATAGATTCTAGTCTGAAGTCTATAAATAATATCCCAATAGTTGGGAGAATCTCTATTAAGACTATCTCTATAGGCTTTCAGTTTTCTCAATTTTTCTCTCTCTTTCTGCAATTCTTTGCTAGTAATTTTGCAGATAGCTATCAATTCAAGTCTGTCTACAATCGAAATTATGAATAGTAATTCATACTGTTTACCTTTGAATTTAGAGGATGACTGTTAACTCTGCATATATATTCAAATAAAACTCTGATGGGCCCACCACGTTTCTAAAAACCTTAATATAAACAATGAAATAGACAGCAAAATGAAAGAGACCGATGCATATGCAGACTATGACAAACAAAGATAGCAAAGAAGAATTGCTAGAGAAAGGAATAAAGGGTACTAATGGTAGGGATTTTGAAAAGACGGGTAGGTAGGAAAGAAAATGAGAAAAGTTTGTGTAAGGGGGAACAAAAATAAGACACTAGGGTGTATGAGAAGTATTTTCTCGGATTTGGGGTGTATGAGCATTAACCCTTAATATAATTATTGCCAATATTATTCTTCTTCATATTGAAAAGTGGAAAAGAAGCTAATTGTGAAGCTAAATCATTATTGACATGCGTATTGATTTTATAAAGCTTTTGAAAAATCTAGTATATATCTTTAGGGCTAATTTATCTTTGTTACTCTTGATTGGCTTGTTGCCAATTTATTACTGAGCCATTTTGATTTCATGTCCATCTATTTGTTTTCTTTCTTTTGGTTTCTTTATTAAGTAAAATTAAAAAAAAAAAAAAAAACAGTCATAGACTCATAGGCGATTATTATCATAGCACAACTACAACTTAAAAGAAAAGTCCAGGGGCGGCCTAGGCTGACCTTGGATTTCATGTGATTGAGTCAAGGCCATGGTGTTGTGTACGGCGGTAATGGTGGGAGGCATGATTGCTCGAATTCCGATTGGCTGGTTCTAGTTTTGGTTTAGGTTAGATCTCGGAGGGTAGTTCACCCTTGAACGCGGGTGGTGTCGGCGGCAACATTTGTGTAGTAGGTATTGTCATTGATCATCCTTTGAGGGTACGGCTCCAGATCACTGATCGAAGGAGTGGTGACTTACCGGTGGTCTTGGTCTTACCAGTGATTGCTGCAGCGTGTTGAGGAGGAAGGTAGCAAATCAGTGGGTCCTATTGCCAAATCAGATTGGGCTTTGGTGGTTTCTAATCAGGTGGTGGGCAGACCCGGAATTAGGAGACTAATGTTGTGTTGGGGAAGGGTCGGTTCTTGGAGGGATTGACGGCGGCGGCAATAACTTCACAAAAGATGGCTCGGGCTTCTGCTCGCTTTGCTCGTGTTTGGGCTTGGGTTTAAATTTAGGTTGTCTGGCCCTATTTTATAGGTCTTCAAGGAGGGTGTCTTGCCGCCCTCACTTATTACTTAGTGATTTGGACAAACCTGGCCTATGAGTTGGACTATTTTGGGCATTTTGGGTAGTTATATGGTCTCCATTAGCTAATTTCTTCATATCATGACTTTTGAGAGAGTTGGTAACTTTCCTGAATAAGATTGGTGTATTTCAAGCGGCTTATGGATAAGAAATACCTATTTGTTTGCTAGAAAGTAGTGTTCTATTGGTACCAAAATTGCTTGTAGGCTAATGGAAGGCTAGTCAATTGGTTTTTTTTTTTTTCCAAGAAGACATGAAGTTGTTCTTTGTTCTATAAGTTCGTTAAAATAGCGAGCTCAAAATAGATCTGTATAAGTTGCATTTATTTAATAGAGTTTTAGGATTCTTATATGTTATCTTATTCAAGTACATGTTAGACTTGAGCCCGTTTTAACGACAATTTACTCTAATGATATCAATATCCATTCAAACTAAAAGGAAAAAAAAAGAAAAAGAAGTACCATACTAGCGGCCTTTAGAGGTCTAGAAATATGCTTTGAAGCTCCCTTGCTCATAGTCATCGATCGTTCATCATACTAAAAGAAGAGCAAGCATATCTCCAACACAATCCTCTGAGATTCATATATATTATCCTGTAGTTGCGAGTTGCGACTTCATTGTCAGCAACATCCACTAGTATTTCCCAACACCAGCATCGATCGTCACTATCACCAACTCTCCCACGAGTCTAGATCATTCCTAATTAAAGCAAACGAGCTACCATGGATGTTGCTTTTTCCTAAGTTTGGTGCGTACGACGCGGCCAAGAGTGACATACTGGAAGAATAATCACAGCATGCGTTTACGTCCACCAGATTTGTCCAAGGTAGCAGTAGTCTGTCAATGGCTCAATCTTTCTGTGGCTCTCATCTCTTTCAAGTTCAATTATTAAACAAAGAGTTTCTGCATTTTCACACTGCCTGAACACTTCACTTAATAGTAATCTTACTGCTGTCGTGTCGAATTACAGTGCGGCTCCGACCAAAAACCTACCACCTTCTCACCAAAGAAAAAGATCGAGCGCGACTTTTCTCGTTCTAATTTCCTCACCTCACCTCTAAAATGCTTTGTTAGCTGTAACCCTTTGGACGTTTTTGTGGTTTAACCATTCTTGAAAGTTAGTGCTTGCTTCATGATCAAAATATGCTCTTTAGAGGGATACCCTGAGACTTAAGTCATCCCACATAAGAGAGGTTTTGACTAATATGCTTTTTGGAGAGAGACATGTTGTCTAGCACCCCCTATGTCAGCTGCAATGGGACACTATTGGAGCTTGGACTAGAGGGTGGGTAGATTAAAGGGGGTTCCACATATTTTCATGAGTCAGAGAGTCTAGTGGATAGCATCAGTCAACAAAAAACACTAGTATTGCATAGTAACGTCGCATGTGAGGATACAAGTCATAGGACATGAGTTATCACTAAGCCATGATACAATGTGAAAAAATTGGGATATAAAGAATACTCTAGTGACTTAATGAATGACGTATTGGTTTGGATTTGATTTTGCACACTGATATGAGATGCCATTAAGTAGGAGAAGCATCGTCGTAGAGTTACATTGGCTTAATTGAAGCAGTTCAATTATAAAGTTGGTCATTCGACCGGTAAATTTGTAAGCAAGTTTGTGTGTTTAGCTTTAAAATATACTTTTGACTGAAATTAAACAACAGGAGCCATAAATATAAAACGGGCGGGTGTGCATATTCGACAATGTGAAGGAAATTGAAACACAACTATAAGTTCTATTCGCAAACCACCACAGGTGGTCGAGTTGGTAAGAGCTTCCAGGTGTGGAACCCTCACACCCGGATTCGAATCCCGCCGACGCTTATTGGAGTTAAATCCCAATATATTCTTGATGGCCAGGGGGGAGGAAACGTTCTGACATGATCCCCGACACGGATTAGTCTTTGAGCCTAGGAAGACTTTGAGGAACCGTGTGATCTCGATAAAATAAAATAAAAGTTCTATTCGCAAGTTATACTATTAGCATACAAGAAGGTAAAAAGGAAAAGAAGATTGTCTTTGGAGATAAGGTAAAATGGGACACTGAACTTCAAGCGGCCTCAAGGCGATGGTGACTAATCCAAAAGATTCTAACGGCTTGAATTGAGGGCTAAAAAAGGGAAAAGAAGAGTGTCTTTGGAGATAAGGTAAAATGGGACACTGAACTTCAAGCGGCCTCAAGGAGATGGTGAGATGTGCGAGCCATCAAGGATAACTTGGTCTTGGCCTCTTGGACTCTTGGGGCATGCTAATGGCATTTCCCACTTCAACATCAACCAGTCGAGATCATTTTATTAAACCATTTTCGTATAAGATAATAAGAACGTTTAAGATATCCATTTATATGGTACGACGAGGCCAGTAAGTGACATGATCGAATTCTGACCTTTAGCTGCGAGCTGTTCCACTCGCACAATGAGAGCATTGCGTTTGTCGCACGTAGCAGAGTCAGTAATGATACTCCAGGTTTCTGTTGCTCTAATCCCTCTCAAGTGTTAAAGAAGAAAACGACTCTCTTCTGTCCTGACAGTGCCTTTAATATTATTAATCCCTTATTAGTAAAAATGCTACTGATAATTATATTATTACTTTAAATTAAACCTATTAATAGTTTAATACTAATCTTACAGCAGTCAAATTACAGTGTGGCTCAGAGCCTCGGATCCAAAAACCTACCCAGTCACTCACCCACCTTGGTTTTCCCACTTGTCCCCTAAATTCTTTGTTAGCTGTAAGAGCCTGTAAACCCTTTTGTTGGTTAGAACATTGGTGCAAGTTTGTGTTTCATAATCAAGAGGAGTTAAGTGTTTCAAGTTTGTGTTAATTGTTGTTGTTCTGCTTTGGAATTTGAAACTCAATGGAGAAGTATGAGGTTGTGAAGGATATTGGGTCTGGGAATTTTGGTGTAGCAAGGCTGGTCAGAGACAAGAATACCCAAGAACTCTTAGCTGTTAAGTTCATTGAGAGAGGCCTTAAGGTCTGATTCTTCATCTTCTTCACCTCTTATTTTCCTTTTTCTGTTTCTGATTTTTTCTGGGTATTGGGTGTTTTCCCCCCTATTTCTTTGGTGTTGTAGATAGATGAAAATGTGCTGAGGGAAATCATGAACCACAGATCCTTGAAGCATCCCAATATTGTTCAGTTCAAAGAGGTAAGTAATTAGGTGAATTTATCCACTGATTCTGTTCTGTTCTTCCCTTCCAAGCATCATAATGAATTTTGGATTAATTTTCTCAGAGAAAAGAAGAAGAAATTGGGAATGAATTTGCCTGCAACTTTTATAGCATGTCTTTATACAGAACTTTTTTGCATTGGCAGATAGTGATGACATCTTCTCTATCAATTCTTTATACCATTGCACAAGTATCTATTTTCTTGGTCTGAACAATACTTTCAAAACATGCTTAAACTATGCTTAAAATGGTACCTAGTAATCATTTGTTAATACACCTCTGTAAAAATATGACCTTTACTTCCTCCGCTCTGTTAATATGAAGTGGATAATGGACTTATAACCATAGCTTTACAGGGTTTATGTTTAAGAGTATTGGGATCTCTTTCACGCAGGTTTTGCTGACACCAACTCATTTAGCCATTGTGATGGAGTATGCTGCTGGAGGAGAACTCTATGACAGAATAGTCAAGGCTGTTAGGTTTAGTGAGAATGAGGTAATGTAATTTTGGAGATAATATAGTTGAAATATGGGTACACTAAAGGTCCCATGTAAATGAAATCCATCAAAATAATCTTCAACCTCTACTTTCAATTGGGAAAAAAGATCCTTTTCATTTCTTTAAGTAATTTTCACTTCACAATCGATCATTATATAGCTAAAAGTTTACAATCATTTGCATCAGGCAAGGTTTTTCTTCCAGCAATTGATATCCGGAGTTAGTTACTGTCATACCATGGTATGTAAAAGTTGCCACTCTTCAGCTAGTATGTTGTGTGCTGCTGTTTCTTTTTCTCATGATCTTTGGTAGTATTGACTGTAATAATGAAATCATTTATTTTTGCTGCAGCAAATATGTCATAGAGACCTTAAGCTTGAAAATACACTCTTAGATGACAGTGCAGCACCTCGTGTGAAAATATGTGATTTTGGATACTCGAAGGTAATCCACAAATCCTAGAGGATCTGCAATTAGGAATTTGGGGTATTAAGACTATAATTAATATTTCTTCACTTTGTTTTGTAGTCATTACTGAGTTCTCTGCCAAAGTCTACTGTGGGAACACCTGCTTATATTGCACCTGAAGTTCTATCTAAAAAACAATATGATGGACAGGTAAGTCCAAATTCATGTGCCTTCTCATCAATACTGGAATTTTCTACTGCAGGCATCAAGGATCTTTTGTATCTAATTCTAAATCGTTATAGATTGCAGATGTTTGGTCTTGTGGAGTCACATTATATGTCATGCTCGTCGGAGCATATCCCTTTGAAGATCCTAAGGACCCTATGAACTTTAGAAAAACAATTCGGGTGAGTAGCATTACAAGCTTTTCACCTGTCCACCCTCTCCATTGTTTCCTGAGTTAAGAGTTAAAACCTTATATGTCTTATGGCAGCGGATCCTTACTGTACGCTATGTAATCCCGGACAGTGTGCCAATTTCTGTGGAATGTAGACACCTTTTGTCTAAGATTTTTGTTGCAAACCCGGAAAAGGTAACATGGCTTTCATTTTGGTGTTGAGCTGCTAGATAGATTAGACTTAAATTTTGAATGCATATCAGGAGCCTCTTTCAATCTTGTTTTCCCTACTTGTGATTGCAAAGATCTGGTTTCGGATACACATTTCTCATTGTGCTCTCTCCTCATCTTTTTGCAGAGAATAAAAATTCCAGAAATTAAGACCCACCGTTGGTTTGCAAAGAACTTGCCTCTGGAAATGAAGGAAGGAGGAACTTGGGAGAATAATGCTGTAAACACACCATCTCAAAGCATTGAAGAAGTTCAGTCCATAATAAAAGAGGCAAGAAAACCTTTAAGGGTCCCAACTGTCAGTAGGCATTGCGTTGGAAGCAGCATGGCTATTGATGATGCTGATGTTGAAGGTACATAAACGAGTGGTGATTTTTGTATCCGAAGTATGACCTGTTAAAGTGTACATATGATGCAAACCATACTTTGCCCTGTGAAAGTGCTCTAATGCATGGCTCTTTATGAATCTACCATTTTGTGTTGCTGTAAAAGCACACATGTTAAACTCCTTTGCTGAAAATAGCAAATGTATTTCTTGCTTTTCAAATCTCAAATTATATGCCGTTAATATCAAGTGATTGGTTTGATAATTATGGTAAATGGTAATTAACCTTCCTTGATTCAGTTTTGGTGTGTATGGACACCATTTAAAATCAGGGTGCTTTTGCACCTGGGAGAGCAATTCAGGATAATATCCTGATTACTCATGAACTTTTCTTTGACTTTCAGAAGAAAACAGGGAGTCTGGAGCTATGGCTGTTAAGCTTGATAAGATGATTTCCTCAATTGGGACTATATTAAGGCCTGTCTTTTTAAATTTGGTTTTCAGAAGAATTGGATTGATAGAATCATGAACTTTATTACCTCAGTTTTCTTCTCAATTTTATTAAATGGGAAAGGTGAAGGTTATTTTCACCCAACAAGAGGAATTAGACAAGGGGACCCTCTATCTCCTTACATATTCATTATTGAGAAAATGTTACAAACAGTACCCGAACTAAGACCGACTCCTAACTTCAGTACCCGACTATGCAAAACTATCACTTTGGTACCCCAAGTTTGAAGCTCGACCCAAGAATGGTACATGCCGTCCATCACAGCGTTAAGTTTTTGCTACGTGGCAAACCATGAGGGCCCTCAAAAAATGCCACGTGGTTAGCTAGTTAACGCCGTGATGGACGGCGTGTACCATTCTTGGGTCGGACTTCAAACTTGGGGTACCAAAGTGATAGTTTTGCATGGTCAGGTACTGAAGTTAAGAATGAGCCTTAATTCGGGTACTGTTTGTAACATTTTCTCTTTCATTATTTGCATGGAGCCTTCAATTAGACATCTGACAACCTATCTGTAATGCAGAAAAACCATGTAGGGTTACTCTCCTCTCCTCTTGGTTTTAGGATCTCTAATTTAATGTTTGCAGATGACTGTCTTATTTTTGCTAAAGCCTCTAGTAAAGGAGCAAGAAACATCATCATAAAAGTTCTAAATCTCTTTGCTACAACTTCAGGACATAAGATAAATTTCCATAAATCCTTCTTGGACTTTTCCCCTGTTGTTTCTTTTGCTGTAATCCAACAAAAAATTACCATTGGCAAATACCTAGGTATTCAACTATTCATAATGTAATTTTCTCGAAAGATCCAGCCAATGCTAAAGAGCTGTTATTGAAAATTACCAACAAATTTGCCGGTTGGAAAAAGACTAACTTTAATTAAAGCTAATGTTGCTAGAATGTCAAACCATGTAATGTCTTGTTTCAATTGTTCTTCTAAGTTTTCAAATGCTATTGATAAGGAGGCAAAAAATTTCTTCTGGGGTTCTAGTGCAAAAGCCCCTCCAGTTGCTTGGGAAAAGGTATCACTCCTAAATCTATTGGAGGATTAGGCATCAGAAATACTGTTTTCTATAATAATGCTGCTATTGTTCAACTAGCTTAGAAAATATTTACTGAACCTGAAAACTGGTGGGTTCAAATCATGAGAAAAAAATATCTGAGGAAATGCTCTTTTTTCCAAGCTAAAAATAAATAATCGTTTTCCTTTGCTTGGAAGGGAGTTTTGGATTGTAGAGATCTTATCTCTCAAAGCATTAGATGGACCGTGGGGAATGGCAAAAATATAAACCTTTGGACTTTTAAGTGGATCTTTCCTTTTCCCTAAGTTAACCTGCTTTCTAACCATCAAAAGAGTGCTATTAATTGGATGCTTCTGTTAGTGATTTCATCAGAGATAAAATATGGGATAAGGCAAAACTGTTGCAGGTGTTAGATCCAGATATTTTCAAGCAGATCAGTGAAATTCCTATTCCTAGAAATGAGCAGGAAGATGCTTTTATTTGGGGTCCAGCTTCAAATGATAAGTTTTCAGTCAAATCAGCTACTTGGTGTACATGTAAGGACATCGATCAACACCCTCAGATAGGTCTAATTAACAAGATGTGGAAGCTTAACTTCCACCTAAAATTAAAATTTTCAGTTGGCTCATTCTCAAAGGAAGACATAAAACAAAGGATAGACTCACTAAATTTAGAATATCGAAAGATAATACTTGTGCTTTATGCAATGGTGATAATGAAATTGTTGATCATCTTTTTGGTAAATGTCCTTTTACTATGGAAGTTTGGAGATTATCAAATTTGAATGACTCTATAAAATGGCGTGCAGGTTATATAAATGTTTTTAGGTCTCTCTTTCTTGATCAGAACTATGATGAGGATCTTTTTATGAAAATTTGAACTTTGTGTTGGCAAGTTTGGAAAGCAAGGAATGAATGGTCCTTCAGGAATGTTTGGACACATCCAAATTCTATTGTTACAGCTGCAGCAACCATTTCTCACAGCTATGTTGAAAAGAATCAGAGCAGGAGGAAGATTCTAACTCAAACCATCAAGCCACCATTAAGTGGCAACCTCCCTCAAATAATGCTATCAAGATCAATTTTGATTTTTTTTTTTTTTTTGGGAAGTGACATAAGGGCTAACTCTTTGCCCTTAGTCGAAATTTTATTAGTAGAGAAGAAAGGTACAAGGGGAAGGGGGGACTAGGCCAAAACCACTTTCACAGGACATAAATCAACATGGAAATACCTGTCAAAAGTGCTACTGAAAGGAGCAAAAACAAAAGAGAAAGCAAAACAACGACAATAGCTAATTAATCAAAAGCTCACTATCTAAAACGATACGTAATGACTGAGGACAAATCACGACCACAAAGCCCAGCAATGAAGTTGGGAACTGTAATCCACCAAATAGAACCTGGGTTGGTAGCTCCATACTCAGCTAATTTGTCAGCCAAACTGTTGCCTTCCCTGTAAATGTGGTTAACCTTAAATTGAATGGACCTAGCATAGTGAAGACTATTTATCCAAGCCACTCTCCACCTTCAAGGAACCAAATTGGAGGAATTGAAATAATGCAAGATTAGAGCCGAATCCTTTTCCAACCATATATTATTTCAAGGATTAATTTCAGTTTACCCCCATGAGGTTTGGGGGTGTTATCATTTCACCCCCTCTACTTTCAATTTTGAATTTTTACCCCCTAAACTTTTCAATTTCAATCAGCCATGTCCAATTTTTACTGTTCCGTCCAAATTGGACGTTAAGTTTGACTTTTGAGGGTTAAAATGGTCATTTCAACATAAAAAATTAAAAAAAATTAAAAAAAATTATCTTCTGTTTTTTAGTTTTTTTTATTATTATTTTATTATTTTGTCTTCAACCTATACACCACAAATTATAATAGGTTTATAAAAACAAAAAAAATACTCTAGGTGGTTGAAAGCCGGTAACTGGTCTACGATATTTGTAATATATCTCCGATAAAGTGAAGAATTTTAGAATATATCCCCAATAAAGTGAAGAAATATTTGTAAAAAATAATTTTATACTTTATCTGTAAATAAATATCTGTATATCCCCAATAAAGTGAAGAAATATCTGTGTAAAATCATTTTTGGTCTACGATATTTGTGATATATATCCAATAAATTGAAGAATTTTAGGATATATCCCCAATAAAGTGAAGAAATATCTGTAAAAAATGATTTTACACTTTATCTATAAATATCTGTATATCCCCAATAAAGTGAAGAAATATCTGTGTAAAATCATTTTTTACAGATATTTATTTACAGATAAAGTGTAAAATTATTTTTTATAGATATTTCTTCACTTTATTTGGGATATATCCTAAATTCTTCACTTTATCGGAGATATGTCACAAATATCGTAGACCAGCGAGCGGCTTTCAACTACCTAGAGTATTTTTTTGTTTTTATAAACCTATTATAACTTGTGGTGTATAGGTTGGAGACCAAAAAAAAAAAAAAACTAAAAAACAGAAATTTTTTATTATTTTTTTAATTTTTTATGTTGAAATGACCATTTTAACCCTCAAAAATCAAACTTAACGTCCAATTTGGACGGAACAGTAAATATTGGACACGGCTGATTGAAATTGAAAAGTTTAGGGGGTAAAGATTCAAAATTGAAAGTAGAGGGGGTGAAATCATTTTACCCCCAAACCTCAGGGGGGTAAACTGAAATTAATCCTTATTTCAATCTCGCACTTTAGCAATAGATAAAGCTTCAATAACTGCTAAAATTTCAGCTTCAACTGCACTCTGAACTAAAATATTATGAGTAAAAGCACCTTGAAAAATTCCATCAGAGTTTCTGAAGACTCCACCAAATAACCAGCAGTATGGGGGCCTCTAAATGAGCCATCTATGTTAACTTTTAACCGTCCAATCGGCGGAGGCTGCCAAACGATACGGATGAACTTTGGAGCCTTAAGCCTCAGAGATGAAACTCCAAGAGATTAAACATTGGTACAGCAACCAAAGAGTTGGAATAAGGTGAAAAATAAATAGAGGCAGAGTCTTTGAGGGTCAAGATCAATTTTGATGGATCTGTTACTAACAATTTTGCTACTTGTGGAGTTATTATTATAGATTCTGATGGAAATCCTCTCATTGCAACCCCAAAAAATATTGGAAGAGCTCAGTATTGACTACAGAAGCACTTGTACTAAGAGATAGCCTCATTTTAGCCAAATAGAAGAGAGTTTCTATTGAGACCTCCAAATCTACTCACTTGACCTCACTCTATTTTGAATTATTAAATGACATATATAACCTACTATAAAATGACCATTAAGGACAATAATTATACCCAAAAAAATATTACATTTATTTTATGTAGACTTTCCAATTCAATAATATTAGATTGTATTTCTTATCTATTTTCATTTTCGAATTTTACTACATACTCATTAAAGCATTCATATATATTTAATAAGAATTAAATATATAAAAATGTATTAAGATCATGTGACATAAAAATGTATGATATATATGTTGAACGCATATTGGTGAGGGAAAACAAAATAATTCCTCTTATGATTTATGACCTAAATCTAAGTCAATCCATTATATTTGCAAAAATATATATATATATATATATATATTTAAATAATTAATCATGTGGTACAAAAAATACAGAAAAAAAAATATACATTAAAAAAAACGAATGATTTTTTTTTTTTGAGAATAAAAACAAATGATTTCTTTATTTTTTTATTTTGCACAGCTAAAATAGAATTTTTTAAAAAAAAAACATAATAGTTCATGGCATTTTCTTATTGATTAGACATCAATTTTTGAAACTCAAGTTTGATTAAGAAATGTATATTTAGTCCTTTCAAAAAAAAAAAGTATATTTAGTTAAGATTTATAGAGTGATTAAATCATTGAAATGACTAAATTTTTTATATGAGTGAGGTTATTTGAGGAAGTTTAGTGAGGTTTAGTGAGCAAATTTAGTATTTGAAAATTTGATAAGAGGTGTAAAAAGCATAGAGGTCAAGTGAGTAAATTTGGAGGTTCCAATAGAAAAACTCCAAATAGAAAGGCTGCCAAAATGCCATTGTTGAAGGAGACTCAAAGCTTGTTATTGATGCTGTCAACAACAAGATCAAACCACCATGGAGACTTCTTGAAATTGTGGAAGATATCAGGAGCATTGCAAGAACGTTTAACTTAACCATTTTAAAGTACATTTTCAGAGAATATGCTTTTGCCAACCTTGGTCATGCAACCACGGAAGAAAACATTTGGGAGACTTCTTTTCCTTCTCAAGTGACAAAAGCGCTTTTATTTGACTACTTAGGACTAGGATGCCCTAGAGTCACTTGTATTTAACTCTGTTTGTAATTTCTTATCAAAAAAAAAAAAAAATTGAGCACAAGCAAGAACACATAAAGATAAAGAATTTCATACGTCAGTCATACCGTGTGTGGCACGGGTGACTAATCAGTGCACATGTTAGGGGTGTTTTGGATATTTCACTTCAATAAAACCGGAATAATTTTGGAATACAATCAAAGTTATATGACTTTTAATTGGGTAGTTGTATCAATCACATGATATGACTGTCGTTTGCTAGACTTTGTCACACAAAAATTCTTCTCCTTCCCTTTTTTTCGGAAGTAATTGAGGATTGGACAAAATTAATAGAAGGGAAATGATCTGGGTGAATAGAAAAAAAAAAAAACAAAGGTGCTATGGAAATCAAGAATAAAAAAATTTGAAGTTAAATATATAAAGAAGAAAAATATATCTTATATATAGTTTGAAAAACTGATTATCGGTAGTGATAGAATCCTCTATTACATAATATAAAACACAATTATTTTAAAAATCCCATAAAAACTAAAATGTTTTTTTTTTCCTTGGACTAACGTAAGAACTAAAATGTCAACATAGTCAACAAGAAATGCGGGTGTATACTTTTAAGGGTGCGGCTATTGTCACCCTACCATTTTCTTTGTTCACCTTACAAATATTTGAATTATTGAAAGACTATATAACCCAAATGCAAAATGACTAATAAGTACACTAATTTTCTAAAATTTAAATCTTTAAGGAAAACTAAATACATATCTAATTAAATACAAAACTGCCTAATTTCTCTTCTGATAACATTAATCTTCATCTTCTCCATCCAAATTTCAATTTATTACAATTTTCTTTTTTATCTTTTTGTTGCGTCCTCATCGTTAATTTGTTATTCAATTCACAAAACCATTAGTGTTAACTTCATCAAAATCTTTATAATACCTTTATAAACACCAAAAGTAAAAAATTTAAAACACGAAGAAAAACAAATCAATATTTTTTTCATTGCTCATAGTAGCACTTACTAATTTCTTTAATATAGATTGAAAAAAAAAAAGAACATTGAAACTGAATGAAAAAAAATAAAAAAACGGAAGTAAATCAAATTATGATTTTATTAGGAAACTTTAATATATTTTAGGACGTCTTTTTAATTGATATAAATTAAATGAGAAATTTTCGTTAAATAAAATTTCTTTTTTAATTTGATATGTCATATGATGGAGGATATTTCTGGAAAGAGAAATGGGTTGGATAAGTAAATCTAATAATTGAAATTAAAATGTAGGGTGTAATGAGTAAGTAGGGTGAACAAAAAAAAATTATAGGTTGGCAATAGCCTCACCATACTTTTAATTATACAAGAAAGAAATCTTTCTCCAACGCCAAAGTAAAGGATCATATTTACTTGAAGAGTAAAACCCACCACTAGGGTCAAAACTTTCCTACACAGGACAAAATGATACCTAGATTTTTAAAAACAAATCAACTTGATACCCAACTTTCAAAGTGATCAAAATGATACCTAAAGTTTTAAAAACAAATCAATTTGATACCTCGGTTTAATTTTTTGTAACTTTTTGTTAAAATTGATCACGTGTGGTGCAGTATTTATACCTCCTCTCAAACTTTTTGTCATCAAACTTCCATATTTACCCTCTTTCTCTCTTAATCTCTTCCTTTTTTCTCTGCGTCATCAAGTTCCGATTTGACCAAGATCGAGCCTCGTCTTTACCGGAAACAGAGGACCTACAATATAATTATCCAGTCTCAGTTATATGTTGAAAATAATATTATCCAGTTACCATTTGAGAATGATTAGGTATTGATTGTACAAATGATTAGGTGTAAATTTGAAGTGTCTGAGGCTTGTTTATAAGAATTTTTTTTTCCTATCAATATTACTTTCAAAAATTTTGAGACTAAATTTTTAAGAAATACTAATAGAAATTGTTGTAACTAAAGAAAAACAGGGAGAAGAAATGTGGAAAGAGGAAACAACAAGTAAGAAATTTTTAAGAAATAGTAATATAAAATGTGGTAACAAAAGAAAAAAAAAAAAGGAAGAGAAAAAGGGAGGAAAAAAAATGGAGAAAGAACAAAAAAAATAACAAGAACAAAATGGGGGAGAAGTAAATGAGGAAAAAGCAAAAGAAACAGGCATGAATTTGAACCAAGGTCACAAGGGAAATAACACATCATTTTGCCAATTGAACCATTTTGCACATATAATCGGTAATATATTAGAAGTTCTTTGGATTGGGCCATACGTGGATACACCCCTGGTTACACTTGACTTTCTCAATTTTAGCCAAGTTGTGTAGGAATATTGGTTACCGTAACTTACTTTAGAGTTGCCTAGATAGGGGATTATTTACGTAGAGTCAAAATATATACGTGGCATTGTTTTTTTTTTTTTTTTGGTCTAGGGTCACTATGTGATGTTAGGTATAGATTTTGAATAGAATGACAGGAGTATTATTGGTTAGGGATTTTCTGTTCACGTAGTCATCTAGTTTTCACTCCAGGGAGCTTAACCTATGGGGTGAGAATTCACATTGCTGTCACCCGAAACATGATGGAATATGCGCCAAAAAACCGGTCGTGTAAAATGGCCAGGAGTGAAAGATACGACCATAATTGGAAGCGGCACTGCGCTAGATTTGGTACAGATTACGCCGGAAGGGGCCAAAGAGTGACAAGACGTTCTGCAACTTTTATAGCGGTAAACTTGAACTGCAAGTTGCATGGGCTCACATGATCATCTTCTTTTTCAATGCTCTCACTGTCCTTTTACAGCCATAATATTTGTCGCATGTTGCAATAGTCAATCATTTTCTCAAATCTCTGTGGCTCTAAATTATTTTCAATATTTATTCCAAAAAAAAAAAAAAAGAGAGAAAGAATTGTCGCAAACACCCGACATCATACTTACAGTAGCCCAACGGAAAATATCCACCGCTCACTTTCTTTTCTGTTTTTGGTCCGAAACCTCTCACTCTCATAGTCTTTGCTTCTATTATTAGCCTAAGCACTCTGTAGCGGTTGGACTGATTATTCATGCAAGTTGGTGTTTAGAAAGATTTACGACTTTGAGTTTTGTTGGGTTTTGGATTTTATGGAGAGGTATGAGATTTTGCAGGATATTGGAGCTGGGAATTTTGCGGTGACAAAGTTGGTCAGAGAAAAGTGTAGCGGAGAACTCTATTGTATTAAGTTGATTGAGAGAGGCAAGAAGGTTTGCTAGCTTCTTCATCATCTCCTTCACCTCAGGTTTTCTGGGTATTCTTTTTTTTTTTTTCCTGAATAATTCTGGGTTTTGCAGATAGATGAAAATGTTCAAAGGGAAATCATGAACCACAGATCCTTGAAGCACCCCAATATTGTTGAATTTAAAAAGGTTAGTAAGAAGTAATGAATTTTGTGCATGTTGTGGCACTGACCGATGTTAGAAATGATTTTGCTTCTTCCCTTGAATTGCATATTCATTTTCTTTGGATTAACAGATACTGATGCTATGTTCTGTATCATTTTCCCATAAGGGCATTGTATATTCAAGTATCATGGTCGTTTATGCTTAAATCGGTAGCTGAAATCATATACCTCTATTAAAGCTATGATCTTTACTTCATCCACTCTTTATATGGAGTGGAGCCTATTTCTGATAGATTGGGTGTTTAAGAGTTTTGGGGTCTCTTTCATCCAGGTCCTGCTGACTCCAACTCATCTAGGTATAGTAATGGAGTATGCTGCAGGAGGAGAACTGTATGAGAGAATTTGCAAGGCTGGTAAATTTAGTGAGGATGAGGTAAAGTAATTTTCACGGGGGTGAGTTTTATTTCATAAAAAGTGGCCCCCTTACAATTTTCAGAAAAAGAAAAACGATTCATCTTATCTTAAAGTACTTTTTTAGTTTGCAATAGTTCCTAATGTAAGAAAAACTTACATATCCTTGCATCAGGCAAGGTTTTTCTTCCAGCAATTGATATCAGGACTTACGTACTGTCATAAAATGGTAAGTACAAATTGGCACTCTTCAGCTAAGATGTTGTATTTCTCCTTGGTTGACTTTTAGTAAGGAAGTGATTCTTCTTGCAGCATATATGTCATAGAGATCTTAAGCTTGAAAATTCACTCTTAGATGGCGGCACAACACCACGTGTGAAAATATGCGATTTTGGATACTCAAAGGTATTTCACAGAACCCATGATCTTTCAATTTTGGGATTTGGGTTAGATGGGATGTTGAATAATGTTTCGCTTTGTTGTTGTAGTCACTACTTCAATCTCAGCCAAAATCTGTTGTGGGAACACCAAATTATATTGCACCTGAAGTCCTATCTAGAAAAAAATATGATGGAAAGGTGAGTGCAAACTCTTGTGTCTTTCTCATTGATAATAGTGTTTGCTATTGCACACTTTGTGCATCTTTGGATCTAACGTTACACAATATAGATTTCAGATGTCTGGTCTTGTGGAGTCACCTTATTTGTCATGATCTTTGGGGCATATCCCTTTGAAGATCCTCAGGACCCTTTAAACTTTACAAAAACAATTCGGGTGAGTGGCATTACAACCATTTCACTTCTCGCCTCTTTTCTGAGTTAAAGTCATAATGATATACATGTCTCATGGCAGCGAATTCTTAGTGTACACTACTCAATCCCACAAAATATCGGAGTTTCCGGGGAATGTAGACATCTGTTTTCTAAAATATTTGTGGCAAACCCAGAACAGGTAATGTAGCCGTATATCATTTTTGGTGATGAGCTGCTAGATAATTAGAATTATTGATCAGATGGTATGATTTCTGCTTTCTATCAAATAGCGAAACAAAATTAAATCATATGTATTAGTCATCTCGTAAGCTGTAACCAATTTTTGATATGCTGCTATATGAGGAATTTCTTTTAGTTTTCATTTCCTTTCTTATTAGGATCTCTGCATTTCTCTTTGTAGAGAATAACAATCCCTGAAATTAAGAGCCATCCTTGGTTTGTAAAGAACTTACCTATGGAAATGATGGAAGGAGGAAGTTGGGAAAGCAATGCGGTGAACAATCCATCCCAAAGTGTTGAAGAAGTTCAGTCTATAATACAACAGGCAAGAAGACCTTTAAAGGTCCCAACTGTCAGTAGGCATCTCACTGGAAGTAGCATGGCTCTTGATGAAGCTGATGTTGGAGGTCCAGAAACAAATGGTGATTGTGTGCGCTAAATATGGGTAATTGAAGTGTGTGTATATGATATAAATAATTATGGCCATGTGACTTGGTCTGGTACATGGCTGTTAATAACGAACGTATCATTTCGTTTGCTAAGGATGAGTGTATCATTTTGTGTTACTGTGATTACAAGGGTCGTTTCTAAGCTTTTCCTTTAAAATTAGCACAAGCATTGGTCCATCAGCAGAGAATGTTGTGCGAATTGTGTATTGTTTGTGGCCTATAATTTGTGTTGATGTATATAGACAAACCACCATTTAGAGATTAGCAGCCTCACTAGGGTCTAACCTTGTTGGTCTTTGTATGTCATCCGAGTTTTTATCATTTCATTCAAACGTTGGTGAGCCGGGGCATGTTTGTTATTTGGAAAAACTAACACCCTACACTGTGAAGGTCACGGTTTTAAATCTCAGTGGCATTTAGGGATAAAGACGAGGAGTGAGTATTAGCGGAGATAGAAGAAAAACAAATGACTATTGAACTCAAATATTTGATCATTTGATACATCTTACATACCAGTATAACATTCATTCAAATGGAAAGGCTTACTGTTTGGTGTGCTAGATAGTTTTTTTGAATGATTTGCTACATAGAAGAAAAACAAATTACTATTGAACTCAAATATTTGATCATTTGATGCATCTTACATACCAGTATAACATTCATTCAAATGGAAAGGCTTACTGTTTGGTGTGCTAGATAGTTTTGAATGATTCACTACTGTAGATTGGCTTTCTGAAAAGAAATAAGGACAACCCTTATGCGGTTAGCTACAACTGGCCAGGCCAGTGAGAGCAAAGGGAAAGTGTGATAACCGAAGGTCCAAACCAAAAGGTGTTCTGGTGTCATCGAAAAAAAAAAAAGGTGTTCTGGTTTTTCTTCCAAACCAGAAGCTTTCTTCTCCATTTGAAATACCAATAGCACGATCAAAGAAAATTGACCTAAAATATTTACTTAATGCAACGATATCATGACTAATTGCATCGTCAGAAGGATGAATCGTCAGAAGGATGAAGCTGACAGGCTAATTTATAATTTATTTATGCAACTAATCCAATAAGTTCCCTTTTATTTATGCAACTAATCCAATAAGTCTCCTTTTCTGATCAACAGCGGATCCAATAATTCGGTGTGTGGCCCAACATATGATGGATAATTGAAGCCTCGCTTTGAATTTTTACCAAAAAGTTGGTGTATGTATTCATTACGTGAAGGAGTTTTTCTTTTGACAAAGTAAAGGAATTTAGCCACTTTATAGAAAATCAGTGAATTGCACAGTCAAATAAAGAGAAATTTCTGCAGTACGGCCGTACAGGAACGTCTATTAGACATGTTTTTCATCTATGAGTTTACCTCAACGAATAAAAGCATGCTTTTGCATATATATTTACGACGAGAGAATTACAAGAAAAGAACTTATTTTCTTGGGGGCCGAACAAATATATAACTCTTAAACATGTGGAACCAGGAACTTATTCTTGGATGGGCCGAGCAAAGATACAATTACGAAATGTTTGTTAGTTTGTTTGATATTTACTGAAGTCACCCCCAAACCATTAATTTGCACTTATTAATTTATCCCCAAACTAAAAAATTAATAATTTTGGAATTTTCCTTAAATTAATTACCAAGTTATACAGGTGTGAACTCATTCTCATTCACGAATTTATTCTTGCATTAAATTTAGGGGCCATTACAAGAAATTAATGATTTTGTTTAATTATCTATGCATTTTCCTGGGACTGTATAAGAAATTTTAGGGAATCATGTGATTCATGTCCATCTCCGACCCCCTATAGAGATCCGCCACTAGGCCCACTACTACATCTCATAGTAGTCGGGATGTGGACCCTCTCGGGCCTTAATATAGGTCCGCTTCTGGGCCCAAGTTGTAACAAAGAAAAAATAATTCAATTCAGTTTTACTGTCTCAGTATTATGAATTGGTTAATTGGTCATAGATTCGTATATGGTAAAAAAAAAACATTGGGATAAATACAAATTACTACCCTGTGGTTTAGGTCCAAAATCAATTCAGTCCCTGAACTTCTAATTTTATCAAAAACACCCCTGCACTTTCAATTTTGATCTAATATGTCCAATTGGTTAGTTTTTTGACAATTGAGTTATTTAACTTGTTAATGTGGCTCATATATGACCTATCTTTTATGATGTGTTGTCGAGGTGGTCTGCATAGTCAATTTAGGAGTGAGTCCTACTATTAAAAATAAATAGTTTTTCAACAAACAATCCAACTATAACTTGAACCCATAACAGAATATTAATGAATTTGACCTATTAGATCAAAATTGAAAGTGCATGGGTGTTTTTGATGAAATTAGAAGTCCAGGGACTGAATTGATTTTGGACCTAAACCACAGGATACTAATTAGTATTTAGCCCTACAATTATAACATGGGTCTCTACTTATAATAAAAATCTTAATTTCGCTAAAAAAAAAAAAATTAAGTTTTACGCGTTTAAACAAAAACAAAATTTAATTTCCCAATCCGCCAGACCGCCACATGGTTTCTTCAGAATCAAGTTCTTCACCATCTCTTCTTGTTCAAAAAGGACAGCACCTACCAATGCTTGGTGGTTCAAGTGGTAAGGAGCTTGTTCCCCTTAAGCAAGGTCTCGAGTTCGAGTCTTGTGAATGGAGCAGCTAGTATTGGGAGAGCTTCCCCCCTAAATGGGGTCCGACCCGGCTCGAGAGGGATTAGTCCTTACCTACGGGTGGGGGATACCTTGGTTTAACCAAAAGGACAGCACCTTCCTGCTATAGGTCAATTTGGATATAGACGACCATTATTTATCCACACACGCCATACCTCTGTTTCTCTCTTCGTCTGCTTCTCTTTGCTTTGCCTATGCTTCTCTTCACAACTTTGAGTACGCTTCTTCCATTTTCCATCAACAATGTCCTCTTTGATAGTTCCACCAGTCCTAACCACCCCCAGAGACGACGCCATCCTCCTCCACAAAGCCTTCAAAGGCTTCGGCTGCGACAAGCCCGCCGTCATCAACATCCTCGCCCACCGTGACTCCACCCAGCGAGCCTACATCAATCACGAGTACCGCACCATGTACTCCGAGGACCTCAACCACCGCCTCTCCTCCGAGCTAAGCGGAAATATCAAGAAAGCCCTCCTCCTTTGGACCCACGACCCTCCCACCCGCGACGCCACCATCGTCCGGGAGGCCCTCACCGGCCCCAACATCATCGATCTCAGAGCCGCTACTGAAGTCATCTGCTCTCGAACCTCCACCCAGATCATGCAGTTCAAGCAAGTCTACTTTGCGTTGTTTGGTTCTTATCTTGAGCATGACATCGAAGTTCAAGCTTCCGGCGACCACAAGAACCTGCTGCTAAGTTACGTCGCCACGCCTAGATATGAAGGTCTTGACTTTGACAGGTTCATGGTGGACAAAGATGCGAAGGCTTTGTACAAAGCAGGGGAGAGGAAATTGGGGACGGATGAGAAGAAGTTCATTGAGATTTTCAGTGGGAGGAGCAGTGCGCATTTGAATGCTGTGAGTGCTGCTTATCAGAACATGTATGGGAGTTCTTTAAAGAAGGCGGTGAAGAAGGAGACGTCGGGGCTTTTCGAGCATGGGCTGGTGACGATTCTGCAGTGTGCTGAGCATCCCGGGAGGTATTTCGCTAAGGTTTTGCATAAGGCGATGAAGGGTTTAGGGACAGATGATAGTACACTTCTGAGGGTGATTGTGTCGAGGGCTGAGATTGATTTGCAGTATATAAAGGCTGAGTACCAAAAGAAGTATGGCAAGAGTTTGGGTGATGCTGTTCGTTCTGAGACTTCTGGGAATTACAAGGATTTTCTTCTGGCTCTTATAGGCCCAAGTCATTAGCCAAAGTGTTTGTTGTGTTACAATTTCAGGTGTTTAGTGTAGGCCTGATCTAGAACTATGGCGTAGTAGTAACTAGTAAGTTAATCCTTACTTGACTCCAAATGTTTATGTTTAATTTGAAGAATGTGTATTTACTGCTTACTTTGCAGATAATGAAATGTTTGCTTTAAATAAGAAATTCGACATTGCCAGAAGAGGCCATTGAATTTGTCCCCAAATTTCTGAGGCATGAACATCAATTTGAAAACTATTAAACCACCTCTTTGATTTCCAACGGTCAACTACTGTTATAGGTTCATTCATTCATATGTCTATTTGATAGCCTATTTGTACAATCGTATCTTTTCTATTGTAAATTGTTGCAACAGCTTAGACGTAGGATCTAGACTCCTTAATTGTAGTCTAAGCTTTGTATATAATTTCGACTTCTGTCGATGAGAAATACAGAGCAAATTCTACAAATCTTCAAACATTTTTAAAAAATTGCAGGTTGGAGATTAACGAGATAAGGAAAGCTTCGTCCCCAAATTTTCATGCAGGATGAGAGGAGTCTGTCAAAGTCCAAAGTCCATGACAGTAACAGATATACAGAACTAAGAAAATTTGGTAACATACAGTTTGTCAAAGTCTCCAAATTTTCTTGTCCCAAAGACGAGAGCACTTACCTCACATGCTGCAAAGCAAAAACCTGGAATTTGATATTTGCCTCTGATTTTTATATTTGGTGATTTTAATCATTTTATACGTTTTCGATGAAAGTTTCTCTCATGCGTTTATGACAAATTGATGAACTTGCCACCATGGCTGTTGCCATCTTTGCCTGCAGGCAGAGTAAATAAATGTTTTAGGCACATCGCAGAATCTTAAAAGGAAGGTAGAAAGTGAGAAACAGAAATTGTAATAACCATAAGGATAGTAAACAGCACATATGATGCAAAGTTTTTCCTGTTTTGTATATGTATAGTGCTCATCCTCATCCTCTTTCATTGTTCGACTGCTGATTAACCAGCTGCTAATTCATAGATAATTTCGCATTCCTTTGCATCTGATACCACACAGATTGGACATGAATGAGACGAAGAATCTTAGCTCTCCAAATTTTTTAGGGATGAAGAAGCTTCCTCTCCAAATTTTCATGTTTCGAAGATTAGAGCAATTTGACAAAGTCCATGAATGAAGAAGAAGTACAGAGCTAAGAAAAATTTGTATGGATGCGGGTCCTCACATACTACAACACAAAAACCTGCAAATTTGACAGGCTAGTCTTTGCCTCCATTTTTTCTTTATGAGTTCTTGAGGGATAAATCCAATATCTCCAAGAAAGACATATCTATAAAGAACAAGCACTATAATTTCATTAACACAATGACAGAGTAAATGTGTTAAGGGACCTGTGTACAAAGCAGCATATACATTATCAACAGTTCAAAATGATGAAGCAGAAAGCATCTTTTTATGCACTTTGTCTATCAAGTTTTTCCTTCTGCCCAGCCTGTGCAACCTTCTTTAAAACATCATCTTCAAATGTTCGAAAGCCAACCCCAACCAAATTCTTAACTCGATCAGGTTCATCAGACTTCTCTGCTGTCGGAGCCACCATCCTCTTCGGTGCGACCGGTTGAAAAAGCGAAACCCTCAACGGATTAGAAAGATCACCAATTACCTCTCCTGTTGCGGCAACAGCTGCATCTCTAGTCTCCATCAGAACCAAAGCCAAACAACCTGAACCAAGGATGAGGTCTTTTAACTCCACCAAACTTGGACAACAAGTCTCTCAACCTTTTTGCTGTATAGCCTTCACCCTCAAACTTTTCCCAACGCACTCTAATCACCTTCTCTTCTTCTAACCTCAGGCTTATTCCAACACCACCATTCACCTTCTTCCCAACTCCCCCAGGCTCTCTCTTCTGAGACATTGCACGATATCTAGCACACTCTTCATCTAACTTCCTCTTCATTCTCTCATCTTTTCTTGTCTAACTTTGGCATCCCTGTCAAACTTTGCAGCTCGTTCTCTTGCTTCAAGATCAGAAACCATCTTCTGTCGCTTGGGATCGTGCTCCGAATGGTTCCCATCTTTCTGTCTTTGCTCTCTAAGCATTTGGTCGAACACTTTGCGGGAACTTTCATTCTTGAGAACCTCATAGGATCTTTTGAGCCTTTGGAAGTTGGTATTGGCTTGGAGATCACTTTTAGGCCTCTTGTCAGGGTGCAACACCCAGCTACTACACTTTCCCAGATTTTCTATCATTAAACAGCAGAACTGTCCCAAAATAGAGGCTTCAAAATTCAAGTACGAAACTTAATGAAAATGCTACAGCTGTTGAAGATCAAATCATAAACCAAAATGATTATCTCTTAGCTCATCTTCTCAATTCCCTCAAAAGTTGTTCTGTTACTGTTGATTGTGACCCCATTCTTCTGACCGGTAGACTTGTCCTCAGCGGAAACACTCAAGATACCGTTGTCATCGATATTGAAGCAGACATCGAAGTTAGGAACACCCTTAGGAGCTGGAGGAATATTTAGGAACTGAAATTCACCCAGAAAGTTATTATGTAAAGTGGTTTCACTCTCACCCTCATAAATGGCGAAGCTGACATAATCTTGGTTGTCATGCCGAGTAGTCAATCTGCAGTTCTTATCTACAGGAACTTTGGTGTTTCTTGGAATCACAATGTTCATGCGATTGTGGAAAACCTGCACTCCAAGTGAGACAGGGATAGCATCTACGAGAGTGAAGTCTTGCAGTTTACCATCTCCTTTCCCACTCAGGAGTGCAGCATGAACAGCAGCTCCATGAGCAACCGCTTCATCCGGATTAATACTCTGGCACAGCTTCTTCCCCTTGAAGACATTCCGTAATAGTTCCTGCACCTTGGGAATTCTAGAAGAGCCACCAGCAAGAACAACATCATGAACATTAGTTATCTCTATATCAGCATCCCTCAAACACTTGTCCACCGGCTCCATACATTTGTTGAAGAAATCCTCGTTCATTTGTTCAAATTTGGCACGAGTAATTGTTATAAAGAAATCAGTACCTCGATCCAAGCAGTCAACTTCAAGGTCAATCGTGGACGTAAATGAAAGTCTCCTTTTTGCCTTCTCACAAGCATTTCTTAACCTCCTAAGAGCCTTGGGATTTTCACTGACATCCAAATTATGCTTTGACTTGAATTGATCGACACAATAGTTTACCATACTGTTATCGATGTCTTCACCTCCGAGATGCGTGTCTCCAGCAGTGGCCTTCACTTCAAAGACACCATCCCCTATGGTAAGTAGTGATACATCTAATGTGCCACCACCCAAATCGAATATCATCACATTTCTCTTGCCATACCAACCGGCCTGTTTCTCAAGGCCATAAGCAATGGCCGCTGCTGTCGGTTCATTGATAATGCGCATCACCTTTAGACCTGCATTGACTCCAGCATTTTTTGTAGCCTCACGCTGTGAGTTATTGAAGTAGGCGGGAACAGTTATAACCGCATTTTCCACAGTTGAGTCCAGATACTTTTCAGCTATCTCCCGCATCTTTGTGAGAACCATAGATGAGATTTCTTCAGCTGCAAATTGTTTCTCTCCGCCCTGGTGTGTAACTATGATCATTGGCTTGTCATTGGCACCTTCAATGACCTTGAATGGCCAGAGCTTCATATCATTTTGAACAGAGGTATCACTGAATCTCCTACCAATCAAGCGCTTTGCATCTGCAAATTGATGCCAAATTCAGAAACCCATTCTGACGAGGAAAAACAGCAGGGAATTGTTTATGATCGATTGAAATAACATAATATGAACAATATTCAATTTATCTGTTACAACTTAGAAGTTTTACTAGTATTAGTTTTAGCTTCTACTCTGCCAAGATATAAGTACTAGCATTCTATTCGAATGATATATACAGATAGTCAATTGCAATACATTTGTTTTTTTTAATTCTTCTTTAAATTCAAATCTTGACATAAATGGAATATTGGATTGTACTAGCCTGCTTTATTGATATACAATCATTCCATCGAAATTAAATGAGTCATGGATTTTCTTTCCTGAAAAATTAAAGATCAAAAGCACTTGATGTGTTTAGGAATCAGATATTGCAATTTATCTTATATGCACATGTACTCATTCAGAGCTATTTGGACAGACTACTGCTAGATTGTTTCCAAAGCATAACCACCTTTCACCCAAGTAAACTCTGAAAATAGGGTTTTCTCATGAACCAAAAAACAAATAGGGAAAAATTGAGAGGAACTGAACATACCAAATACGGAATTGGTGGGATTTTTGATGATCTGGTTAAACGCTGCATCGCCGATCAATTTCTCAGTATCAGTGAAGGCAACATAAGATGGAGTGGTCCTGTTTCCCTGATCATTCACTATGATTTCTACATGTTCGTGCTGCCAAACCGCCACGCACGAGTAAGTCGTCCCCAGGTCAATCCCTATTGCATGAACCTGTTCATTTCCGGACATTCTCAACAGAGCAGAGGAAACTGGAAGAAAAAGACTCAATTGTACTCAACTGTGTCAATATAGGGGAATATTTCCAGGGGAAATGCTCATAGCAAAATATTAATATATTTCTCATATACCCCACCAAATTATTTTTATTCCCTTTTACATAAATTTTTTTGCTTTTTCTTCTCACCTACCCATCACTCCTACTTTTATACCACTAGTACCCATTTTCCCTTTCTTTCTCCAACTTTTATTATTACTATGAATAGTAAGTATTAAAGATGGTTTTTCTTTCAATTTTTATGACGGAACGTGGTGGCCACCATCGTCCGGGAGGCCCTCACCGGGCCCAACATCATCGATCTCAGAGCCGCTACTGAAGTCATCTGCTCTCGAACCTCCACCCAGATCATGCAGTTCAAGCAAGTCTACTTTGCGTTGTTTGGTTCTTATCTTGAGCATGACATCGAAGCTCAAGCTTCCGGTGACCACAAGAACCTGCTGCTAAGTTACGTGGCCACGCCTAGATATGAGGGTCTTGATTTTGACAGGTTCATGGTGGACAAAGATGCGAAGGCTTTCTTTAAAGCAGGGGAGAGGAAATTGGGGACGGATGAGAAGAAGTTCATTGAGATTTTCAGTGGGAGGAGCAGTGCGCATTTGAACGCTGTGAGTGCTGCTTATCAGAACATGTATGGGAGTTCTTTAAAGAAGGCGGTGAAGAAGGAGACGTCGGGGCTTTTCGAGCACGGGCTGGTGACGATTCTGCAGTGTGCTGAGCATCCCGGGAGGTATTTCGCTAAGGTTTTGCATAAGGCGATGAAGGGTTTAGGGACAGATGATAGTACACTTTTGAGGGTGATTGTTTCGAGGGCGGAGATTGATTTGCAGTATGTAAAGGCTGAGTACCAAAAGAAGTATGGAAAGAGTTTGGGTGATGCTGTTCGTTCTGAGACTTCTGGGAATTACAGGGATTTTCTTCTGGCTCTTATAGGCCCCAGTCATTAGCCTAATTGTGTGTTGTGTTTCAGTTTCATGTGTTTAGTGTAGGCCTGATCTAGAACCATGGCGTAGTAGCAAGGTATTCCTTAATTGACTCCAAATGTTTATGTTTGATTTGAAGATTGTGTTTGTACTTCTTACTTTGTAGATAATGAAATGTTTGCTTTGAATAAGAAATTCGACATTGCCGGAAGAGGCCATTGAATTAGTCCCCAAATTTCTTGAGGCATGAACATCAATTCGAAAACTATTAAACCACCTCTTTGATTTCCAATAGTCAACTACTGTTATAGGTTCATTCATTCATATGTCTATTTGATAGCCTATTTGTACAATCATATCTTTTCTATTGTAAATTGTTGCAACAGCTTAGACGTAGGATCTAGACTCCTTAATTGTAGTCTAGTTTCGACTTCTGTCAATGAGAAATACAGAGCGAGTTCTACAAATGTTCAAACATTTTTAAAACATTGCAGGTTGGAAATAAACGAGATGAAGAAGCTTCATCTCCAAATTTTCATGCAGGATGAGAGCAGTCCGTCAAAGTCCATGACAGTAACAGATATACAGAACTAAGAAAATTTGGTAACATACAGTTTATCAAAGTCTCCAAATTTTCTTGTCACAAAGACGAGAGCACTTACCTCATATGCTACAGAGAAAAAACCAGGAATTTGGTACTTGCCTGTGATTTTTATAATTGGTGATTTTATATGTATTTGAAATTTCTCTCCTGTCTTTAAAATTCATGACAAATTGATGAACTTGCAACCAAGGCTGTTGCCATCTTTGCCTATAGGCAGAGTAAATAAATGTTTTAGGCACATCGCGGAATCTTGAAAGGTTGGTAGAATAGAAAGTGAGAAACAGAAACTGTAATAAGCATAAACAGCACATACGATGCAGAGTTCCCTTTCCAGTTTTGTACGTATATGTATAGTCATCATCCTCTTCCACAAGATTTAGAAAATTAATCAGGAAGTTGACAAAAAAAAAATCATATTAACATAATGGTCGTCAGTGTTTCATTGTTCAACTGCTGATTAACCGGCTGCTAATTCATGGGTAATTTTGCATTCCTCTGCATCTGCAACCACACAGATTGGACATGAACGAGATGAAGAATCTTAGCTCTCCAAAATTTTGAGAGATGAAGAAGCTTCCTCTCCAAATCTTAATGGTTCGAAGATTAGAGCAATTTGACAAAGTCCATGAATGAAGCAGAAGTACAGAGCTAAGAAAAATTTGTATGGATGCGGTTACAAAACAAAAACCTGCAAATTTGAAAGGCCAGTATTTGCCTCCATTTTTTCTTTTTAAGTTCTTAAGGGATAAATCCAAAATCTCCAAGACATGTGACTAAAGAGAACAAGCTAAATAAAATTAAAGAGCAATCAGAGTACGTGTTTTAGGCACCTATATATTTTTTTTTTTTTTTTTTTTTTTGGTGAAACTGGAGAACTAAGCAAAGGCAAAGCCCTTCTTAGTTCCAGAATATATTAAACTAAAAAGAGTACAAGGGAGGGGAAACAAAGCCAACCTCCGAGACCAAAAAGAACTATGCAAGCAAATTAACGAAAACGAAACTTTGGAAGACCTAAACGATCGCTATTACAATGTGCTTGAATAAAGGAAGGCGCCGAGTTCCACCACATTAAACCAGGGGAGGTAGAACCAAAATTTGCCAAAGCATCTGCCACTTCATTACCCTCTCGAAATATATGCGAAGATTTGAATTGCATTTGGGACATTCGGTGCAAACAATTACCCCATTCTATACGAAGCTTCCAAGGGACCAAATGAGGAGAGCGAATGAAGTCAAGAACCAGAGAAGAGTCTACTTCTAACCAAATATGCTTCCAGTCCCTTACCCAAGCAAGTTCAATTGCTTTAATAACGGCCATTACCTCCGCAGCGACAGAGCTTGGAATGTCCAAATTAGAGGCAAAAGCACCAAGATAATTTCCTTTGTAATCCCGAAAGACGGCGCCGTAACCTCCGAGCCCTAGATCTTGCTTCCATGCACCATCAGAATTAATTTTAATCCATCCAAAGGGTGGAGGATGCCAAATAACCTGAACAATTTTAGGAGCCCGGCGGGGCTTGCATTGGACTCCAAAACTCTTCAAAACTCGAAGGTCATTCACAGTGTTAAGCATGCTACCAGTTGCAATACGACTGGTAGACTGAATGTGGCCAGAAATCAGCTGGCAAACATGAGACACATGGTGCACATAACCTTCATGTTTAGATTTGTTCCTAGCTTGCCATATAAACCATATAGTAGCAGTAAAGCAAGCCAACCACAAATCTTTAAGTTGTGGGCTACGGTTCTCCAACCCCAATAACAACAAGTCAATTAAAGAATTAGGAACCCCCACCAAATTGAATTTTGAAGCCATGCGGGTCCATATAAAATTGGAAAAGGAGCATTGGAGGAATATGTGGACCAAGGATTCAGTACTATTACCACACAGGCCACACTTAGAAGCCAAAGCTATACCTCTTTTTTGCAAAAAGTCGTCAGATAATATTCTTCCCCTCAACACTTTCCAGGCAAGCATAGACATTCTAGGAATGATAAATTTAGACCATATGCACTTACTCCAATTTACTTTAGGAAGAGGATGTCGGAGAAAATGGAAAGCAATTTTTGCAGTGAGCTCACCCGATGTAGAAGGAGACCAAATTGCTTTATCTTCCACCAAAGGGTCTGCAGCTATGGGCACCTTCTCAATTAACTTACATAACACCGGGAAATGAAATTGAAGGAGATCTGGAAGGGCCCAAGAATTATAAGAAATATAATCCCTGACACTTTCATGAAGATTATTCCCACTAACGCGATCACCAAAAAATTCGATTAGAGGCCGCCCCATGAAGTTATGTTTCCAGAAGGAAATCTTGGTACCTGAACCAATTAACCACTGAGCATTTTCCAGAATTACGGGCCAAAATTTCTTCACGCCAGGCCAGATGGAAGAAGCAGCATAAGAGCGCCGCATGGAATATTCCGGCCAAAATCTAGTCCGGATAAAAGCACATCCAACCGCATTAGAGGAAAATATATCCCAACTACTCTTCAAAAGCAGAGAACGGTTGCGCAACACTAGTTGCGTAAGACCCAATCCTCCTTCGTCTAATGAAGTACAACATGACTTCCATGCCACTAAAGGAACACCGCGTTTGTCAATTGCACCGGTCCACAGAAAGTTTCGGCACCATACCTCTACCCTTCGTAGCAAAGAAATAGGCCATTCATAGATTTGGAAGCTGTAAACAAGCATACTGTATATAACTGATTTAATCAATTGAAGTCGTCCCGCTATAGATAATAAAGAGCCCATCCAACTAGAAAGTCGTAAGCGGAGTTTATCCACAATCGGCTGGAAGTGAGACACTCGAGGCTTGCCATGAAAGATAGGAACACCCAAATACATAAATGGAGCAGAGCCAAGAGGAATACCCAAAAAAGAAGCAATTGAATGCCGCCGATGGAAAAGATGCTTTCCAATAAAAACCTGGGACTTGGACTTGTTAATGATCTGCCCTGAAACGTTGCCATAATCCTCCATAAACACCATTACTCGCTTCAGGTTGCGTTTATCCCCTCGACAAAAAATAATGACATCATCTGCAAACATGACATGTGATGGAGCCTGAGTACCCCGGGGAGAAGAGATGAGCTGAAGTTTGCCAGAACCCACCAAATCAGAAAGCCCGCGGCTTAGAACCTCTTCAGCTAAGCAAAAGAGAAGAGGAGATAACGGATCACCTTGCCGCACGCCTCTACCGCAAGAGAAATAACCCACAGACCTGCCATTTATTAAGACTGAAAGCTTTGCAGACTGAAGAAGAGCGCTCACCCATAAAACAAACTTTTGATGAAAGCCGAAGGCCTTAAGGACATCAAGAAGAAAACTCCAAGAGATAGTGTCAAAGGCTTTAGTGATATCTGCCTTTATCGCCACGTTACCACCATAACTCTTTCGATCTAAGAGATTAAAGCATTCTGAAGTTGTCAGAATGCAGTCTGAGATACTTCGGCCAAGAACAAAAGCATGCTGATGAGGAGAAATAATTCGAGAAGCAATCGAGGCAAGTCTGAGAGCAAGAATCTTGGGGATAATTTTGAAAACAAAATTCGCTAGAGCGATTGGGCGAAATTGCTTGAGCGAGACTGCATGATCAACCTTCGGAATCAAAATAATTAGCCCAGAGTTGAAGGAGTTAGTCAGCTCACCATGAACAAAAAAATGATGGACTGCATTAATGACATCATGCCGCACTAAGTCCCAACATGAGACAAAAAAATGTCCATTAAAACCATCCGGGCCAGGGGCACTGTCAGGATCCATGGCTTTCACTGCCATGAAAATTTCCTCAGCCGAAGGAATTGAGGTAAGGGAAGAATTCTCAACATCCGTGACAAGTGAGGGAATAACCCTACCAACAAGACCAGGAGCATTAGAAACAGCTTCATTGGCGAAAAGATCTGAGTAGTAGTCAATAATGTGATTTTGAATTGAGTTAGGATCATCATAAACATCACTACCATCACGTAGCAAAGAAATTGAAGATCGCATCCTCCGGGCACGACATTGAGCATGAAAAAAAGAAGAGTTACGATCCCCTTCTGATAACCACCTCAACCTAGACTTCTCACGCCAAAATAACTCCTGCAACCTTATAGATTCATTTAAATTGGCTTGAAGCTCATTCTCTTTAGCAAAAACATCATCAGAACCCCCCGAAGAAGCAATTTCTTGTTGTAGGACATCCAAAGCATTAAGATCAGAACTAACCCGAGCATGGATATCCCCAAAGACTTCCCAGTTCCAGCTTCGAAGGGCCTTTCGCAAAACCCGCAGCTTATGCTGAAGGGTAGACAAAGGGCAGGCAAAAGAAGGAGTGGAATACCAGCAATGCTTAACAAGATCGTGAAATCCCTTGTGCTCCAACCACATTTTTCGAAACCGAAAAAGGCTATGACGAGGTCCAGAGGATTTAGAAAAGGTCATAAGAAGCGGATGATGATCAGAGCAGAACCGAGGAAGAGTACAACAATCATAATGATCCCATGTATCCAACCAAGCTAAATTTGCAAGGCTCCTATCCAGACGCACCTGAACATTACCATGGAGTCCGCGCCGACGAACCCAGGTAAACTCCGCCCCTTTAGTGTCAACATGGAAAAGCTCACAAGTGTCCGACATGGCTTGAAATTCAGCACAAGATCGTTGACAAGGCAGAACACCACCTTTCTTTTCATGAGCTCCAAGCACAGCGTTGAAATCGCCGAAAACTAACCAAGGGCCAGTGACAAAGCTACCCTTAACATTAGCGAGATCAACCCACAACCGGCGACGGTCAGCAGCAGTAGTACAAGCATAAACGGCAGAAATCACAGAAGACACTGAATCGAACATCACTTGAAGAGAGACTTGTTGATCCGATCTAGATAAAACTTGAACCTTAGAGGAGAAAGAAGATTTACAAAAAATCCATAGATTTGGCTGAGAAGAGGCCCGATCATTTGTACATATTGAATCCATTCCCAACTGACTCCAAAAGTTGGGCGGAATAGAATTCAAAGAGACGAAAGGCTCTGCTATACATAAGATCTCCGGACTGTGAACACGAATAAAATCTTTCAAAGCATTTTGAGTAGGGGTATTAGCAATGCCCCTCAAATTCCAATAAAAGAGCCTCATTTAGACGCTTCTTTGGTTCGGCGGAGATAGGCCTCCCTGTTCTCAGATTGAGTGGCCCTTCTCATTGATTTTCTATTTGCCCTAGACATGACCTCAATAAAACCATCTTCATTACCTTCTCGTTCAGCCTCCTCATACCAACTCTGTGGATGTAAAGAGGTAAGATTAACATCATGCTCATACTCCTCATTCCTCTCGGAACCCCTAGTAGAAAAAGTCCTTTCATTTCCACCAGCTGCATCCTCCACACATTGAAGGCCAACATCACCCACCTGTTCAATCTGTCCATTAGCGTTAGGAAGAGTGACAATCTGTTGTGCATCAGTCGAGTTCTCAGTCGTAGCCACTACCACAGTGTCGGTAGCGAAACCAATTGGCCTCACAACATCATGAACCGCAGTGACAGTGGCATCCGTAGAGCCATTCCTATTCTCCAACGTAGGGAGAAGACAAGGAACCTGAGAAAAAGTCCGCTTAGAGAAGGAAGGACCCTCTCCAGGGTCTTCCACTACAGGAGGAGTACTATCAACTATAACCTGCTTCCCAATCCCTTTCACTGATTGTTTTGGAACATGCTTCTGCTTAGATTTGGGCCGCCGCCGGCGACGAGGCTTACGTGAGCGCCCACGACCCACATCAGCCACATCTGGTGGAAGCGAACCTGTAGGTGTCTGGACAAGCTTGCAATCTGAAAGCCTATGACCAATGTTACCACAGTGGAGGCAATAGTCAGGAAGACGTTCATATTCAACTTCGACCACAACTACCTCCCCATTTTTTCGACGAACAGTTAAATCCCAAGGAAGATCAGAGGACAAATCCACGTCCACCAAAACCCTATATATTAACAAAACAGCATATACATGAATACAGATCAACAGTTCAAAAGGATGAAGCAGAAAGCATCTTTGTATGCACCTTGTCTATCCAGTTTTTGCTTCTGCCTGCCCTGTGCAACCTTCTTTAAAACATCATCTTTAAATTTTTGAAAGCCAACCACGACCAAATTAATAACTAGTTCAGGTTGATCATACTTCTCAGCTGCCGGAGACACCTTCATCTTTGGTGCAACTGGTTGAAAAAGAGAGACCTTCAGCGGGTTGGAAAGATCACCAATTACCGCTCCTGTTGCAGCAACAGCTGCATCTCTATTCTCCATCAGAACCAAAGCCATACAAACTGAACCAAGGAAGATGTCTTTAACTCCCCCAAACTTGGACAATAAGTCTCTCAACATTTTTGGTGTATAACCTTCACCTTCATCTTTGGTGCAACTGGTTGAAAGAGAAACCCTCAGTGGGTTGGAAAGATCACCAATCACCGCTCCTGTTGCAGCAACAGCTGCATCTCTATTCTCCATCAGAACCAAAGCCAAACAACCTGAACCAACTAGGGCTGGCTTGAGTCGGTTCTACACTTTCAAGTCCAGAACCCGGAACCGGAACCGAGAAGAGATAATCGGTTCGGGTATGCTGTTTTTTGTATCAAGAACCGATATAGAACCGAACCGACCATATTCGGGTCGGTTTCTCGGTTTTCGGTTCCATAATCAGTTCGGGTCCTGTAAAGGTTTTTCGGTTTTCAGTTCCAAGATCAGTTCGGTTCCACTAACGGTTCCTCGGTTTTTCCATACAGAAAAACGGTTTTTTAGCCTTTTCTAGTCTCCAGCTTCCAGTTTTCCTGATTTCCATACATACATTCAAATGATTCAATATTCCAAATACCATTCACTCATAAAACTCAACAATCAACATCAACATAACAAATTAGAAATTTCTAGCAAACTCCCAAACTCTCAAAGCATGAAACTGATGAAAGCATTAAACCATCAAACACACAAAATATTGAAACTGCATCAATTTGCAGCAAACTAAAATACTGAAAGTCTGAAACTGAGCAATTCAAAGTCTCAAACTGAAACAAACCAACTAAAATTGAAATAGTTCATGAATGATTCAATATTTCATCAAAGTGCATTACTGCAAACAATCAAACATTTCCAGCATCACTTCCTCAGTTCCTCTTCATCAATGCAACAAGGCTTTCAGCCTTCCATCAATAGATTCAATACCAAATCTGCATACAAAATAACAAATCTGCAATCAATGATATTAGGATAATTTAAAAAAAAAAATTGAACTTCAAATGGAGCAAAAATGTTCAAACCTTTATGCATCCTTGATTGTTGATGAATTGCATCATTTTTTATGCCTTTTCTTCTTGGTTGTAGGGGCAGAAGCCGAAGCCTCAAAACTCTTGGTTGTTTTGCCACTTGGGGCAGATGCAGATGCAGCAGCAATAGCGTTATTGGCCTTCTCAGCTTTCTATCTATCCTTTTTTCATGGTCTGCACGATGTCAAAACTCAAAACAGTCAATCTCATATAAATTGCCCAAAGTTGTTGTACCAGATTCAAAAACAGTAAACTAAAAACATCAAAAATATATACAAGCTTCAATCTGTTCGTATGACTCCATTTCCTCCATAGTTGGAATGTACTCCAACCCCATAATAGCATCAGCCTTCAACCAATTTTGTAGACATATCAATTTTTCAACTGTTTTTGGGTTTAAAGAGCTTCTGTATGGATCTATTACCCTTCTCCCAGTGCTGAAACTTGACTCACTCGCAACTATAGACACTTGTATGGCTAATATATCTCTAGCCAATGATTGCAAGTTGGGATATTACCTCCATTCAGCTTCCACCAATCCAAAATCTTCCAATCATCATTTTCAGCAGGTTTTTCTATAGGGTCCAGCAAATATCTATCAACTTCATGTCCCACCACAACATCGTTATTCTGTTCAAGCTGCCTATTCCAGTCTTCTTGCATAACAACCCTTTTCCCACTAAGAATCCTTGCTTTGCTTCTAGTCTTACTAGTAGCTGTTGCACTAGTACTTGGATCTTTACCTTTGGTCTTGGTCTGTCCACTATGTGGACCATTAGACTGCCCATACAAGTCACACAAGTCTACCACAAGCTGCTTTACTTCGTCACATTTCTTCTTGATCTCCCAATCACACAAATTCAACATTGTATCACACAACCAACTAATGTTTCTCAATTTATACCTAGGATCTAAGACCAAAGCAACTAGGAAGAGTTGGTTCAGGTCATCTAAGTTCCCAAAATACTTGGAATATTTGGCCTTCATCTTGACTGCCATGTTGTACAAGACGTTGTCTGCTTCACTTGAATCAGGCCCTACCCCAATAGAACTGAGATCTTCAAGCTCTGCTTCAATAGTAACAATATCATGGAATGCCTTGTGTGCAGTGGGGGTAAGTGAAGCACTAACATTAAGGGTCACATCGTAGAAGACTTTCAAGAACTTCACAAAAACTGCTGCATTGTCCCAATCTGCATCACTTGGTGGCCCTACCCTTTTTACAGGCACTTTCTTCTTACTCTGATTTTCAGTTTCATCATCATCTTCAACTTCCTCATCTTCATCAAAGTATCTTTTGTACCTTGAATCCTCCTCATCCTTCAATCTTTCAAATGCTTTTTTTTAACTCCAAAGCTGTGTCCAACATAAGAAATGTGGAATTCCACCTTGTTGGAACATCTAAGATGCAAATTTTATTGCATTCAACTTTCTCCTGCTCTACACAACTTTTAAATTCATCCAACCTTGCACCCGAACTTCTAACGTATCTCACAGCATTCCTTATGCTAGCCACTGACCTCTCCATCATATTTAGTCCACTCCTCACAATTAGGTTTACAATGTGAGCCAAACATCTCACATGCATAAACTTACCTCCACAAATCGGTTTTATGTCCCAATTGCACATTTTCTTCCTAAGGTAATCAATGGCATGCTTATTGGCAGAGGCATTGTCAACAGAAATTGTTAAAACCTTATCTATTGACCAATCAACCAAACACTTCTCCAAGATTTTTCCTATGGTTACACCTTGGTGGTTTGGAACCACACAAAAAGCAAGCACTCTTTTGTGCATCTGCCATCCCCGATCAATAAAATGGGCAGTAATTACCATGTAGTTTATATTCTGGCAAGAAGTCCAAGTGTCCGTTGTCAAACACACACAGTGAGACTTCAATTCCCTCCTCAACTCCTCCTTCTTGGCATCATACATGCCTAGGAAGGTTTTGACTATGACTTTCCTACATGGAACTTTAAACAAGGGCACAACAACACTGCAAAAATACCTAAAACCCGATTTTTCAATGAAACTAAATGCAAGTTCATCGACAACTATCATATGAGTTGCAGCTTCCACACAATTATCTCAATGTGTTTCCTAACCAAAGTACTCCCACTAACCAAAGTACTCCCACCTCTTCTACCATCACTAGTCAAAACCTGTTGGCCGGATTCTACATTAACTCTACCAGGGTATCCCTTACACACTATCTCAATGTGTTTCCTAAGAGAAGATGTACCATTTTCATATGAATTGCATGCCAAATGAGTTGGACAATACTTACATTGAGCTCTCTTAGTATGGCCAACCACTTTCTCCACTCCATTGATAGTCTCAATTAAAGGATGATCCTCCTTCGTGAAGTGATCCCATACGTCCGACCTCTGCTTGCCTTTCTTCTTCTCTCCTCTTTTTCTCTTGTCAACAGACCTCCGAGCAGTAGAAGCTTTGGTTGCTTTCGTCGATTTTGGAGCAGCTGCTACTTGTTCTACCGCGGGGTTGTTGCTTGCAACTACAATGTCATTGCAAGCGGATGGTTCGTCATTGGCAGCAGATGGGTTAGAGGAGCTAGCAGATGTTGCGGACATGGAAGTAGATCTCAAAGGCAGCAAGCTGCAAGCGTATGTACAACCTCAATATTTCCTGGCCTGAAATGAAGACGCCAAGCAATTTTGTTAAGCAATATTTCCTAGCCTCAAAACAGATGCAAATATCTTGTTTTCATTAACAGTTAACAAACAACAAATTTCAATCATGACTTAAAAACAAACAAAAAATGATTTTGTAAACAAACAACCAACTGACTCCAATATTAGGCACGGAAAGCCCCTAAAAAAATAGAAACAATTATGCAAAAGCTATAAACTTGAGAGTTCATTTCCTATAATTAATCAATACCATTTGCCCATGTTTTAAGCAGAATCTATACAATTTGAGAAGACCAGAAATGGATAGAGAGAAAACTACCTTTAAAAACTGGGTTTACTGCTCTAGGTACATGCTTCTCCTTGTTGAAGCCACGGCGGAAGAATGAAAGTCAAGTGTCTCAGAGTTTTGGCTGCACAAAATATATAAAAAAAGGATTAGGTTCTTCTATAATCTATACCGCAACAGAGCACTAGCAGTAGTAGCAGTCATATATCATCCCCACTCAAAATGTTAAAATGGGAATCAAATCAGCCATCTTTTTCACGTTGGAGCAAGAAAAACAAAGATGAAAAAGAAAACACTAATGAGATTTGCCTCTGTATATGGAAATGATCGATTGGTAGTAAACTAATCATGTACTATATGAAATGATTGAAATCCATTTGCCTAATTTTAGTATACACTTTCCTTTGGTTAATGCTAACACTACAAATGATGATATTCTCTGCACATTCCTAGAGTTCCAGCACCAGATTAATTCCAAGGTCCAAATTTGTCACAAACTACATGTAGGGTGGTTAACTGAATGTATACCACAGAACTTCCGTGAATATAAACATTCCACAAAGAAGAACCTCATGCTGCAAAGCAAGATATTCAAATTAAACATTCCACAAAGAAGAACCTCATTCTGAATTAAACTAGCTAGTGATCTCCAGCTCGTGATGCACATCCCCCAAATGCATATCATATTACATCCCTACCCACCATAACCAAAACTATTCACTCCAACATACAAACATGGGCTCCTCTAAAAACTTTACCACAATTATTATATGATCTTTGTGAATTATCAAAGTACCAACCATGACCAAGTAATTGCCTAATCAAATCAAATAAATGGGTTGCCAAATTAACCACATAGGATTCCAAATTCAACCAAGTAAACAAAACCCAGTAAGAAAAAACCATCAAAAATTGAAACTTTGAAACAAACAAGAACAAAGTTTGAATTTTTATACCACAAATCTTGATGGGTGCTTCAAGCTCTAACAAATTGGGTTGTTGCAAGAAGATATCTTTAGAGGCAGAGCAGAGTTGTCGGATCTCAGACTCGGATAGCTGCACGCCTGCACCTGCTTTCCGGGTTGGCCTCGAACTTCAAGAAGATGGCTGATGATGTCATCAAGAACCGATTGGTCCATTAGTCAAACTCCTGAAGTCAACGGCTATGGAAAATAATTGAAAGACTGAAACTTGAAGAGAGAAGAAGAAGAAGAAGGAGAGGGAGTGAAAGAAAAGCATGAGACTTTCTTCGGTGGAAACATCCCCCAAACATCCCCAAATCATCAACCAAATCATAATTGAACGCTTACATTGACGGAGGTCGAAGACGGGGCTGTATCAACCAAATCGCAGATGGCTAATGGAACAATCAACAAATTGAAGACGAGATGTTTCTGGGTTCCAGACTTTGACGGCGACCGTCTTGCTCGTCTGGGTTTTGATCGTCTTGCTCGTTTGGGTTAGAGAATGGAGAGTTGGACACACAGAGACTCAGAGAGTGAGCGTTAGAGACAACTAGAGAAATTTTAGGGTTTGATCGAATGGATAGGAATTAGTCAGATCAGATGTTTGCGCCTGATCACATGAGAAGGGGGTCTATTTTACAGAAATAAGCTCGGCCATAATATCCACTTATACACTAACATCTGTATTTCGGTTTCAAGGGGGTTTTAAAAACAAGAACCGGAACTGAACCGAGAAGACTTCACTAGGGACCGAACCGAGGAAAATGTAAATACATATGGCCTAAAACAGAACCGAACCGGGTTTTTCGGTGCGGTTCGGTGCGGTTCCTTCGGTTTTATGGTTTGCCAGGCTAGCCCTAGAACCAAGGATGAGGTCTTTAACTCCACCAAACTTGGACAATAAGTCTGTCAACATTTTCGCTGTATAACCTTAACCCCCAAAATTTTCCCAACGCACTCTTATCACCTTCTCTTCTTCTAAACCTCATGCTTATCCCAATACCACCATTCACCTTCTTCTCGACTCACCCAATATCTCTCTTCGGAGGCATTGCACGATATCTAGCACACTCTTCATCTAACTTCCTCTTCATTCTCTCATCTTGTTCTTGTCTAACTTTGGCATCCCTGTCAAACTTTGCAGCTCGTTATCTTGCTTTAGGATCATAAACCATCTTCTGTCTCTTGGGATCGCATGTCTTTGATCTTTAAGGATTTTGTCCAACACTTCGCGGGCACTTTCATTCTTGAGAACCTCATAGGATCTTTTGAGCCTTTGGAAGTTGGTATTGGCTTGGAGATCACTTTTAGGCCTCTTGTCCGGGTGCAACACAAAAGCCTTTTTAATCTGTTTCTCTGTGAGCTGAGAGCCTTCCTCGCTGGACGACAAACCAAGAACCTTATAATGATCTTTGTCCATAATCTTATTCATATTTATATCTGTTTCTACGTTAAGGAGATACTGACAGAGCTAAGTGGAGGCCGAGTTTTTTATACAAGGTTTTGATTATGTATAAGGTTATATCTATTAGTATTATTACAAATAGGATTCTGTTGTGAATGATAATGACTATTTATGCAATAGGTATTGCTTAATGTATACGATTGACAGACTCGTAATATATGCGATTGACAAACTCGTAATATATGCGATTGACATACTTGTAATGTGCGATTGATTAGTATAGCTATTATGTATTGCCTTTTGTATACATGATGTAACCCTATATAAACCTCATAGTGAGATGAATACAATACATTTTTTCCAATTCTCTACAACACGTTATCAGCACGATACTTTAACCCAAGCCCTAGCCAGGAAAAAAAACCCTAACACCCGAAATTTCTTTCACCAAAAACTGCCGCAAGCTCCTAGCCATACCGTGCACTGCTCCTGCAGCCCTTGAGCACCTATGTGCCTCCTACTGCCCCTGCAGCACGCTCGTTGCTGTGCAGATCAACCAGTTTGCACGCCCAGAAACGTCTTGATCGGGACCTCAGATCAAAATCATTCCTTCATCAAAGTTGTTCGTCTCTGCCTATTCTATCTGACTTCAAAATTTCAGCCATATTGGAGTCGTTTTGAGATCTGTACACCATTCGAAGTGGGAGCTGTTTAGAAGCGAATCTGCTCCGAATTTCAACAAGTTTTAAAGATTAAAGTTCCTGCTTTCTTGTCTTTTAAATTCCTTTATTTTCTGCAGGATTTTCAATATACGAGCATGGGTTCGATTATTTGATAAAGCTGAATTGTGGGGATTCACGCTTAACGAACTAAGAGTGTTCGTATGAACTGAGAGTGTTCATAATGCTCAGACTAAGAGCGTTTGTAACCATCAAATTGTGACCATATTAAAACATTATTGTTTGGTCTAATCCAAAATAGATTCTTGGAAATTGTTTTCTTTGTAGCATAGCTCGGAAATCTTATTATTTTAGTTTTCGTGGAAGTTTAGCTCCGAAACTAATATATCTTCTCTTCTTATTTTCAGGATGTCGAATGAACCTAGACTCGACTTTCCCATGCTTGACTCAACAGGCTCGGATTACCACAGTTGGGTAACCGATGTTGAGAACCACCTCACTTCAAAGGGAATATTACCCATAATCCAGGCACCTAACCCGGATCGTGTGTTCGTGCGAACACCTACAAAGCATGCTCAAGCAGTTATCATGATGCAACGCCATATGGACAAGGCACTCAGATTGGAGTATATGTCGATCAAGGATGCAAGAGAGCTATGGGTAGCGCTAGAAGAGCGCTTTGGCAATGTCCAAGATTCCCTCATCCCTGACTTGAAGGTTTAATGGAACAATCTGCGCTTTGCTAATTTCAAGTCTGTTGCTGAATATAATTCAGAAGCTCTTCGCCTATGGTCCATGTTGAGGTTTTGTGGACAACCTGTCACAGAGCAAGAGCTAATTGAGAAAACTCTCTCCACCTTCCCCGTTTCAGCCATTGTGGTATCAAAGCAATACCGAACTGAAGTCAATGCTGGACGGATCACAAGGTTTCATCAGCTTATCAATCTCATATCTGTAGCTAAGAAACATGGTAACATACTCGTGAGGAATTATAATTCAAGACCCATTGGAACTAAGAGCATTCATGAGGCGAATTATAATGCACCCAAAAGAGGGAGCAAGGAGCGGAACCCTAAGAATAAGGGATATGAGGGACGTATGGGTCCATATAACCACCTTAAGAAGGAAGGAAACCGCAGGTTTGGTGCAAATACACGTGGTGGCAATGCCACACGTGGGAGAGGTGGTCGTGGTATCCCTGGTCGTGGTGGTGGCGCCATGGCTCGTGGTGGAGGCGCCATTGGTTGTGGTGGTGGCGTCAACCCTCCTAGGGAACGCCCACAACGTGCACCTCAATTAAAGGGAGGCAACCACAATGACATGTGTCATCGATGTGGATCAAGTGAGCATTGGTTCAAGCAATGCAAGGCAAGCGAGCAACTAGCTTCAAGATACAGGGCATACAGGGACCTGAGGGAGCAAGAAGTTTACCTTGCAGAAGAAGAAGAAGATGGTGGAGATGTCAATCTCACCATAGAGGACTTCAAAGCTGAAGATGAAGTGCACAAGGATGCTGCAGACTTTGATTAGAATAGTCCTTTTATTTTCCAATAATTTTTGTAATGGCAATATGCCTTAGTCAATAAATGACAATTGTATTAAACTCTTTCTTATATGGTGCACCCAATGAAATATGATGTCTAGGAAAGTCATTGAGATTAATGGTACTTAAGAGAGCCTCGCTCCACCAACATCTCTCTCTACTTTCCTGGTCATATTTGATTGGAGTTACCAAACGGATAGAGTGACTACAATGTGTCTTAGTTTGATTTTATTTTGGATTAGACTTTTTGGGACCTTTGATGTAATCATTGGCTATCTTTATTAATAAAGTATCGTATTATTATTCGATGTCGTGGACATGTTTTAATTCCGAACTTTATTATTTCAACAATATGTTTCCTGGAGAGTTGGAATGCCTTGTTGATAGTGGCACCACACATACTATATTGCGACATAGGCAACTATTTCTATGGATGACGCCTAGTCGATCTTCTGTGACTACGATGACTGGACCATCACAATTGATTCATGGTCGAGGACCAGCTCAATTTATGTTGCCAAATTGCACAAGTATTAATGTCACCGAAGCTCTATATGCTCCTAGGGCTGGAAGAACCCTATTGAGTTTTAAAGATATAAGAGCCAATGGTTTTCATGTGGAAACACATTGTGAGAATGGACAAGAGTTCCTTTGCATCACCTCTAATGACTACGGACATAAACGAGTATTAGAGAAACTTATGTGTCGCTCTAGTGGGTTGTATGCAACCACTATTCAAATTATTGAATCCAACCATGTCATGAGAGATGACTTATGGGATTCTGACACATATAGGCTTTGGCATGACCATTTGGGACATCTAGGTTGTGATATGATGATTCGTATATTAAAGACTTCACACGGACATCCATTTTTCAAAACGAAAAGAAGTCAGAACCAAAATTCGATCCAAGGTAGGGCTGGCGCCGCCTACCCCCTGGGGCCCAAAAGTGGTATTGACGCCACCAATACCTCCTTGGTTCATTTTTCTACTTCTAAAGTCAATTGTGACTTCGTGGTTCAACCGGATACTTCCCTGGTTGCTTCTAAAGCCCATCTTTCTTTTTGCAAAGCCTGCTCTTGATAGGAGCATAATTTTTTATATTTATATTAATATTTCCTGGCATTTTGTCACGCTATTTCTCTTAATAGAAATTATTAATGTTTGTTTTATTTTTTTTGGATTCTTGTGGAGTAAAGGAGAAAATAAAGGAGAAAAGACCCATGAAAGGCGAAATCAGGAAATCCGCCTGTGCAGATCAGTCAACTTCGACAGAGCACTGAGAGCAGCTCAGAATGAACCAGATAATGATCTTTATATTTTTGAAAAGCCTCGGATGTCTAGTTTCCACAGCTTTTTACGGTTCATCGATATCATTTTCTAGAAGAAGTTATGGCCGATTTAGTACAGGAATGTCAAGCTGCGCGTGAATCTGGTTTTTGACGGGAATTTATATTTACATGAAGATTCTAGAGTCTATGACGTCCAAAGGCTTTCCCAATCATACTTGGATACAAATTGGAGATGATGACTCAATCTTGATGACATGGAATTATTTTATTGGCTTGAAAGTAATTAAATTGTACACCAATCGAAGGAAACCTCAAGCAACTAAGGAAGGTTTGCAAAGCAGAATTGGAGAAGGAAACTAGGGTTGTATCCCCTATATAAAGAGCCACTGCAGCACCTTGAAAAAGGACCAAACCCTCCACCTTCTCTTCTACCTCTCTTTCTTGTTCCTCCGCCACTACTAGAATTTTGTTCATATACATCAGTCCAGAACCGATGTGAAAAAAAAATTAGACCGATGTCTTAGTGGGTGTAGAGAAAGATAAAAAAAATCAGACATTGGTCAGACACCGATATCCATGACCACAATGCACATCGCTCTTAAAACACAAATCGATGTATAATCGTTATAATCATCATAATTTTGTATGTTAACTATATTTAAATCTTTATATTTTCATATTTCATGCTTAATAAAGTATATGTCGAACAATACCTACGTGAACATTTGCATCGAATTCTATTTTAGAAGTGATGTCTCGAACCCTTGTAGATATCAGTTTCCTTAAATTATTGTTTCTTCTTGGCCATTTTTACGTGTAGCTTGCGATATTATTTTCCTAGGAACGATGTCTGTATATTTAGATGTCATCGGTTTTGTTTTCAGGAATGATGTTTCCTTTCACATAGAACATCGTTTTCATTTACGTGGAATGATGTCCAATGGTTTTACATACATCGCTTGGTGTCACATACACCGATGTTTTGTTCTATTGTAGACATCGCTTTTTTTTTTTACAACCGATGTTCTACATCGGTTTACTTTGTGGCATGTGATGTGTGCATTGACAATAGATTACGTTTTGGTGTTTAAAAATCGATGTGCACTGGTTTTTGGTACATCGGTTCTGTAGACACATTTCGACCTACTGATTATCTTAAGACATCAATTTTCATTTTGGTACCAATTTCTAATCTCTAAACTGACTTCGTTTTCCTTGGCATTACTGTTTTGTTATGCTTTCATATAATTCTCTTCATTTTGACAAGAATGATGTGCAAAGTTTGCATGTAGCTGCTACTGGGAAAAGAAATGCATTTCTCATCATCTAAAAATTGGGGCTATTTCCATTAATTTTCTTTCCAAATTCTCCAATTCAACATATTTCACAAAATAAAACCCCACAACCTACATAGGCTAGCCTAGCAGCATATGAGCAACAATGTACAAAAGTTCTACACCAAAGTTTGCTTCACTCACTAAAAACTAGCCTTAGTCAAAAATCATCTTGGTATTCAAAAGTACTCCTACACGAAACCTTGTAAATAATCAGCTACTTCAATGTGCACCTCGTCGATTTGATTTTGGCTATATGATTTACGCGTCTTTACCGCCTACTAGAAATGTATAAACAACATATAAGTCACAATGATTGGGTAAACAAGCATATATTTAATTAAACCAAAATGTTCTTTGAAATATAATGCATATACCTTGGTAGAAAATGAAAGTGTCTCATCCTCTATAATCTCTTTCATGTATCGCATAACATAATAGCCACACTCAACTCCACCCGGTTGTTTAGGTACGCCCTATTTATTGAAGGTAGTCAATTAGACAGGCATTGACATATTAGATCTAATGTATTATCCAAGCCAAACACATGTATAAGTCTCACCGGAAGCGATTTCACTTTAGGTAGTTTGTTGACCATACCAGTTTCAGCATTGAAGGTTTTCACAACACTGCACAACCATTGTCATTACCCAATTTAAATGCCACTTGGTCGAATATGTTAAAGAAAAGCTCAATATATATAATATATTACTTACTTTATCAGCGAGGTCTCCCAAACTTGATAATGGACTGGTTTTGGCAACGGATCCAACATGTAGATTTCACCCTCCCATAAGATAGTTAATATCCAATGCTTCCTGCAATACAAATCAAGCCCAAATTGTTGAAAATATAAAAGTAGCTAAATAATATTAAGTTTACTAACAATGCAGCAGCATTACCCCGGATTGTAAGGCATAAAGAAAATACGATCAGATTTTCCCTCTTTTAACCGATCAACTAAGTACCGTACAAAGTCCGGTCTTTCACAATTATATGTCGCTGCCGGATCAACAATAGCAAAGGTGTCCAATGCATATCTTTCCGTGAGAAGTTCATGCAAGTACCTGCGTCAAAAGGTAAGACATGAAATTGCTTGCAAACGCATTTCCAAATGCAGCAAAACCCCATAATCCCATATCACCTTTCCGCACATAACCATTTGGTAGACTACAATAAATATGTTCTACTGCATTACATCACACTAGTACAAAAATTGAATCAGACGACGGCTAAAAACTGTCGTCTGATGCGGAGCTGACTGTCGTATATCTCGCTGCCGTCTGATGAAACATGATTTAGAGAACCGTCGTCTGAAGAACTCGGCATCCATGTCGACAGGCTGTCGATAGCTTGTCGACATCATTAACTGTCGTGTGAACGTCACTCAGACGACGGGCAACTTAAGAACCCGTTGTGTGATTGTGATTCAGAAGTCATTTTTTTTCTAATAACCGTTGTGTGACTGTTATTCACACAACTAAAACATTGATAGCATCCGTGATCTGTATTACTCTCACACAACAGTTTTTATTATATGGCTGTTGTGAACATTGTGTACGTACAATAGAAAAAGATATGTTTGCTTTCACATGACATACAAAAAACATGAGAAGAAATTGACCAAATTAACAGTAACTGATCAATATATAGAAGAAATTGTTATGATCCACATCATGCACCAAAATGGATTGTGCAAAGGTAATCTTTTATCCACAAAAGAAGTACATCTAATACTACTTCTTTTCTTTCAATTTGGGTCTTTGGAGGAGGGGCTGGCGTAGCATCTGGGGAAGATTGGAGGGAACTAAGAGGTTCTCGTCTCACAGACTCTTCCAAAGCTTGGACCATATTTTTAGCTGACTCAGCAAACGATGCCAGCTCTTGCTTCTGTAACCTGCATTCAGAGATGGCGTTTTCATTGTCAAAATTAGCAACTTACAACATTGAAACCAACGGTAGCCAAAACAAGGAAAACCAGATCAAACAACAGGAATAAAGGTTTAATGTTTCTCTCTATATAAGATGGTTTGTTCTTCTTAATTTCTGTTACAGATTATATCTAACCCAGCAAAAGAGAATGTCCTCTCTTTCACCAACTGAGACCCATTTGTAATTTTACAGGTATTGCTGGGAACTCGTCGGCCTTTTCTAACATAATTACGACTTTATATTTTATCTTATTAGTTGGCTGAAAGGTATGCTATGAAGGTTCTCCTGGAATGCACGACATCTTTAAAAATAAAATTAAAAATAAAGAAGAAGCAAAAGGATGTAAGCAACTAGGCACTGATAAAAGCAAACAGCTGGGGAGTCGAAGCAAATTTGCATGGAAGGTGACATAGTTAACATATTGATGTTAGAAAAGGGCCTCTTGAAAAGGCTATATCTTACTCCAGTTCCCTCTTCTCCCCTTCTCATAAGATCCACTCAATACAACAAACAAAAACCATTCAACAGAAATGTGAGAAGCTCGGTAAGCAGATCCATTGACAGAGATTTGGATAAATCTCACAATGGCCGGCCAGTAAACTTCTCAACCATTCGATTTGGCTACAACCAATTTGGCAATTCAAGATCAAGGGTACTTACTTTTGTTCAAACCCTTCTCTTGGTACATGTAGCTCCATAAAATCAACTCTTTTCAAAAACAAAAAAAACATATAAATAGTTGAACATTAAAAGAAATGTGAGAAGCTTGGTAAGCAGATCCATAGACAAAGATTTACAGAAGTCTCACAGTGGCCAGCTAGTAAACTTCTCAAAATTTGATTTGGCTACAGCCACTTTGGCAATTCAAGATCAAAGGTACTGATTTTTGGTTCAAATTCCTTCTCTTGGCACATGAAGCCTCATAAAGAACTCTTTTTCAGAACAGACACCCATAAAAAGCATATATCCACTTGAACAGGAAGTAAAGCTTCTTTCTTCTAATAATTCTACTAATTTCTCAACTCTGGTTCCAGTTGTGTTTTGATTCAGGAGGGCTAGATTTATGTGGGTGGGTATATATTATCTTATTGTTATAAACATTGGTAAAACACCAATCATTTTATTGCACTGCGGCAGACAAAATGTATTTTGCATCTTAGACCATGCAGTGGAGAAAAACTGAATTTTAATATGCATAAATATGACTGCATATTCATGCGAGTGCATTTGTGCTTGCAAGAACTAAAGCAATTTCAAGAGATATCATACATGCCATTTAATTTTGAATTGGTACAACCAATCAAACACAAAAACAATGTTGAACACAATCAAACAACAAGTTTATATTTTGAATTGAAAAGATAAAATCTAAGACTGCTTTGTGAGAAACTACTGATGTCATTACAACACTAATGAATTCAAAGGAAAGCTTCCGTAACCCATTCAGTTACAGAAGCTCTGTCTATTGATTGAAAAGATAAAATCTAAGACTTATCCACACAGCATGCTCGCAATGCAAGATATGCCTAAAATTTGATTGTACCTAACTGGCAGGCTTAAACACTTTAACATATTTCATACAAACGCAGCACACCCCTTGTTTCAATTAAAATCACACACAGCAGAAACTTGTAATATTTTCAGAATGTCAACCAATAAGCAGAACAAACACAATATTCAACTTCCACAAGATAAAAACCAATTCCAAGGTTCAATCTAGAAAATAGTCCAAACTATAGGAGACTAAACAAGGAGAAGGCTGAGAATTTGATTACCTGCTGTTGATGGCATCAATCTCATGAAGTGAAACGCAATGCACAACCTCCTTATGCTTCTGCAACTCCCCATCAGGACCACTGCACTAACTTAACACTGGGTCCCATGGCATCATAGTCCCTAAACCTAGAAAATGACCTACCGACCTTGGTGATCTTCCCATATGCTTTGTCAATGGCGACCTTGGTGATCTTCCAAGCAAATTTAGGTATTTAGGCCAATTGTTAGATGCTAAAGCTTGGGGCTTATTAATTGGTTTGAATGGCTTTGAATTGAAATATTACCAAATTGGAAACTGAATTGTACTCTTCAATCCTGGTAAACCTTGTTCTGCATAGAGACATTGAGTCCCATCCTCTTGGGGAATCTCATAATGCAACTGTAATGCTCATTCCCTTGCTGAGACTGGTTGGAGCATGACCATGGTGTTATCTTGTAATGCTTATAAATCTGTTATCTCTCCATATTTCCCAAAATGACTGCAATAGAGATTCAAAGAAACATCACTTTAGTTCCAGACCATGGCAGAAGAAAATCGATTAAATAAGTAAAGAACAAATCAACAAATGAAATTAATACCTCAAAAGTTCGCTTCTGTCATAGATTGTGGGATCCTTGCAACTTAAATCCTGGTAACTTTTCTTGCAGATGCTCTCATCTCTTCCTGCAAACAAAAAATATTAGCACAAAAAGTTTATGCTACTGAAAATAAAATGAAACATACATACAATCACAAGTAACCAAGATAAAAAAAAATTATGAGAGTAGCATTTCAAAAATACTAATGCACAAGACTTTGAGAACCTTTGGGGTAGCCGCTTTAACTTCCAACATTCGATTACCAAGAAAGTTCTCACTTGATGACACACTCTGCAGCTAGAAAGATGTTAGCAATTAGGCATTTTGATATAATGAAAGTGGATCTAACCAGAAGCTATAAGACAACTCAGCTTGGCATCTTCAGCTGATGCAAACTTTACATATCCAAATCCACGAGATCGGCCAGTTGACCGCTCCTAAAAGTCATGGAAACAAAAGTCATAATAGATACTTCTGAGGTCCTGACATAAGAGTCAAGAATGCAAAAATGCATCAAACTCAGAACATTATGGAATTAATTTATTTCACAGACTACATATTTCAACGTAATCCACACAAGTATCTAGTACAGTGGCATAAAAGACACAATTTTCATCCAGATTAGTAAACTAAGCCCCAAATAACAATGCAAGGTACAAAAAGTAACAATCTTGGACTAAAGGGTTGAGTATTGGCTAACCTTCATTACAATACAATCCTCTAATTCCACATATTTGCTCATATACTCTCTCAACCCGTCTGTATCAATATCCCATGGAATGCCCAAAACCTGAAACACAATCACAAAAGTCAAATGAAACCAATCAATAACCAATCCCTTCATCCATTCCAAAACCTATAAATCTATAACCCATTATTGATTCAGAAACCCTACTGCAGCAAAACAGAGAGTAAAGCAAGTGTTGGATTCAAAGCACATGCACCTTGATCTATATGAAAATAATTATTTCTAGGATTTTACTTTTTATCAAGGGAAAATTTTCAGATTCACCAAAAGGAACATGAAACACCTAAAGCATCCATATACCCAAGTTTCCACCATCTAGAAAGAAACAACACTAAAAGCCATAGCAGTCATCATCCAGGTACACAACTAAACCCAGATTACCTGAATGACCCATTTCAATTACCAGAGGCACGAACCCTTATATTCCCAACTACTCGAACTGAATGCTCGTAATCTCGCCATAGCTCAGCTTCTTCAAACCTGGAGCTCTGACAGTGACGGGAACCAGCTGTATGTGTACTCGCTTCACCTTCCCGGTGTTAGGCTTGTGGGTCCGATTCCACCCAACACGCTCAGGCGGCTGAGTCAGCTCCGAGTTCTGAGTCTTCGCAGATTTCACCAATAATGCTTCGCTCCAAGGGAATTGCTCGATCTGGAGAGGCTGAATCGGCTCGATCTCAGTTCTAACAACTTCACCGGCTCAATCCCATTCACGGTCAACAATCTCACGCAGAGAGATGAGATTGGTTAGAGAGAGAATGAGGGTTTTGGCTAGAGAGTGAGGGTTTTGGTTTTGGGTCTGTTGAGAGTGAGGCGAGGTCGAGAGGGGGTTTTGGTTTTGGGTCAGTTTTGTTATTTTTGTTATTTTTTTTGCTTAAGTACGTGTTAGGGTTTCAGCCAGGTTTTTAAATTTGGAATTGTCTCCTATCAATATGACTCCCGACGTTTGGGGAGTTGGAGAAAAATGGTGGTGGGAAATCTCCTTCCTTTCTGTCAAACTTTTGATCAGACCATAGTTATATTATTTCTCATCGTATGATCAATACATGTTGGACAAAATTTGGGGTTTCATATGGGGTTTAGCACCACTTACATGGTGGGAAACTTGGCGCTCAATTTTTTTAAGGGTCACACAACAGTTTTTATCTTAAACGTCTTCTGAACTAATTTCTAAGTCCCTATCAAACGACTGCTCTTACAAAAATGACGTCTGAAAAAAAAAATTCAATCACACGACAGATAATTGTATAGCGTCGTCTGATTCAATTTTTGTAGTAGTGTCAAGACCATTACCAAGCTGTAAAAGAAAAATAAAATCATTAACTCAATGTCTTATTGTTGAAGCTTATCCCATATATGCTACTATAACTCCTTGACCAATCCACTGCATCTCTAACAGATCAATCACATTCTCAGTCAAGATAAAGAGTTGCTTGGGTAAGCCAAACACTTGGTCAGATAGAGGAATTCTTATTGAGGTCCCCGTTTCTTTCATGATAGTTGTTGCATGTTTATACAACAACGTTCACTGTTTTCAAATAGAGGTCTCTCGGCATCCTCAACAAACTTATTAAACTCATATGACTCCTCATCACAATCACCCTCATTGAAGGCTGCTTGACACATATCAACAGTTTCAGACCCAACTTGATGGTTTTGGGGCAGGCCAAAACCACCAGGCGCAGTAGCACAGGAGGACAAAGAGGGTTCTCCATGCCATATCCAGGTTGTGTAGCTCAAACTAAAGCCGTAATCATACAAATGGCCCCTAATGACTGTAATAGACTTTTTTTTTGAAGTTTACACATCTTGAACAAGGCCAAGGAATTCTTTTACGGTTACTAGCATTTTCTTCAGCAAAAATCAAAAAATTCTCCACACCCAATTGGTACTTTAAAGTATCCCTATCTTCATTAATCCAAGATTTATCCATTGCTGAAACATCATGAAAAAGTAAATTAATTTAACCAATCAAAACTGGACAGCAAACCATGGTCGAATTACAATTTGTTCAACACTTCATCTACAAATTCAAGACTGATTTTCAACTTGCCACACAGTTCATGCACAAATAAAAGACTCAAAATCATCACTTCAAAAACTTCATACACAAATCATCAACTGAAAATTAGCTAAACACTTCAAACAGTTTATAAACAAACCAGAGCACAAGAGTTGGGTGGCTAACCTGAACAGTCGGATTTCACCACTCAACAGTAGTTTCGCCTTGAAGACCCGCTCTTAACCTGCTGCTCCTTCCAACCAACTTGGTATCTTACAATTCATTGAGATAAGCAACATCAAATTATTGCAATATTAAAATCGAATAGGACTTTACTACAGCTACATAAGATTATGAAAAAAATAGAGTCCAATGATAGTGCAGTTCATTCTTTTAATTCATACTGCACCTCTATATACTACTCAGCATATTTATTCATTATAACAAAATAATTGCTATAAAATAGTGTACGGACCATACCGATTATATGATCCAATTTATTATTAGACCATAAAAGAGACATTGACGAGCAAAGAAACATTTATTCAATAAATTGACCATAAATAATTGCATATGTATTCAATTAATTTATGAGAATTATTTCACTTACAAACAAACAGTGACGAGCAAAGATAGAGCTTACCAATAAGGCAAGAGTAAGGAAGTTGAAGACGCTTCCAATGTTAGATGCTACCCGCAAGAAAATAGAAACCTGAAAAATGAGTGCATAAATTAATAATTAAATCAAACACACATGGAAAGGGGACTATTCTCTTAGAGCATCACTCACTAAACCTGAAAAGGGTAATGGGCACCTAAACCATATACAAAGCCTAATAACAACATTACTGGGCAAAATTGACTTTGCTTGGGAAGTTATAAGCACCCAAATACCTCAACTGAATTATAGGATAGATATAAATTCCACAACTAACCATGTCTAAACTGAACAAGAACCCAATAGAGCTAATAAGATCCCAAGTACAAAGATTTCAGAACCCATTATCTAGTTGTAAGTTTTAAAACAAAACAAAAAGATTTGAGACCAGCTCAAGACAAACGAGATTTGTTAGATACTTTTGGTTCAACCTAATAAATGAGACATGTATTGGGTTACGGATTAAAAAAATAGTAGAGAAAGACTAAAGGCATGTGTACACAAAACAAATACAGCAACATTCTTCTCTTTGTTCTACACCAACAGTCAACATTGAATGAAGACTTACCATCAACACGTGCAATGGTTGCTTCTCATTTATGCCAGGCTTGACAAAGGAAAGATCCAAGTTGCCTAATGCAAGCTGTTTCAATTCTTGCAACTGCATAATTTGACACAGGTGAGTTAGATAAAAATATCCACAGAACACAGCAATAGGATAAGAGGAATGCAAAAGCATGTGAGTGACGAACCTAAAAGAAATGCAAAGTACTGAGAAGGAAAGAGAAAAAGAAAAAAAAATAACTCCACAGTAACAACAGATGAAGAAATCAAAAGCTGCAAAGGTAGGGTTGAGCTGTTAGGAGCAAACACAACAATTAAAGAACTATAACTCCATAACTCATCTTTTAGTCCCTGACTATTTGTTTCAGTCCCATATTGCTTCTTCACACTTAGAGACAGAAGATGCTATGGAAACAATGCAAGTTCTAGCTACAGCTTTAGTTCCTTAATTTGAGATTGAAAACTAATAACTTGTAAGTGAAAATCCATTAAATGACTTAAGCTGCTAACCTAAGCTAAGATTTACCCTAAACATAGCCCACCATAACTACATAACTCGCCATCAGACAAACACATTGCACCTACAATAATTGAAAAATTCAATCTTTTCGTATTTGTTTTATAAAGGCTCCATCTTTTGGGGAAAGTAAAGACACTCAACAAATTGTTTCAACCAAAGTGAACATCTTTGGCCAAGAATGAACCAATAACAATCAAATAAGTTCAGAGCATAGACTGAGCAGCTATCAAAACAGAAAAAACAGAAGAATGAGAAAAGCAATAATTGGATCTGCGACTGGGATATGCTCAACTATCCAATACTACCTACATTTGGACACAGTTGTAGGATTACAATTTATAGACATTTCAAATTTCATTTTTTAATTGCATAATTAGCTTTGAAACCTTTACCAAATACAAATAGTCCTTAATCTCCTAACCACTGTCCTTATATACAACACATATTCGGATTCTACATATTCGAATTCATTACTAAAGTTAATTCAGGCAAAGCAAAAACATATTGATATTCAGATATTCAACAAACAAATAAGCTTGCAAGTCAACAAGTTCTCAGCCATTTCGAATTGCTAAGCAAGCTATAACACAGAAGTACAAATTTTTGCAGCAACAAAATGCAGAGGGAAACAGAACACAATTCAGAAAACTCACCAAGAATCTGAAAACAAAGAGAAACAACACCTTATTTGCACCAAGGTAACATCGGGTTTGCCAGAAATATCACAACAAAAACCCAGAAAACTATCTAAACTCCAAACCGGAAGCTAACATCAACTACTTACTCAAAACTCCAATACAAAACCCACATAGATTCAGTGCCATTACAATATCCACTGAGCAGTACCTGAAGTGGTCGAGTTAAGAGAGAAATCCTTCAGGGAGCGACCACATTTCGATAGAGGAATCCGTTGGGATTTTCTTCAAACTCGAGTTGCACGCGGCCCTGTATTACCAGTCGGTCAATTTGGTACCAACTTCATCAAAGTTGGCTACTTTGTATCTGAAGAACTTGATAAAAGTTGGACAACTTGATACTAAAAAAATCATACTTACAAAGATTACTTCTTCTCCTTAAAGTGTCCAGATCTGCACATTCGAGAGTCGCCCTGTATTACCTAGTGACCTCCCGGTCATTCTTTGAAGCCACTCGCGCTGAATCGTTGCAGATTTCTTGTAGTCGTCGAGCTTCTATTCCAGAGACTAAGACGGAACAACGCCGTTTAGAAAAGCCTGGATGATGTCCTCGTCCTCCTCGGAGCACAATGCTTGGTCGGTGTCGACATTCTGGGATTCGCAGGGGGAGATGGGCAGCGAGAGTTGATGAAGGGCAGCAGCGGACGTCGTCGTCGTCGTCGTCGTAGTGGGAGGCGCATAAGACGAAGGACTGGATGAAGGAGGCGATCGACGAGGGTAACAATGGCGGCGAGTTCGACGAAGCTTAGGGTTGAGTTTTGGGAGGAGCCGAAGTAAATGGGTTCAGAATGGAGGTTCAAAGTCGAGACTGAGCTTAGCCGCTTAGGGTTTCTATTTTAGTTTTGGGGTCGGGCTGGGTGCTTTTTTGGTTTAAGTGTGAAAATTTTAAGTTTCAGTACCCGCGTCCTTGAATTAATTAAAAGACTTAGCGCGTCCACGAAAATGAGGCTCCCGCAAATTTTAAAACAAAACTTTTAACACCGGTCATTTTAAGAACTGATGTTAATGGTATTCATTTAAATCGGTTTTTCTCTAAAACGATGTTAACCTACTTTTTTACATCACGTGCAAGTCTGACCGATTTAAATGATGTGATGTCTATGAACAGAATTCTAGTAGTGCGCCACCATCTTTTTTCTTTTTCTCTATTTTTATGTATAACTAAATTACTTTTGTTAGGGGCGAGTTTTGAAGCCCTAAGATATGTTTTTGATAATATTTTGATTCTTAGTTTTGAAACTACTTTGTTGTGAATTTGTTTATTTGGTTTTGGTTTACAGATAACTCTTGCATGTTTATGTTTTATGAATGCGCACATAAAATATTATGATCATGTGAGTGAGGCCAGAAATAAGTATTTTAATCTCCTAAACGGTTAATAATGCTTGTTTCAATGGTAGTAAAACCTATAGGACAATAGGTGAAACCAAATAAAAAGGATTGCATGCTAGGTAGGCGTTCCACACTAGTTTTGCATACTTGTTTCGATCAAACTTCCACATATGCTTAATGCTTAGAATAAATTATTGATAGGATAGCGTTCTATACCTTGATTGTTTATTCTAAAGGCTTAGTAATGGTGCGTTTATCTTGCTTAAGTAATCTAGGGAAGTAATAAGAACTTATGCATGCGTTCATGGTTTGTTCTTGATTGAAACATTTTCATGCTTTGGTAATTGAAACTAGGATAACAAATTTGTCTTGAGCATGTTTTGGTGGTGGATTTCCGAATCTCTAACATCTTCATTCATATCATTGTAAATCCCGCATTGTTCATATGTTTTACTTTAATTTCTACGTTAAAAAACCCAAAACTCCCCTTTTTATAATTCACTGTTCATACATTCTTTCATTATTTTTGTACATACTTATATTCATACTTTGATTCTTTATGTAATTACTTGTGTACCCTCAATCTCCGGCTTGAACGATCCCTACTTATTATATACTAACAACTACATTTTGCAGGGTTAAGTTGAGCATCTATTTTGGGCGTATCAGCTCTTTAGCAAAATTAGGATCGAGACCATCCTATGTAAAGGACACTAAGGAAAATATTCCATTCTTACAAAGAATCCAAGGTGATATTTGTGGACCTATTCAACCAACTTGCGGACCATTTAGATATTTTATGGTGTTGGTTGATGCATCGACACGATGGTCACATGCATGTTATGCTATTGTCCACAAGAAATGCTGTATTTGCTAAACTCCTAGCACAAATCATTAAATTAAGGGCTCACCACCCTGATCATCCCATTAAGTCAATTAGTCTTGACAATGCTGGAGAGTTTACATCAAAAACGTTTGATGACTATTGCATGTCCATTGGGATTGAGGTTGAACACCCTGTTCCTCATGTTCACACCCAAAATGGTCTCGCAGAAGCTGACATTAAAAGACTTCAAATGGTCGCTAGAGCATTGGTTATGCGCACCAATCTCCTTGTTTCTGCTTGGGGCTATGCAATATTGTATGCAACTGTGCTTATTCGTCTGAGGCCTACTGCCACTCAACCATTTTCTGCGTCCCAGATGGTTACTGGATATGAGCTTGATGTCTCACACTTACGCATATTTGGGTGTACAGTTTATGTGCCAATTGCGCCGCCACAGCTCACCAAAATGGGTCCTCAAAGACGATTAGGCATTTATGTTGGATATGACTCTCCAACCATTATCCGCTACTTAGAACCCTTGACAGGCGATGTATTTACCGCTAGTTTGCGGATTGTCACTTTGATGAGACAGTCTTCCTGTCGTTAGGGGGAGATAGGAATAATAATGTTCAACGGGAATGACAGGAATTGTTGTGGTCTGTCCCCACTTTGTCTCATCTTGATCCCCGAACCGCACAGTCCAAAATTGAAGTACAGAGAATTCTCGATCTTCAGAACGTAGCAGACTCTATGCCTGATGCGTTTTCTGATATCTCTAAAGTGACAAGATCACATATACCTGCTGCAAAAGTGCCTGCAAGGATTGATGTCCCTAAAAATCATGGACATGGCGCCACCCCTAAGGGTATTGGGCATGGCGTCGCCACCACTAATAGTGATGGCAATGTGGCTCAAGCCGGGCTCCCAGCAAGGAAACGTGGGAGGCCCAAATGTTCGATGGATTCTCGCCCGAGAAAGAAAGCGAGTTTGGCACAGAAAGATCAATTAATCATCGACATAAATAACCCATCTCATGAAGATATTCCGGATTATGGTTATGTCCAAGAGACATCATTGGGGGACGCTCCAATGTTAGAACCAATTCCAGGGAATAGGGAGATCTCCATGAATTACACTAGTGTACATGAAACGTTGAATCGAGATTTTATTATCCTTGATGATGTGTTTGCATATTCTATTGCTCAAGGAATTATATAACACGATGATATCGAACCTCGCTCCTTTGAAGAATGTCAACGAAGAGCAGACTGGCCTAAATGGAAAGATGCGATCCAGGTTGAATTGGATTCACTAACAAAGAGACAGGTATTTGGGCCTATAACGCTGATACCCCCAAGTATAAAGCCTGTTGGCCATAAATGGGTTTTTGTTAGAAAGCGTAATGAGAAAAATGAGGTTGTTAGATACAAAGCCCGCCTTGTGGCGCAAGGTTTCTCACAACGCCCTGGAATCGACTACGAGGAGACATATTCTCCAGTAATGGACATTATAACGTTCCGCTACCTTATCAATTTGGTAGTTTCCGAAAAACTTGACATGCAGCTTATGGATGTGGTTATAGCATATCTCTATGGGGATCTAGATTCAGAGATATATATGAAGGTTCCAGATGGACTTCAATTACCCAAGTCAAGTGGCTCTAAACCACGGAGCGCGTTTTCAATAAGATTGAGACGCTCACTATATGGATTGAAACAATCCGGATGGATGTGGTATAACCGTCTAAGTGCCTACTTGATTGGGAATGGATATGTCAACAATGAAATATGCCCATGCGTGTTTATAAAGAGGACAAGTTCTGGATTTGCAATTGTAGCAGTTTATGTCGATGACATGAACCTAATTGGAACTCTAGATGAGTTAAATGAAACTGCTAAGCTGGAAATCCAAATTTGAGATGAAAGATCTTGGGAAAACACGGTTTTACCTCGGACTAGAACTCTAGCACTGTAGTGATGGGATTATGATCCATCAGTTAGCATATACTCAAAAATTATAAAGGCGCTTTAATGAAGATAAAGCAAAGCCTGTGAGTACTCCCATGATCGGTCGTAGTCTTGAGCCTGAAAAAGATCCGTTTCGTCCAAGGGATGAGGACGAAGACTTATTAGAGGCTGAAGTGCCCTATCTAAGTGCAATAGGCACATTATTATACTTAGCTCAATGCACAAGACAGAACATCTCATTCGTAGTGAACTTTTTAGCTCGACACAGTTCTACGCCAACACGCCACCATTGGATTGGCATAAACACAATCTTTCGATGCTTGAGAGGTACGATTGATATGAGCTTGTTCTATCCCTACAGAGAGAATAGAAATAACGGAAGTGTGGGATCGGACTCCACAAGGCAAAACGCCACCTTCCGTGCTCCTCCTCCCTTCCATCAAGATGACAATGATGTCTTGATGGGTTTTGCTGATGCAGGGTATCTCTCTGACCCTCACAAAGGTCGCTCCCAAACGGGTTATGTCTTTACCATGGGATGCACTGCGAAATATTGGAGGTCTACAAAGCAGACCCTTGTTGCTATTTCCTCAAATCATGCAGAGATTAGCGCTCTACATGCAGCCGTGCGAGAATGCATATGGCTAAGGTCTGTAGTTAGACACATTCGAGGAACTTGTGGTTTGAAGTCTACCACAGATGAACATACATGCATTTATGAAGATAATGCAGCTTGTATTGAGCAAATGAAGTTAGGTTTCATCAAAGGCGACAACACCAAGCATATATCGCCTAAGTTCTTTTACAATCAGCAACAACAAACACTTCTAAATATTGAAGTGAATCAAATCCGTTCAGAGGATAATGTAGCGGACTTGTTTACCAAGTCGTTACCTAAATCCACCTTCGAGAAACATGTGAAGAGCATCAGATTAAGAAAGTTATCCGAACTCCCATAATTGTAGAAATCAGGGGGAGACCTTGACATCAGGGGGAGGTATGATGTCTACATGTTCGATCTCGAAGAGTGAAGGACGTGTTGTGCTCTTTTTGCCCTTCGACCAGGGTTATTTTTGTCCCACAGGGTTTTTGTTACCTGGCAAGGTTTTCAGTGAGGCAACGATCAAAGTGTCATCACCGAGTTTGAGTGGCACAAGGGGGAGTGTTGAAGGATGTCGACTACTCCACATTCACGCGCGTTGTGCTCTTTTTCTCCTTCGACCAAGATTGTTTTTCCCCACAGAGTTTTTATTACTTGGCAAGGTTTTTGACGAGGTAACTTAGAAGCGCATAGCAGAGGCAACACTATTGACATGGAATATCTAAAGGGGAGTGTTGTGAATGATAATGACTATTCATGCTATAGGTATTGCTTAATGTATGCGATTGACAGACTCGTAATGTATGCGATTGACATACTTGTAATGTGCGATTGATTAGTATAGCTATTATGTATTGCCTTTTGTATACATGATGTAACCCTATATAAACCTCATGGTGAGATGAATACAATACATTTTTTCCAATTCTCTACAACAGATTTCTATTATTAAAATTGCATCCAAACTTATTGCTTTAACGTACAGAGCGTTCAAACTCCTAAGCTTCATTTTTCAACTGATTCATAATGGAGATAAAAAGATATATAATTCTCTTCTAGTGGCAGAGATGTGAAGAAGCTTTTGATAATTGATTTGAAGTTTAAGGTTGGTCCAGAGATATCATTTTTGCAAAAGAGAAAACTAAATGGCATGTATGATGACTCTTAAAGCAAAACAAAACAAGAATGTGAACAAGATTCAGGCACCAACAATGTACTAACCAAGCAAAGCGCTAGCTCCTCCTTAGCTACTCCACTTCCCAGAATTTGAATCCATCATCAAACAACACAACCGGTCGAATGTAACAAAATCATAAAGCGACAGCTAGCTGTAGAAAATCTCACTTATGATGATTATAACACCAAAATGATCATTTCTCAGCCTCAGAAGTTGTCTTGTTACTGTTGATTATGATCGCATTCATAATCAAGATCCCATTCTTCTTTCCAGAGGACCTTTCCTCAGTGGAAACACTCAAGAGGCCATCTGCATCAATTTCAAAGCAGACATCCAATTTAAGAACACTCAGGGGAGCTAGATGAGGAAGCTTGTAAGTACTAATTTAAGTTCAATGTTCAAATAGAGATGAATAGCATGTATGTGATCACGAAGAAATTATCAAACAAGCAAAACCCTGCCCCTCAGCTACTAAACTTACCCAGATTTTCTATCATCAAACAACACAACTGTCTCAAAATAGGGGTTTAAAAGTTCGAGTACAAAAGTTAATGACAATACTACAGCTGTTGAAGATCAAATTATACACAAAAATGTTATCTCTTAGCTCATCTTCTCAATTCCCTCAAAAGTTGTTCTGTTACTGTTGATTGTGACCCCATTCTTCTTACCGGTATACTTGTCTTTAGCGGAGACACTCAAGATACCGTCGGCATCTATATTGAAGCAGACATTGAACTTAGGAACACCCTTAGGAGCTGGAGGAATATCGCGGAGCCAAAATTCACCCAGAAAGTTATTATCTAAAGTGGTTTCACTCTCACCCTCATAAATGGCGAAGATGACATTAACTTGGTTGTCATACCTTGTAGTCATACTACAGTTCTTAACTACAGGAACTTTGGTGTTTCTTGGAATCACAATTCCCATGAAATCTGCACCGACCTCCACTCCAAGTGAGACAGGTGTAGCATCTAAGAGAGTGAAGTCTTGAAGTTTACCACCTCCTTTCCCACTCAAGACTGCAGCATGAACAGCAGCTCCATGTGCAACCGCTTCATCCGGATTAATACTCTGGCACAGCTTCTTCCCCTTGAAGACATTGTAAAATAACCATATACATGCTCACAACATATGCACACAATCATAAAAGGGATTAAGGCTTACCTTCAGCAATTACTGGCATGGATTCCATCTTATGCAACTGCAAACACGAACACTGAATATAGCCTTCTGTTACTTACCAACTTGCTTCTCAATGGACAGAACAATATGCAAAACGTCGGTAGTAATCAGGGACCAATTCATCTGTATATATAGGTGACTTAAACCTCAAGAAGCTTCCCATTAAAGCTATCCATATCGGTTTAGGTTTCCTAGTTAGATTCTTAATGTATCACAACTTGTAGCCTTCCTTGTAGACTAAGCAATAGATTACTATCCTTAATGAATTGATACACTATTCATTAAGTCACTAGTATTGATTTACTGTTTGTATCCATGTTAAACTAGGATTGATATTAAGCTAATCATCAATTACTTTATGATGATATGTGTTATGTCCATATTTGATCTTACAATCTCCCCTTTGGACTCACACATATCATGCTCGATGATTTGCACCAGAGAACATCAAAACCTACTTAACTTACTGAAGTGCGCGCCAGATAACAAACTTAAATCGAAAATCCATTCCAACATGGTCAGATCACAGTTACTTATGCAGAGCAAGAAACAGTATACATTTTAACAAAAATGCAGAGTTTCAAAACCACAAACACAAGCTCCTGCAATCCACATATGTCAAACCAGAAGTGATACAATATATGTTAATGTGTATCAACAAGTAAACATATATTAGGTCCTACTTTATGTTTCTAAAACCAAAAACTCAAGCAAATTTACTGAACACTGATGGCTTAAAGATATTGCTTGAACCTTAACATCATGCTTCACATGATTTAAGCCATCTGATAGCAAGTATAACTTTAAACACAAAATCGATAATTTTCAAAACATTCAACAAAAACTGCAGTAATAACCAAAATCTGAAAATACCTCAAAATTTATTAATAATAAAATCTGTCATTACAAACAAGTTGTGATAAACAAAATAAAAGATCACAACTAAAACACAAGAACTCAAAAAACCTTAGAATTTTAAATGCTCCAACTGGACTAACTCTCTACTGAACCTAAGCATCTATATTAGCTAAAATTCCAATGCTTGCTGTATGTTTCTGGAATGCTGCTACTGACAATGCCTTGGTGAAAGGATCTGCTAGCTGTGAATTTGTGTCAATACTCAAAACAGCTATTTCACCATGCTTTACTCTTTCTCTAACACTGTAATACTTTAGATCAATATGCTTGGAATTATTTGACCTTTTACTGTTCTTGCTAAAGAAAACTGCAGCCTCATTGTCACAATAAATCGCAAGTGTTCTAGCCACAATGTGACTCAATACTTTGGTCTGCATGAGAAAATTCCTAATCCAAAGTCCTTCACACACAGTTTCATATACTGCAATAAATTCAGCTTGCATAGTAGAAGTTGAAACAAGTGTTTGTTTCATGGTTTTCCAAGCAATAGCACCTCCTGCAAGCATGAACACATATCCACAAGTCGACTTCTTGGAGTCTGGATAATTCCCTGCAAAATCCGAGTCTGAGAATCCTATGAGTTTCAGATCCTCCACTTGCCTATAAACTAGCATATGGCTTTTAGTTCTCTGCAGGTATCTCAACACTTTCTTCCCAGCTACCCAATGTTCATGGCCTGGATTAGATTGGAATCTTGACAAAATCCCTACTGCAAAAGACAAGTCTGGCCTAGTGCAGACTTGCGCATACATGAGACTTCCTACAAGTCTGGCATAAGGCTTTGACTCCATATTTTCCTTTTCAACATTACTATTGGGACTTTGCTTCTTGGTTAACTTATCTCCTTTGGACATGGGAACTTCTCCAGCTGCACACTTCTCCATACCAAACCTCTTTAAAACTTTGGTAATATAATTGTGTTGAGACAAACCAAGTAGTCTCTGTGCCCTATCTCTTTTAATCTCAATACCTAGTACATAGGATGCTTCTCCTAAGTCTTTCATGTCAAAATTCCTTGACAGAAAACTCTTGGTATCTTTAAGCAATTTAATGTTACTGCTAGCCAAAAGTATATCATCCACATAGAGTACCAGAAAAATAAAATTGTTCCCAACAGTCTTCAAATAAACACACTCATCAACAAGATTTTCTGTAAATCCAAAAGTAGAAATCACAGAATCAAATTTCTTGTACCACTGTCTAGAAGCTTGTTTTAGGCCATAAATTGATTTTCTTAACTTACACACTAAGTTTTCACTTCCAGCTTGTACAAACCCTTCTGGCTGCCTCATATAAATCACTTCATCTAGTTCACCATTCAAGAAGGCTGTTTTAACATCCATCTGGTGCAGCTCCATATCAAAATGAGCCACCAAAGCCATGATTATCCTAAACGAGTCTTTTGTAGAAACTGGAGAAAAAGTCTCAGTAAAATCAATGCCCTCCTTCTGTGTAAAACCTTTGGCAACTAATCTTGCTTTATGTCTCTCTACATTGCCATTTGCATCTCTTTTGGTTTTGAAAACCCATTTACAACCTATAGGCTTCTGGTTGGGGTCAGGTTCAACTAATTCCCAAACTGCATTTTGACTCATGGAATTAATTTCTGCTTCCATTGCTTGCTGCCATTGATGAGATTCACTACTTTCAATGGCCTGATTAAATGTAGTTGGATCATTGTCCTCTGCACAGTCCATTTCAATTTCTGCTTCTTGCAGATAAACAATGTAGTCACTCTCTTCCCCCCATAAGTTGGTTTTCTTGCTCTCTGTGATCTTCTAGGTTGAGCTACTGGAGGATTTTGAGGTTCAGTTACTTGACCAGTTACGTGGTCAGTTACTTGGTCAGTGACATGGGCAGTGACTTGACCAGGTACAGTTACTTGGGTAGTTACATGGTCAGTGACATGGGCAGTGACATGGGCAGTGACTTGATCAGGTACAGTTACATGGTCAGTGACTTGGTCAGTTACTCGACCAGGGACAGTTACTTGGTCAGTGACATGGTCAGTCACTTGACCAGTTACTCGACCAGGGACAGTTACTTGGTCAGTGACATAGTCAGTTACGTGACCAGTGACATGATCAGTTACATCTTGTTCTAAAGGCAATGCTACACTTAAATTCTCATCTGACACAATTTCCTCAAAAACTGAGGTTAAATCCTCAAGGTTTGTATTGTGAACTTTTTCACTTAGAAACTTTACTTGATGTGTTTCAAAAATTCTAGGTGAATGATGAGCAGAATATAACTTATAGCCTTTAGATTTATCTGGATAACCTACAAAATAGCAACTAACAGTTTTGGGGTCAAGTTTATTCAAGCTTGGATTATAAATCCTAGCTTCTGCATGACATCCCCAAACATGACAGTGATGAAGACTAGGTTTCCTGCCACACCAAAGCTCAAAAGCAGTATTTTCTATGGCTTTGCTAGGTGTTCTGTTGCAAATATAATTTGCAGTTTTTAAAGCCTCACCCCACAGAAATTTAGGCAAACCAGTTGTACACATCATGCATCTAACCATGTTCAAAAGAGTCCTATTCTTTCTCTCTGCAACACCATTCTGTTGTGGATTATAGGGTGTTGTGTATTGAGCTTTAATTCCATTGTCTTGCAAAAACAAGGCAAATGGACCCTTTTGTTGGCCGGATTCAGTGTACTTTCCATAGAACTCTCCCCCTCTATCTGACCTTACTGTTTTGATTTTCTTTTCTAGTTGATTTTCTACCTCAGACTTAAAGATTTGAAAGGCTTTCAATGCTTGTGCCTTTTCTGAAAGTAGATAAATATAACTGTATCTAGAAAAGTCATCAATGAATATGATAAAATACACATTCCCACAGATAGTTTGATGCCTAAATGGTCCACATATATCAGTGTGTATGAGTTCTAATAAATTTTGGCTTCTATATGCAGTCTTCTTTCTAGTATTAGTTATTTTTCCCTTAAAGCATTCAACACAGTCTGTTAGATCAGAAAAATCAAGTTCATTTAGGATGTTGTTTTTCACCAAAATTTTCAGTCTCTCTTTTGAAACATGGCCGAGTCTTCTATGCCATAAAAATGCAGACTTTTCATTTAGTTTGGTTCTTTTAACACCTGTTAAAGTGCTAGTACTGTTTGTGTTATCTTCAACAAGTAAAATTTCTTGTTGAGCCATTGAACAACTTAACTGTAAATAATCATTCGAGATAACACCAGAACCAATTTGAACAGAATTTTTAGAAATAAGAATTCCATTACTATCAATAACAAGTCTACAACCAGATTTTACTAAAAGAGAAACTGAAACCAAATTCCTTCTCATGGAAGGTACATAAAAAACATTATCCAAAACTAACAATTTTCCTAATCCTAGATCGAGCTTTAAGGTTCCAATAGCCTTGACTGCCACTCTCATGCCATTGCCTACACACAGGTTCACTTCATCACTTTTTGGGATTCTGCTCCTTATGAATCCCTGCAAAGAATTAGTAATATGAATAGGTGAGCCTGAATCTATCCACCAAGACTGTGGTTCAATATTTATAAGATTAATTTCTAAAGAAAAAACTGTATTAGAAAAAATCTTACCCTTTTTGGCTAACCAATTTTTATAGCCAGTGCAGTCCTTTTTCATGTGTCCTACTCTTTTGCAAAAGTAGCACTTGAACCTAAATGGCCTGTTTTCCTTGGCCACTGCAGCTGTTGAACTCTTAGTTATGGCTTTGGTAGGCTTGAGCTTATTCTGGGGCTTTTTCTTCTTAGGCTTCTCTATGAGATTTATGGCTGTAGCAGGTTCTTTTTCTTCCTTGATCCTAGCTTCCTCATCAACACAGATGGATATAAGTTCATCTAAAGTCCAGTTTCCCTTTTGAGAGTTGTAACTGGTCCTAAGATGACTAAAACTGTTAGGCAAGGAATGAAGTGCATAATGCACTACCTGCTCATCCCTAACGCCCATCAAGAGCTCCCTGAGTCTGCCATTTATATTGATCATCTTCATAATATGTTCTCTAACTCCCCCTGAACCCATGTACTTCAAATCATGAAACTCCTTGGTTAGTCTAGCTGCTTCTGCCTTTTCACTTTCTTTAAACTTAGCACCTATGAGTTCCAGAAAATCTGATGCTAGCTCAGGTTCTTCTATACTTCCCCTGACAGTCTTGGACATAGAGGTACGAATGAGATTCTTAGCCATTCTATTGGATCTATGCCACTTCTTGTAAAGGTCAGTTTCTTTCTTGGTGCTCTTTTCATTCAACTCTATAGGCTTATCCTCAGTAAAGCAATAGTCTATATTCTCATGCATTCCCATATAGTTTTCTACAGAATCTAGCCAAGCTCTATAGTTGGTTCCAGTTAGCATCAAGACACTGTTCAAGTTCATGTAAGAGTTACCTAAGGAGCAAAACAAAAATTCGTGTGAGTTCTCAATTTGTAAAGAAAATAACTTTAAGTTTTCTGTGTTTTATTTAGCTTTAAGCAACCAAAACAAGAACATACAGAAAACCTAAACAATCCATACTTGCATTCATATCAGTCCATAACCAAAAATAATGTTAAGCAACACTTTTGAGCAGAAGCATAACATCCTGGAGTTCTTTATCAATATACCATGTTCAATGAAAACAAGTTATCCAAAGAAATTTATCCACATCTTTAGACAGAAGAAAAATTTCTAAGTATCCGTATTTATTTTCATCAAGCACGCATATTGCTGTTTTGTATTCTAAAACCATACTTGACCACTTCTTTGGAAGATAAAACTGAAGCATAGTTTTAAAACACAAAACACAATTTCAGTTTTGTTATTCGATCAGTTACTTGATTAGTTACCTGACCAGTTACTTGGTCACTGACCTGGCCAGTTACATGGTCAGTGACCTGGCCAGTTACATGGTCAGTGACCTGGCCAGTTACTTGGTCAGTGACCCGACCAGTTACATGGTCAGTGACCTGACTAGTTGGTCAGTTACCTGATCATCGTTTTCTGCCAACATCAATGAAGAATGCTTTGTGCATCATAATCACTTATGCCAACAGAAAACCACAAAACCCATGAGCTTTTAACTTTATATTCTACCCAGATTCATCCTTGTAAGAAAATTAAGCTCTCGTATCTGTCAATTTTAATAATGTGTAAACAAAATCTGGGAGATTTTTGTTCTTCATGCAATTTTTACACAATCACAGATACAATACCATATCATCAATCAATTCATCATGCATATTCAAGCACAATCAAAATTGTTTCGATTCCAAGAAACCACAGAACAATCAAGAAATTGTAAATTTCATCCGGTCACCATCTACTCTAACCTAACGCACGCCGGGAATGCAACTAGTGTTCTTGAGCACAATCAAAATTCAATTATCATGCTATGAATCGAAATCAATTTCACAGAAAAACCTGTTTTTGCTTTTTCCCCAATTTGCTGCTAAAAATCACAGCGGAAGCGTGAACTTGATATTTAACCAGATGCAGCAATTGACTTAAGTAACTTACCTTGATCAGTTACATGACCAGTTACATGGTCAGTTACCTGATCAGTGACTTGGTCCGTAAAGCAAAAACCCCTTTTTTTTTTTTTTTTTTTTTTGTGTTTGTTTTGCAAAACCCTAAAACGATTTTGATACTTGTGAGCCTATGCTCTGATACCAATTGTAAAATAACCATATACATGCTCACAACATATGCACACAATCATAAAAGGGATTAAGGCTTACCTTCAGCAATTACTGGCATGGATTCCATCTTATGCAACTGCAAACACGAACACTGAATATAGCCTTCTGTTACTTACCAACTTGCTTCTCAATGGACAGAACAATATGCAAAACGTCGGTAGTAATCAGGGACCAATTCATCTGTATATATAGGTGACTTAAACCTCAAGAAGCTTCCCATTAAAGCTATCCATATCGGTTTAGGTTTCCTAGTTAGATTCTTAATGTATCACAACTTGTAGCCTTCCTTGTAGACTAAGCAATAGATTACTATCCTTAATGAATTGATACACTATTCATTAAGTCACTAGTATTGATTTACTGTTTGTATCCATGTTAAACTAGGATTGATATTAAGCTAATCATCAATTACTTTATGATGATATGTGTTATGTCCATATTTGATCTTACAGACATTCCGTAATAGTTCCTGCACCTGGGGAATTCTAGAAGAGCCACCAGCAAGAACAACGTCATGAACATTAGTTATCTCTATATCAGCATCCCTCAAACACTTGTCCACCGGCTCCATACATTTGTTGAAGAAATCCATGTTCATTTGTTCAAATTTGGCCCGAGTAATTGTTATAAAGAAATCAGTACCCCGATCTAGGCAGTCAACTTCAAGGTCAATCGTGGACGTAAATGAAAGTCTCCTTTTTGCCTTCTCACAAGCATTTCTTAACCTCCTAAGAGCCTTGGGATTTTCACTGACATCCAAATTATGCTTTGATTTGAATTGATCAACACAATAGTTTACCATACTGTTATCGATGTCTTCACCTCCAAGATGCGTGTCTCCAGCAGTGGCCTTCACTTCAAAGACACCATCCCCTATGGTAAGTAGTGATACATCTAATGTGCCACCACCCAAATCGAATATCATCACATTTCTCTTGCCATACCAACCAGCCTGTTTCTCAAGGCCATAAGCAATGGCCGCAGCTGTCGGTTCATTGATAATCCGCATCACCTTTAGACCTGCATTGACCCCAGCATTTTTTGTAGCCTCACGCTGTGAGTTATTGAAGTAAGCGGGAACAGTTATAACTGCATTTTCCACAGTTGAGTCCAGATACTTTTCAGCTATCTCCCGCATCTTTGTGAGAACCATAGATGAGATTTCTTCAGCAGCAAATTGTTTCTCTTCGCCCTGTTGTGTAAGCATGATCATTGGCTTGTCATTGGCACCTTCAATGACCTTGAATGGCCAGAGCTTCCTATCATTTTGAACAGAGGTATCACTGAATCTCCTACCAATCAAGCGCTTTGCATCTGCAAATGATGCCAAATTCAGAAACCCATTCTGACGAGGAAAAACAGCATGGAATTGTTTATGATCGATTGAAATAACATAATATGAACAATATTCAATTCGTTCTGTTACAAATTTTACAAGTATTAGTTTTAGCTTCTACTCTGCCAAGATATAAATACTAGGATTCTATTCGAATGATATATACATGCAGTTAGTCAAATCGGTCCATTTGTTTTTAAATTCTTCTTTCTAGCTATATGTTGACATGCATGGATTACTAGCCTAGTATAAAATCATTCCATGCATCCAAATGAGTTCAATAAATGAGTCCTTACGGAATTTTTCTCTTGAAAAATTTAAGATCAGAAGCACTTGATGTGTTTAGGAATTAGATATTGCAATTTATCTTATACGCACATGTACTCATTCATAGCTATTTGGACAGACTACTGCTAGATTGTTTCCAAAGCATAACCACTTTTCACCCAAGTAAACTCTGAAAAGAGAGTTTTCTCATGAAACGAAAAACAAATAGGGAAGAATTCTGAGAGGAACTGAACATACCAAATACGGAATTGGTGGGATTTTTGATGATCTGGTTAAACGCTGCATCGCCGATCAATTTCTCAGTATCAGTGAAGGCAACATAAGATGGAGTAGTCCTGTTTCCCTGATCATTCACTATGATTTCTACATGTTCGTGCTGCCAAACCGCCACGCACGAGTAAGTCGTCCCCAGGTCAATCCCAATTGCATGACCCTTTTCATTTCCGGACATTCTCAACAGAGCAGAGGAAACTGGAAGAAGAAGACCATCGTAAGAGAAAATTAAAATCGTCAATTGTATTCAACTGTGTTAATATAGATGAATATATCCAATATATACATGCATCCTTTTGGTGTGAAGTTGTGCCAAGAATTATCAAATTGAAAATATGACATGATTGATAATTAATGAGATTAAAATATGACTTAATTTAACTTGCCAGGCTATGTAGCTCAATCTGTCACATCCAGCTATGAATGTGATTAAATATAAACAAAAAAAAAATTAATAATAACAATGATGAAACCAAGATACGCACCTGCATAAAAGAAACCACCAAAATGCTCACAGATGATGAATTGGAGAAATTCTCCAAAAAAAAAAAAAAGATGAATTGGAGAAATCTTCAGAAACGCTTGTGACTTCCAATATCTATAGTTGGGGATAGTAGGCAAACTTCAAATCCAAGTAATGTGATCTTTCTTTTTCTCAAAAAAAGAAAGAAAGAAAAGAACTTCCTTTTCTCAAGAAAAAAGAAAAGAACTTCCTTTTTCTCAAAAAAAAGAAAAGAACTTCCTTTTTCTCAAAAAAGGAAAAGAAAAAAGAAAAATTTTCTTTTTCTTTTGAATCAATCCCAAATCATGTGCCAATATATTGCATCACAAGCCAAAATAAGCCATTACATACCCTTCCGCAGTAGACAAGAAGATAGTGGTAATGCCCACAATGGTACATAGTTATAGACCTACTCATTAGACAATTAAATACGTAGACATAGCAGGAATCCTCCTTTGATAAATGCAATAGCTTCTTAAAAGGAATTATTGTAAAAGACAGAGCTAAAACATAGTAAAGACACAGGCCAATAAACCCAGCCCAAAATAATAGGCCCCAGCTGGCTTGGTCCCGACCCATCATCCCCTGACGCCATGTCATATGCCACAAGCCCAACGCCTTTGCCTGACCCACTCTGCCACAACCCGTGCCGCCCCAATCTACTCCACAGCGAATGCTCGCTGCTTTGACTGAAACAGCCGCGCCCCACGCCGCCACAGCTCACACCATTAAGAGTCGATCTTGAATCACGCCGGTCCAACCCCTCACATCTGCAGCACCGTCGATTCAGAACCCATGCTCCAGGTCCTGATAAGCACGACCACGCCGCCAATCTTGATCAGAGATATTGTCAGAAAAACACAAGCCGAAAGCTATCTAGAACTACCTTGAGCGCAACCACCCATGGAGCACCCTCGAAACATTTCGGATCAAATACTTAGAGAAAACATGAAGGATACAATTGGTGCTCAAGTTTTGCATAGGATTCCAAAGAAACTAAAAAACATGGAGGATACAATTGGAAGTGAGAACCTGTAGGAGACATCGATCCATTAGAAATTATACACACCTCTTAATCAAAGGGTCTGCTAAATCACCCCTGTATTGGTGTCAAGGCTTAAGGCAAAGTGCTAGCTGGACAGAATTTCTAGTTGTCATAACTAGGGCTGCCACTTGGTTTGGTAATTATCAAACCGACCTAATACCAACCGATGTTTTAAGTTTGGTAAACAGATTTTTTGGTAACCGAGACTGATAAAACTGAAATCGCAAATTACCGAAAAAGTTGGTTTGGTTTTGGTAAATATCGAATCTACCGATTATCTAAATATTAGCTTTATATACTATGGTTTTCAATACACATACATGTATATTAAGAAATAAACATAAAATTTTTCATAATAGTATGAACATTACTACATATACTACATTAATAGTACATGTATTTTAAGTAACTTAGTCAAAGATGGTTAAATAACTTAGTTTTATTGAAAATGACTCAAACTTGATGTCATATATACAAAAGAAAGCTATAATTAGAATATGAGTACAAAGTTTACGACTATAAAATTGAAGAACCTAGTTTTATTCATTCTAATTTTAATTACAAAGAATTAGTTGTTCTAAAGTTGGTAATACCAAAAACCGAAATACTGAATTTGGTAGTTATGATTAAAAACCGAAAATTTTGGTTGGTAATTGGTAACTCAATTTTGAAACCGAAAACTTTGGTTTTGAAGTTGGTAATACCTATAACCGATTCGAACCGACCGAGTGACAACCCTTGTCATAACAATTAAAAGGGGAAAGATTTAACAATGGATTTCACTCAGTAGCACTCAAAGAATATTGTAACTTAACCAGCCCAAAAGGACATATGCCTATTGCTTGTGCCGCTTTGTCAACACACACACACACACACACACACACACACACACACACACACACACACACACACACACACATATATATATATATATATATATATATATATATATTCAGGAAAACTTAGCTATCTATATTACCCTTTTAATATCTAGTCGAGAAATTTTCTTTACAAATCTCCTCTTCGTGAATACACATTCCTTTAAGGAAGAATATTCTAAAGGGGTTTTGTCCATTTACCCCATTTTTAGAGATTTTTTTCCCACTTATCCCATTAAGTTTTTTTAATTCCCTCTTACCCAAAACACTCTAAGGAAGTCTTTCCTAATACCCCATTAGGATTTTTTTTTTGTTTTTAAATTTTTTTTAATACCATTTTACCCTCACCCCTTTGAAACTTAGAGAGAGATAGAGAAACCATAGGAGACTTCGCCGGAGTCCGGTCATCGGCCGCCGGAATCCGGCCAACTTTCGTCGGATTCCGGTCACTGGCCGTCGGAATCCGGTCACCCGCCGCCGCCCACCGGAATTTGCTGAAAATCTCATCGAAAATGTTTTTTTTGCTCCCAATAGACATCTATTCCCCCTCAATAGACGTCTATTGCCCCCAATAGACGTCTATTGCCCCGATAGTCTATTGCCCCCCAATAGACGACTATCAACCATGTATTGCCCCCCAATAGACAACTATCAGCTATGTATTGCCCTCCAATAGACGTCTATTGCCCTCCAATAGATGTCTATTGCCCCCTAATACCCATCTATTTCTTAAAATTAGATAAATAAAACTTTGATTAACGAAAAAAAAAAAGGAGATTACATCAATTCAAAACATCTACTGCCCTCCAATAGACGTCTATTGCCCCCCAATAGATCTTTAAGAGGCCTCTATTTCCCCAATAGAACCCTTTTCTTTCTTTCTTTCTTTTCATTTTGGGCTTCTGAACCAATTTATAGCAAAAAAAAAAAAGAATTTGATTTAGGCACCCAGAGAAAAGCTCTGGGCACCAAATCGTGGTTCTCCTCCACTACCGGCATACCAGATCCATGTTCTCCTCTGCCACGGGCCTGTGTCGAGGCCGGAGAGCCTGGGTCGAGCACCAGAGGTCTAGTTCGAGCTCCAATTCCCGCCGTAGATGAGCTGCGGTTTTGATTTAGTGATCGGCGAAGCCAAGCAACCGGTGACTTCAGTCTTCAGCACAAACTCGCCGCCGGCAATGGATGGCGCAAACTCCGAGCTCGCTGCACGAACTCGCCGCCGGCTGTACGATCCATGGCGCCGGCTGTACGAACTCACCGCCATCTTCTGAGCTGCACAAACTCGTCGTCGACTGCACGAGCGCCGGCTTCTGGGCCGCACGACTATCGCCGGATGAGAGAGAGAGAGAGAGAGAGAGAGAGAGAGAGAGAGAGAGAGAGAGAGAGAGAGTCAGATCGGAGGGGAGAGAGGAGAGAGAGCTCGATGGCATATAGTGTAATTTATTAATTTGACTGAGGGTAAAATTGTCTTTTTAATTTAAATTGGGTAGTGGGGAATAAAAATATGTTGCTGGGGTAAGTGAGATAACTTTGGCTCATTTTGGGGCTTTGGGTCAAGGACCCTATTTTAAATGGTTACTAAACTTTTACATGTTTGATATTTTGGTCTTAAAGTTTTCTATTATTCACTTAAGTCAATACGTTACAATTTTTTTCCCATTTAATGGAATAGAGGCTAGTCTTTGCCTCCATTTTTTTTTCATAAGGTCTTGAGGGATAAATCCAAAATCTCCAAGAAAGACGTGTAACTAAAATGAACAAGCTAAATAAGAATAAAGAGCCACTAGGGAGAAGTATTGATGAACTTGCTTAAGGTTATTGCCATCACTACCAATAAGCTTTTCCTACTATAGTTTCATTAACACAATGGCAGAGTAAATGTTTTACGCACCTAAATATTAACAAAACAACATGCAACAGTTCAAAAGGATGAAGCAGAAAGCATCTTCTTATGCACCTTGTCTATCAAGTTTTTGCTTCAGCCCAGCCTGTGCAACCTTCTTTAAAACAACATCTTCAAATGTTCGAAAGCCAACCCCAACCAAATAATTAACTCAATCAGGTCTTCTCAGCTGTCGGAGCTACCGTCCTCTTCGGTGCAACTAGTTGAAAAAGTGAAACCCTCAACGGATTTGAAAGATCACCAATTACCGCTCCTGTTGCGGCAACTGCTGCATCTCTAGTCTCCATCAGAACCAAAGCCAAACAACCTGAACCAAGGATGAGGTCTTTAACTCCACCAAACTTGGACAATAACTCTCTCAACGTTTTTGTTGTATAATTTTCACCTGTTGACTTGTGAGTCATGTTGTGTAGAACAAGTTTGCTTGCATATAATCTTGTAGAAGAAGGGAACTTGGAGGACAAGTACACTTGGAGAACAAGTTTACTCGGAGATCAAGATGTGTAATGTAGTAGTGTAGGGCTTAGGCCTCATCATGGGCCGGGCTAGGGCCAGCCCTACCCTAAAATTTAGGGCTTAGGGTAGGGCCGGGCCGGGCTTTGACTAAGTCAACAGAACTTAGGGCAGGGCCGGGGCCTCAAAATGCAAACCCTTACCCGCCCTTCAGGCCCATTCTGCAAGGGCCAAAAGGGCCGGGCCGGGCTAGCCTTTCCAAATAGGGTCGGGCCGGGCTTTTGTCTAACTCATATAAAATCAAATTTTGCTAACTATAAAAAAAAAAAAAAAAATATATATATATATATATATATATATATATACATCACTGAGTACTTTGATATTTCAGAACCTGAGTTGATACAAATAATTACAAATCTCACATAAACTCAAGTCTCAAACTCACATTCCCAGTTCCTCAGAGTCTCACTGATTAATTGCATTGAGGTACTAAGCCACTAAAGCTACAAAAACTGATTTGATACAAGAACTGATCAAGTCCTCATCAATTCCCAAAAACGTTGTAATGTTTGATACAAAAATTGTATCAATTCCCAAAAAGTTGCAAAGGTTTGCTGTTTACACAATCAAGTCTTCACCAAACAAAGAACCTGCACAAAAACATACAAATAATTTAGAAACTGGACATATATTTTAGTTCACACAAACAAAACATACTAACTGGACAGAATACATATTCGGTGATTTAACATAGACTGAAAAACACAAACAAATTTATACCAGATCCACAAAACACAAACAAATTTATACCAGATCCGAAAAACACACCATTCCTTAATCTAAAGCACAACAGTCACACATTTCCAAAAAACAGAATGTGAAGACAAACAGAACATACCAGATCCGAAAAACACAGTCACACACCTTTCCTTAATCTCTAATTAACTCAACCCCTTCCATGTTTGAATTAGCACGCTCAAGTGCAATCATCCATTCCGGTCTTGCTAGTTTTGCATTCTGTTCCTCTTCAGCTCAGAGCTCATCTTGCTCTTTGTCTTGCTACCTTGCTTCTACCAGCTTCCAGTCTTTCAAGCAAATCAGTGCTTGAATTGTGTCCGGGCTTAGACTTGCCCTCTTTTCGGATACAACTCTTCCACCGGCACTAAAAGCTGCTTCCGATGCTACTGTCGAAGCTGGAATAGCTAGCAGGTCACGAGCTATCAAAGAACGCACCGGATAGACTTCTTCATGAGATCTCCACCAACCTAAAAGGTTAAATTCAAATCCATCAGCAACTTCAAGTGTAGGCATATCAATATAATATTGTAAATCAGAACTTGAAGAGGTAGAAGTAGAAGTTGCTGTTTTAGCCTTTTTTAAGACCTCCTCAGCAAAGTCCTCATCTTCATCATTAGGTAACACAATAGAATCAAAAGAAGATGCAGGTAAATTAGAGCTAATACTAGAGGTTGGAACCATATTCACTACATTATCCTTGTACACTTCGTGCAATTCAAACAATTGATGTTTTAAACTAGAGATAGCAGTTTCAATTTCCCAATCATCAACACCCATACTTTTCATCCATTGGCTAATTGCAAAAAACTTATATCTAGGATCCATAGCAGCAGCAAGACAAAATACATGAGGAAAAGCTTTCCAATACTTAGAAAATTTTAACTTCATGGCCACCAAAGCAGCAGCAGCAATTACAGAATATTTAGCATATTTATTAAAAGCTGCATTGATACTTACTAAGCAAGGAATAACACGACATGAGGTTGGATAATACACACCACACAAGATTTTTGTTGAAGAATCAAAAAATTTTAAAAAGCGACACACAATTGAAGCAACTAACCAATCTTCATCGGTGGGAAGTGCTAAAGTGGAATGGCGATTAGATTGATTTAATTTTTGAACATATTGATTCAAAACAAATTTATACTTTTCAGCTAATTGCAGCAAATCATAGGTGGAATTCCACCTATGAGGAACATCATTATCGATATTCCTCTTTGGCATATTCAAATCTTGACAACAATTAACCCACAACTCATGCCTCTTAATTGATGAATTCATGCTACGAACTATATTTGTGATTTTTTCAATTGATGGAGATAATAAATGCAGACCATCTTGGACAATCAAATTCAAAATGTGTGCACTACAACGCACATGAAACAACTTTTTAAGGACATAATTGAGCATGAGAAAACGAGAGAATATTTCAACAACAACATCATTATTTGTCGCATTATCTAAAGATATTAAAAATATTTTCCTATGAATGCGCCAAGAAATCAGCTCCTCATTTATGTGATTAGCAAGTGACTCACCGGTGTGTGGGAACTCTATCATTTTAAATGTAATGATCCTTTTATTCAAATTCCATTTTTTATCGATAAAATGAGCAGTTAAAGACATATATCCCATCTTTTGACGGGATGACCAGCAATCAGAAGTCAAACAAATTTTACCTTCAAAACTTTCAAAAGTTTTGAGCAACTCAGTTCTTCCTGCAGTAAAGAGTTTCATCACATCTCTTTTGCAGGTAGAAGCTGATAATCCCACAAACTGAGGTGCAAAACCTCTTTGAATCATTCCCTTAAAATCGTGTTTGTCTACAAATGTAAACGGTTGTTCAGCCCTAATGACATAGTCGACTACTTCCTTTCTAGCACAATCTTTATTATAAGACCAGTTTAATACATTTCCACTAGAATCTGAACATAATTGCATTTGAGTCCTAATATCAAGTGATTGACTACTTATATGACTCTCCCAATGCCTACGTAAATGACTAGTTCCATTCTTGCCTCCACGTACCAACAACTGAGCACAAACACTACATTTAGCATATTGCACAACAACATTCCCCTCAACAGTTTCAACCTTTTCATAAAAGCTCCAAACAGAATCTTTTTTATCTGATTGTTTTTTAGATAAAGGAGGTTTAGAAGCTGTTTGTGGGGATATTAGTGGGGCTGTTTGAGGGGCTGTTTCAGTCAACGGTGTTGGGTTTGGGTCTATGGAAGCAATAAACATGGGACTGGTTATTGACTCAGACATTTCCTCCATCACACTCGGGAGAATTAAGCTAACAAAACGCTAAGTGCACCAACAATACAACAAGAACAAGTACATACACTACACTATTTGGAGAAAGTTTAGAGTTTACTTGAAGTCCGATGTAACAAAATGCAACAGCCACTAGTCACTGAACAGAAAATACAATTCCTCCTCCTTCCAAGCCTGTTACTGCTTCCATCTCTTCCACTGTCATAAACTTGTAACACACAGAAAAGCAAAGGGTAAGGATGCTGAATTGTAAATTTGTAATGTACAGATATAAATAGAGTTTAATATTCATACTCTTACCACCACTTAGTTCAGAACAGATTTCAATATCAACATGAAAATAAAGGGATGTTTAGGTTTATTTAAAGGCCAGACACATCAACTATTCTAAACGGATCTATTCCCAAAGGATCTATTTTTATTGTAACGGTAACAAAAATTTGGGAATCTGTGAAAAATTTGCCCGTTGCTTTATAAGTTTATATAAACTCTAAACTGTCAATTACTCAAATACCAAATACATAACATCACCAAGACACCAAGGGAATGAAAGATTACCTCACCGAGTGGATAAGCTCGACGTCACCATTTTTTTTAGCTCTGAGCCTCTGAGGAGATCACCAGTTTAGTGCTTGATCAAGCAAGAATTGTGATATTGAGAGAGAGAGAGAGAGATTCAGACAGATTCAAACCTAGAAGGCCAGAACAAACAAAATCGACAACGAGGTCCTCACCTTCTGCGTCGGTAGTGGATGCATGAAGAAGACTGGGAACGAAGTCCACACGACCACACCTTCTGCGTCGACGTCGATCTGAGGAGGAACAAGTCTTGATCTGAGGCGGAACAACTCTCGATCTGAGGAGGAACAAGTCTCGATCTGAGGAGCAACAAGTCTCAATCTGAGGAGCAACAAGTCTCGATCTGCGGCGGAACAAGTCTCGATCTGCGGTGGAACAAGTCTCGATCTGAGGTGGAACAAATCTCAATTTACGGCGGAGAAGATAGATCAACTGGTCTGGACGCTGAAGAAGAGTAGTCGCAAGTCTCTGCTAGTCCAAAACGGCCGGATGTGGTGGCTGGCGGCGGATAAGTATAGGTTTGAGACGGAGAGTTTGAGAGAGAGTCTGTGAGAGAGGCTCTCGATGTCGATGACTGATGAGTGATGACTCGATACTTCGATAGTGGGATAGGTTAGGTTAGGATTTTGCTAGTGAGGTGAGTTGGACTTTGACAGGTCGATTTGGGTTGGGCCTTAGACTAAAGAGACCCATTTTATACAGATTGTATCTCTTTGACAGATTCAATTATATTTGATACTTCATCAAAACTTCTATAGTTCTATAATTTTTATACACATGTAATATTCAATATTGTAATTGAAAATAATAAAAATATAATATTAATTTTTAGGGCCGGACTTTTAGGGTCGGGCCGGGCCGTAAGGTAGGGCCGGGTTTCATTTGTATGACCCATACCCTATCCTATTTTAGAAAGGGTCGGGCCGGGCCGGGCGGGCTTAGGGCGGGCTTTGGGCCCAAGGGCCATATGATGAGGCCTAGTAGGGCTTGTATATATAACCTCATTTACACCATTGAATCAATATGAGAAAATTCATCACTCACAAATATCTCTTCCTTTCCATTTCATATTTTGACTTGGTATCAAAGCTAAGATCCGAGAGGACTTTGTTTCTTTGTTTTTTCTTCATTCTTCTTTCCTCACACTCTGGGGTAAGATTGTTCTTTCCTCTAATTCGGAGGTTAAGATTGTTCTCTATCTTTTAAGAGGTGAATTTTATCCTTGTAACATTGAGTTTACTCGCCCAACACCACTAGGTCCATCCAATTAATGCGATGTCTAGGCCAAGGATCGAATAAGAGAAAGATAACCGAAAGGTTGAAAAGTGATCATTGCTCCACTAAAATCTTAACCCTCCTTATCTGGTCACATTAAAAGGAGTTACCGAAAGGTTGCGCGATAGGCAACACCCAAGGATAAGATTTCTTTTCTCTTTACTTAGGAAGTACTACTACTTCTTGACTAGTCGATTAATCCCTCTCGACTTGTCAAACATACCTTCTATCTCAATTCCGCTGCATATTATTTTTTCGTCGGTATTCCAATGGCTGGCCCTGATGCTCCACTTCTAGAAGGAGGGAATACCAGCAATTTCGGTATTCAAAAAGTTGAAGTCTCAGTTCAAAACCCAGATTCTTCATCAGGTTCATTCCGAGGAGCAAAACTGAATGGTCCTGGGAATTATAGGACATGGAAGAAGATGATTTCCGCTCACCTTCGTGGAATCCATAAGATGGGTCATGTCACCAGTACCATTAAGGCACCGACGAATGAGGAAAGTGAAGAGTATGTCAAGTAGGAAGATGCTGATGGACTTGTACTGTCAATTCTGTACAAGGCCATAACTGATGAGGTGATCCAATTGATCATTGGGTGTGATACTGCTGCAGAAGTTTGGAAGACGCTCAATGATCTTTATCTAAATGAATCTGATTTTTCCCAGATTTATGAATTGTTGTGCAAGGCAACAAGGATGAAGCAGGATGGGAAAGCAGTTTCAGTGTTCTACACCCAGCTGAAAAACATTTGGGCCGAGATTGATCAACGGCGACCAAACAAATTGAAGAATGCTGAGGATATTACTTGGTACCAGAAGGAGAAGGAGTTGGAGCGTGTGCACCAGTTTTTGAGTGGATTAGATGCTAGACATGACAGTGCCAAGGGAGAGTTGTTGCGTCGGCAAGAGCCTCCTTCCCTCACTGAGGCTTTTACCTACATCCGCAAGGATGAGTCTCAGCAAGGTAGCACAAAGGCAACTCATTCTGAAATCTCCAGCCTAACAATTCAAGCTAAGCCCTCTCGGGCTCAAGGTCCACCTCCTGGCTTCAGTACACCACAATCAGGATTACATCCCATGACTCAGGGTTCTTCTCCAGGCAGGTCTGTATGTCAACATTGCAAACTGACTGGACACACCAAGGAGACTTGTTATAAGTTGATTGGGTACCCTGCTGGATACTTCAGCAAACCCAAACCAACTGAACCTCGAGGTAGAGGAAAGACATTTGTTCATCTTGTTCAGAGTTCAGAGTACTTTGGAGTCACTAGGCAAGATCAAACCACAGGCAGTGATGGCCCTCCCTCAGTCTCAACGGTTGCTAGAGGTACTGGTAAGATTGGTATGCCTTTAAAAATTTCTAACTTTGTAGGTTCAGATCCTTTGATTATTGATTCTGGTGCTTCAGATCATATGACCTATGATAAGAAGTATTTCATTACCTTGTCCACACCTAATGTGTCATATGTTACAAATGCCAATGGTGAATCATTTCCTGTCTTAGGTATTGGGTCCATAAGAGTCGCACCTACCTTAGTATTGCATGATGTATTGTATGTTCCAGACTTGTCTCACCACTTAATCTTAGTTCCCCAATTGAATACTCAATCCTTGTGCTCTGTTACATTTTTTCCCATGTATGTGGTGTTTCAGGATCTTCTGACTAGGGAAGTCATTGGCAAGGGGTATATGAGGGGGAGACTGTTTCATCTAGATCAAGCTTATGCCGGGTAAAGACCAAGGAAGAATGTCCCAGTTGCTTTGACTTTGACTTCTAGAGAGCTTAATGAAGTCTGGTTATGGCATAGACGCTTAGGACATCCTTCATTCAGTGTAATGCGTAAAGCTATGCCCTCTTTATTTGTTGGCATTGATGAGTCGTCCTTACATTGTGAAACTTGTGTTTTGGCGAAAAGCCATAGAGTCAACTACCCATTGAGTCTTTCTAATAAAAGTTCTATGCCTTTTAAGATTATTCACTCTGATGTGTGGGGACCTTCCAGAGAACCCACTGTTTCTGGAATGCGTTATTTTGTCTTGTTTATTGATGATTGCTCTCGATTATCATGGGTAGTATTGCTTAAATCTAAGGATGCTGTGTTTTATGCTTTTCAAGCCTTTCAAAAATTGATTCAAACACAGTTCAATGGTCATATCAAAGTTCTTCGTTCTGATAATGGGGGGGGGGGGGGGGGGGGGGGGGGAGTTTGTTAATCGTGATTTTCAAGAATATTTCCAAGAAAAATGTATAATGCATCAAACCACTTGTCCTCAAACACCTGAACCATCTGAACAAAATGGTGTGTATGAGAGTAAAAATCATCATCTTCTAGACATAGCACGAGCATTGCTATTTGGTGCTCACATGCCCAAGTATCTTTGGGGTGAGGCGGTTCAGACTGCCTCACATCTTATTAATCGTCTTCCTTCCAGTGTTCTTCAGGGGCGCATTCCCTTTGAAGTCCTGTCAACCCATGTCTCTATTCCTTCCTTCCATAATCTTCCTGCTCGTGTCTTTGGTTGTGTTGCCTTTGTCCATATACCAAAAAATCAGAGGTCAAAGTTGGATGCCCGAGCTCTCAAATGCGTCTTTGTAGGTTATGGTTCTCATCAGAAAGGCTATAAATGCTATCACCCACCTACACTAAAGTTCTATGTCACCATGGACGTGTCATTTTATGAAGATATGTGTTATTTCTCCCCCAACAACACCACTATTGAGGGGGAGAATGAGTTTTTTTGAAGAGATGTTTGTTGGTGGAAAGTTGAAGATGAATAAAGATGTAGAAGAAGAGAGTACTGACATCCCGAAGTTGACTAGTCAAATTTCCCAAATCGACCAGTCAATAGGGGGAGTCGACCAGTTGAACGAGGAAACCGGCAAAATGGGCAGAAGTGTACTAGACCAATCGAAGGAAATTCTCGACCAGTCGATTTCTGAAGAGGACTCTATTCCAGCTTCCCCCTCATCTAATACTTCACCCCCTAATGTTGAACTTTCTGGTCAAGAAGCTCCATCTCAGGAATGTCCAGTATCTTCACCTGATAACCCTTTAGAGTCTGTATCTTCTACATATGTGTTACCTAGGAGGACTACCCGTGGTCAACCAACAAAAAAGTATGAACCTTCCATAACTGCTAAAGCCAAATATCTAGTAGCTAACTTTGTGTCACACCATAGGTTATCTAAACATTATGCATCATTTGTGAATCAAATATCCTCTGTATCTGTTCCTAACAAAGTGCAGGAGGCTTTGGGAGACCCAAAGTGAGCCAAGGCAATGGAGGCATTAGAAAAGAATCACACCTGAGAACTTGTACCACTTCCTCGTGGTAAAAAGATTGTTGGGTGTAGATGGATTTTCACTGTCAAACATAATACATATGGCACAGTAAGTAGGTATAAGGCGAGGTTGGTGGCTAAGGGGTTCACTCAAACATATGGGATTGACTATGATGAGACTTTTGCTCCGGTAGCCAAGATGAATATTATTCGGGTATTGTTGTCACTTGCAGCTAATCTGAATTGGCCACTTCATCAATTTGATGTAAAAAATGCTTTCCTTCATGGGGAGTTAACTGAAGAAGTATACATGGGTCTTCCTCCTGGATATGCATCAGATACAAATGATGATGTTGTTTGCAGATTGAAGAAATCCATTTATGGACTTAAACAGTCACCCCGGGCATGGTTTGGCAGATTCACTCAGTCCATGAGATGCTTTGGATACAAGCAGAGCAATTCAGACCACACCTTATTCTTAAAGTACCAAAAGCGGAAAGTAATTGTGCTTATTATATATGTGGATGATATGATAATAACAGGGGATGACTTGGTAGAAATTGAAAGTCTTCAGAAGAAGTTGGCTTCTGAGTTTGAGATGAAGAATTTGGGAGATTTGAAGTACTTCTTGGGGATTGAGGTAGCCAGGGGGAGATATGGCATCTTCTTATGTCAGCGAAAGTATGTGTTGGATCTCTTGGCAGAGACAGGTATGTTGGATTGTTCTCCAATTGACACTCCAATCAAGCAAAATCACAAACTAGCAGAATATCCTGATCAGGTTCTAACTGATAAACCAAGATACTAGAGGTTAGTGGGACGCCTGATATATTTGTCACACACTAGACCTAATGTTGCTTATGCAGTTAGTGTTGTGAGTTAGTTTATGCATAATCCAAGTGAACGGCATATGGAGGCAATGGTAAGAATCTTGAGGTACTTAAAGTCAGCACCAGGAAAAGTTTTAATGTTTTCTAAATGTCAGCACCTCGATGTTAGTGGATATACAGATGCAGATTGGGCCGGTTCTATCACAGACAGGAAGTCTACATCTGGGTACTTCACCTTTGTGGGTGGAAACCTTGTTACCTGGAGAAGTAAGAAGCAAAAGGTTGTTGCAAGGTCAAGTGCTGAAGCTGAATATAGAGGTATGGCACATGGAGTGTGTGAACTTCTGTGGCTACGAAATTTACTTCGAGATTTGGGTTTTAAGCCTAAGTCAGCAATGCAATTGTACTGTGATAACAAAGCAGCTATTGACATATCACATAATCCTGTACAACATGACCAAACAAAACATGTGGAAGTTGATCGACACTTCATTAAGGAAAAGATGGATGCAAAGTTAATCTCATTTCCTTTTGTTCCAACCGATGAGCAATTAGCGGATATACTTACCAAAGCTGTATCTAGCAAGTTTTTCATGACTCACTAGGCAAGTTGGGTCTTCGTGACATTTATGCCCCAACTTGAGGGGGAGTGTTGACTTGTGAGTCATGTTGTGTAGAACAAGTTTGCTTGCATATAATCTTGTAGAAGAAGGAAACTTGGAGGACAAGTACACTTGGAGAACAAGTTTACTTGGAGATCAAGATGTGTAATGTAGTAGTGTAGGGCTTGTATATATAACCCCATTTACACCATTGAATCAATATGAGAAAATTCATCACTCACAAATATCTCTTCCTTTCCATTTCATATTTTGACTTCACCCCCAAACTTTTCCCAACGCACTCTAATCACCTTCTTGGAATGGGAACGAATGATTACGGGGTAAAAGTATTCCTGCATTTACTAACACATAAAGGAATCAGAATGATTCCGGATAAAAGTATTCCTGCGTTTACTAACACATGAAGCAATCAGAATGGATGTAGGTCCCACTTCTTTATAAGGAATGGATTCCTGAATACTCAGAAATTTGATTACGAAGGGCGGAGATGGGTTTAGGAATCAACTCCTCCGGAATCAATACTGATTGCTTTCTTCTCCCATTCCAGTTGTCTCCGATTTATGATTAGTTTTCATTCCAAGTAAGTAAATGTGCCATTAGAGTTATATCTCTCGGAAGTCGGTATTATTACAAATAGGATTCCTATTATTAATTGGAAATTTGGAAATTTTAAAACATCCAGAAGCGATCAAACTCCTAAATTTTATTTTACCCAAAGCACCAAAATGAACAAAAGTTATCCCACTAACAGATTTTTATTCCCACTAACTCAATTTAAAATAAAATGACAATTCTGCTCTCCACCTAATTAAACAACTACTTTATGCACTCTCTTTTCCCTTCTCTCTTCCCTCTCTCTCTCTCTCTGTATACTGTTTCTGCAAAGGATGAGAAGCCAGAGCTGCGCCGGAGCCGATTTGGCTCACCTCTCTCTCTCTCTCTCTCTCTCTCTCTCTCTCTCTCTCTCTCTCTCTCTCTCTCTCTCTCTCTCTCTCTCTCTCTCTCTCTCTCTCTCTCTCTCTCTCTCTCTCTCTCTCTCTCTCCCCAAAATCAAATCCTGATTTCGCAATCCTCCGATCTCCGCCGACCACACAAATGGTGGCAACTCTCAGACCAGCAGAGGCGGGTTAGGATTGCAACGATTGGAGTTCCGCCGAGGTTGAGGAGAAAGGCGGTGTACGGGACAAGCGCTACAGTGACTCTTGCTCTTCCTCCCTCGAGATCGATCGTCTTTGCCGGCTCTTTCAAATTTTCTCATCTGCAAACCCGACGTCCATTAGCTCAGGTGATCCAAGCCAGCTCCAGAGCCGACGACTGGGTTCCCTTCGACATGTCGATGGAGAACGCCCTCAGGCTCATCATAGTCTTGGTAATATCCAATTGAGCGGTTATGTACAAGTATTAAGGCTTTGTTTGGCCCTTTAGATCGAGAGAAGAAGATTGGGGAAGATTGAGGGGTGCCCAAATCAAATTTCTGCTTCTTCTTCTTTTTTTCTTTTTTTTTTTTTCTGTTTTTTTTGCGGTAAATTGGTTCAGAAGCTCAAAATGAAAGAAAAATTAAAAAAAAAGGGTTCTATTGGGGCATAGAGGCTTGTTAAAGATATATTGGGGGCAATAGACGTTTTGAATTGATGTAATCTTTTTTTTTTTTTTTATGTAATCAAAGTTTTATTTGTCTAAATTTAGGGAGATTAGTTTCCATTCTGGTGACTGAAAGTCCTATTGGGGGGCAATAGAAGTCTATTGGGGAGCAATACATGGCTGATAGATGTCTATTGGGGGCAATAAACCTTTCCGGTGAGGTTTTCAGAAAAGTCCGGTGGGCTGCAGCAGGTGACTGGAATCCGGCAAAAGTTGATTGGAAACCGGCAACCGGCGGTCGGTGACAGGGCTCCAGCGAAGTCTCCTATGGTTTCTCTCTCTTCCATTTTCTCTCTCTCTCTTTCTCTCTCCAAGTAACAAAGGGGTGAGGGTAAAATAGTATTAAAAAAACAAAAAAAAAATCTTAATGGGGTATTAGGAAAGACCTCCTTAGAGTGTTTTGGATAAGAGAGAATTAAAAAAACTTAATGGGGTAAGTGGGAAAAAAATCTCTAAAAAGGAGGTAAATGGACAAAAACCCTTTATTTTTCTACTGACTCTTATGGTTATTTTTTTAGGGCAACGGAAGACTAATCCATTGATCGAAATCATGACAACCTCACTCGGTCAAGCATGAAGAGTACAAGCACCCCTCATATTACAATGCAAGCTCACGAAGAGTACTAAATCCAAAAGAAATCCATACTTGAAAACTAAAATCCTAAAGGAACTGCTGAAAAAGAAAATGCAGAATTGAAAAAACTCACTAATCCTACACTGCCCAAAAATGAAACCAATGTCCTAAACATCTTGACACCTAAGACCCTTTTGGTGTACGTCGCGACATTCAACACACCCACAGCAACATTCTAGGAACAGATGCAGGACAAAGAGCAGGACAGACCATCCCAAAAAGCCCAAACCCGACCCAAGTGTGAGAAAATAGGGGGAATTGGGCTATAGACCCAAGTCTCTAGACTGCAGCCCAGAAAGGCAGAGGCCCAAGGCCCACTACCCACAACCTACGTGCCTCACACCCAGCCGCCAAATCTGGCCCTTCTGAGAAGCCGCCCGCCACCGCCAAATCAGTCTGGCGGCCTCCCCAGGCAGGAGACCGTGGCAGCCATCTCGCCGCCCACCAAAGCCTGTGCTAGCCGCCGATCCGAACGCCGATCTCTAGCAGGAAAGCTCCGATCTCGCTCCTCCTCTAGTCCCGAAACCACGACCGATCTCCTCTTCTAGTCCCGACGCCGATTCACTCCGACTGGAAACCGAAGATGCAGGAAGAGCCTCCCCCAAAAGCCTGATGCCGACCACGGCCGTCGACCACAACGTAGCCCGAAAGAACCAAAACCGGGCTCGACCACAACGCAACCCGAGATCGAAGTCTCGTCCCCCTTGGTCTGGAAAACGAAGTCGAAGCGCCTTGCTGCAGATCGGAGCCACGGGACGCCGCTGCACTGCTCACGAAACCTAGGTTTAGGTTTCGGAATCGCTCCGTCTTTTTTGGAGCCTCAGCCACAGGCTAATTTAGACCTAGACAACTTTTTTTCCGAATGAGATTATTGTTTTGGTGTATTCTATTGGGTCTGACTCTTATGGTTATTCATATTTCATAATGAAGATAAAAACATAATTCTCTTCTAGTGGCAGAGATGATGAAGAAGCTTTTGATTATTGATTTGAAGTTTAAGGTTGGTCCAGATATATCAGTTTGCAAAAGGGAAAACTAAATGGCATGTATGATCAGGATTCAGGCACCAACAATGTACTAACCAAGCAATAAAGGGCTAGCTCCTCCTCAGCTACTTCACTTCCCAGAATTTGAATCTATCATCAAACAACACAACCTGTGGAAATTAACATAAAATCATAAAGCGACAGCTAGCTCTAGAACATCTAATTTATATTATGATTATAACACCAAAATGATCATTTCTCAGCTCAGAAGTTGTCCTGTTACTGTTGATTTGTGATCGCATTCGTAATTGAGATCCCATTCTTCTTACCAGAGGACCTTTCCTCAGCGGAAAAACTCAAGATGCCGTCTGCATCAATTTCAAGGCAGATCACCAATTTAGGAACACTCTGTGGAGCTAGATGAGGAAGCTCGTAAGTACTAATTTAAGTTCAATGTTCGAACTTCAAACAAAGATGAATGGCATGTATGTGATGATATTATCAAACAAGCAAAGCCCTGTCCCTCAGCTACTACACTTCCCCAGATTTTATATCATTAAACAGCAGAACTGTCTTAAAATAGAGGCTTAAAAATTCAAGTACGAAACTTAATGAAAATGCTACAGCTGTTGAAGATCAAATCATAAACCAAAATGATTATCTCTTAGCTCATCTTCTCAATTCCCTCAAAAGTTGTTCTGTTACTGTTGATTGTGACACCATTCTTCTGACCAGTGGACTTGTCCACAGCGGAAACACTCAAGATACCGTTGGCATCGATATTGAAGCGGACATCGAACTTAGGAACACCCTTGGGAGCTGGAGGAATATCGCGGCACCCAGAAAGTTATTATCTAAAGTGCTTTCACTCTCACGGTCTCACCCTCATAAATGGCGAAGCTGACATTATCTTGGTTGTCATGCCGAGTAGTCAATCTGCAGTTCTTAACTACAGGAACTTTGGTGTTTCTTGGAATCACAATTTTCATGCGATTGTGGAAAACCTCCACTCCAGGTGAGACAGGGGTAGCATCTACTAGAGTGAAGTCTTGCAGTTTACCATCTCCTCTCCCACTCAAGAGTGCAGCACGAACAGCAGCTCCATGAGCAACCGCTTCATCCGGATTAATACTCTGGCACAGCTTCATCCCCTTGAAGACATTCCGTAATAGTTCCTGCACCTTGGGAATTCTAGAAGAGCCACCAGCAAGAACTACGTCATGAAAATTAGTTATCTCTATATCAGCATCCCTCAAACACTTGTCCACCGGCTCCATGCATTTGTTGAAGAAATCCATGTTCATTTGTTCAAATTTAGCACGAGTAATTGTTATAAAGAAATCAGTACCTCGATCCAAGCAGTCAACTTCAAGGTCAATCGTGGACGTAAATGAAAGTCTCCTTTTTGCCTTCTCACAAGCATTTCTTAACCTCCTAAGAGCCTTGGGATTTTCACTGACATCCAAATTATGCTTTGACTTGAATTGATCGACACAATAGTTTACCATACTGTTATCGATGTCTTCACCTCCAAGATGCGTGTCTCCAGCAGTGGCCTTCACTTCGAAGACACCATCCCCTATGGTAAGTAGTGATACATCTAATGTGCCACCACCCAAATCGAATATCATCACATTTCTCTTCCCATACCAACCAGCCTGTTTCTCAAGGCCATAAGCAATTGCCGCAGCTGTCGGTTCATTGATAATGCGCATCACCTTTAGACCTGCATTGACTCCAGCATTTTTTGTAGCCTCACGCTGTGAGTTATTGAAGTAAGCGGGGACAGTTATGAGTCTGCATTTTCCACAGTTGAGTCCAGGTACTTTTCAGCTAGCTATCTCCCGCATCTTTGTGAGAACCATAGATGAGATTTCTTCAGCAGCAAATTGTTTCTCTTTGCCCTGGTGTGTAACCATGATCATTGGCTTGTCATTGTCACCTTCAATGACCTTGAATGGCCAGAGCTTCCTATCATTTTGAACAGAGGCATCACTGAATCTCCTACCAATCAAGCGCTTTGCATCTGCAAATTGATACCAAATTAAGAAACGCATTCTGACGAGGAAAAACAGCAGGTAATTGTTTATGATATTGAAATAACATAATATGAACAATATTCAATTCATTCTGTTACGAAATTTACTAGTATTAGGTTTAGTTTCTACTCTGCCAAGATATAAGTACTGGGGTTCTATTTGAATGATATATGCAGTTTTTCAATTCCAATCCATTTGTTTTTTCTAATTCTTCTTTAGTTCTTTTAATTCAGATCTTGACATACATGGATTATTGAGTTGTTCTAGCTAGCCTAGTATATTCATATAGAATCATTCCATCCAAACGAGTCCTTTATGGAATTTCTCTCTTAAAAATTTTAAGATCAGATGCACTTCATGTGTTTAGGAATCACATATTGCAATTTATCTTATATGCACATGTACTCATTCATAGCTATTTGGACAGACTACTGCGCTGCTATATTCTTTCCAAAGCATAAGCACTTTTCTCCCAAGCAAACTCTGAAAAGAGGGTTTCTCATGAAACAAAAAACAAATAGGGAAAAATTCTAAGAGTTTTTTGAACGTACCAAATATGGAGTTGGTGGGATTCTTGATGATCTGGTTAAACGCTGAATCGCCAATCAGTTTCTCAGTATCAGTGAAGGCAACATAAGATGGAGTAGTCTTGTTTCCCTGATCGTTCACTATGATTTCTACATGTTCGTGCTGCCAAACCGCCACGCACGAGTAAGTTGTCCCCAAGTCAATCCCTATTGCATGACCCTTTTCTTTTCTGGACATTTGTGTTCAAGTGGAAGAAGAATACTATCAGAAGAGAAAATCAAAATCGTCAATTGTATTCAACTGTGTTAATATAGGTCCTTGACCCAAAGCCCCAAAATGAGCAAAAGTTATCCTACTTACCCCAGCAACAGATTTTAATTCCCACTAACCCAATTTAAAATAAAATGTCGATTTTGCCCTAAGACTAATTAATAATTTACATTGTATGCCACTCTTCTCTCTCCCCGATCTGCAACACGCACTCTCTCTCCTCCCTCCCTCTCTCTCTCCTCTGATGTGAATTCTCTCTCTTCTTTCTCTCTCTCCATGCCAGCTTGTCCAGGACCACGCCTCCAACCGCCATGGCCTGCACGTCGTCGGCGCCGGCAGTCGATGGTAATTCGTTTGCAGCCCAGAAGCCGGCGATCCTCTCTCTCTATCTCCGTGAAGGTGCTGCCGGGGATCTTTTGCAGCCCAGAAGCAGGCGATCATCATGAGGCGGCGCCACGGATCGTGCAGCCAGCGGCGACTTCATCCAACTCAGAGTCGTGCAGCTCCGGTGTGGCGGCTTGAAGTCGACTCCGGTGCCGAGTCCGGGTCTGCAACGATTGCGACGACCGGAGTTCCGCCGAGGTCGAGGAGGAAGGCCAGGGGATTCATGGGGTTGTTATGAGGTCTGGGCATGGCGGATTTATCACTGTAAAGAATACCCTTCTGCATTGTTACTGTGTTTGTGGGAAAATTGAGGATGCCCACCACTTGTTCGATGAATTTCCTCAGAGAAATGATTTGATTTCATGGAATACTTTGATGGGTGATTACCTTCATGTTTCGCAGCCTCGTGTGATTGTGGACTTGTTTAAGGACATGTGCATTGGTGGTTTTGAAGCTAGTGTAATCACTGTTCTGTATCTTTTATCAGCCATTGGTGAGTTGGGAAGTTACCTTGGAGGAGAGAGTGTTCATGGCTACTGCATTAAGATGGGATTTTCCTATAATAGATGTCTATTGGAGGGCAATAGATGTCTATTGGAGGGCAATAGACGTTTTTAAATTGATGCAATCCCTTCTTTTTTTCTTTAATCAAAGTTTTATCTGTCTAATTTTAGGAAGATTAGTTCTCATTTCGGTAACCGAAACGTCTATTGGGGGGCAATAGACGTTTTAAATTGACGTAATCTTCTCATTTTTTTTCTTTAATCAAAATTTATTTGTCTAAATTTAGGGAGATTAGTTCTCATTTCGGTAATCGAAACGTCTATTAGGGGGCAATAAACGTCTATTGGGGGGCAATACATGACTGATAGTCGTCTATTGCGGGGCAATACATGGCTGATAGTCGTCTATTGGGGGTCAATAAACGTCTATTAGGGGGCAATAGACTATTGGGGCAATAGACGTCTATTGGGGGGCAATATACGTCTAATAGAGGGGCAATAGATGTCTATTGGGGGCAAAAAAACTTTCCGGTGAGATTTTCAGCAAATTCCGGTGGGCGGCAGCAGCTGACCAGATTCCGACGACCGGTGACCGGATTCCGGCGAAAGTTGGCCGGAATCCGGCGACCGGTGACTGGATTCTGGCGGCCGGTGACGGGCTCCGGCGAAGTCTCCTATAGTTTCTCTTTCTTTCATTCTCTCTCTCTCTCTCTCTCTCTCTCTCTCTCTCTCTAAGTAACAAAGGGGTGAGGGGTAAAATTGTATTAAAAAAAATTAAAAAAAAAAAAAAATCTTAATGGGGTATTAGGGAAGACTCCCTTAGAGTGTATTGGGTAAAAGGGAATTAAAAAAACTTAATGGGGTAAGTGGGAAAAAAATCCCTAAAAATGGGGTAAATGGACAAAACCCCTTAATATAATGGAATACTAGTCTGCAATCACATACTTTGCATGTGTGAGAAAAATTTTAATTGTAAAAAAAAAAAAAAAGGTTATCTGCAAAAGAAAAAGATTCAAGAGTTAATTACATATAAATGCATATTTAAATGTTTTTTTAGTCATAAAGCCACCAACTATTTTTTTCCCTCATAAAGCCATTAAATTAAAAATGGTGTTATATTTTGGATATAAAAACTAATATATTTACATAAATGCCACTAGAGTAAAAAGTCAACAACATTCTCTCTCTCCTCTCCGGTAAGGTCTCCGGTCAACTCCGGCCGACCTTCGGCGGGTCTCCGGTCGATCTCCGGCAAACTCCGATGACCACAAAAACTACTGCCACTAACACCAAAAGCTACTGTGGCTAGCAACAAAAGTTACTCTGATGAAATTTCCGGCAACCTCCGGCGAGGTCACAAAAGCTACTATCACTAGCAATAAAAGCTACTGTCACTAGCAACAAAAGCTATGCTGGTAAGATTTTCAGCAAAGCCACAAAAGTTACTATTACCATTAACAAAAGCTACTGTCACCAACACAAAAAGATACTCTCACCAGAAACAAATGGCTACTATCACCATCACCATTAACAAAAGCTACTATCGAGCAAAACAAAAACTACACTAACCAACACCAAGACCTACTCTCACAAAAACCAAAAGCTACTACCAAGTAGAAAAAAAGCTACTCTCATAGACTGAGAAAGCTATTCTCAAAGTCTAACAAAGCTATGAAAATAAAAGCTACTTCCATAGTTTTAAAAATCTACTACCATAGTTGTGAAAATCTATTACAATAAATGTCGAAAGCTACTGTCAATGTGCTAAAAAGCCATTATAACAAAAACTACTAACATCAGCTTGAAAAGATACTAACAGAGACATAGAAAGCTACTATCACTTTGTTGAAAAACCACTATAACAGTTATAAAGAGCTACTAACATGAAATCTATCAAAATGAAACGAACTTGATAAAAACACTCCAAACACTCCAATCAAAACATCAAAACAACTATAAATTTACAATATCAAATACTCCAATCAAAACACTTCGATTTCAACCAAACACAACAAGGACTTGATAAAGTAATCCTTCTTAACAGAAAGTTCAGCAATTGGATTCAAATTACATAAACCATGCATTGCAAATATAAACAAAATCCAACAATTGAAAACTATTTTCAACCTATCACCAATAGTAAAAGCTACTATCACCAACATTAAATGCTATTCTCACCAATACTAAAAACTACTTCATACTGCATTCCTTATCTAGCATTTTCTTTTGTCTCAATTTGCTCTCTTCTTCTCACTTTTACTTCCCGCATCACATATGAGACTTTGGAGTATTTCAAAACTGCAAGAAAGAACAATGAGAGAAGCTTTAGACAATAAAAAAGAATTGCCAAGATCTCAAAAGCTAATGGGTTGATTATCACCTCAGTTTCATCATCCAAAATAAGATCAAAAGCATCATAAGCTCAAACTAGTCCACTCAATCCCCCTGGAAGACTAATTGTTTGGCTCCAGTTTTGTTGCAGCTGGTCAACAGTCTCTTTTCTTGCGCGGGCGTGCCAGCACCGTTCGGGTGCAGTCGTCGGGGGTGTCCCTTGACCTGACTTCTGTCGAGCAATTGTAGACGAGGAGAGCACCAACCTCGTCGCGGGATTCTTTGTGCCTCGTGGCGAGGACTTTTGCTGAGCTTCTTGAAAATCACAATCGATACTCGATGTTGTAGATCGAGCAGAGCGAGAACCACTGGAAAGTGAGGAGAACTTGCTAAAGCGTGACTTTAGCTTGGCTGGTTTGCTAGGGCGTTACCCTTGCTTGGCTGGTTCTGTAACCGTTGTGGTTGCGGCACTACCGTCGGCTCCCGAGGAGACTAGGACCGAAGTACGTTGGCAGAGGGTTTGGTGGCACTGAAAGTCGGCTTCTGAGAAGACTAGGACTAGGAGTGTGATCACCGGTAAGAGAAAGAGAAGGAGAGGAGTTGCTCTTAGAGAGGTTGCTCTAGAGAGAACTTAGATCATCTTAGAGATGTTTTGATGTTGTGAATGTGTCTTTGTGATGAATTTGTAACCTCTATTTATAGGCTACCATGCCAAAGCAGTTGGCATTAAACAAATGATAGTGGAGCATTAATTGGAGATAAGAAATGATGAATTTTGGAGATAAAGAGATAAAGAAGCATAATTGGAGATAAGGAATGATGAATTTTGGAGATAAGGAAGCACTTTCGGCTCCTTTATTCCTTCAATTATATCTCCATTAAGAATTCATATTTTGACCATGACTTCTTCATAACAAATGTTCCACTATGAGTGTAGATCATTCTGGTAAAATTTCAGAGCTTTTGGTATAGTGGTTGGGCCATAAACGCTGCTGGACCTCTTACAGGTCCAGTTTTCCAGTTTTGCTTCTGTAGAAAATTGGGCTGATTGTTTGAAGGCTTTCCACTTGAAACTAGATCTTGCACTCTTCATAAGAAATTATCCTTGGGATGTCTAGTATTAATCTGGAAAGTTTCAACTTATTTGGATCTTGTTTGGTTAGTCTTCCGCCCCTCTTTCCTTGTTTAGCTCGGTTTCTCCTAGCCGAAGTAAGAAAATGTGCTAAAGTTGACTTTTCATTTCCATGCTTCCATCATTTCCTTTTCTTACAGCTCGCATAATTCTCCATAGTATGCTTTATTTAGCCTCTAAATAATGTAATTCGAACTTGTCGACAATATATAGCTTGAGCCACTGACATTGGCTCAATTTCTCCAACACATGCCTTGTCAGGCCAAAATGCTCATTTTGGGTCCAAACACTAATTACAAGGCCCTTGTCATTGACTTAAGCAAAAACTCCCCAAACCTTCATCCCAGGAGATATATTCTGACCATAGGAAAAGCAATTATAAGTACATCAACATCAAAACGCATTTCAGCCAAACACAACTCCAATTAGTCCTAAATGAATAAACAAATAAAATGCCAATCATCCAAACACATCATTCCCAAATCTCTGCGGCATTATTCCTAAATGAATGAGACCAATTTACTTGCTCAAGCAAAGCAGCTGCATCTACCAAATCTCTACCTGAGATTTCCCTTCTAGAATTTCAGTTTGAAAAAATAACAAAAGGGAAACATTAAACATCATAAACAATGATTATCAACTTGCAATGCAATTATACGAAACCTTAACTTGCAATCATCAATCACAATTGAATTAAACACTAAACAATTCCTAAAAACTAACGCAAAATCAGAACCCAAAGCCAAAGAGAGAAGTTTACCACATCATTCATGCTCCTCAGCTATGAGCTCCCAATCGACATCAGTCATATCGTCCGACCTGTAGGCCATGACGAAGAGCCAGAGAGACTTTCCGGTTGGGAATTTTCGATTGGAGATGAAGAGGCCGCTGGCCTTGTCGTCGTTGCCGGAGAATCAGTGCTCGTTTAGGGTTCTGATGCAGGTGAGGTGGAGGAAGAGGCGATGGCGGCGGTGGAGGGCCTCATCGAAGAGCCGGAGACCATGACGACTTTGTTGTGTAGAGACGGAGAGGCGGTGAGACTTGAGGAGAGGAAGAGACGGCGAGAGAGTGAAGGCGGCGGTTTGCGGGTTGCACGGAGCATCCTCCATCGTCAATAACGACGATGAAGAAGGCCTTCCCAGTTGCCACCGTTACGGCCGGGTTCTCCATCTCCTACAACAAATCTAACCCATTCGTGTCGTCGAATACAAAATCCCAATCGATCTCTCCGATCACGTCAACGCCGCTGTCCAAGAGTTCGGGTCCGTGAAGGCTGGGTTAGATCTAAGAGACGGCGGCGAGGCTGGTGGTCGCCGGAATCGAAGGCGGAGACCAAGACGTGAAGATCTGTGATCGGAGAGAGAGAGAGAGAGAGAGAGAGAGAGAGAGAGAGAGAGGGAGAGAGAAACTGTGATCGAGGAGAGGGAGAGCGATCACAGAGATCGATGTATGGCTGATGGACTTTGGGTTTATTAGGTAGAAGGGTAAAATTGTCAAGAATGAAATAATTTTTGAATGCTGGTGGCCTTATTTGTACAATAAAATTTAAGTGGCCTTATGACTAATATAATTCTCAAAATGACACTTATATGTAATTTTCTAAAGATTCAATGGGTAGTTATTGCAGAGAGAAAATAGTAAGAGAGAAAAGTGGATGTTGTAGGATCATTTCTTTTCAATTTTTTTAATAAAATATATTTTATAATTGTCCTATATACCCTTGTAATTTAATTTATTGTCAAAGTTTTTTAATTTTTCAGGGTTAAATCTGTCAAAATTTTCAGTTTTGGCTAACAAAGCCTCTTCTCTTAATAATAGTATAGATATACATGCATCCTTTTGGTGTGAAGTTGTGTTGAGAATTATAGGACACTATAAACGTTTTAAAACATATATATATACACACACACACACACACAACTTTGCTCAGGTGTGGATATCCATACCTAAGCAAAAGGTACGGATTTCCATATTTGACCCACTTTTTTATCATATTTTTACATCTTAACTGTTCAGTTTTTAGGTCATCTCTACAAATTTTCAGCCGATGATCATTAAGGCATCTAAAACTGCAATTTACTCGAACGAACCGAATCTGTCAAACCGGAACCGTTCGTGTTTATAATGGTAAATTGCAATTTTGGATGCCTTAATGATTATCAATTTGGCTGAAAATTTGTAGAGATGATCTATACATTAGGACCTAAAAACTGAATGGTTAAGATGTGAAAATATGATTGGAAAGTGGGTGAAAACTGGAAATCCGTTCTTTAGCTTAGGAACGGACGTCCGTAGCCAAGAAGGGCTGTATATATATATATATATATATATATATATATATATATATATATATATATATATATACGCACACACACACACACATATTTTTGAGAAATAAAACATTTATTTTGGTTAAATATTCCATATAGTACTAGTAATTTGTTTTCGTGTAATCATTTAATATGAGCGGAGCACAATATTGCTTTTCTAACATCCTTTCCTAAGGTTTAGGGTTTTTGTATTAGCACCTTCACACTTGTTGTCAATTTTATTTAGTACTCGCAAGTGCATGAATCAATTGTAGAATAGATGTGCAAGTACGAGGTCATTCCCTCAAGGATTGATTGAGACAATTTTGTTATAACAATGCTAAACTTAAGTGAAACAAACTGATTTTTATGATGTGATTGAGTTTTAAACAGAAAATTAAAGAAATAAAAACTAACATTAAAGACAATAATGAGCAATGAGATTCTTTAGAGTTTAAGAACAGATTATGAAGATGCTAAAGCACTGAATCCACCACTTAATAGTTCTATCCGATTCTCTAGTTGATAACAATTGAATTCCCTAGATTTCATGCTAAAGATTTCCGTACATAAGCCTTATTGATCCCAGACATATGCCAAAGTTCCTATGAATTCCAACTTATTGATCCTGTATAGAACTCAAGTAGCCAAACTATAATTTACTCCACTTAATGATCAGGTTCAAGCAAACATGTTCAATATCATTAAGCACAAAAGAACTAGGAAATCATGCAAACAAGAATATTGACTATGATCAAGCACTTGTATCCTTAATTCACAACTCTTTAATCACAAGATTGAATTATCTTTTGGCACCCTAGAAAACATCTACTCATTGATCAAGCATCATGTTCTCCAACCAAATAACTCATAAACAAAACCTAGGTCTTATTGATCCCAAGCAAAGATTTTGAATAAAAGTTATTTGAAATAGTGATTAAGAGTTTAACATAGAAATAGAAATTCAAAAATTCAATAGCAAACCAACTAAACAAATAAAATAGTCATACTAGGGGCTTCATCTCAGCCCTAGCTTAGAAGTTTAGCAATCCATAACTATGAAAAGTAGGACTAGAATCAAAGAAAACATGAAACAAACAATGGAAGAATTGAGGAACTCGGGTCCAGCGATGGTGAGAGCTTTTCTTCTCCTTGTTCTTTGTGGAATATGTTGCCTCTTGTTTTTCTCTAGACATTCTAGGTTTTCTGTGTTGTATGTTTCTTTCCATTTGTACTTGACTTGGGCTTCTTAAGTCTTCTAGTCCAACTTGGAATAGATTTCTTCTCTTTAAAGAAACTCAAGGTTATTCTAGTCAACGCAAGAAATTACTCTAAATATGTCAGACACGTTCAGTCTTATTCCATTCGAGTGCTAAGAACAACAAACTTAGGCCGCACAAGTCAGATTCCCAAAAGATATGCAAAATCTGTCAGAATCTGCCTTCCCGAACTAGGTTCACTTAAATCATCATAACTTCCTCTAGAAGAATGCGAATCCACTTCCCTAAAATTCCTCAGAAAGCTAACATCCGTATCTTTCCAATGGTATATGGCTCGCCTGCTACTTCCTTGTGAGAAGGTAAAATTCAATCCTCAAAGTTGACGCTCAGCAGAGGCAATTCTAGAAGCTCAGGATAGCAAGCATGCTTTCAATCCTGCGTTTGACTTTAAGCTCCAAATCTTTCTTTTCTCCAATTTAACCTACAAAACACAAATACAAAGTAAATGACTCAAAAATAACAAGAACTAAGCATAGAATCCTACATTTAAGGGTATAAAAATGTATGAAATTATGAACCTATCAACACTCTTGTATGTCTTGTTGATTTTATGGCCTGTTTGGCTTCCAAACTTGCGTTGGAGGATGGAAAATTTGGATGTCGTGGATCTCACGCGAAGTAAAGGTGGATTTGATTACCGTAGATAGTTTTTACTTAGTTAGCAAGTCTCTTCTTGTGAAGTTTTAGATGTCAACGTGTATAGGTAAGATATAACGCATTGAAGTGTTACAAATTAGAAATGAGAATATGGTTGTTTTACAATGTAATTTACAATGGCTAGGGAAAATGTTCTTCATATCGGCCCATGGTACTACAACACGATGACCTCTTAGACTTGTCTCTTGTTTCTTTTATCTTCAATTATGGTTTGGGTATAACTACACAACTTGCCTTATGGGTTGCGCACATAGAAGATTAGGCGTACTGTATAGGGTACGCTTTGGTAGGTTTCTAATGGTGGACAAGGCTAGTGCTTATGTTTGTTTTGCTTAGATGGGAGTTAATCACGATCTCTTCCTCTTGGGTATGGCATAAACGGGCTTTATGTTGTTGCCTACCTTGGAGGTTGAAGTCAAGTTTGTGTACAAAAAGGTTGTTAAATTTCTCAAAGCTACCAGGACTACTTTCACCCCCTCTTTCAACAAGTCCATCTCTTTCCAGACCTCTTCTTGTCTCTCCCAACAAAAAGATGATGCAGACGGGCAATTACAACCAAAATTCACAATAACCCAAATCACCATCTCAGACATGTCACCAGGACCAAGACCAAGACCAAGACCAAGACCAAGACCTTGACCTCTTCAAACGTAGCCCTCCATACTCTCAGAAACAGAGTGCCCGGTGACACTGCAGCCAAAAAAAGTGAACCCCTGATTCTCGTTTTCAGTCCAACCCATCTCGTAAAGTAGTGTCGTGACTCCAACAATTCATTCTACATATAAAGTCCCCATCATTCGAGCAAAAAACAATCCATAATCAAAGAAATGACCGTTAGGCCGAAAATACCTTTATTAAAGATTTTTCAACTTGATTCATTTTTTTTTCCCAGACTTGATTTCAAAAAACTGAACAGTCATCATAAAATTACTATTTCAAAAGTATTTGAATGGAACATCCATCATGTTGTCCTGCATTTGAAAAAAATGTAGTGAATCAGTAATGGCATTAAACTAGTGCATCAGTAATTACAAGCACTTATTCGGATGAACAATCTCTGGAGACAAACCTACACATTAGAAGAAAGAAAACCCACATTCACAAACTCACTGACCTACACATTAGAAGAAAGAAAAAACCCACACTCACAAACTCAATGACCTAAAAGAGCCAGAAGAAAAGCCCTGAAATTCCCAGAAGTCTCAGACTTTACGGCCTCATTCAAACTCTTACCATACTTCTTCTGGTACTCAATCTTCACATACATCATATCAATCTCCGCCCTCGTCACCACCACTCTCAACAATGTACTATCATCCGTCCCCAAACCCTTCATCGCTTTGTGCAGTACCCTAGCAAAGTACCTCCCTGGATGATCAGCACACTCCAGAATCGTCACCAGGCCATGCTCGAAGTTCCCGGAAGTCTCCTTCTTCACCGCTTTTCTCAGTGAATTCCCATACATGCTCTCATAAGCCGAGCTCACCGCATTCAGATGAGCCCGGCTTCGATTACTAAAAACTTCGATAAATTTCTTCTCATCAGTCCCCAGTCTTTTCTCTCCGGCCATGTACAGGGATTTCGCGTCGTTCTCCGCCGCTACCCTATCGAATTCGAAGCCCTCGTACCTCTGCGTGGTGACGAAACCCAGCAGGAGATTCTTGAGGTCGCCGGAGGTGTAAAGTCCGATGTCGCGTTCCAGATGGGTATTGAAAATCGAGGAGTAGACTTGCTTGAATAGGGCGATCTGGGAGGGGGTTCGGGAGCAGATGACCTCGGTTGCGGCGCGGTGGTCGGAGCCGGTGAGGGCGTGACGGACGATGGTGGCGTCGCGGGTGGCGGGGTCGGGGGTCCAGAGGAGGAGGGCTTTCTTGGTATTTCCGCTAAGCTCGGAGGAGAGGCGCTTGGTGAAGTCCTCGGAGTACATGGTACTGTACTCGCGCGCGATTTGGGCGCGTTGGGCGACGTCGCGGTGGGCGAGGATGTTGATGACGGCGGCGGTGTCGCAGCCGAAGCCCTTGAAGGCTTTGCGGAGGTCGATGGCGTCGGTGCGCGGTGAGGTCGGGGGTTGGGGTGTGGTTAAAGTCGCCATTGTTTGTTGCAAAAAATTATCGAATTGATTGTGACAGGGAAATCGTGGCAAGGGGTTTTGAGAAACCGATTTGGATTAGGTAGAGGAGTAACGGATCTCTAACGCGTGTGAGTAAAGGAGCCAACCGCTTGACATAAGTGATGAAAAGGACCAAAGCTTTTCTTTTTCTCGTGTGGGTCAATGGTCAATTTTCATGACGTATAGTGTGGAGCACGTGGGATGAAAATGCCCAGTGAGATAGTGACACATCGACTAATTGGTTTAGGAGAAGGGCAAATAATTTAAAGAAACTGATTGGATTAGTTGCGGGAAATATGCTTTAACCGTTTTTTATTTTTTTTATCTGCTAAATTGTTTATTTTTGAACTTAATTAAAGAGGGGCAGTTGTTGTGATTTTGAAAATTTTACATAAAGCCTTATTAGCTGAACTGAAATACAGATATATCATAGGTTGTTGTAAATATTATTATCTATATGGATGTCCACGTAAATACTCATTAGTTATGTACTTTGATGTAAACTCTACCTCTATATATAGAGGTTAATGAGACTGAATGGGAACACTTCTACTTCCTCTCAACTATTTTTTTTCCATCTTCTCCCTACTTTATAACACATTATCAGCACACTTGCTCTTAATTTTTTTCCACTCTATGATGATTTACGAGTTTTTAGTGCAACTTTGTTGTTTTTGACCATAACTCATAATCTACGAGTCAAAATTTTTTAGATTATATCATGGCACAGCTATTATAATTTCGTCAATTACCTTGATTTTTTTTTTGTTTCATCGACAATCCTGCATCCATAATTCATGGTTTCTACAGTTTTCATTTTCAAGTATGCTGATCATACATGCAACTTGAATGTAATATTGCATTGGGAATATTATTTGTATATTATTTTATTTGTTTGTTTCGTTATTTATTGTGTCATACCATAATTACACAATCATGAAAATTGCAATTTCATTCTGAATAGACTTCTTATGACATATTACGTAGCTAGGTAGCTTTAGAATCCTTGATAACCTCTAATTATTGTTCTATCTCTTATCGATTGACCAATTTTGTTCATTATTACTTAATGTGAACCATCTATAACTCTGTATGTGGTCACGTAAATTGAGAATTTGTTTTGATTGTTTAATTAAATGTCATCCTAGTCCATCTTATTGGCTTTTTGGCTTAGATGCCGTATATCAGTCCATATGCATATCGATTATATATCCAAGAACAATATCATGGTACCGGTTATTATATTGACGAGAGATTTATGGCACGTTGTCATCGTATATTATGAAGATCTTAAAGACACATTGCTAAAAGCAAAATCTCAAAAGTAAAGTGTCATTATAAGTGTATTGCTTATCAATCCTCAAGAGATTCAAATGCAAGTCAATGAAAGGTTGAAAGAGCCTAAAACTCACTCATGGAATCAAAGAGTCTAAAGCAAGCTCATATGTACTCATTTCATTATAGTCAACGAGATCTAAATTGCCTTAATGAGTACTATGATCATACTACTATTGAATTCAAATTATGATTATTGTGTTGCAACATATTTTAACTTTCGTGAAGTTATGAATTACTTAGAGCTCTTGAAGAGCTTGTATGAGACATATCAATACACAAAGATATTGATGTGCAGTGCATGGCTAGGTATGCCATGATGATTTTTCAATGTTTTAAACTATACAAAGTCAAATATGTCAATTTCTTTATATTGTTTAGCTATTACTTTGTGTATGAATTTGAGCATGTGAGATTGTTTCTAACCTTATCATATGAGGTAAGGCTTATTGAAAATAGTCTACCTTTGTTGGTATTGCTTAACCTTTGTAGGTATGAAAATTTGTGATCAGCCTCTATATGCAAAGCACACATGGTCTCACTTCAGTGATACACACATCAAACTACTATACATGGTACATGTAGCTTATTGCATACATAAATGAGGCTTGCAACAATCAGGGGGAGCATCCGGAAGTATGCTACCTAGGACATATGCGCGTTGTGCTCTTTTTGTCCATCGACCAGAGTTATTTTTGTCCCACTGGGTTTTTGTTACCTGGTAAGGTTTTTAACGAGACAACAATAAGCGCGTCCAATACCATCATTCATTGGTGGACATCCAAGGGGGAGTGTTGTAAATATTATTAGGGCTAATTACTATTTAGTACCCTGTGGTTTGGGTCGAACATCAATTCAGTCCCTCGACTTTCAATTTCATCAAAAACACCCCCACACTATCATTTCTCATCCAATAGGTCCATCCGTTATGATTCCGTCAATTTTAACTGTTTAGCTGCTGACGTGGCTATCCAACTCAGCATAGGTGGGCCCCACATGGAAGCGAATTTCCCAAACTGACCCTAGCCAGCCAAATATGGAAAAATCCAAAATAAATTCTAGATTTTGAGGTTGGGGGACTGAATTGATGTTCGATTGGACCCTGGCCATCACTCTGTATCCATTGGACCTCATCACGCCTTTGGCTCCTTCAAACCAAGAAGTCGCCAGAAACCCAATCGTGCTTATACCGTTCGACAAAGGTAACTTTCACATTGGATCCATGACCGGAATTCGGGTTTGGGTCGAAGAAGTCCTCAGCTCTGAGAACGATCAAGAACCCGTCGTAGTAGATCCGCGAGGCGGCGGTCGTGACCCTGACGCCGTTGAGAGAGATTCCGGTGGCGGAAAGAGGCGAGGTGACAAAGAGGGAGCTACTAGAGAGGAGAGTTGGGATCTTGGTGCCGGCGGGGAGCGATTTTAGGGTTTGGAGGGGGAGAGTAAGAGGGGCGAAGTGGAATTGGAGGAGAGAGAGGGAGGGTTGGCTGGCTCTCTTGCAGGCGAAGTCCGGAGGAGCGAAGATGGTGAGCAACAGTGACTTGGGGATGAGAGACTGAGAGACGGCCTCGAGAGTGAGAGCCATAGAGAGGTAGCCAGAATCGGAGAGGACTTCGGCTGTGTTGAGGATGTTGTGGGAGGGGAGAGCGGAGGGGAGAGAGAGAGGGGAAGGAGATGAGGAGGAGGAAGAGAGAGACGGCGGTGATCAACGGCGACGCCATTGATGGAGCCTCAAGAAAGATTTAGGCAGTTGCAGAATGTAGAGTGTGTGAGAGTGAAAATGGGAGTGGGGAGGTGAATTTAGAGGGGCGGTTTTTCTTTTGGCGGGAAATTGTGGACAGCTGCACTATATATATTATTTTAGTTTGAAATATATCAATACCATGCAAGTGGTCCGGTGGTTGGGGCTTTTATTTTCATGCGTGTTGGGAGGGGTTCAAGTCTCCCCAACCTCAAAATCTAGAATTTATTTTGGATTTTTCCGTATTTGGCTGGCCAGGGTCAATTTGGGAAATTCTCCTCCATGTAGGGCCCACCTATGTTGAGTTGGATTACCACGTCAGCAGCTAAACGGTTGAAATTGATGGAATCATAACTCTATTGGATCAGAAATGATAGTATGGAGGTGTTTTTGATGAAATTGAAAGTTGCGGGACTGAATTGATGTTCGACCCAAACCACATGGTACTAAACAGTAATTCTATGTGGATGTCCACGTAAATACTCATTAGTTATGTACTTTGATGTAAACTCTACCTCTATATATAGAGGCTAATGAGACTGAATGAGAACACTTCTACTTCCTCCCAACTATTTTTTCTCCATCTTCTCCCTACTTTAAAACATAGGTGAATTTAGAAATAAATTATCTTGTATTCAAATCTCATTATAGAAAATTGTTCATATCTTTAAATAATATAAAATTTTACGTTTATAACAAGCCAGCTAAAATTAAGGCCCCCGTTTGAAATTGCTTCGCTTTTAAAAAAAGCCTGCTTTTGTTTAAAATTTATATTTTATTATATTTGGTAAATAAATAAATAGATAAAAAGTAACTTTAGTTGAAAATTATAAGTCACTGGCAGTAGAATTTAGAAGCAACCCAAATGTTGCTTTTAGAAGCTATTATGGATAAAAACACACTTTGAAGTTGTTTTATGAACTGACAACACTTTTTAAAAGATTATTTACTAAACGTGAAACTATTTGTTGATACCCAAAAAAGCACAAAGCATGTCGTATGCGTATTTCAACCCCGATAAGGAAATACACATGCAAACCACATTTGAAAATACAAAAATTACATATATTTTTGAATCGTCATGCCAAACATGTGGACCCAAGCCACAACTACTCTCTTGGGGCTTGCAGAAGTGGCTATGGTGTGCAAGGTTACAGAAACACATAATGCTCATCTATTGATTCAGCGTCATCATGGTCTCGGTCTTGGGCCTGACATCCAAGCCTGATAACTTGAATTAATTGCGAATTGGTGAATATGAGATTTGGGCTAACCTCTTTTCCTTAAAACTCAAAGCTAAAGAAAATAGTCAGCCCAAGACTTCTTTATCTTTCTGCTAGCTTCGACTTCTTTCCCTGCGATTGTCAAATACACTGCTCAACCCAAAGATCCTTGAGAAATATCGATCCCTCCTGTTAGTTGGTAAAGAAGAGACTTTCTAACCAGTAGAGAGATATCCTCTTCTTCCTTAAACGATAGGCTCACAATTCTCAAACTTCCTCGTCAACCTCGTTCCAGGTTTTGTGCCACCGCAACTGTTTTTACTGCAATCTTTGTTGACGGCGACAACGACCTTCTCCCTCTCCCAAAACTTCATCTCTCAAGTAAGCTTTCTTTCCCCAGACTTTAAGGCATAAATTGTGTCTAGGTTGAAGAAGAAATGTTTTATCCAAAAATCATGTGTTCCTAATGAAGCCTATATAAACGGAGATTTGGGACTGTAATGAGCGGAGTTTTGCCAGTGTAAAGAAACAATCCAGCATAATCGAGCAATACCCAAAATACTTAGAAACACCTACAGCAAATCAAGCTCTCAAGCCTTTAAGAACAAAACCTAACTCTTAGCCATTGTCTCCCAAAAACTCCTTCAAACCCATCTTCCAAAAACCCAAATCCAGAAATCCCCCAAATTCTCTCACCGCAGTGTGTTTCTAGCTTCCACACCATGCTTCATGTTGTCAAGCCCTATTCATTATCTGAATCACGCACAAAGTCGTCCTAATAATCGGATTATTGGGTTGATTTTGGCCTAGTCAATGTTTAATTCAAAAAGCACCCTCACACTTTTTTAATTCACAATTGATTATTCTCACAACACAGCAGCAACAATTTTTTTTTAAAAGTCACAGTTATCCCAAACTAGCCCTAAGTCCTTACTCTGGCCGTGTCAGACCCTTAAGGGGCTTATGCCGGTCCAACCCGCCCTTAATCATGCTTGGGCTGTGGTGGACAGTTATTAAATGAGCCCAGTTCGTACTGTGCTCAGGCTAAAGAGGCTCGTTTGACACCTCTAATTGCATATGTTAGTTGATAAGAATACATTGTCATGGCTAGATAGTATATAACCTTAATTTTATGCTTTTTCATTTCCTGGATGTAGATCAAATTATCCAAAATGCTTTATTTTGATGGCTATATCTACACTTGATCTTTTAATGGCATAAGGATATCCTCTTGTACACATACAACATAATCGAAACTTTCACTCTTGGGTCGGTCCCTCCCTTCTAGTTTTTCAGTCACTTAAAATGAAATTAGAGAAAGCCAAAAGTGATACTGACTCATTTGATAACGCAAGGTACAAAACCAAAGAAAATTCTCATTTCTAAATTATAAAGAGTAAGAAGATACCAAAAGTTTCCAAATTAATTCCAACCCATTACCATTTCACTTGTTAAATAAAATTATTGTTACTTTCTATTGAAAATAGTTTTGTTGTGTGATGTCATCTAGGATGGAAACGGACCGAGTGAAGGTGGTGTGGTTTGTTACTGTTAGGGTTGTTGTTGTTGTGTTTTTTTTTGGTTTTCTAGTTTTTTTTCATGGATATGAAAATAAATATAAAAGGAGATAAAGACAAAAATGGGGTAAAATAAGAAGTCTAAGGAGATCCAAATTTCAAATTATGAAGTATAAATAGAATCACGTATTTTTAAATTTTTTGTATAAAAATAATTTTGGCCTGACATGAAAAATAACATAAGGATAGTTTTATTCATACCTACAAAATTTTGAAAATGTTCATACCTCCAAATTATTTATTAACCAAATGCAAGTATGTATCTGTGTCCTGAATCAAAATTATACACAAAATCTGAAAATAATAAAATTCATTAACCAAGTGAACAGAACCCAGTTCATTTTTGCTCTTGGTCCAAACCCAAACTCTACAAAAAAAACTGGGCTTTAACATCTTCACTAAAACCAACCCGTCTACCATTTAACCCGCAAGCCACGAATATATATTGATTTCAGACCCTAAAAACCCTAGCACGAGAAGGCATAAGTAGCTCCCTCACTCTTTCAGCGCCTCCCTCTCTGTTGCGGCCGCCAACATGAAGGTTCGCCCTCTGCAATTTCTTATCTCTCTTTCTAACTCCTTTGCCTGGGTCTCACTGATGTAAACTCTTCGTTTGTGTTTTGCAGTTCAACATCGCCAACCCCACCACCGGTTGCCAGAAGAAGCTGGAAATCGATGACGACCACAAACTGTAATGTCTCTTTCGATTTGGGTTCTGCTTGTTCATGTCATTCAATTTCAGTGTTGGTTTTAGTTTTCTGTAGCCACTGTGTTTGTAGTTTCAAGAGAGTTTTGTGTTTGGCCAAGTGATATGCACTTTAGTTTGATATTAGCTTTGTGTATCAGATTCGTTGTTGCATTTAGATTTATACTGTCTTTTCTATTCTAAATAAGCGTTCATGCATATTTATAAATTTATAATCTTGTATCTGTTTTAGCAAATTTTTATGTGCATATAGTTGTGAATGAGCTATGATGTTTATAAAGATGTGTACTTTCTTGTTTATATAAATGTTGATACTTGTATTCTGGCTGCAGGCGTGCCTTTTTCGACAAGAGGATCTCCCAGGAAGTGAGCGGAGATGCCCTTGGAGAGGTAGGGAACCTGCTGTTGTTTTGTCATTTGAATGACCCTAGTTTGAGTTCCATGTCTTAACGAGACTTTGAATTGTGAAACAGGAATTTAAGGGATATGTGTTTAAGATTATGGGAGGCTGTGACAAGCAAGGGTTCCCGATGAAGCAGGGAGTGTTGACCCCTGGTCGTGTTCGCCTCTTGCTCCACCGAGGTGAGAAACCCTTGTGTGTTTTAGAAGCATTTAGTATACAGATTCCTGGAAGATTTCTAATTGGCTACTAATGAACCATCTAAACTATGTCTGGCTAGGAACCCCCTGCTTCCGTGGTCACGGAAGGAGGAACGGAGAGAGGAGGAGGAAGTCTGTCCGTGGGTGCATTGTCAGTCCTGATCTTTCTGTTCTGAACTTGGTTATTGTGAAGAAGGGTGACAATGATCTTCCTGGTTTGACTGACACTGAGAAGCCTAGGATGAGAGGTCCCAAGAGGGCATCTAAGATCCGAAAGCTCTTCAATCTCTCGAAGGAGGATGATGTTCGAAAGTATGTGAACACATACCGTAGATCATTCACATCAAAGACTGGTAAGGTTTCTTAATGTCCCTTAATTGCTCTCATTTGATGTTTGCTCGTTTACTTATGGTATGCTCATTTAGTTGAGGTTGATTGCTGTAGCTTTTACTAGACTTTTGATGATGCGTAGACATACAGGCTAGTTAAACACCCTCTATTATCTTGCAGACTAGTTTAATGAGTTAGGTGTTGGGTGTTGTATCTGGTAGTATCCGTTGTTATATGAAACTTTATAAGGTCATGTGATTTACTTTTCTTAGATTGTCGGATGCTTTAAATGTGTTCAGAAATGATGTGTGTTTCAGATCAATCCTTTCATGTTGCTTCAAATGAAAATTTGGACAGTTCCATCCATATATGTTCGTACTGTCAGATAGTGAATAAATAGTTTGATCGTATTTCTGTTATTGAGCTTGGTAACCTTCCTTGGTTGGCAGGTAAGAAGGTGAGCAAGGCTCCTAAGATTCAGAGGTTAGTCACTCCTTTGACCCTTCAAAGGAAGCGTGCAAGAATTGCAGACAAGAAGAAGAGGGTTGTGAAAGCCAAGTCTGAGGCTGCTGAGTACCAGAAACTCCTCGCCTCAAGATTGAAGGAACAAAGAGAACGACGCAGTGAGAGCTTGGCCAAGAAAAGGTCCAGGCTGTCTGCAGCTTCAAAGCCGTCTATTACTGCTTAGATCTATTCTCAAGTCATTAAGTTTTGGTTTAAAAGATGGATGTTACAACTTTATTTTCATGTGTCTTCTGTTTTTGACTGCTCAAGTTACTCTCCTTTAATGCTGCTGAGTTTATTGGATGTTTGAGTATTTTATTAAAACCCTGCTTTTGATTATTATATGGTGCTTGTATCACCTTGTTGCTCTCTTTGCTTGGTAAATGTGGTCCGCGTAAAATCAAAATGAAGAAATTATAGTTCTACTATAACAACTGAGAGTTGACCTACTTTAAGAATGAGTGTTCGTTTTTGGTTGGAAATATTGTGCTCAAGAACGGTGTGGTGTTCTGATAATATCAAGCTATCACAAAATCTGATCAGAAATAATTAAAAAAGGAAGTTATCATAACCTGAACCCTATAACAACTGAGAGTTGGCCTACTTTTAAGTGTGTTTTTGGTTGGAATTCTTGGGCAAGAAATTGATAATATAAAGCTTTCACAAAATCTGATCAGAAAAAAATAAAAAGGAAGTTATCAGAACCTAAACCCTAAACCCTATTATCAGAATTAGGCGCTTGAAGAGTTGAAATTTTGATGTATCCACTACTTTGAGAATCTTGATTGCCATTCATGTCAGAAATTACACGCCAGATCTGAGTAACTGTGCTTCAGATACCTTACCTTAAGTCTTTTTATTCTGCATTATAATCGAAGTAATGAACATAAAGAAAAAGAAAGATTCATTACTCATTTCTTTTTCTTTTTTTCTCTTTTCTGATTTTTTTTTTTCTGAGAAAAAGAAAGATACATTACTTGGATTTGAAGTTTGCCTTAATCCCCAACTTTAGAAATAATTCCAGTTTCTGAAGATTTCTCCAGTTCATCATCTGTGAGCATTTTGGTGGCTTCTTTTTATACAGGTGGGTATTTTGGTTTCATCATTGTTATTATTATTATTAATATTTCTTTTTCATATTAAATCACATTTTGTTATGATTACATCACACATTGAATTGATTGTGCGAGTCTGACGAACTAGACTCTCGAAACCAAAGCCATTAATTTTTGGTCGTCGAAGTCTTTTTTATTATTATTAATATTGTTTTATTTTATTTGAAATGATCATAAAGAGTAATACAACTAGAGTTGTATCTAATAATATGAAGTTGCCCCTGATGCCTAGCGGAATCTACAAGCAGCAGCGTTGCCGAAGATTTCTTCAATTCAACTGTGAGTACAATTGGCTTCATTCATTCTTCTCAATTGTTCTTCGTATTTTTACACATGCTGGACATAGATCTGAATAACCTGTGGCTGGATAATTCGACAGATTGATAGCTAGCATGGCAAGTACTCCAGTTGGCTCTAATGCACTTATTCTGGAAGTTCTTGACCGTAGTAACTATGAAGATTGGAGATCGCGATTAAAAACTTATTTGTTGGCTGAAGATCTTTGGGAGGCTGTCGAAGCAATCGTGAAACCTCCAAAACGTGAAGATGATCAAACTGATTATAAGGCCTGGACCAAAAAGAATGCCAAGGCTTTGTACGCAATCCAAAATACATGCGGGAGAGAGCTGTTCTCTTTTATAAGGAAAATTGAGACGGCCAAAGGTGCCTGGGAGGCTTTGGAACAAGAGTGCAAAGTTATGCAAGGTATGCTCTTCATCAATTACAGTCCATTTTCATGAGTAATAATTTTGTTGTTGCTTCTCAATGTCGAATTATGTGCCGTTTTGCTTCTTGCAGTACTCCTCATCTTTTATTAATGAACTTATCTGTTGTCTACTGCTAAAAAAGTTGGCTATAATTGTGGTAAAATTAGCTAGAAAAGAATGGGGATGGGGGGTGTGATAAGAATTAATTAAGATAACAAGTTTTGCAAAACAATTGGTTTGCAGGATATGATGAGAACAATGTGGACCACTTGGGGCGCTATAAATCGTTCATAGAATCAGTGAGGAGTGGTGATTGGGATAAGGCAAAGAAGTGTCTTGGAGAAGTTGATATGCGCAGTGTAGTAGTAAGGGCTGTAGATGGAGATGGAGAAATCGCTCTTCATGTAGCAGCCAAGGAAGGGCATGTGCACATCGTGAAAGAGTTGGTGCATTTGATGACACAAGAAGATTTGAAAACGAAAACCACTCTTGGTCACACAGCTCTTCACGTAGCAGCGTGGATGGGGCACGTGCAAATTGTGAAAGAGTTACCGGTGCCGTTGATGGGAGAAGTAAAAGACAAGGATGGTGACACAGCTCTTCATATAGCAGTCCAGGAAGGGAAGGCCAATATTGTTAAAGAGTTGGTGCTGTTGATGAGACAAGACGACTTGAAAATAAAAAATGATGCTGGTTACACAGCTCTTCACCTAGCAGTCAACAAGGGGAATGTGCCTATGGTCAAAGAGTTCCTGAGAAAAGAAAAAGGTAATTAATCTCGTCTTTAAAAAGACTTTGATTGATCATTTGCATAGTTTTCGGTTTATTTTTGGTTCTCCACTTATTACATTTATCATGATCCATGTCCAAGTAAGTTGATTACAAACAGAAAAAGATGCTGGATGAATGAATTAACATAATTCAGGGTAAAACAAAACAATTTTGAAGTGTATGTGGGAATAGCAAATATATTAGATCGACAGCCCTCGCTCATGACTTCCGTTGAAGCTCCGGAGTCGAATTTGCTATGGCGGCTGCAAGTTGGAGATGAAGAAGAAGCTTTGATTAGAATTTGGGTTTTTTGGCTGCTTTGGCCTTTATGTTTTCAGCTGTTTCTTTCTTGTATGTTGATTTCTTTGGTTTTGCTTGTTCTGGCAGATGACCATGTGAATCATGCTTTGCAAACTTTGTCTGTATTGGGCTGTGTGCCTTGTACTATTGTTTGACTATGAGCCTTGTTAATTGATGCTACATTTCGACCAAAAAAAAAAAGAAAAGTACATGACTAACTAATACAAATTTAATTCATTTGCAGGTGAGAATAATATTGGCGAAGACGACTTTAAGCGTTTTATACCGTTTACCACTTATGTGAAAAATGGTGATTGGGATAAGGCAAATGAGAGTCTTAGAGAACTGGATAATCCATGCGGTGTAGTAACAACAGTAGATCCAAGAAACTACCGCGGAGACACTGCTCTTCACGTAGCAGCCCGGGAAAGGCATGTGGATGTTACCAAAGGATTGGTGTTGTTGCTGAAAAGGAGACAAGAAGATTTGGAATTGAAAACCGCTGAGGATTTCACCACTTTTGGTTCTGGTATAACTTTAAGGGTCAGTGAAGAATTTCTCATGGAAAGGGCCAAGTACATGGTTGAACAGTACGAGAAAACACTTGGCAGCTGTTTGGAGATACAAAACGCTCGTGGTTACACAGCTCTCCACTTGGCAGCAGAGAACGGGTTTGCGGATATTGTGAAAGAGTTGGTACCATTAATGAGAAAAGAAGGTTTAGAAATACAAGGCGCTAGTGGTGACACAGCTCTCCACTTGGCAGCACTGAACAACATGAATGTGGATATTGTAAAAGAGTTGGTGTCATTAATGAGAAAAGAAGGTTTAGAAATACAAGACGCTGACGGAGACACAGCTCTTAACAATGCATTGTTTAACAATGCATTGTTACGAGTGCGTGTGGATATTGCGAAGGAGTTGGTACAATCGATGAGACAAGAAGGTTTGGAAATAAAAAACGAAAAAGGTTCCAATGCTCTTCACCTAGCGGTCAAGAATGAGCTTATGCCTTTTGCTAAAGAGCTGATGGCATTGATGAGACCAGAGGCTTTGGCAGAAAATTTAAGTCGGGCTATTCAATATTTCATGGATGGAGACGTTTGCGAAATGGCTAAATACATGGCTGAAAAGAATGATAAAGTATTTGGCATACCCTCGGCTCCCAATGATGACATTCCAGTTGTCAGAGCTCTTCGTCATAATAAATGGAAATCAGGTCGCTATATGTACTCTGTCACTCCACTTGAAGCTCTTAAGGGACCCAATGGCAGTTCATTTATTTGTTTATGTCTCAACGCTAGCAACACGATTGGTAAGACTACTTTCAGTTTTTAATTGTAATACCTGATTGAAAAAAAATTTAATCATCTCAAAATAAGACGAATTAAGAGCTAAAAATTTAACTATCTCAAAACACGTTTTGCTTTAATATAAACCAACCTCTTTATACCTGTTCATGTATGTATAAATTATTGTTTTGTTCTCTATATCTGTAAATTAATTTTAAATTAAATGTTAAGTACCTTTTTTTCTTCTAAATCAAAGTTGGCGAAAAATAAAATGCAATTAAAATTCAAAAAGAAAAAAGAAAAAACTGCAAATGCAGTACTGCAGACCTGTAGTTGCACATATTCACGTGCTACTGTTTTTTGTTTTTTAATTGTACCTTAGTGTAATAAGATAACCTACTTTGTCAATAAAAGTGGATATGAAAATACAACTACACATGACTATAGGTTATTTTGAATTACATTTTAATAAAAAATTATATTTTAGTTTATTTCTCACTAAGATCTCTCACTATCTTAACCTCTCACTCCATGTATTCTACACATAATTTATTTATTTATTTTAATTTTCCAAATAAGACACACACATAGTTAATGTTTTCCCAAGTTAAGAAAGGGTATAATAAGTTATTCAAAAATTTAACCATTTATTAGGGAGTTTGCTTAATTTATATTATAATTAAGAGAAGTGGGGTTTATTTCTCCACTTTGTCCAAAACTTCTCATAACTCCCCTTTCATTTTAGGGAAAAAATAATAATAATAATAAGTAAGGGTAAATTAGACTTTTCAGTGCGTGAGGAATGCCACATTAGCAATTTAACGGACAATTTAGATGGAGCTTGACAGCAGGAACCAATTGTGAGGAAATTGAGAGTTCGAATAGCTTTTAGGTGAAACTCAAAAATCAGGGACTAAAACGAAAAAATCCTATAAGTATAGGGAGTAAATAATATTTAATTCTTTCAATATTAAAAGCTTATATATGTCAAGAAAGTTAGTTTTGGATTTTGGTTGACAAAAGGATTTTGGTTGACAAAAGGTTTTCAGTTACATATGGTATGGATGATGATGATATATGATTATATGATAGGATATATGTATTGTTAACTAATTGTTATGCAATTCTTCCACTTTTGTTCTACTTTAGATTTAGCGTGGGACTTGCTTCAACGTTACCCAAATTTGGCTTTCACTGTGGCTATACCACCTGAATCTACTCCTATGATGAAATTGGCTCGCATGCATTTTGCATTCTTAAGTGGAACACGACTCACACGTTGGCAGAGATGGCTTTATCGCCTTTATGATTGTGAGTACAAAACACTTCTTTTTGTTTTATCTTATTATTAAGTAAAAATATCTAGTATATTAATAGTTAGGAATACATTACAATTACTCATCTATTAGACCAAATGATACTGATCTAAACCGTCACTATTTTATAATTGTGAAATAGAGAATATTTTTTTATCAAACAAGATTATGTTCAACGTTTCTAATACATCCTGCACAATACTAAATGAATTCAAATACATTCAACATTCCTGATACATTCTGCAAAATACTAAACGAACAACAAGTGAAGAAAAAAAAATTAATTATCGTAAAGAATAAAATAAAATAGATAAATTTCAATTTACCCACGTACTTACTAGTTAAACTATTCCTAAACTATTCCTGTATTGATTAGTTAGTCCATCAATTATTTTGTTAATTGACAACCTAACTTTAGAGGCTCCTATTCTATGATGATGTTTCATTGAGGTGGGATGGAAAACCATATAACACATGACGATAATTTCAAAGAAAAAGAAAAAACATAAGGGTTGCATGAGATTGATTAAAATTGGTGAGTTCGGAACACATGTGGGCATATAATGAAATTAAAAGTGTATGGACACAAATGAGTTTAAGTGTGGTCAGGAATGTTAATGGAAATTTACTCAATTAAAATATTTATAAATCTGTAAATTCACTAAATTGTAACACCTTTTGCCCATAAAAATGGAGAACTATTATTATTAGGATTAAATTCTGCTTACTACCCTGTACTTTCAAGGGTTCATCAGTTCAGTCCCTGCACTTCTAATTTAGTCAAAAAAGTCCCTGCACTCTCCAATTTCATCAAATCGATCCAATCCGTCACCACTCTATCAATTTTTTGCTGTTAAAATGCTGACGTGGGACCTTCTCAAAAGGAAAATTCCCAAACAACCCATCACTAGGCAGCCCGCTGACGCGTCAGTGTTGTGAATGCAGATGGGCAGTTTGGAAATTTTCAGCGAAAATTGACGGAGTGGTGACAGATTGGATTGATTTGATGAAATTGGAGAGTGCAAGGACTTTTCTGATTAAATTAGAAGTGCAGGGACCGAAATGATGAATCCTTCAAATTAAGTACAGGGTAGTAAGCATAAATTTCTCTCTCTTTTTTTTTTTTTTTTTTTTGTGTGTGTGTGTTTGGAGAATATGGAGGACTATAAAGGGATTTTGTCCATCTACCCCAATTGTAGGGATTTTTTTTCCTATTTATCCTATTAAATTTTTTTAATTCCCTCTTACCCAAACCACCCTAAGGAGGTATTCCCTAATACCATATTAAGTTTTTTTTTTTTTTTTTAACTATTTTACTCTCACCCCTTTGTTACATAAAAAAAGGGAGAGAGAGAGAGAGAGACTATAGGAGACTTCGCAGGAGTTTGGTCACTGACTGCAGGATTCTGGCCACCAATCGCTGGAATCCAGTCACCGGTCACCAACCGCGACCCACTGGACTTCTCTGAAAATTTAGCCGGAGGTTCCCAAAGAGGTCGTCGGAGATCTTATAGATTGTCGGAAATATTTATTGCCCTCAAGTAGACCTTTATTGCCCCCCAATAGAAGTTTGTTGGGGGAATAGAGGTTTATGAAACCTTGCAAGAAATCTCCAAAGAGGTTGGTGGAGATTTTATATGGGGCCAGAGACGTTTATTGCCCTTTTGAATAAACTTGTATTGCCCTCCCCCCCCAAGTAGAACTTTCGGTCGCCTGAATGGGAACTAATCTCTGTAAAATTAGACAAATAAAACTTTAATTAAGGAAAAAAACGAAGAGATTATACCAATTCAAAATATTTATTGTCTCCTAATAGACATCTATTGCCCTCAATAGACTTTTATCAGACGACTATTAGGGGGGGGGGGGGGGGCAATAGACGTTTATTGCCTCCTAATAAATTTTTTTTTCTTTCCTTCTGAGCCTTTTGCCCCATTTTATGAAAAAAAAAAAAAAAGGATTTGGGCACCCACACATCTTCTTCTCCCTCCTGCTCCTGCAGACCCGAGAACGGAACCCTAAGTTTTTCGCCGTCTTTAGGTGAGGCTTTGCATCCACTTGCCGGAACCCCTCGTGCCGAGCACAGCCAGCAATTCACGTTCTTGAGCCTCATTGGAACCGAACAGGGCTTGGAGTAGCACCGCTAGCAATTCACTTTCTCGAGCCTCGCCAGAGATGTGGGAATCAAATAGGGCTCGGAGTTGATTGAGTTGAACAGGGCATCCATTCTGGCAAAATTGGAAGAATCGGAGTCCTCCGATTTTCGTCGGCAACGATTCTTCGAAGAGGAAAATGAGGCCTCCATCCCACTTTTGCTGCTGCGACCCACTGGACTTCTCTGAAAATTTAGCCGGAGGTTCCCAAAGAGGTCGTCGGAGATCTTATAGATTGTCGGAAATATTTATTGCCCTCAAGTAGACCTTTATTGCCCCCCAATAGAAGTTTGTTGGGGGAATAGAGGTTTATGAAACCTTGCAAGAAATCTCCAAAGAGGTTGGTGGAGATTTTATATGGGGCCAGAGACGTTTATTGCCCTTTTGAATAAACTTGTATTGCCCTCCCCCCCAAGTAGAACTTTCGGTCGCCTGAATGGGAACTAATCTCTGTAAAATTAGACAAATAAAACTTTAATTAAGGAAAAAAACGAAGAGATTATACCAATTCAAAATATTTATTGTCTCCTAATAGACATCTATTGCCCTCAATAGACTTTTATCAGACGACTATTAGGGGGGGGGGGGGGCAATAGACGTTTATTGCCTCCTAATAAATTTTTTTTCTTTCCTTCTGAGCCTTTTGCCCCATTTTATGAAAAAAAAAAAAAAAGGATTTGGGCACCCACACATCTTCTTCTCCCTCCTGCTCCTGCAGACCCGAGAACGGAACCCTAAGTTTTTCGCCGTCTTTAGGTGAGGCTTTGCATCCACTTGCCGGAACCCCTCGTGCCGAGCACAGCCAGCAATTCACGTTCTTGAGCCTCATTGGAACCGAACAGGGCTTGGAGTAGCACCGCTAGCAATTCACTTTCTCGAGCCTCGCCAGAGATGTGGGAATCAAATAGGGCTCGGAGTTGATTGAGTTGAACAGGGCATCCATTCTGGCAAAATTGGAAGAATCGGAGTCCTCCGATTTTCGTCGGCAACGACTCTTCGAAGAGGAAAATGAGGCCTCCATCCCACTTTTGCTGCTTCGCGATTCGAGTCGATTCTTCCCGGCGAGAGAGGGATAGCGTCGGAGAGTGGTGGCGGTGTGGTCGGTGAATAGGTAGGCGTCATACCAAGCAGAGAGAGAGAGAGAGAGAAGAGGTGGCCAGAGAAAGGGAGGAAAGGGAGGAGAGAGAGAGAGAGGGGAGAGAGATGGTAATATGTAATTTTTAAATTTCTAGAGCCCAAAATCATCATTGAACTGTTAAATATGATTAGTGGGAACAAAATTCTCTTAATAGTGTAAGTGGGCTAATTTTAGCCTATTTTTGTACTACCCAACTATAAATTACATTATGAAGAGATGAGGTTTTCTTCAACGGTTAGAGTTTAAATCTTTCTAAGCATATACTGACTCTATCTATACTATATTTTTAAAGTAGATGTACAAAGTCAATAAAATTCTTAACCCTTATATTAATTTTAAATTATTTTTTAGTACTTGAGTGGCAGTATGGTAAATAAAAGAATTAATTTAATTAGAAAGGAAATAACTTCGTCAACCCGTACTAACTTGTGGCTGGATAAGTCACCAAGTTTAATAGCTTTCGCTCCACTTGAGTTAATATATAAAGATTCAACCATATCTTATATAACTCGATAACTCGATCATCAAGATAATTAAATTATCAAAATAAAATTACTCAAAAAAATAAATTAATAATTAAAAAATTAACAATTATATTTATCTCTTCTTTGTCTAACGGCTACAATAGGACGACTCGACGGGTGATAACTATTCATAACACATAAAGGGAATGATTACGGGGTAAAAACATTTCTGCATTTACTAATATATAAAGGAATCAGAATGATTCCGGTTAAAAGAATTCCTGCGTTTACTAACACATGAAGGAATCGGAATAGATGTAGGTCTCACCTCCTTATCAAGAATCGATTCCTGAATACTCAGGAATTCGATTATGAAGGGGGAATATGGGTTTAGGAATCATTCCTCCGGAATCAATACCGATTCCTTTCTTCTCTCATTCCACTTGTCTCCGATTCATGATTATTTTTCATTCCAAGTAAGTAAACGTGTCATAAGAATTTTCTTAGTTCCTACTTGCCTGATCACTCCCTGTAAGCAAGCCTTCATAAATTTCCTTTGTCACTTAATATGATGTAATGCAACAAAGCAATATTCTCTCAAAAGTTGTTCAAAACGAATATTTATTCTACCAAATTGTTAACCTGGTGGATAAGAAAATTACCAGAATGGAAGTATAGGTACCTGGGCAGAGAACTCAAACGGCTCAAAAGTCATTTTTAGCTATTGCGTATGAGTTCTAGGTCACCAATCTCCAGCTGTATAATAAAAAAAATAAAAAATAAAAAACTTAGTAATAAGCACGTAATTTTAAAAAAATAAAAAACTTAGTAATGAGCACGCAACTTAAAAAAATCACCATAATTCAACTATTTGACAAAAGCACAGTTTTCGAAATTCAAAGTACACATTTAGAACTGAGGCCACAAGATTTCAGGTGATTTGGACTAATAATCATAGTCGCAGCACAAAATCACATTACTGTAGCATAACAAAATTCTGGTGAAGTATACGACTCTAGAAATTTCTCTTGTATGACTCTACAAAACCTAGCAAATACCTAGAAAATCTTTCAAAATAGTCCAACTATTTCAAGTTCTCCGCGTGATTTCAATTGTTGTTCCAACCCTTTAATTTTACAATATTCTTCTTTACCAAAAAATTTCAGGACACTTTATCAACATACGAAGACAAACCTAAGGTCTAAAGTGAAATCATTTCAAACTTCAACTTTTTATCCTTAAGCAATTGCAAGAGTCTAAGATAGTCAGCTCATGATTTCCTTGCCTGAATATAAAATTTTAGTTTCCTCTAATAAGCTTGTTGATTCCTACGTGAAACCACCTCTTTTTCCTCCTTCCTCCCTCCAACAGAAACCCTCTTTTTCTTTCCTTCACTCTGTCATTGTTTGCAAACCCCCCTTTCTCATTGGTTTTTTTTTTTTTTTTTTTTTTTTTTTTTTTTTTTTTTAACAAGACTTCTTAACTAACAAATGGGTGTCTTTATTGTCCAATAAACCGATCTATCTCTCTTTACTAATCCAACAAAAAGCTAATATACTTGTTCGCATACCACACCAAAATTTTCATAAACTCACGATAACGCAAAAGAGAAATTAAAACCGAACTCAAGGTATTGCTTAAATTACTGCATAAAAATATCAATTAAAATCTGGACCTTAAATTGAATTTGGTCTTGTGAATGCACCGTACCATGGAATAGATGAGGATATACGTTCCTCGTTTCTTCTTCTATGGTATTGTTCCTTATTGCGATCTAATCTAAAACGGCTGTTCTTCAAAACACATGTCATTTTTACTATGAAGTTGTTCGAAGTCCACAATGTTAACTTAATGAGCAAACCAAGATCATTTCACAAAATGCATAAACACAACCAAATGATCAATACAATATGAACTAGAATACAACAAGAGGAGATGCATCACCTGCTTCATGCACAACAATCATTCCTTCAAAAGCAGTAGCAGCAACACAGCTATTAAACACAAATAATCCGAGCTCCAAAACTTCAAGCAACCACACGCAAGAAATCTTCTACTCAACTATGTGTTTAACTCCTCTCTATGGGGCAGGACTAAATATTTTGTCACACAGTGAATAGGGACTTCAAGCACCTATATATACAAGCTAGATAAGTCTTCCCATAAAAGAATCCTTGATTCTAGCCAATGAGTTATTTATGAAAGATGCTATAATTATCATATCAACTAATTAGATATTTATCTTTATCAAATTGAATTCCTAACCATATGAGTGACATACCAAAGCTCACTAGGTGTCTAGGTAGATAATTCATATATTTCCCATTTATTGTAATAAGTTTAATCAATTTGTTGTTTACTTAATGTAGATAATATTAGGTCCAAATAATATTAAACACACAACATGAGAATGATCTCTTAGGATTGGGCAAAATGATCCGAGAAACCGAACCAAGTCGGCTGGTTCGGTGCAGCTCTTGATATAAAACCACTTTCTACACTTTCTTGAAAGTACCAGTTCGCTCACCTAAAGGACAGTTTAAGAGACTGTGAGGGACAAATGCATCTCAATTACATGCAGAGCCGGCCCTGGGCATATGCCCAATAAGCACAGGCCTAGGGCCCTCGGTTTCATGGGCCCCCAAAAAATATAACTCCTTTCTATATATATATATATATGTTAAAAAAAAAATCTGAAATTTTTTGGATTGTTTCATAGCTGTACGCCTGTAGCCCTATACGCCACTTTTGTTCTTCTCTCCTTCATTGCTGAATCTCTCTCGTTCTCACTTCTCAGATGAAACTTCTCAAGGTAATTAAGTTTTTCTTGCTCCAATTTCATGCCTTTTTGACTCTTCCTCTTGTTGAGGAGGTAGAAGGAGACGAGTTCTTCTTCAGTTGGGTAGAAATGAAAGCTTGTTGTAGGTTCTTAATTGATCCATTATTACAGTCTTGTTTTATCTGATTATCTGTAGAAGGAGATGAATTCTTCTTCAATTGGGTACAGGGGCGGATCTAGGTATGGGGTGGGGAGGACTCAAGCCCTCCCCAAACTTTTGGGTTGAAAAAAAAACCTATATATGATGTATATTTTTTGTTTATATGTATGTTTGTTTAACGAAGCCCACCCGAACTCCCGAATTATCAAAGTCAAACTCCTCTCTGGCTCTCCCATTCTCTTCGTCCATCACAAATTCTCATTCTTCGTCTTCTTCTTCTTCTTCCCAAAAAGGCCTAAATTCCTGACTAAATTCAATTTTTGAACACTTGAACTCTCAAGTTCTCATCTCCCCACTCTTGCATTCCCACACCTGTGCATAATTGTACTAAATTTTTTTTTTTGGGACACATGAATATGTAGCTCTCCCCATTTTCGAATCCTAGATCTGCCACTGGTTGGGTAGAAGGAGACGACTTCTTCAATTTTGTATTTGTGTGATGATAAGTTTGTACTTGGGTGCGAGAGGTAATTATGTCTCTCATTCTCCTTTAATCTCGAATTGTTTGTTTATGATAGTCTCAGTAGTCTAAGACTACAAAACAATGAATTAAGCAAACAACCAACTTGACTAGTTGACTGACTCCAATTTTATAGTTGAGATTAAAGAAAATTGTTTTGCTTTGCTGACTATCAATTGAAATTGGGTTTAATATTATGATAATGGTATTAAATATAATTTTTATGGCTGTATTTTTTAATTGAAATGGGTTTACATTGGTAGGGAGCCCCAACTTTTTTTTTTCTTTTGCCTAGAGCCCCGGAAATCTCAGAGTCAGCTTTGAACACATGTATTAAATTAAAAAGCTGAAGTTATAACGATTTAAAACTGTGCATTTATTTTCAGCCGTTAAATTCACTTGTTCCTCATAGTCTATTAAAAACTATCTCTTACGTGAGCAAGCCTCCTTGTAATGTTGAAGTTTGGGACTAAAATTTGTATATACATGACAGTTGCTACATGAAATACGCATCAGAAATACAGTCATAATAAAAATCTGGGGGTTTCTGATGTTGATATTTTGAAATATATGAAAGATTCTCAGTTCAAATTAACGGTTCAATTTGTAATTGTACATCTACCTTTTTTTTTTTTTTTTTTTTTTTTTTTTTTTGTGGAAATAGGTATACCCGTACCAGAAGTTGCTCATCTTAACATTCATGATATCTCTATAAATATAGCCGAATCAAAAGATGATCATGACAATAAAGGGGATTTCATTTCCTCAGGTATGCAGCATCAACTTCTCTTATCTTGTCCTTAAGTATCATCCATCACTTCAAAAGGTTTTATTTTTTTTATAAGTTAAAATTATTGGTTTATGCAAGTGGTTCTGTTTTAAATTATATATATCTTGTTATGATTATAATTAACATGTTATTGTTTTAAATTATATAATTAGCATGTTACTTCTAAGAGCTTGCACCAACAACTGTGATTTTACAATGCAATGCAGTTATGACTTTTTTTAGAAGATTTGCCAAAGGTGTCTATAAATTTGGCGGTATGCTTCAACCACACCTTATTTTAATTTTTAATTTATGCTTTATATGTAAATGTTCAAAAAAGAAGTTAATATTGTTTCCAATGTTGACCTAGGAATCCGTCATATATATTTAATGAAATCGACACATAAATCGATCTTTCAATTTCTACATTGCATGGGTGAAGCGACAAGAATTAATTATCTCACAGCAGATCAACTCGACATAGTGAAAAAATCAATCTTCAATGCTATAGAACAAGGGCATCATGAGTTTGTTACTCACCTGTGTAAAGTAAATCCAGAACTACTTTGGGAGGCTTATGATGAAAGGGGGATGACAATATTTCATTATGCAATTCGATATCGTCAAGAAGAGGTTTTTAATCTTATATATGAGCTTGAGGAAAAAAGGCGAAATGACATTGGAACTCGTCTAGTGAACTGTGACAAAAGTATGCTACATTTTGCCGCCGATTTATTCTCAGTTTCATATTTTGATCATATTCAAGATGCAACTTTGCAAATTCAAAGAGAACTACAATGGTTTAAGGTAAGAATTTCTCATTACACGCACACACATATTTACATTATTACTTTTTGAATGAAACTTTTAATTAAGTAATGTCCCATCAAACCTAGAAAAACAATGTTCCATCAGTCAATTCATAAAATAAAAAACCATATGCCTAACATGTCAACGTGATAGTGACAAAAATATGCAGCCAAATCAAGTGTGGGGAAATTAATTTGCTCTGCATGGAATATTTTTTGAGTGGAAGACAACATAAATAATAAATAAATAAAATTACAGGCAATAAAGCATGATTGGATGCATACGAGTGAAAATTAGCCTAACCCCCTACAATTGTGATAATCTTAAATTGGAGCATCTGTTCAGATGGCCTGAACCGTAGATCGGTCGTCGTCGGCGTAGAGACCTAGCACAACCTAGGGTTTCTCTAGAGAGAAAATATTTTTTTTTCCTTTTTTTTTTTTGGGTTAAATACTGGTTACTACCCTGTAGTTTAGGTCCAAAATCAATTCAGTCATAGACTTCTAATTTCATCAAAAACACCCCTATACTTTCAATTTTGATCTAATAGGTCAAATTTGTTAATATTCTGTTGTGGGTTCAAGTTAGGGCTAAATACTAGTTAGTACCCTGTGGTTTAGGTCCAAAATCAATTCAGTCCATGGACTTCTAATTTCATCAAAAACACCCCTGCACTTTCAATTTTGATCTAATAGGTCCAATTCGTTAATATTTTGTTATGGGTTCAAGTTATAGTTGGATTATTTGTTGAAAAATTATTTATTTTTAATAGTAGGACTCACTCCTAAATTGACTATGCAGACCACCTCGACACCACATCATAAAACATAGGTCATATATGAGCCACGTTAACAAGTTAAATAACTCAATTGTCGGAAAACTAACAAATTGGACCTATTAGATCAAAATTGAAAGTGCAGGGGTGTTTTTGATGAAATTAGAATTCCATGGACTGAATTGATTTTGGACCTAAACCACAGGGTAGTAATTTGTATTTAGCCTTTCAAATTATAGTTTGATTATTTGTTGAAAAACTTTTTATTTGATAGCTTTCTAATAGTGAGACCCACTCCTAAATTGACTAGGCATGCCATCTCAACACCACATCATAAAATATAGGCCATATATGACTCACGTCAACAAGTCAAATGACTCAATTACCGGAAAACTAACGAAATGGACCTATTAGATCAAAACTGAAAGTACAGGGGTGTTTTTGATGAAATTAGAAGTTCAGGGACTGAATTGATTTTGGATCTAAACCACAGGGTAGTAACTAGTATTTAACCTTTTTTTTTTTCTTCCCTATGATTGTCCTTATGACGACTATGAAAATCTGAAACCGATCAAGACCCGACCGAGTTCAAATAACCAAATATAGTAGCCACTTGGATCCCAAATCTCGATTTAGATTCCGCATCCCAGATTTTGAAACGAGTTTGACAAAAGGTGCACTCTCCTTACAACTCCACCCATCGACAACCCACCATCTAATCAAAACAATAATCCATCAATAAGAAGAATTGACCCAAAAAAAGCCTTCCGAACACATTTGCATCTACAGTTACTCGAAGAATTTGTATGCAAGACAACCACTGCAAATGCTAACAATCCAACTGAGAAAAAAGAACAAATAGCTCCAACTAGCAACCTGAAAGCACCCCGACCTAGGGGTCATCATTTGGCCCGCGGGCCTAAAAGCCCATGGGCGCCCGCCCGGCCCAGTGGGCAAAAGCCCAGCCCGGCCCGGCCTGCAGCAAAGCTCATCTCGGCCCTGCTCATTGGGCACGAGGCAGGGCTAGGGCGGAGGGTTCAAAGCCCAAGCTCGGCCCGCGGCCCGGCCCGTTATATGCCCATTAAAGCCCGCCCGGCCCGGCCTTATAAGCCCGCCCGAAAACCCATTCAATTTTTGTATTAATATATTTTTATGTAGTTATATTGAACTAATTATTGCATTAGGCCATATTTTTTTTTAATTTTGTATTTTATTTTGTTCAATCATTAACATATCATCATTTTTTCATAGCTTTTTGTATTTTTTTAACAAAATAATATGACATATAAATATAATGGGCTCGGCCCTGCCCACCCAAAAAAGCCCGGCCCGGCCCGGCCCTAAAAAGCCCGTAAGGCCCTGGGCCCATGGGCGGCCCTGGGCCTTGATTTTTAAGAGAAACCCGGCCCTGCCCGGCCCGAAAAATAAAAAAAAAATATTTTGGCCCTACCCGGCCCGGCCCGAGCCCATTAATTTTGGGCAGGGCTGCCCATTGACGACCCCTACCCCAACCCAAAACTAAAGCCCAATACCATTTAATGTAGTGACATTAGCCTCCTTTTTATACGTGGGAGGTGCCGAGTCCTGAGTTCAACTCACAAACTAGTATTTGTGTATTCTCAATTATTATATAACAAAAATAATATTACAAAAGTAAATCTTTAAATCAAGAAAAACAATTCGGTCTAGTGACATAAGGGTCGATTGATTCCACATGTTCCACCAGTGCAACATAAGAGCTATAACCTAAGTAATTCCATGTGTTCTTTAATATCTAGTACAGGATGTGCTGTTATTGATAATAGGGGTCTATTTATATAAAGAATCACAAGCAAAGAATCTGTGTTTTACAGGAAAACTGAATCATAAAATGATTGAAATGCCTCCGTAGAGTTTGGGCCAGACACACAAACTAGGTGTCCTTAAACAGATATAAATTTTAAACATTTTACTCATATAATACACACATTTAATTACCTTAAAAATATAAATGTTTAAGCATTTGTAGTCCAACAAAACTAGAATATGCTATTGTCACCCTACTAAATTCTTTGTTTACCCCCGTGTGCTTCATTTATTGAAAGCATAAACTCTAAATAGAAAATTACATTTAGAGCCAATGTTGTATTAGAAACTATTTTGTTTTATTTATTAGGATTAAACACTTGTTACTCCCTGTACTTTGCTCCGAAAAACAGTTCAGTCCCTCACCTTTTAAATTAAACAATTTAATCCTTATTCTCTCTAATTCTCACACAACAGGTCCCAAAATGACTATTATACCCCTCACTTCCTTTTTTAAAATTTTTTTTTTATTTCAATTTTTCTTGCTTCTCTCTCTCTCCCCCCCCCCCCCAAATTTGTCTCTGACCTCGAGTTCATCCACATTATTGGCAACCCATTTTCTAGTCAGGGTTTAAAAATTGGTACGTCTAAAGATGCACAACTTAAACCTTGCACTCAAATATCATCGCTGGTAATATAGTGATCAAGCAAGGGTCATGACCCGCTGAAGATTGTTCCTAAACTGCTAACTAAATGTCACAAACTACTCTAAACCATGCTACTGAACAGTTAACGAAAATAAATTAATTAACTAACCTAGACTCGATAGAATTTTCTGTAAATTTTACAGGACACTAAAAACACAGTGAATAACACGCATACAAAATTTCAGAATAATCGGAGTTGATTTGATATATGAAATAGGACTAAATTCTACTTACTACCCTGTACTTTCAAGAGTTCATCAGTTCAGTCCCAGCACTTCTAATTTAATAAGAAAAGTCCTTGCACTCTCCAATTTCATCAAATCGATCCAATCCGTCACCACTCCGTCAATTTTCGGGGAAAATTTCCAAACTACCCATCTGCATTCACAACACTGACGTATCGGCGGGCTGCCTAGCGATAGGTAGTTTGGGAATTTTCCCTGTGAGAAGGTCCCACGTCAGTATTTTAATAGCGAAAATTGACGGATTGGATCGATTTGATGAAATTGGAGAGTGCAAAGACTTTTCTGATTAAATTAGAAGTGCAGGGATTGAACTGATGAACCCTTGAAAGTACAAGGTAATAAGCAGAATTTAATCCTATGAAATAATTCACGTAAACGGTAAAACTGAACACAGTAAGTTAACAAAGCAGTTTTATAACTTTAAAACTATTGATCGAAACAAAGCTAAGGACTCATTCTCTACCACCAAACACACTCAATCATATCAAAGCTCAGTTATGGAATCCTAATTCTCAATTGAATTTACCCGAAGTTAACTCACAAGCTCGAATTAACCCATTACCCTTTCTTAGTTCCTCGTTAAGTGAATACAAGCTCACCACTTAATCTATTTCCGATTATGCAACCTAGACACAAGCTCGCTAAGTTTAACATATCAAAATCATTAAGCAATAAAAGAGTTTGGATAAATCTAGGGTCACAAGTACATTGGTAGTCTTGCTAAACCTAGGGTTTGAGTCACCTGTAATTCAAGAAAACATTTTGCTACTCAATTGGAATCAACACACGACATATACGAATCTAGTGTTACTCCTAGCATTAGAACCCTAACCTATTCATTTAGTTGCGCACCTAAGCAAACAAGTAAAGATTCATCTTGTAGACACGGTGAAACAAACACTCAATTGATAATATAGAAAACCTAAAACTGAATTGTCATCAATATGAATTGAACATGTTCGGGGCTTTAAAATTGCCCCTAGCTACAAAAGTATTTAGCTAGACATAGTCATGAAGAAAACAAAAACTAGAAAAAAGGAAGAGGAAGAGATTGATGGCTAGATGATGGCAGAAAGGATATCGGTCTTTCTCCTCTTGTGCGGCCGTCCTACGTCTCGAGTAGACGTCCCTTCTTTATTGCTTAGGTTAGGAGATTTTCACTTCTTTTTCTTTTAGGAATCAAGTAGCTTCTCCTTTAAGATTTCTAATAATTTTCACCCATAAAAATATGTCATATATCTCTAATAAACAGAGATATTCAGTTAATACTTGTCATTGGGCTTCTAAAAGGAATTCGGGCCTCAAATCATGGATTTCTGTCAAAGTGTCAGATTCTTGGACTACCCGACCTTACTGTACTAAATCGACCATAACTTCTTATAGAAAAATGATATGAACAAACCGTTAAAAGTCCAAGAAACTAGACATCTAAGGCTTTTCAAGAATGTAAAGTTCACTGTCTGGTTCATGCTGAGCTGCTCTTAGTTTCATGTCGAAGTTGACTGATCTGCACAGACAGATTTACTGATTTAGCTTCCTTTCTTCTACTTTGCTACATAACACCAACAAGACATATAAATAAAGTAAATGAATCAAATAGATGGAAAACTAGCTAAGAAAATATGAAGAAATCAATACAAAATCATGTACATTTATGAGCTTATTAGGTTGATCGGACCCCCACCTCTCTGACTTGAAATCTCTGATAGCAGAGCTCAAAAACAGTGACATAAAAGCAATTCGACGACTCCAAGCTTGGAGTCAAGGCCTCGTCGACTCAGGTCTCTCCTCCATCCCTCGAATCTTTATCCACCCACCTGTAACATCACACCAATTCCAGCCCACAACTCGACTCGACGCCCAACCAATCCCTACCATCAACCTCTTCGACCTCCACTCTGATCGTCGCTCCGCCGTTGTCGACCCATTTAATTTTAACCACCACAGAGTGTTAGATTTGAACAATTCAAGATCCAAGCGGGTTCAGACAACATTGGACACAACAAACGACGTCCCCGCCGCCTCTTTGCTCTTCACGACGTCATTAAGGACGCCGGTGTGGAGAAACTCAACTAGACGGCCGGAGTGGGAGGCCCACTGGGCAGAGGAGATGTTAAGGTCGAGGGAGAGATATCCTCTGGTCAACGGTGTTAGGAAGTTGGTCTTGGCCTTATTGCCGCGGAGAGACCTGGCAGCGCTGTCATAGGTGAGAGCTACCTCCTCCGGCATGTCGAATGTGCCACACCTTCGTCTTCTTCCACGGTCCAGCCCATAGATTTGCTTTTTTCTTTGAATTGTACTAATTGAATTGAGATGATGAATTGACTACCCAAAATATGAATTAGGGATTTTATTTTGAGAGAGAGAGAGAGAGGCAGGAAAAATTGAAATAAAAAAGAGAGAAAAATAAAAAAATAAATAAAAAAAAGGAAGTAAGGGGTATAATGGTCGCTCTGGGACCTATTGTGTGAGAATTAGAGAGAATAAGGACTAAATTGTTTAATTTAAAAGGTGAGGGACTGAACTGTTTTTCGGAGCAAAGTATAGGGAGTAACAAGTATTTAATCATATTTATTACATCCTACGAAAATTGGCACATACAGAAATCCTTCATTCCAAATCTCATGAGATAATAAACTTTTGTTTTAAGTTGTGAGGAAATGTTACTCGCAAATTGGAAAATATAAATGGATAACTAATTGAATTACAATTCAAAAATTTATCAGTAGGGTGAAAAAGAGTTTTGTTGGACCCTAAAACGAATTGCCATTCCTATTTGTGGTTATAAGTTTAAGTTTCCGTTTAATCTAATGTAGGAGGTGGAGAGATGTGTACCCCTTGAAATGCATGAATATCGAAATCGTTCAGACGATTTGACAGCACGGGAACTATTTACCAAGAATCACAAGAGATTGATGGAGGATGCAAAAAATTCAATGAAAGAAACAGCAAATTCTTGTACACTTATAGGTGCTCTCATTGTTACAATCATGTTTGCTGCAGCTTTCACACTTCCCGGTGGAAATAATGATAACACAGGCCTTCCCTTATTACAAAATAACAGGTTGTTCAAGGTTTTTATAGTTTCAGATACTATATCACTTTTTTCTTCCACAACTGCAGTAATTACATTCTTGGGAATACTTACCTCACGTTATGCGGAACAAGATTTCCTCAAATACTTGCACACAATGATGAGGACCGGCGTATTCACCCTTTTTTTCTCTATTGCCACCATGATGATTGCATTTTCTTGTGCACTTGCCATTATGCTTGACAAGGAAGCATGGATTGTTATACCAAGTATTTTGTTGGCCAGTGTTCCATTGATATCATTCGTATGGTGGCTGTTCCCACTCCTCGTCGATATTTTCAAGTCTGCTCATGGACCTGGAATATTTGGCCAAAGAAAAAGATAATGAAACCATGATTTAAAAATCTGACATTATCTATGATATAGGTCTCTTTTCTTTTAAATTTCATTCAACATTGTAATTTAATGACTTGAATTTTCTTTATTAATTTCTTGAAATTAATAAAGGATCTGTATGTACAACTTCTTCTTCTTCTTTTTTTGTTTTTGTTTTTGTTTTTTTTTTTTGAAAAGAGAGGACATCATATTTCATTGAGAGATACTAATTATTACAAAAGAAATTGCCAAGTTCTGAAGGGACATGCCCATTCCAAGAAACATGCAATCCTGAAGCCAAAGCATACTTAGCTAGTTTGTAAGCTAGCATATACAACTGTAAACATGAGAGAGAAAAAAACCAGCTAAAGAAGAAATAGACAAAGTAATATCGTCAACAATTCTACCCAACTGTGACGTGTCATCTCCAACAATTTGGATAGCTTGAACCAAGTACAGGCAATCTAATTCAAAAATAATTAGAGCTAGAAAGTTATCCTCCACTAGGTTGCAAACTAATCAGCTTTCCCGGGGCTCCACTACTATTGGCATCAACGCGTCAGAACATGTGAGATCTCAAAATTTCAGTTTCCTATTTTTGAAAGGAAAAATAATTTCGAGCTATTTTTATTTGAATTTCTATTAGTTTCATTATTTGCTATTGACCGCCAGTAGCATTATCTGTATTGACCGCCAATAACGTTATTTGCTATTGACAGTCAGTAGAGTTGTTTTTTTATAGGATAACAATACATGTTATGGGTTTTCTAGCCCATTTAAGAATTTTAGTTTGTTATTTAGTTTCAACAAGATTTTATGATATTTTGATTCATATTCATTTTGCTCTGTTTGGTTTGGGGTGTAACTTACACGTTTATTATTGACAATCAATAACATTATTTGCTATTGGCGATCAGTATCATTAGTTATCTTAGGATAGCAATACATGTCTATAAAGCTTCCAGCTGTATACTTCTCTTGCTTGGTTATCTTGTTTCAAATTTATATGATACTTTCTTTCTTTTGGGTCACAGTAATCAAATTCATTTTGGTCTGTTTGGTTTGGGGTGTAACTTACACATTTATTACTGACAATCAATAACATTATTTGCTATTGGCGATCAGTAGCATTATTATCTTAGGATAGCAATGCATGTTTGTAGGGGTTCCAGCTATATACTTGTCTTGCTTGGTTATCTTGTTTCAAATTTATATGATATTTTCTTTCTTTCTGGTCATAGTGTTATTTTGCTCTAAATGTTTGGTTTTGGGTGTCAGCAACAATTACTCTACATTATTGATGGTCAGTAGTATTTAATTTTTATTGCTGAGGGTCAGTAACATTTTCATAATTGAGATGCTATCGAGAATATGCAACCTTATTTTTGAAAGGCTAGCGATACACATGCATTGATTTTGTTTGGTTATTTTGTTTCAAAGTGGCTTGGATATTTTTTAACCACACTTTCGTTTTAGTTATTGACCCTAATTGCGAATATTATTGACAGTCAATTATATTGATTTTCATGTGATAATGCAACAAGTATTCTAATGAAACCCTGAAAGTTTTCTTCAGCAAACATTGAAGCTATTTTGAAATAGAGAATGACTACTCTTCAGCTCACTTTGATTGGATAGTTGTTTGGCCTGCGTACCTCTCTTCTTTGTCTTTGTTTGCTTTGGTGGTTTTGTATGTCTTAGTTTGTATTGTATCAAATCAAACATTAGGAATTGATGATCTTTTAACAATACCTTCTAAGGGGTGGCTAGTCCAAGATGCCGAACAACAATTATGAACTTATAATATATAATCTTGAAAATGCTAGAATGAACGTGTTTTTGGATATCGGAGATTGATAGCTATATTGCAATTCTTACTGGGCAGATAGCCGAAATTCACATAGAAAAACACATATTTGGTTACACAGTGAAAACCTCAATTTGAGATTAAAAATACTGTTGGGCTCTTACTCTGAGAACCCAAAAGAGATAATCAATCCACTAATGGTGAAGAACAGGTTTCTTTACAAACACAAATAACGCTACTCTCAGCTACAATCACTAGACTAACTATGTAAGGTGTTTATCTTGAATCTTCCCTGCCTTCTTCACTTGGACGATCTCCAGCAATCACTCTTCTTGCATCAATGACTTCTCTACTGATCTCAAGAGAAACATGCAAATGAATGAATGAGTGATGAAACACTTTGACAAGGAACAAATGTTTCAAGAATGAATTAGACTCTCTCTAAGCAAACAAGAGGCGCACAAATCTTGCTTAAAAGTCACACCCAATGAACGCATACTCTTCTGAATATGTGGAGGAAAATCGAATCCTTATTCAATCAAGACTTTACACTAACTGGCTCCTAATATGAATAATCTTTTAATAAAAGATTGCCAATTAAAATAAACAGATCCTACATCAGTTAGGACTTCAATGTTACGATTTTAACAGGTGGAAAATATATATGCAAAACAATATTTAAAAACAGTAAGATATTTTCCGAAAACGAACTTCCTAAAACGTATGACTGACTTGGGGATTGCAACACAGGTTGCAATCCCAATGGATATGCAGAACCATGAGATGCATTTACCTGAAACTTCTTTGAGATTAGTATTGAGGTCCTTTTGCCAGCTTCTAAGGATGAAATGAGATAAAGTACTTCACTTACTTTTGTATGGGAATGCCAACACAATGCATACAAATTCTTGTACTTACAAATCAGATCATCAAGTCGATTCCATATTATACGTACGTTGATTTATCTTATTGCCGTTCAACCTAAGACAACATCGATAGCTTGTGGTGAACAACCCCCTTATGAAACCAACCGAAAACAGCCTTTGCTACTTAAGTAGTTAAGGTTTGGAACCCTTGCAACTATGATAGAAAGCTGTTTGCCTGTCCCTTGGACCCTTCACTCTTAGTTTTGAATCAAAGTAGGTCTCAACTGTTGTATTTCACATTTTTATAAAATAAAAAAAAAATGCTTACAGGGACTATCAATATTACCAGGTGAAGTGAGGAGCATTTTGTGGTCTTGTACATGCAAAAATGTGTGTGTGTGTGTGTGTGAGAGAGAGAGAGAGAGAGGCAAAAAAACAAGTGGTGGCAATTACGTAATTTATCTTATTTTTTAGACAAAATTGGAATACCTGTTACTCTGTCAGAGTTGATTGTTAGTGTCGCTAGCGTTAATCTTTCAGCACGAGACTTCAATTTGCATATTCACCGCATGAATTTTTAACTGAGACTAATAACCTTATTGGTAAATGATTCTTTATTTAAATGTGAGATTTTCCATCCTCAACAAATTCATATCTTTTATCCTATTCATTGGCTAGTTTCGGAAGTTTAATTTTCTTGCCGTCATAAGAGTACTAGTGAAATATATTGTACATTCCTAGCTCAACAAGTCTCGAGTCATTGTAATTACTGTACATCTCTTGAGACTTCGTAGTATGGATAACTTTAGAGCTTAATGTGCAACTCATCCACGAGTTGAGTTTGTTAATGAGTTGAGTTGTGCCACAAGGCGAGTCTTGTACCAATGTTGAGAAGAAGACCGTGAATCAAGTCTGTAGAGCGTTTAGAGTTCTACAGGCCCATTACATGGACCGGGTGTGACCAAAAAAGTTGAGAAACTTGTGATGTCAGGCTACTGACCCTCTCCAGCACCCTGTACCTACAAGAATTTTTGTTTTCTAAATTTTGAACAGTGAGGCCAGTGAACTTTTGATGTTGGCTAATTTGTTATGCCCTTTCATTAATCTCTACCCTGATTTTCTAAATATGCTTACACTTTACGTTACATGTGCCTCTTAAATAGCCTCAGTTTTCAATGATGCTCACAACAAATGCTGCCTTAACATTGTGATTGTATTATCTTGAGATTGCCGTAAGATATAGCAATGAATTAGAATTAACAAGGTAGAAAAAATAAATAAATAACTAGGGAAAATAAATGAGAAAGAAACTAGCACATTTATAAATATCTGCTCTTAAAAGTATTACAATGTTGAGGGAGTTTTTGGCTCCAACAAAGAGAGACGTGGATTAGCTCGCCCCATACGACCTGTTCAACTTCTTCCCATGATTTTGCCATCTTGAGTTCGTCCCAGAGACTAAAAACTGCTCCCAAGACATTCTCTTCATGTAGAATACAGTAGCACCTACACATATGATCCAGAACAAATTCGACCACTGTCATTGTTTGGGCAATAGTTACCAACAAAATGGGTAAAATATAAACATCAACGTAATCTCGACCATAACAGAGTCACAGATTACATCAAAAGACAAACAACAGAGAATCAGAACATTTGACTACTTATATTCAGAATGTATGCATCCTTTTCAAACAAAAGATATACTTGCTCAAGAATCTTAACGATGTCAAGGCACATCAGTTTAAATGCATCAAGTATTGGTTTGCACTCTGGAAATTTTTAAATATATAAAATCACAAGAATCCTGTCATTCTCATTCTCATTGTCACCTAGCTGTACATCTAAGGTACTGCACACCTCAATCTGATGCATACCATATTTTTCTCATGGTTGATATAGGACGTAGATAATTCAGACCATAGAGCCAAATTTTCCTTGATAAATAAGATCATTAACTGATGTATTGAGAAGATATAAATTGACAAAACAGCATAAGCAAGTACACAGAGGAAATCATTACTTACATGGCATGGTAGGAAAGTCGTCCAAACTTGTCGCCACCCTCAATATACTCATGAGGAAGTTTATAACTATCTAGAAATTGCTTAAAGAGGTAGCAATCACCTCTGAATATTGTAAGTATAAGGGTAACAAATTTGACAAATCATAGATGGAATCACCTGAAAATAAATCATTTGAGTCATCAAGATATAGAAAGCCAATAGAGAGCAATAGATCAGAGACATCCCAATTGTATTTCTGGCGACTTTCAGTTGTATAATCGCTATTTAGTGGAGGTGTTTTGCTGTTCATTTGTGGCCTAACTCAAGCTTTAAACGTTTGCTTTTTATACAATTCGCCTTGCTTTAAACATCACACTTTTCGCACCTGATACAGAGTTTATGTGTGTACTCTATATCAAGGTCATAGACGCATGGAAAAAGTGCATGATGAGAGGGTCCAGATCCCCATATTGCAACGAAGAATTAAAAACTTATATGTAATAATAGAAATCGAATATCGTAGTTTATTGAAAGGTAACCACAAAATGATAAATAAGCACCAACCTATAGAAAGATTACTGAAGTCAAGAATGTGGCTAGGGCACCATGTTTCCTCTATGCACGGTCACCATCAACATTCAAGGAACCATTCTTTTCCAGGCAAGTGTTTTTGGCGTTGCCAAACCACATAGTTCCATGTGAATGTTGTCATCCATGATATCAGTGTATCCACGAACAACTTTTACCAAATTTGCTTACACAATTTACATCCTGACCTTGACAGAAACCCATCTTCACATGTTCATTGAAGGTGGAATGTGGAATAGGCCCAGCTTAAACATGTACAGAAACTCGGCAAAATCATCTGGGATGTATTTGCCAACTTTCTCTATGAGTGGGCTAGGAATTGGATCTCCCCTACAAGGTGGAAGAAGGTAATTATAGTTAATAGCCAACACTTGCTACAACTTAAACACGTTCTGAAAAAGTAACAGACAAAACCTTCTCGTAAAAGGGAGAGAGAGATACCATTTAATCAAGCGACTTGAGACATTCTTCTTCTTTTTGGATAGAGTTCTAATGAATATATCCCATTCAGCAGGAATGTTTGATTTATAGGGAACAGCTTCCATACCACCGTTGGTAAAGGGAAAATCTGATTCCTGTTCAATATCTGAGAAAATAGAGATATCAAGAGGTGGATGGGGCAAGAGATGGAGGTAACGGAGCTGCTCTCCCAGGAAGGAAGCTAAGTTCAGTTCATCTTCCTGTGACAAAGTATCTCTTCTGCAAAGTTCAATAAAAACCATGACCAATTTGTGCTAATGCTTCATATGACATATCTAAAACAGAAGACAGAAAAAAAAATAAAAAAAAAGAGGATTGAAACTAAGAGAAAGAACTTAAACTATAGCACTTACAACTCTGCATATATTTTTCCTTTGCATCGTTTTGTTATGAGATATGGCCATATCCTTGTATATTCAGCTGAACGGATGGATTCGTTTGTTGAGACCCCAGCTTTTCTGTATTCAAATTGTTTCTTCCTCCATACACCAAAAGGAGAAACATCTCCTTTGACCTTCTCCGGAATAAAATTGCACTTAGCAATCACATCAGGAACTCTTTTGCCATCCCAAGGTACAATTTTATAGGTTCCATTTGCAAGATAAATGATCCCACTTGCCAAAACGTCAGGTATGTGATTTTTCAGAGGGGAGTTGACTTTGCCTAGGAGACTATAGAACTCAAGCTGCAAATGCGCACTGAGATATTAGAGGGATCTCAAGTTGCTCATGAGATAAACCTGTTGGAAAAAGACACATCAGATAACCTTACAAGAATGCATAGGCAGATAGGAACATCTGTGGCATGATTCTGTGCCTCAATACTCATGGCATTTGTTGTTACATTACTTAACATCTGAACTTACAATTTCTTTGACTATAATGAATAAACAAAATAACAAGATGGATACCAACAGAATACTATTTTCTGCCTCAACGTCATCAATTAAATCTCCTAACCCCTCACTCGTTAAAGTAACTTTCAATGGGCAAAGTGAAAATGTCTAGAATACTAAATACATTTAGTTCTGTGGTGGCTCAGTCCAACATTAATTTGCTATGGGGCCTACTGTTAACCAATATGCCCATAGTCCCCTCCACCCACAGCTTTGATCCAACAGACTCGATGGTTAATGATCTCATCATAAATACATTATGTAAGAAACTACTCTAGACTTTTCCGGCATTGGTCTTCCTAAAAATTGTTGAAACCACGAATTCAAGATGTAAATTAACATTTAATAGCAATATAGGGGAACCTTCTTTACACTAAAAAAAAAAAAAACTAGTTTATCATGGCTAGCCATTGTTTTCCTTTTTTATAGAAGTTCATATATTAGAAGGAGTAATAAGTGCAAGTATGGAGATATCTGTGCACATGAGTATTTAAATTGTTGCAATTATATGACATGAGTAACAAACTTATGTTTGAGAAGGCAATTTGTGGAAGGCACAAACTTCTGCCATGGATTCTGACCATTTGCTCGCATTTAGTGCAAGACGTGCTCCCTGACATTCACAAGAACAAATAATTGAATTACAAGTGAAACGTATAGGAAATGAAACCAGAGCTTCAGCTTTTCACAAACCAAAAGAAAATAACTTGCGCATAGGAGGGAACAACCCGTGTTTTCTAGACATGAATAAGGTTATTAGTTGTAAGCACGAAAGTAAAAGTGGTAGTCACTAATGTAGAGGGAAACCTCTCAAAGGTAGATTTACATCTTTGGACAAAAAGCCTACCAGTTTAGACATGACTGAACAAAGAAAAGAGTAATTTTGTCTTCTGGAAAGATTGTTGTTTGATTGTTTAATGTCACAGAGAACAGCCCTTAAGTGTAAAAATCTTAATGTTCCAGACACTCGTCAAGCACTTCATAGAGAAATGAAAATCAAAGTAATACAACTGTTGTATTTGTAGACAGATAAAAATGAGCATTATATATATATATATACACACACACACACACACACACACACACATATACAGTCTGTCTCAGGTGCGGACGTCCGTACCGAGCGGACGGTACGGATTTCCTGTTTTCGACCACTTTCCGGCCACATTTTTACATCTTAACCGTTCAGTTTTTAGGTCCTAGTGTATAGATCACATCTGTAAAATTTCAGCCAATTTGGTGATTTTTAAGGTATCCAAAACTGCAATTTACCATTATAAATACGAACGGTTCCGGTTAGACAGATTTGTTCCGTTCGTGTAAAATGCAGTTTTGGATGCCTTAACGATCACCAAATTGGCTGAAATTTTGTAGAGATGATCTATACACTAGGACCTAAAAACTGAACGGTTAAAATGTAAAAATGTGGCCTGAAAATGGTCGAAAACAGAAAATCCGTACCGAATTTTCGGTACGGACGTCCGCATATATATATATATATATATATTATATCGTTGCCAATATCTTCATTGTAACGTTTGTCTGTGCATATGACGTAAACAATCGCTCTTCGACAAGTCGAGACCCTCTCTCTCTAAACTGTAGAGAGAGAAAGTAGATCTGGAAAAAAACCCCTCCCCCTTCTCTTTGCCCAAATCTAAATCCCTTGGGATCTAGATTGAAGGCCTAAGAGTTGGGGGGAGGTCGATCTCTGTCAAAAGGTAAAGCATTCCAGTCTCTCCTCTGCCGTTTTTTTTCTAGTTTGGCAAGTCTCCGGTTTCTCCACCCTCTGTGGTGCGTCTCCACCCTTTTGTGGTGAGTTTCCTGAGCTTGGTCTCAGTTTTAGATCTATTTATGTCTCTTTATCTTTCTATCTTTCCTTGTTCTTGCCCAATTGTTCATCAAATTTCCAGATCTACTATCAAATCTCACATTCTCCTCCATCTCAAACACCTCACCCTCTCATCTTCATCCGAATTTTCTCTTTTTCCACAACCTCATCTTCACATTCAACCCTGGGTGTCTCGACAGAGACTTGTTCACTTAACTCCACACATGAAGATTGCAGCAGTACCGGCAAACCACCGAAGATTGTGGACATCGCCGGACCAGTGGTGTTGTGATGCATGGTGGTCTCCACCTCCACGACTACCTTTACTAAGTTCTTTGTTTTGTTCTTGTTGTTCTTCCTGTGCTTGCAATTTAGGTGTGGAGAATGATGGTGGAGAGTTTACTTGGCCTCTGGATGTCAAGATTCTGTCGGGTTCAGTTGGTTGCAGTATCACCATGGCGGCCAGCCTCTGCGTTGAAGTGAAGAGTTTGGTGTTAGGTCTAGGTTTCTTTTGGAATTTTGGGCTTTTGGGCTTCGGTTTTAGTTTTAGGTATGGATTGTCTATTGGGTTCTTGAGCCTAGGACTCCTATTTTCTCTGTATTACTTTTGTAATATGTGCTTCATCTAATGAAAGTTCTATTTGACCAAAAAAAAAAAAAAACGTTTGTCTGTGCATGTGCGTATATCAGCCAATTTGGAAAGCTAAAGAATAGGGTAATAAGAAAAACACCTTCCAGATTGAGTGTTTCATTCCTGGTTTTCCAACCCAAAGCTTGAATAACCATTCTCTTATTTCTTGTTGCCCTATGCAATTGCCTGAGCTCCAAGGAGAGTTGTAATGATCTCTATCTTCATCCAGATACATGGCTAAGAAATTACATCATAAGAAAAACGCTGAGCACCATTACGAGTTCTTTCATTACTTGGATATTCTCCAGGTTTGAGAGTTCTAACTCTTTTTACTTTCCTAGTCATATCTGAGGAATTATAATCATCTTTGCCATAGAGTATATGATTTGTGGAATCCTCAATACTGCCTTCATCATCTGCAAGTAGTCCAGCACGGCAAACTCCCTTATGACAATATTTAGGTGCCATATCCAAGCACACAAATTCAAAGTTCTTAGAATTTACAAAGTTCTGGGTAACAGCAATAGATGGTTCAAGATTTAGGACACTAGGAACGAAAATCGTCTCCCCCGGCATTTGGGTGCACTCTATGGGCTTCTCTTCATCAGCAAGAAGTGGATAAAAATCTAGCCACCACTGAAGACACAAATAAATAAATACACAAAAGATAACTTTATAAACAGCAAAGCAACAGATATTACGAGAAGTTGCAGACAACTAACTAGGGTATCTAAAATAAATACCGGCAACGAAGTTGGAGTTTCAATATTGACATCACCGTCTTCTTCGTTTACATGTACTGTGACACCTATAGGTACTCTTCCTGGAAGATACAAGGTCCACCTAAACAAACAGAATAGCTGATTAGCTCTTGGATGTCCGATACTTTAATAAAAAAGGAGAAAAGGAGAAAAGGAGAAAAATGATTTTCATCAAATAAAAAATAAAAAAATGAATAGCATAAGATCATGACCAAATCATCCACAGACCATACAGATAGAGGAGAATGTATAAGCATGCAACAGATCAACATTCCAAATGATGAAGGGTTTCTCCTCTTTGTGTGTGGAAGGGGGGACTGAGGAGATGAACGGAATAAAGAAAAACTCAACAAACCAAAGTAAACCCAATCATTCACCTTTCTTACAAAGGAGCAAATATGTCCAGCAAGTGTGCAAGTTAGCAACAGCACTGCCGGAGCCTTTACGACAAAAATGCTGAAGAATATAGTATTTTCAAAGCGTGCAAGATTTAAACCAAACCGAAGTCCTTAACTACATGCAAGCACGGCAAAATACATTAACACTATCAAGATCACAAATGCATGAGTTTTCTAAGAAGAGAGAAAAAGAGGAAGTAGGTTTTACCTTTTATGACCACATAGAAGTGTATTCCAGGCACTAGTCAGAGCTGGATCAACATGCCAAGAAGCACCAGACCTCAGGGGACCAATAATGAGCCATCTAAATGGAGGTCGCTCATCTTTGTCCAAAACATCAAAAAGGTCCTCTTGAAATAGATAAGGTACACAGTTATCTTTCAACAAACCAGGTTCAACCTCTCCAAACTGTTTAAGAGAGAAGTCACTTCACACATCAAAAGAAGAAAGGGAAATAACATGAAAATTAACAACTTCTCAACCACACATAGGGACCAAGTGAGTATCTTGTAATCAAAGATATAAAACGGATCCTCATCATGCTGAACTTTCATATATGAAACATAATCCTTGAATGTCATTGAGATTTTACGTGAGCTGCTTTGAGAAATCTTGAAAGCTGTATCTCCATAATTCTGCAATAAGTGGTCAAGTGTCCATGTACGCCTTGCAGCCCATGCATCAGCTAATCCAGTGAGCTCCTTTGAGAAATCTTGAAAGCTGTGTCTCCATAATTCTGCAATAAGTGGTCAAGTGTCCATGTACGCCTTGTAGGCCATGCATCAGCTAATCCAGTGAGCAAAACCTGATGAAGTTATCAGCAACAGTCTATGTGAACAACATAACCCACCAGTCTGTAGGTACTAGCACATTTTTAGTGATTAAAATTTTCTAAAGTACAAGGCCAATCTATTAAGGAAACAGTTTGGCAAAAAAGGTCAAAGGTTCAATCTCCCCCTTTTCTAACAGAATTGATGCCTGCAATTAAAATCTGAACATTTGGTTCAATCTGCAGCGAAAATCTTTTGAGTTACCACAACACATCTTACCAGAAAAATAACTGAGTCACCAGAAAAACAATGGGAGTTTCCATAAAAAAAAAGAAACGGCCCTATAGAGCATTGTGTACTACAATTTCAGCTGAGGAAATGCCGTAATGCTGATGCCCTTGTGACCAGAATATTAATTTGTGGTGATAGAGAGGGTGGTGGTATCACTGGTGTAGCGGAATTAGCAATCAGAGAAATATGGTCTGGTAAGGTGTTGGTTGAGTGGGGTAGGAACTGAAATAGTAAATTTTCTCAAGTGCAAAACAAACTGGTTTTCCCTTTGATATACTGTCACTTTCTAGGTTCTCAACACAGTGTAGTATGTTTTGACCGGAGAGGAGGAAAAAAAAAAAAAAAACGTGTACTAGATCATGATACATGTCCTAGATGGTGTATCATATAAGAGCATTCTTCTTTCACAAATGTAAAATCATTTTTGAATAGAACGATGTGCCCAAACATAATTGAAGAGTGAAAATAGAAATTTGACGACCACTGTTTTAACTCAATCTGTATTATGAACTAAAAATATGAATCATTGTCACTATACCGGTTTCTTCCCATCATAGTCACAAGAAAACTCTTCCACTCTGATTTTGTCCTTTCTTTCCACATTCTCACTGTCAAAAGAAAAGCCATCTAATGTGGTATGACACCAGTATAATCTTCTGTACAAGAACAAAGAGTCAAATCCTGCACCAAGTCGATAGGCAATGAGCCAGGGAAAACCTCAAAAGAAAGTTTTCAGCATCATAAACAAAATGATCCACCACAATGAGGATGCTATTCGAAAGGCATAACATCCTTACCATCAAAACTCAGTGGCTTTCTGCAAGCCTCGTCGCGTTCATACGACACATTCTCCCTGCACGAAATGCACAACTTCTGCTATCAAATGAAAACCATAACTACGAAAACTGAATCATAAAATCCGAGACATACAAATGCATATAAACACAGATAAGAATTCGATATTCTATACACAAAACTATAATCAAAATCCACAAACAAAATCTCACCAGCAAACATTTCAAATTTTATATCCGAAAATTCAAAATCCACAGAGAGAATCAAGAAGGCACAGATAAGCTCGTCGGGGAGGACTAGGAAGTTTCCGAGGGCGTCGGGCCGGCGATCTCTTGGCCGGAAGGAAGGGGCTTCAGAAACCTCCATCGGAGAACTGCACGCTGAACTTTCGGTTGGGTCGAAAATTTGGGTCTGCCCGGTTCGGTTTCGAATTCGGCCATTTCAGACTTTTTGGCCCATTTTCAAGGCCCATTTCATTATAGATTATTAAATTTTCACCTGCTTTGTAGGACTTTTTTTGGGACCATTCTGAAGGCCCAATTTTAAGTCTTTGATACTTTCAACTAAGCAATCAAACATTCAAAACATTCAACCATGCAATCAACTCGGCGTAAATAAAAGGGCGGCAAGCTAATGAAAATACAGGAATCTGATAGAAGACTAAACATCTTTAGTAATGTTACTCATTTTTTAATCAAATTTTAATCAAAGTAGTTAAAAAGTTATTTTGGCTAGCCATTTTAGAAATACGTCTGTATCAATACTCTCTATTTTAACTAATTTTAAATTTATATTATTATTTAAATGAAGATTAAATAGTTTAAATATATTTATAAATTACATAAAATAACTCAAAATGAATGTTTTAAATTATAAAGAGTCTCATCTGGCTCTTTATATTTATGAGCGAAATAGCTAAAAATAAATCTATGTGACTGTCCACGTAAATACTCATGAATTATGTACTTTGATGTAAACCCTACCTCTATATAAAGGAGGCTAATAAGATTGAATGAGTACACTTCTACTTCCTCCCAGCTATTCTCTTTTTATTTTACTTTCTCTCTAATTTATAAGTCAAGTCATACTATAATTTGATAATCAAAATAGATCCATTGACCTTTTCAAAAAAATTAGATCCATTGACTTTATGAATTCCTTTGCTTGTGGGATCAGCTTCTGACGAAAGGAAATTAAAAATAAAAAGATTATATAAGGGATTAATGCAACTAGCTGTATTGCAGATGAAAGGAGTTGTCCGATCAATTAATAATTCAAAAGCCAGCGACCAAAAATCTTAACGAATCAGTTAACATTGCACAATTTCAGGGTCAATCTAATTTTGGAAATTTTTGTTTCTACAAGTTTAGTCTCTATCACTCCCCTGCATATAAATCCAGTTATTTGCATGTTAGCTACTGCACGCCTATCAAGCAGTTATATTACGATTATCGATCAAGTCAATTTTTTTAAATCTGATAATCAAGTCAATTAAAACAATTTGAGTGAAACGTGGTCTTTCTCTTGATAAATCTAATTTTTACGTTATTTTTTATTATATCAAATTGCTGTCACTCCATGAGCCAAGTAGAATCTGATCAATTAATAACTCTAAAGCCAAGTAGAATCTGATCAATTAATAACTCTAAAGCCACCGAACTAAAATAGTTTTAGTATTTAACAACACAATAACAACTCGGTTGATCATTGGCGCATCACATGTTGATCATTACAGTCTGACACAATTTCAGGCTCCATCTATTAAATTTTTGTTTCTACTCTTTTTGGACGACCTCATAGGCTCATACTCAATGAACAGCAACAAGCCTTTCCTTTTAATTTTTTTTTTTTTAGGAAATTATTTTTTTAATTGCCGAGTTGTTAATTATTTTACTTCACAGTATATATATATGAAGTTTCACCCAATGCCTACGGTCCTGTGCACATATTGGCATCTAGGAGCAGCAGCATTTTTGAAGTGAGTACAATTGAATTCATTCAAATTACTTTCTTAATTCTACTTTTCTTGTTTTCACGTACGCTCGACATAGGTTCGATTAACCTCTTGGTCGGATAAATTTTCAGATTGATAGCTAGCATGGAAAGTATTCAAGTTGGCTCTAATGCACTTATTTTGGAAGTTCTTAACCGCGATAACTATAAACATTGGAGTTCGCGGTTAGAAACTTATTTGTTGGCTGAAGATCTCTGGGAGGTTGTTGAAGCAATCCCGCCAAAACTCGAAGATGATCAAGCCGAATATAAGGCTTGGACCAAAAAGAATGCAAAGGCTTTGTATGCAATCCAAAATTCATGCGGGAGGGAGCTGTTCTCTTTCATAAGTGAAATTAAGATGGCAAAAGGCGCCTGGGAGGCTTTGGAACGAGAGTGCAAACCTGTGCAAGGTATGCTCTTGGTCAACTACAATACATTTTCATTAGTAATAATTTGTTCTTAATTCTCAATATCGAATTATGTGCCGTTTTGCTTCTTGCAGTACTCATCATCTTTTATTAATAAACTTATCTGTTGTCTACTGCTAATAAAAATGGATAGAATTGTGATAAAACTAGCTAGTTAGAAAAAAATTGGGATGGAGGAAAGTGATAAAAATTAATGAAGATAACAACTTTTGCAAAACAATTGCCCTGCAGGATATGATGAGAACAATGCCGACCACTTAGTGCACTATGAATCGTTCATAGAATCATTGAGCAGTGGTGATTGGGATAAGGCAAAGAAGTGTCTTGGAGAAGTTGATGTCCGTAGTGTATCAGTAGTAAAAACAGTATACAGATATGGCGGAGAAATAGCTCTTCATGTAGCAGCCAAGGAAGGGCATGCACATATCGTGAAAGAGTTGGTGCATTTGATGACACAAGAAGATTTGAAAACAAAAACCGCACAAGGTCACACAGCTCTTCACGTAGCAGCAGGGATGGGGCATGTGCATGTTGTGAAAGAGTTGCCGGTGCCGTTGATGGGAGATGTAAAAGACAAGGATGGTGACACGGCTCTTCATATAGCAGTCCAAGAAGGGCAGGCCGATGTTGTGAAAGAGTTGGTGTTGTTGATGAGACAAGAAGACTTGAAAATAAAAAACGATGCTGGTTACACAGCTCTTCACCTAGCAGTCAATAAGGGGAACGTGCCTATGGTCAAAGAGTTAGTTACAAAAGAAAAAGGTAATCTCATCTTTTCAAATTAAAGACTCGATTGATCATTTGCAGTCTTCAACCGATTTTTGTTTTCTCTTGTTATTACATTAATTTTTCTTGATCCATATGTCAAGTAAATTACAAACAGAAAAAGATATGCTGGATAAATGATTTAGTATAATTCAGGGTAAAACAAAACAACTTTGAATTGTCTGTAGGACAAGCAATTATATTAAATTGAGTATATGACAAACTAATACAAATTTAATTCATCTGCAGGTGAGAATAATATTGGCGACGACGACTTTGAGCGTTATATACCGTTTACCACCTATGTGCAAAATGGTGATTGGGATAAGGCAAATGAGTGTCTTAGAGAACTAGATAATCCATGCAGTGCAATAACAACAGTAGATCCAAGAGACGACTACCGAGACACTGCTCTTCACCTAGCAGCCCGGGAAGGGCATTTGGATGTTATCAAAGGATTGGTGTTGTTGTTGAAAATGAGACAAGAAGATTTAGAATTGAAAACCGCTGAAGATTTCACAACATTTGGTTCTGATATAACTTTAGGGGTCAGTGAAGAATTCCTCACGGAAAGGGCCAAATACATGGTTGAACAGTGTGAGAGAACACTTGGCAGCCTTTTGGAGATACAAAACGCTGAAGGGTCCACAGCTCTTCACCTAGCAATACTGCAGGGGTATGGGGATGTTGTGAAAGAGTTGGTGCCAGTAATGAGAAAAGAAGGTTTAGAAATAAAAGACGCTGATGGAGACACAGCTCTTAACATTGCAATCTTACAAAGGCATGTGGATATTGCGAAGGAGTTGGTGCAATCGATGAGACAAGAAGGTTTGGAAATAAAAAACAAAGAGGGTTCCGATGCTCTTCACCGAGCAGCATTGAAGGGATATGTAGATATTGTGAAAGAGTTGGTGCCAGTAATGAGAAAAGAAGGTTTAGAAATAAAAGACGCTGATGGAGACACAGCTCTTAACATTGCAATCTTACAAGGGCATGTGGATATTGCGAAGGAGTTGGTGCAATCGATGAGACAAGAAGGTTTGGAAATAAAAAACAAAAACGGTTCCAATGCTCTTCACCAAACGGTCAACAATAGGCATATGCATTTTGCTAAAGAGTTGATGGCATTGATGAGACCAGAGGCTTTGGAACAAAAAGACGGTGAAGGTTATACAGCTTTAAGTATTGCTATTTTATGTTTCAAGGATGGAGACGTTTGCGAAATGGCTAAATACATGGCTGAAAAGAATGTTAAAGTACTTGGCATACCCTCCGCTCCCGATGATGAGATTCCAGTTGTCAGAGCTTGTCGTTCTAGTAAATGGAAGTCGGCTCGCTATATGTATTCTGTCACTCCACTTGAAGTGCTCGAGGGACCCAATGGCAGTGATCTTATTTGCTTTTGTCTCAATTCTAGCAAAACGATTGGTAAGACTACTTTCACTTTTTATAAGTAAGACTTGAATGAATAGAATTTTAACCATCTGGAAAGACTAGTTGCTTAATATATGATTAACTTTTTCACTCGCTTACACACGTTTAAATTATTTCTTATTCTATATATCTGCAAATTCATTTTAAACTAATTGTTAAAATATTTTTTTTTGCTTCCGATTCAAAGTTGGCAAAATATAAAAATGCAATTAAATAATAAATAAAAAAATCTGCAAGTGAATGCACCTTTGTATATTCATGTTTTTTTTTTTTTTAATTTATCATATCTATACTATTATTAAGAGAAGAGGTTTTGTTAGCCAAAATCAAAAATTTGGATAGAAATGACCTTAAGAGATTAAAATACTTTGAGAATTAATTAAATCACAAGGGTTATTACGACAATTACAAATTATATTTTTCTTAATAAAAATAAACAAAATAAATCCCACAACCCACTTTTCTCTCCCACTAACTTCTCTCTGCAATAACCGTTTTCTTCCATTATCTTTTCTTTTTTATTTTCTGAAGAAAAAAAAAATTTACTTGCACATGCAGAGCATGTGTGGAGGAATGCTAGTTATAATAAAGAGAACTCCCTTTGTCAGTTGAATTACTACACCTTTAGACATAAGTTATTTTGAATTACTTTTTAATAAAAAAAAATTTATATTTTAGATTATTTCTCCCTAAGATCTCTCACTCTCCCTCTAACCCTTCACTCTATGTTTTCTACACATTATTTTTTTATTTTAATTTTTAAAATAAAAGGCACACACAGTGCGTGTTTTTCTTCTAGTATTAAATTAAGAAAGGGTATAATAAGATTTTAAAATAAAAGGCACACATATAGTGCGTGTTTTCCTTCTAGTATTAAATTAAGAAAGGGTATATATTAACTGTTTTCTAGGTAGTTTGCTTAATCTATAGAATTATTAAGAGAGGTGGCTTTGTTTCCCCACTTTGTCTAAAACTTCTCATAACATCATTTTCAATTAAAAAAGTTTAATAAAATAGGGATATAATAGTAATTAGCAAAGTCAATATATAAATAATAATTAGGACCCATATTTTTCACCCACTTTCTTTCAACGATAATTTTTTTAATTTAAAAATAAAGCATGACTTCTCCAATATTATTCTTAAAAAAAATAAAAATAAATAAAAAGACACTTCCCCAACATCTTTATAATAATTAACTAAATGATCGAGTATAGTGTCTAGTATATTGTAGATGGAGCACACTGTGTGTAGGGTTAAAAAGAGTATGTGGAGAAAAACATGGGAGTCTGAGGTTTGGGTTTATTTTGTGGGGAGTGAAATTCACACTCCCCAATTTACAATCCAAACTTCATGTTTCCTTTTATAGTATGTTAACATCACATGTTTACAATCCACACTACAAAAGGACAAAACTTAAGATAACTAAAAATGAAACATAGAATGTGGATTGTAAAATGTGGAGTATGGATTTCACTTCCCTATTTTGTTACTTTTTATTTGACTTAATTGCATTCTCTGAATAAATTGATATCAAATGTATTTTAATATAAAAAGGGTACATATGTTAAGAAAGGTAGTTTTGGTTGACAAAATGTATTCTCTTAAATATAGTATAGATGATGATGATGATGACGACGACGATGATGATATATGATTATATTATATGATACATGCTAATTGTTGTGCAATTCTTTTGCTTTCACTCTACTTTAGATTTGGCATGGGACTTGCTTCAACGTTGCCCAAATTTGGCATTCACTATCACTAAACCGCCTGATAAAACTAGTCCTATGTTGAAATTGGCTCGTATGCATTTTGCATTCTTAAGTGGAACACGACTCACATGCTGGCAAAGGTGGCTTTATGATTGTGAGTACAAAACACTTCATTTTCTTTTGTCTTAATATTAAGTAATTAATATTCATTTTATTAACAGTTAGGAGTACATAACAATTACTCATTTATGAATCGAACTCAAGACCTCTACTTACAAAGCAAAGAATAATGTTGTTAGACCAGATGATAGTGGGTAAAACAATCATTATCTTATATTTGTAAAATAAAAAATATTATTCGATCAAACAAAATTATATTCAACATTCCGAGTAGTAGTAGATTCCCCAAAATCCTAAAGAAAGAAAAAAAAATCATTAATTCATAATACAACAAGTGAGAACGAGTTGAACCCTAGCTTTCGGGTTTTGTGCAAATCGGCAGTGCCTGATCGTCCAAATTAGATGCCAGTTTAGGCCAGGCGAGGTTGATTCTCTGGGTGTTGCTCTTGGTGTGAGGAGAGGGGTTGAGGAAGCTGACATTGATTCGTCGAGTCTGCGATCTCGAGTTGTGATCGTTGTCGATCAATGTGAGAAATGGTGATCGAATTTCCTTGGAGAAAACGTGTCGAGAAGAGTCGTTGGTTCTGGTGTAGGGAGAGAGTTTTAAGGTCGGTTTCTGATTTTGATTCAACGAGGCTGTTGATCGGAGTTGAGTTGGATTTGCGAGTGGAGGAGATCGGTTTAATCTGGTGATTGGGTATCGGTGTTATGGTTAGCTGATTGGTGCTCGGCTGCATTCCGGTGGTGGTGGGAATGGCAGGCTGGGGTGGGCGTCCTCTGGACTTGACGACGGTGCTGCGAGCACAAGATGATGATCTTCTGGGTTAGGTTTGGCATCAGGATTTGGGCCTGGGCCATTTGGGTGCTTTTGGGCCCATGAGAGTAGGTCTTGTTCTCCTTAGAATTGGGCCAAGTGGGAGGGTGTCTTGACACGCTCATCCATTAATTAGTACTTTAGGCTGGCCTGGCCTGAGAATTTGACCTACTTGTGTGGTGTTGGGCCTTTTATGGTCTCTAAAATACCAGTTTAATTTAGATCATGATTCCAGTGGAATTAGTAATTATCTGGAGTTGGACCGGTGAAAGTGGCTTATGGATGAGAACTTGGCTCCTATTTGTTTGCTGGGAAGTAGCATTATGTTTCGTACCACAATTACGTGAGGCGGATGGAGGGCTAGTTGATGATTTTTCCCTAGAAGACACGGAGTTAATCTTTATTTATAGGTTCTCTATAAAAATTGAGCTCAATTTGCCTTGTCATGAGTTGCAATGCTTAGATATGAATTTTGGTTGTTGCCCTGCCTATTTCTATCTGTAAGTATTTGTAGTCTCTGTCTTTTTAACTGGTCATCTAATCCAATGAAGCACTTATTTCAAAAAAAAAAAAAAAAAACACCAAGTGAAGAAAATATATATGCTGATAACGAATAAAAATATTTATAATCTGTAAATTCACTAAATTCGAATATCTTTTGCACGTAAAAGTAGAGAACTACAAATTACAATATGAAGAGATGAGGTCTTCTTCAACAGCAGCCACAAGTGGTAAGTCACAAATTCTCAAAGACTTTCTAAACATATACCGATTTTATAATTAATTAAAACTTCACCATGAACTTAAAACTAGTTGACCAATTTTTTTATTTTTTATTTCTAAACTAATGAACTGAATTTAATATAGTGAAACCTTGTTAAATGAATGTTCGATAAATTAATAACAAATTTCTCCTGTCCCAACTTGAGCCATTGTACTAAAATAATAACCTCGCTAAATGCATATAATAATAATTTTTGTAGTATTCTTTAGGACCTAGTGAATATATAAATATTAATAATTGATGAAATACATCAAAGAAATAGCATAAAATTCAAAATACCTACTAAGAAACTTTTAACAACTTTTATTTTTTCAATTTAGCTATTTTCTAGGTCACTAATCTCAGTTATCGAAAGCTGTTAGAAAACTCAGCAATGAGCACATTTTCAAGATTCAATAGACACATCTACAAGTCAATAGTCCACAAGATTTCAAGTCATTTGGACTAATAAATCCTAGTAAAATTTGGAGTTTTACCTGATTTCCCCTTAAAGGAATTAATCTTCTGAATATGACATACCTTGTAATAGAAGTGGATATGCATTCTTCATTTAAGCAAGTTCCCAAGTAACTTCTTCTGTGACATGGTTCCACACACATATCTTAACTAGATTGATATGTTTGGAGTGAAGTACTTATTCGATTCCTTACAATCTAAAATATGAATGGTTGTTTTTTAAAAACATATGTCATATTTTGATAGGGAAATTTTTTACAAACAGTGCATGAAGTTTTTGCCACTGATAATTAAGCTTCCTTAAGTTCCAAAAATTAGCAATCTGGACTAACAAACCCAACACACATTTCGTACATGCCGTCAATAAGACTGTTAACTTTATGTCATTATACATTTTTCAAAGGGTAGTTTGGTATCTTCATAGTCTCTCTCTCTCTCCCTCTCACTCATATTTTTCAAGAGCTAAGAGCTTCTTCAAAATCCTGGGCTTCGTCTCCTAGCTCTCTCCTTCATTGCTGGCAGAGCGATGGAGACCAATTCCCCATCATCTTCTTCACTTCCCTTGCCCAAAGCTAGGGTTAGCGCTCTTCCAATTTCCCCAACCACTCCTTTACAAACTCATAATCCCAATTCACTCCCCTCCCCCTCCTCTTCTTCTGCATCAATTTCACCCCCAGAGCTTCAACCTTCCACCAAATCCCAAATCTTGATCAATTATACTCCAAACACTGCAACGAGGTCGTTCCCAAATCGGAGACAACCTCATATATATATATATATATATATATATATATATACACTTACAGTTATGTTTATTTGGTCACCCAAATAATAATGCTTAAGATTAAAAGAATGTAGTTTGTGTATATTTTAATCTCAATTTATAATATAAAATAAATAGAAGTGGTTATCCACAAATTGATACAATTACCAACTGTATTGTAATGTTGATTCTTTGAAATATAGAGTACATCAAAGATTCTTATTTCAAATTTATGATTCAATTTTCATTGTGCATCTATGTTCTTTTTCTTTTTTATGCAATAGGTATATACATACGAGAAGTTGATCATGTTAACATTCATGATATATCTATAAATGTTGCCGAATCAACAGAAGGTCATAGCAATAAAAGGGATTTCATTTCCTCAGGTACGTTGTACATGTACATAAGATCATAATACATATTGATGAGAGATCTTCAATCTGCAATATAATTTTCTCTGCAGCACCAAGATCTCTTACCTTGTTCTACCATCCATCCCTTCAAAATCGTAAACAAACATATATATACTATTTGTTTGTTTTATTTTGTTTTGATAAATTAAAATTGGTTCATGCAAGTAGTTCATTAATGAAGTAAATCAAGTTTAATATTTTTCCCTATTCTGTCTTAAATTATATGTTGTTACAGCAAACACGAACACACTCAGTCATAATTATAATTGACATATTACTTTTAAGAGCTTGGTCCAACATATCTGAATTTGCAATGCAATGCAATGCAGTTATGAGTTTATATAGAAGATTTGCTAAGAGCCTCTATATATTTTGCGGTATGCTACATCCACACCCCTTATTTTTATTTTTAATCTATTTTTTAAATGTAATATTTTAAAGAAAATAACAAAGTTTAAATTTGTTTTCAATGTCGACCTAGGAATCCATTGTATATATGAAATGAAATCGACACATAAGTGGATCTTTCAATTTCTACATTGCATGGGTGAAGCGACAAGAATTGATAATCTCACACCGGATCAACTTGACATGGTGCAAAAATCAATCTTCAAAGCTATAGAACAAGGGCATCATGAGTTTGTTACTGAACTGTGTAAAGCAAATCCAAAACTAATCTTGGACATTGAAGATGAAAAGGGGAGGAACATATTTCATTTTGCCATCGAAAATCGTCAAAAAGAGGTTTATAGTCTTATATATGGGCTTGAAGAAGAAAAGCGACATGAGATTGCAGCTTGGTTTTTGAACTCTGGCAGTATGCTACATTTTGCCGCGAATTTATCCTCACTTCCACAATTTGATGATATTCAAGATGCAAGTTTGCAAATGCAAAGAGAACTACAATGGTTTAAGGTAAGATCAAGTCTCTCATTATACACCTACACACACATATTTACATTTACTTTTCGAATTTACATTTTTATGAAAGTAATGTTCCAGCAATTATTTCGTAGGAAAAACAAAAAATAACCATGTGTTTATCACTGTGATTGTGACGAAAATGTGCACCCAATTGAAGTGCGGGAAAACTAATTTACTCTCCATGGAATATTTTTTAGTGGAAAACAACAAAGTTGCATAATAATAAAGAAAACAATAGGAGATAAAACATATATAGCTGGATGAAATACAACTGAAAATTAACATCTGCAATAATTCAGATGACTAAACAATCCCATATAAACCAATCTAATGACCTCCTCAGGAAATCAATAATCCCTCCACCTAAAAGAATTTCTTTTACTATTATGAAAGAATCTTTTTTATTATCATGAAAGAAGACGTGTTATTTGAATGAGCAATAATGTTCACATAGTCAATAGTGACCAAAAAAATTATGTTCAACCATCTTTAGATATAAATCTAATAGCGGAAATATTTATTCTTAGGTTGAGTTGTTTTGTTTTGCACCATTTGATCTACTTCTAATAGTGATTGAGCCTAATTTTCTTAGTCTTACTAAATTGGATCCTTAGTCAATTAGAAGTTGTCAGAAATTATAAATCCAAAGCCGGAAGATGCATAGAGGTCAAAAACCATATTAAATTTTGTAACTGGATCAAGACCTGACCTGGTTCCATAAAGCATCTCCAAAAGCCTCTCGAAGCCTAATCCCGGTTTGAACTGAATGCTAGAGTTGAAATTGAGTTTGACAAAAGGCGCACTATACCTAATACCATTTTTATTTACATTCATATGTTTAAGTCTTTATTCAATTTAATGTAGGAGGTGGAAAGTGTTATACCTCTCGACTATCATGAATCTCGAAATCGTTCAGACAGTATAACAGCACATGAACTATTTACCAAGAATCACAAGAAATTGATAGAGGTTGCAGAAAATTCGACGAAAGGAACAGCAACTTCTTGTACAGTTGTAGGTGCTCTTATTGTTACAATGACGTTTGCTGTAGCTTTCACAGTTCCTGGGGGAAATAATGACAACACAGGCCTTCCCTTGGTACTATATAGAAAGTTGTTCAAGGTTCTTATAATTTCAGATACTATATCACTTGTTTCTTCCACAACTTCAGTGATTACATTCCTGGGAGTACTCACTTCACGTTATGCAAAAGATGATTTCCTCAAATCTTTGCCCACAAAGATGATGATTGGCCTGTTCACACTTTTTTTCTCTATTGCCACCATGATGATTGCATTTTCTTGTGCACTTGTCATTGTGCTTGACGGAGAAGCATGGATTGTTATACCAAGTATTTTGTTTGCTAGTGTTCCAGCCATATCATTTGTATGGTTATTGTTTCCTCTCCTCGGAAAAATTTTCATGTCTACTTATGGACCTGGAATATTTGACAAAAGAAATAAAGTCAAACCCTGATTTAATAATTTGATGCTATTTTTGATATGGGTCTTATTATCCTAGGTTTCATGTAATATGTTATGTAAAAGTCTAGTAGTCATGTTTTTTCTTTAATGGGAAGAGGTTTCAACCTAGCTAGGTGCCTCATTGCTGCACCTTAATATCTAATAGTAGTCATGTTAGTATTTTTTTTTATTTTTTAAGGAAGTGATGTAAGAGCTAACTCACCGCTCTTACCCGAATTTATTATAATCAAGAAAAAAAAAGACACATAGCAAGGAGGGCTAGACCAAACCTTGCCAAGAGAAAACACAAAATTGGAAAGTACGTATGATAATTCCCAAGGACTTGGAAGTACAAAAGATCCTTGAGAAGCGGGGGACTAGGTCAAGACCGCTTCCAAAACAAACATAGTACTAAAAGACAAGAAAAAGAGGCACTCCTTATCTTTTTTTGCTTTTTCCACCCATAAAAATAAGGGTTAACCCTCCCACTATGAAAAATGGCAATTTAAAAAGCTCAAATAATCAGCTTGTAGAAACCTATGGAGCTCAGTAGGAGGATTATCATACCAAGTAAACGTTGCACTTGGAATTCCCAGATTTGCCATCTTGTCAGCTACAACATTACCTTCTCTAAAAATATGACTACATTGAGAAACAATTGCGCGAACGAACTCTTAAATCCCATGGAGGAGAAAAAGACCTAGAAGAGAAGCAAGCTACCACGCTAATAGTCACTTTCCAACCATAAATAGAACCACCCTATAGCAAAGGCAATTTCGATAGCCAATATAACATCATAAAGTTCAGAATAAAAGGAAGAATTTCAGCCAAGTGACTGACAAAAACTCCCTAAAAAACCACCTAAGGGATCGTGAAACACACCCCCACAAGCTGACGGGCTTGGATTGTGAATTTGATTGTGATTGTGAAATTGATCATGTAATTACTTTTACTCGAGTTATCATTGGTCTACTAATTACTCCTTTATAGGTATTACGTATTCAATTATACTAATTACTCCTCAGTTTTCTAAACTACGTCAGTCTCAATTTTGCCCCTTTAAATTTGAAAAGAAAATGAACCACTTCTATTTTCAATTAGCACTGCCATCGAGGTAGCTTAGATCTGCACCTTGTGATGGTTTTCTTTGGTTCCGGTTCGTTTCGTTGCACTGCCAGTCTACCATGGAGGTGGATCAAGTCTCTTGTGGTTTTTTCTATTTGGTTATGGTTGTTTCATTTTCATAATCCCAAGTCATTCATATTTACTCTTCTATTACTTGCAAGCAAATCAATTGGCCATTTACTCATAAACTGACTTCAGTCTAAATGCCTGGATCATGTAATCATGAATCAATATTAAAACAAGTCAATTGAATAAAAAAATTTTTTTATCGAGATCACACAATATCCTCAAAGACTTTCTAAGCCCAGAGACTAATCCGTGCCGAGGTCATATCATAATGCTTTCTTCCCCTTCGCCCTTCGCCACCAAGAATAGATTGAGATTTAACTCCAATCAGCGTCGGCCAGATTCAAACCCGAGTGTGAGAGTTCCACACTTAGAAACCCTTATCAACTTGACCACTTGTTGTGGTTAATTGAAGGACTGAAGGACTTTTGATATAGGTAAGTTCTTTGCTTTGTGAGAGAGAGAGAGAGAGAGAGAGAGAGAGAGAGAGAGAGAGAGAGATAGATTTCTCATCTATTATGGTTTCTATTGGAAGATTAGGATCAGAGGTCAAGATATGGTGGTGAGTTAGGTCACCAATGTCACCGCCCTCTACAAGAAACCCAGCAAAAGACTCCCAGGATCCAAAATAATCAATCTGAACAAAACACAATTGATGTAAATGTTGAGGAACCAGAAGGTGGGCCTAGCACGCGACTTAGGAAAAACCTCCAAAAGAGCAGCCAGAAACCGGTAGGAAAAGGTATAAGAGCATCCAGAAATTGGAAGTAAAAAGGCAAGATAGCAGAAACGAACTGGTAGGATAAAGGTAAACACTACTTTAGCTGTGAAGATAAAGAATGCTTCAGCTATGGAGGCACAAAAATGCTTCAATTGTGAGGTAAAGAGGAAGCATAATTCTTGTGTGACATTGAGGGTTGCACCATGAGTTTTGGCACGAAACAAGAGCTTAATCTCCACAAGAAAAACTTATGTCTAGTCAAGGGGTGTGGAAAGAAATTCTTCTCGCACAAGTATTTGTTGCATCATTGTCGAGTTCACGAGGATGACTACCCCCTTTGGTGCCCCTGGAAGGGATGCAAGATGACATTCAAGTGGGAATGGGCTCAGACTGAGCACATTAGGGTACACACAGGTACCTATCCCTATGTCTGTGCTTAGCCAAGATGTGGGCAGACCTTCCAGTTTGTGTCAAATTATAGCCGTCATAAGCGGAAGACTGGGCATTCAATAAAGAAAAGCATGAAACAATCGTGATGACTTGATGGTGGAAAGTGGATGTAATCATATAACATGACTAATGAATATGTTATTCGATTGACAAGTTAGTGTTAGATGAGAAATAGGGTTAAGATTTCCCCTATAATTGCTATTTAGAATGACAACAATTTCTGATTTTCCTCTGGCCTTCATATGATTGATTTTTTTTTTTTTTGGGGGGGGGGGGGGGGGGGGGGGTGTGTTAGAGAGAGAGAGAGAGATTGCTCATCTATTGTGGTTTCTGCTAGAAGATTAGGATTGGAGGTCAAGATATGATGGTGAGCTAGGTCACCAATGTTACTACAAATTAGTGTGATAAAGAGGAAAACTTCTCAATTTTTTAAAGAACCCAATGATCAATTGTAAGAATCTGAAGTATAAAGTTTTCTTTTTGAATCGATTTGTTCTACATGTTGATTTTCTTGCTAATAGGTAGAGTAATTGTCTCAAACACCTAAAGAGGGAGTCATCTCGAGAGCTCCTTATACCTTCATGATTTTATGCCTGACTGAGTTTGAGATTCTTTATTATTGACCTACATATAATAATTATTGTTGACAAAAAAATGATATTTTGTTTGGGTACTTTTCTGTTTGCTTTTTTGTTTTAAAATATTTTAAGATATTTTTCAATCACATTTCATTTGATATGTTTGTTTCGTTTGGGATGTTAGTAAAAATTACTGATTTGCAAAAATGTTCACCTGGTCAGTTATTGACCAAGAAAATAATGCTCAACAACCCTTGGATGTAAATCCAATGACAGAGAGAATTATTATTAAGTTGAGGTGTTTTGTTTTCCACCCTTGGATGTAAATCTAAGGGTTTTTGAGCATAAATTCTTTGGTCAGTAATTGACCAGGTGAACACCACTGTACAAATTTGTATTTGATCGCCAATAACATTATTTGCTATTGATCGCCAGTAGCTTTATTTGCTATTGATCGCCAGTAGCTTTATTTGCTATTGACGGTCAGTAAAGTTGTTTTTTATAGGATAACAATACATGTTATGGCATTTCCAACTCATTTAAGAATCTTAATTTTTTATTTTGTTTCAACAAGATTTTATGATATTTTGATTCACATTCATTTCCGCTGTTTGGTTTGCAGTGTAACTTACACATTTATTATTGACAATCAATAACATTATTTGCTATTGACAATCAGTAGACTTAGTTTTTTTTTTTTTTTTGAGGGAAATGGAATTAGGTTCCATTAATAATATCAACGACCTCACTCAATCAAGCTAGAGGAATTAAAAATATCCTCATATTACAACTCGATGCACAAATCAAAGCAAAAAAAGACTAAAAAACAAAAATAAAAACTCCTTCACCTATCCCACCCTAAAACAAAGCAACTGATTTTAGGATGAAATAGGGTTAAGAGTACAGTGAAGCTTAGTTATTCGAAAAACAAAACAAACTACACAATTTTAGATCAAAGCACTGTCTTGGAACTTTGACCCTTCCACCATTTGTACATCGCAGCAACCAAAACAGGCCCAGCTTCAAACTAAAATAGCATAGGCCTACATCACTCCTCAGAGGCCTGCATCTAGCCAGATCCAAAAGGCAAAAAGGAATGATAGTGGGCTAGCCCAGGCAAGCTGCAACCCAGGCAGGCAGAGGCCCATCAACTCATAACCCACCATCTTCACCTTGTCTCCCCTCAGATCGAGATGCAACGCCGGCCATCGAAAGAGCCGCTGCTTGTCACCAATCCAACGACAGACCTCTAGCTTCCACCATCACCATCATCTAAAAAAGAAAAATCCTTGGACCCTAACCTGGAGAGCAAATCGGCAGTCAGACCAGGTTCTTCAAAGCTGCGCCGAAGCTTGGTCTAGGGAACAAAAGTTCACTGCCACGAAACAAAGCAACTGATTTCATCCCTAGGTTTCGTCCCCACAAGGTCGCTCCGAGATGCTCGAAGGCCTCCCTCTAAATTACAAATTTCATCCCTATTGTTTTTAATTCACAGGAAAAAAGTAGTAGCCTTAGTTATCTTAGGATAGCAATACATGTTTATAGGGGTTCCAGCTACTATACTTGTCTTGCTTGGTTATCTTGTTTCAAATTTATATGATATTTTCTTTTTTTTTCTGGTCGCAGTGCTATTTTGCTCTAAATATTTGGTTTTGGGTGTCAGCAACAATTACTCTACATTAGTGACGGTCAGTAGTATTTTTTTATTGCTGAGGGTCACTAACATTTTCATATTGAGAGTTTGCTATTGAGAATACGCAACCTTATTTCTAAAAAGATAGCAATACACATGTACTAATTTTGTTTGGTTATTTTGTTTCTAAGTGACTTGATCTAATGTAACCACACTTTCCTTTTAGTGACTGACCCTAATCGCGAATATTATTGACAGTCAGTTATATTGATTTTCAGGTGTTAATGCAACAAGTATTCTAATGAAACCCTGAAAGTTTTCTTCAGCAAACATGGAAGCTCTTGTGCAATAGAGAATGACTGCTTTCTAGTTGCTTCTTCAGCTCACTTTGATTGGATAGTTGTTTGGCCTGCGTCTCTCTTCTTTGTCTTTATTTGCCTTGTTGGTTTTGTATGTCTTAGTTCGTATGGTATCTAATCAAATTTTATTTATTTATTTATTTTTTTTAAATTTGGTTATAGGGACTATCAATATTACTAGGTGATGTGAGGAGCATTTTGTGGTCTGTACATGCAAAATTATGTGTGAGAGAGAGGAGCGCACAAAAAAATGATGACAATTCTGTAATTAACCTTAGTTTTTTAGACAATTGAAATACCTATTACTCTGTCAGAGCAGACGCCAGCGTTTATCTTTCCGCACGAGACTTCAATTTGCATATTCACCGCATGGATCTTTGACTGAGACTAATAATCTTATTGGTAAATGAATTTTTATTTAAATGTTGTAAAAGTAAAAATGGATTGGAATTGGTCTACTCATTTCATTTCATAGTCCCTTTATATAGGGATAGAGTTACAACAGAAATATTAATTACATTAAATACATTGAATGCTGATTGATCTATAATTGTGCTGATTGATGATAATCACTGATTCCTTGATTCCCTCTCCGTCAGTTGCTTTGACGAAGACACACAATATGTTTTTCCTTTAACACTCCCCCTTGTGCCAAGTCAAAGACAAAATGGTGCATGAGTTGTTGCCTCACTAAAAACCTTGCCAAGTAACAATAAAAACCCTTGGGACAAAAATACACCTTGGTCGAAGGAAAAGAGCACAACGCACCTTCTACATTTGAGAATGACATGTGTGTGTTAGACTCCCCCTGACGTCTATACCTCCCCCTGATCTTTACATTAATCAAGTGAGCTTGGAAAGTCTTCGCATTCCTATGCTTTTCACATGTTTCTCAAATGTGGCCTTAGGCAGTGATTTGGTGAACAAATCTGCCACATTCTCCTCAGACCTTACTTGATTCACTTGAATCTTGAGAAGGGTCTGTTGTTGCTGATTGTAGAACAACTTTGGCGATATGTGTTTTGTGTTATTACCCTTAATACAACCTAGCTTGATCTGTTCGATGCAAACTGCATTGTGTTCATAAATGCAAGTAGGCTCTTCAGTGGTAGAACTCAAACCACTAATCTCTCGAATATGTGCAATGATAGTTCTTAACCATACACACTCACGAACCGCCTCATGTACAACAATGATCTCTGAGTGGTTCGAGGAGGTAGCCACAAGGGTTTGCTTGGTTGATCTCCAAAATATCGCCGTGTTCCCATTGGTAAATACATAACCAGTTTGGGAACGATATGTGGGTCAGATATGTATCCAGCATCAGCAAAACCGACCAAAACGTCATTTGGCGTTTTAGTGTAGTGAGTGGCGTTTTCGCCATCAACATTTCCTTTAGGGATTGCAGTTCCATCTGCGGTCCCTCTTGTCTCTCTGTAGGGAAAGAATAGTCCCAAGTCAATGGTTCCTTTTAGGTATCGAAAATGTTCTTGATACCATTCCAGTGACGCTGCGTTGGCGCTGAGCTAAATCTAGCTAACAAGTTCACTGAGAATGCAATATCTGGTCGAGTAAATTGGGCTAAGTACAATAATGCGCCTATTGCACTTAGATAGGGAATTTCAGCTCCCAACACTTGTTCGTCATCTTCCTTTGGACGAAATGGATCTTTCCTTGCATCCAAACTTTGACCGATCATGGGAGTGCTAGCAGGATGTGCTTTGTCCATGTCATATCGCCTGACTTTTGGACATATGCAGACTGGTGGATTAATATTCCACAAACTCGGTGTTCTAGTTCAAGACCTAGATAGAATCGAGTTTTCCCAAGATCCTTCATCTCAAATTTGGATTTCAAGTAGCTTGCGGTTTCTCTTATTTCATCAAGAGTACCAGTTATGACATGTACTACTACAATTTGCAAATCCGGAACTTGTTTTCTTCATGAATACGCAGGGGCATAATTCATCGTTCTTATATCCCTTCCCAATCAAGTAGTCACTTAGACGGGTATATCACATCCGTCTGGATTGTTTTAATTCGTAAAGTGCGCGTTTCAACCTAGTTGCAAAACGCACTTCGTGGTTTACAGTCACTTGGCTTGGGTAATGTAAGGCCATCAAGCACTTTTTTATATATCTCTGAATCTAGATCCCCATGGAGATATGCAGTAACCACATCTATGAGCTGCATTTCCGGTCCTTTGGAAACTACTAAGCTAACTAAGTAGCGGAACGTTATAACGTCCATTTTGGGAGAGAATGTCTCCTCGTAGTCAATTCCAGGGCGTTGTGAGAAACCTTGCGCCACAAGGCGAGCCTTGTACCTTAGAACTTCATTCTTCTCATTATTCTTTCTGACAAAGGCTCATTTATGTCCTACAGGCTTTACACTTGGTGGGGTCAGCACTACCTGACCAAATACCTGTCTCTTTATCAGAGAATCTAATTCTACCTGGATTGATTCTTTCCATTTAGGCTAATCTGCTCTTTGTTGACATTTTTCAACAGAGCGTGGTTCGATATCATCGTGCTCTATGATTCCTTGAGCAACAGTATATATCATCAATGTGTATGGAAGATCTTTCTATCAACTCATACGTACTCTCGTAATCCTTTGAGATTTCTTTGTTCTCTGGAATCATTTCAAACATCGGAGGTCCTCCAGTATTGATTCATGGACATAACTATAATCAGAGATAATCTCATGAGATGGATTCTATATATTGATGATTGGTTTGTGCCTTACTCACCCTCTTCTTCCTTGGGTGAGTGTCAATCGAACCAAGTGACCTCCCCCTCTTCCTTGGGGAGCCACGGCCTCAACCACACCTCCACTTAGTGCGGTTGCAGTGCTTCTATCTGCGGCACCGTGCCCCTTGTTGGGGACTTCTAACCTTGCAGGCACATTTGCAGCTGGTATATGTGATCTCGTCACTTTTACGATATCAGTAAACACATCAGGCATCGAATCTGCTACGTTCTGAAGATCGATTATTCTTTTCACTTCACTTTCACTTTGTGAAGTGCGGGGATCAAAATGAGACAGAGTGGGGACAAACCACGACAATTCCTGTCGTTCCCTTGGAAAATCCTTTTTCCTATCTCCCCTTAACGACGGGAAGACTGTCTCATCAAAGTGACAATCCGCAAATCTAGCGGTAGAGAGATCACCTGTCAAGGTTTCCAAATAGCGTATAATTGTTGGGGATTCGTATCCAACATAAATACTTAATCGTCTCTGAGGACCCATTTTGGTGCGCTGTGGGGGCGCAATAGGCACATATACTGCTCAACCAAATATGCGTAAGTGTGAAATGTCAGACTCATATCCAGTTACCAATTGGTACGCAGAAAATGGTTGGCTAGCTGTGGGTCTTAAACGAATAAGTAAAGCTGCGTGCAATATTGCATAACCCCATGCAGATATAGGCAGGTTGTTGTGCATAACCAATGCCCTAGCCACCATCTGTAGCCTTTTGATGGTGGCTTCTGTGAGACCATTTTGTGTATACACATGGGGTACAGGATGCTCTACATCGATCCAAATAGATATGCAATAATCATCAAATGCTTTTGATGTAAACTCTCTAGCATTATCAAGCCATATAGACTTGATAGGGTGATTAGGGTGGTGAGCCCTTAAATGTATAATCTGTGCTAGGAGTATTGCAGCATTTCTTGTGAACAATAAAACGACATGTGACCAGATTGTCGAAGTATCCACCAGAACCATAAAGTACTTGAATGGTCCGCATTCTGGATGGATAGGTCCACAGACATCTCTTTGTATCTTTTGTAAGAATGGAATGTTTTGTTTTGTATTTTTAGCATAGGAAGGTCTCGATCCTGTTTTTGCTAAAGAGCAGGCTTTGCAAAACGAGTGATGTGCCTTTGAAATAGTCAATGAGGCATAATGGGAGGGAGGTAGTGCTTCTGGTACTTCAGAAAGCAATGACTGCATTTGAGCAATCCTAGAACCGACACCTTGCAATGTGGCAGATTTTTCTCCCATTTTTCACTCGAAAGAAGGGATGTCCGTGTGAGTTCTTTAAAAATACAGATCATCATGTCACGACCTTGGTGCCATAGGCGGTCATGCAAAAGCCTGTATGAGTCAGTGTCCCACATTTCATTGTTGGTGACAGTATAGGATTCAATGATCCGAATCGTAGTGAGGTACAGTCCACTAAATTGACTCATAAATTTCTCTAAGATGTGTTTCCTTCCACAGTCATTAGATGTAATATCAAGGTATTCAGTTCCATTCTCACGGTGTGTTTTTACATGATAACCGTTGGCACAAATTGCTTTGAAACATTAACAAGGTTCGATTAGCTCTTGGTGCATACAGAGCGTCTTTGACTTTAAATATATCTCAGATTCTTTAGAGTAATTCTATTTTGGTAGAATGATAATTTTTTCATTCTAATAATAATTTTTCTCTAGATGTATTGCTTTACATCTTTATATTGCAATTTCGAACCATGTAAATATGTGTATAGTAAATAAATTTGAATAAATTCAGTGCTTAAGAATAAAATTCAAAATTTATTAATGAGCCAACGATAATCAAATCAAGGTCTTGTTCTAATTCATCAAACCATTATTGAAATAAACTTTAAGACCAAGTAATAGTCTAATTATGAATGAAGCATTATGCCTTCACAACTGTTTTTGGAAAATAAAGTCAATAAAGCAGATCAGTCAAAATCTGGGGCATCGGTTGACTGAGCAAGTTCCTTGTTGCCATTAAAGTCTGCAATTGTGAGGTTGACGTCTAGGTCATGACCTCCTTCTTCCATATAGTGAGCCTCTTGTTCTTTAGACTCCCTATACCTCTTGTAATTGGCTGCTACTCTGTTGCTTGCTTGGCAGTTCTTGTACCAATGCCCAATGACTACACACCTATAGCATGGTTCATTGCCAACTCTATTCTGTTTGACTGAAGGGTTCTTAGGTGCCCTTTGCACCTTGTTTCCATGACCACTAGGGCCAGCGCCACCATCTCTGCGCCATACATTGGGAGGCCCTCCACGGCCCATATCATGACCTCCATGTCCCTTGCCACGTGGTGCATTGTTGCCACGTGGGTAGGGATCAGCACGTCCAATCCCCTTTGCATTGGGGTTCTTTCCACCATTCATTTTGCCATAATTAGCCTCAGGAATTTTCTTTGTTCCAACAGGCCTGGCATTGTTGTTTAACAGAACCTCATTATGCCTCTCAGCCACTTGCAGTAGGTTGATCAGCTTGTTAAAGGTTGTGATTCTTTAGTTATTATACTCCAGCCTATACTGGTTCGCTAGTATGATTGCTGAAGTAGGAAAAGTGGAAAGTGTCTTCTGGATCATATCATCTTCTGTGAGTTCCTTTCCACAGAAATTTAGACGTGCTTTTAGGCGCAACATATCCTTGTTGAAGTCATTTACCCTTTTATAGTCAAGCAAGCAGATTTCATTCCACTGAACGGTCAGTTCTAGGAGCAAGGTGTCATGAATGTAACGTCCCTTAAGGGCATCCCATAGTTCTTTGGGTGTCTTCAACTGAAGGTATTCCCAGCGTAGGCTAGGATCAATATGTCGCCTTAAAAACATTAAGGCATTTGCTTTCACCTTATCAGACGGTCCATCGTCTTTGGGGTCAGTGGGAGTTTTGATGGTGGCAGTGTAGTCTCTTGCCACAAAGGTAGTTTCTACATCGGAAACCCAACGGTGGTACTCAAGTCCGTCTGAGTCCAAAATGTCAAACTCAGGTCGAGTTGGATCAGCCATCTACATAAACAAGAGAGAAGAAATAAATTACGCAGTCATAAAGACATCCACGTGAATTATTTTCCAAATGTATGAATTAGATTTCAAGACCAAGATTCGTAATGGTCACATTGTTTTTCGATGCTATGTGAAAATACTTTATCACAGTAAGTGAGTGTATAATGCGCATGAATTTTCATTATCATGGCCAAACGGTATTGATATGTTGCATTAAAAATAATCATAGTACATTTAAATATATCATATAAAAATAAACTACATGACATGCTCAAATTTCACAAATATACAACAAATTATATACTACACATAATAATAGCAATAATATATCATGCGTAAAATAAAATATAAATAATAGCATAATATAAATGCATGCTTAGGAATAATTATATAAGAGTAAATAAAATTCACAAAACATGCTCACGATTGCATAATAAAAACATAAGCAATAAAATATAAAGCATGCTTAAACATAATTATAAATCATGCTTAAATATAATGATATAAAACATAAATAATAAGGCATGCTTAAAACAATCAAAATTATCTAATTAATGCTTAATATAATAAAAGCATAAATGATAAAGTATAAAGCATGCTTTGTTAAAATCATAAAATACTTGATTTTGATAAAACAATTCTAGGACACGAGTGTGTTGATGCAGGCGTGCGTAGCAATGTTTTTGGGCTTGAGAAAAACTGGGCCGCTTCCTCTTTTTCAGTAATGGGCCTTGTTTTGTTTTTTTTTTTTTTTCTGGGCTGCAAGCCTACTTTTTCTTTTTCTGGGCCGCAGGGCCTCTCTTTTTTTCTTTTCTTTTCTGTTTTTTTTTTCATTTTTTTTATTTGGGCCGGGTATCCTTGGGCCCTTCTCTTTCTTTTTTTTTTCGGGCTGGAATTCACCCTTTTTTTTCCGCCCGGACCTTTTCTTTAGGCCGATTTTTTTTCTTTCTCTCTGTTTTTTTTTCTTCTTCTTTTTCTTTCCTCTCTTCTTCTCTCTGTTCGTTTTTCAGTTTGCAGGAAGAAGAAACTCGTGTAGATGCCGGTCTGGACGAGAGCGCGGGGGCGCTGGGCTGGGCTGGGCAGGGACGCCGGGGCGGGGCTGGGACCGGTGCAGGAGACGAGCGGATCCCGGCGAGCGTTGGCGGAGGCGCTGCTGCAGATGGGCTGCAGGATTCTTCAGCGATCTGTGCTGGGATCTGCAGAGGCGGGGCAGTGAGGAACTGTGCTGCGCTGCTGGGTTGTGCAGGCGTTGTGCTGTGTTGCGGCTAGGCTGGGCTGTAGGTAGAGGTGGGCAGGAGGTGAGAGGCCGCGCAAGGCTACGCTAGACTGCTGTGGGCGGAGATGGGTGCTGCAAGGCCATGGGGTTCGCTGACTGTGGAACGAACCGGCTGTGAGGCAGGCCGGTTATGGGAGGCTGCAAGGCGCACTGCAAGGGCGTTGCCGGCGCTGGGAATTTAATTAATTAATTTTTTTTTTGTTGGTGGCGGCAGAAAAAAAAAATTTCTAGGTTTTGGTTTTTTTTTTCGACGGAAGAAGAAAGAAACTAGAAAATTAGGATTTTTTTTTTTATCTTTGGCTATTTGCTCTGAGCGTGCTGATAACGTATAAAAGTAAAAATGGATTGGAATTGGTCTACTCATTTCATTTCATAGTCCCTTTATATAGGGATAGAGTTACAACGGAAATATTAATTACATTAAATACATTGAATGCTAATTGATCTATAATTGTGCTGATTGATGGTAATCACTGATTCCTTGATTCCCTCTCCGTCAGTTGCTTTGACGAAGGCACACAATATGTTTTTCCTTTAACAAATGTGAGATTTTCTATCTCCAACAAATTCATATCTTTTGTCGTCCTATTTAATGGCTAGCTCCGGAAGTTAATTTTCTTGCTGTCATGAGAGAGTATTAGTGGGAAATATTGTACATTCCTAGCTCAACAAACCAAGAGTCATTGTAATTACTGTACATCTCTCGGGACTTCATAAGTATGGATAACTGTAGAGCTTAATGTGCAATTCATCCACGAGATGAGTCTGCTAATGAGTTGAGTTGTGCCACAAGGCGATTGACAGGCAGGATTTAGGAGAAGTCTTGTACCAATGTTGAGAAGATGACCGTGAATCAAGTCTGTAGAGCGTCATGGAATGCGTTTGGGGAGAACAATATTAACAAAAAAAAAGCACCAAAACAACAAGAGAAAAAAATTCTATCAGACCTATTAAATGGACCGGGTGTGACCAAAAAAGTTTATCAACTCCTGATGTCAGGCTACTGACCCCTCCAGCACCCTCTTAACTACAAAAACATTCCGTTCTCTAAATTTTGAACAATGAGGCCAATGAACTTTTGATGTTGGCTATTAATCTATTATGCCCTCTCATTAGTCATTACTCTCTACCCTGAGAAATATGCTTACATTTTACATTACGTGCCTCTTAAATAGTCTCAATTTTCAATGAACTCAAAACAAAGGCTGCCTTAACGTTGTGATCGTATTATCTTGAGACTACCGTGAGACATAGCAATAAATTAGAAATAGCAATGGAGAAAAATAAAGAAATAACTAGTGAATAATTCAGAAAGAAACTAGCATATTTATAAATGTCTGCTCTCAAAAATATTACAATGTTGAGGGAGTTTTCGGCTCCAACAAAGAGAGAGATGTGGATGATCCAGGAAAGCCTTTGTAGTTATTTAGCTCGCCCCATACAACCTGTTCAACTTCTTCCCATGATTTCGCCATCTTGAGTTCGTCCCAGATACTAAAAATTGCTCCCAGGACATTCTCTTCATGTAGAATACAGTAGCACCTACACACGTGATCCAGAACAAATTCGACCACTGTCATTGTTTGGGCAATATTTCATAAATGGGTAAAATATAAACATCAACGCAATCTCGACCATAACAGTCACAGATTACATCAGAAGACAAACACCAGAGAATCAGGACATTTGACTGCTTAAATTCAGATTGTACGCATCCTTTTCAAACAAAAGATATACAAGAATCTTAACGATGTCAAGGCACAATAGTTTAAATGCATCAAGTATTGGTTTGCACTGGAAATTTTTAAATATGTAAAATTACAAGAATCCTGCCATTCTCATTCTCATTCACATTGCCACCTAGCTGTACATCTAAGGTACTGCACACTTCAATCCGATGCATACCACATTTTTCTCATGGTTGAGATAGAACATAGATAATTCAGACCATAGAGCCAAATTATCCTTGATAAATAAGATCATTAACTGATGTATTGAGAAGATACAAATTGACAAAACAGCATAAGCAAGCATACAGAGGGAATCATTACTTACATGGCATGGTAGGAAAGTCATCCAAACTTGTCGCCACCCTCCATATCCTCATGAGGTGATGCTTGTCTTACTAAAGGAAGTTTATAACTATCTAGAAATTGCTTAAGGAGGTAGCAATCACCTCTGAATATATCCAAGTATAAGGGTATCAAATCATAGATGGGATCACCTGAAAATAAATCATTCGAGTCATCAAGATATAGAAAGCCAATAGAGAGCAATAGAACAGAGACATCCCAATGCTATTTCTGGAGAATAATCGCTATTTAGGGTAGGTGTTTTGCTGTTCATTTGTGGCCTAACTCGAGCTTTAAAAGTGTGCTTTTTATACAATTTGCCATGCTTTAACAATACACTTTCTGCACCTGATACAGAGTTTATGTGTGTACTCTATGACAAGGTCATAGACACATGGAAAAAGTGCATGATGAGAGGGTCCAGATCCCCATATTGCAAAGAAGAACTGAAAACTTACATGTAATAATAGAAATCGAATATTGTAATTTATTAAAAGGTAACCACAAAATGATAAATAAGCACCAACCTATAGAAAGATTACTGAAATCAAGAATGTGGCTAGGGCACCATGTTTTCCTCTCTGCATGGTCACCATCAACATTCAAGGAACCATTATTTACCAGGCAAGTGTCTTTGGCGTTGCCAATGAAGCAAGAATTAAAACCACATAGTTCCATGTGAATGTTGTCATCCATGATATCAGAGTGTATCCACGAACAACTTTTACCAACTTTGCTTACACCATTTTCATCCTGACACCAAATAGGGTTGAGATATTAAAAATCAATAAGAATTGATTCACCATGTATATATGGTTTTAAAAGTTGTTCTACGGGAAACAGACTTTGACAGAAAGCCATCTTCACATGTTTATTGAAGGTAGAATGTGGAATAGACCCACCTTGAACATGTACAGAAACTTGGCAAAATCATCTGGGATGTACTTGTCAACTTTCTCTATGAGTGTGCTAGGAATTGGATCTCCCCTACAAGGTGAAAGAAGGTAATTATAGTTAATAGCCAACACTTGCTACAACTTAACACGTTCTGAAAAAGTAACAGACAAAAAACCTTCTTGTAGAAGGGACAGAAATACCATTTAATCAAGCGACTTGAGACATCCTTCTTCTTCTTGAATAGAGTCCTAATGAATATATCCCACTCAGCAGGAATGTTTGATTTATGGGGAACAGCTTCCATACTACCGTTGGTGAATGGAAAATCTGATCCCTGTTCAATATCTGAGAAAGTTGAGATATTAAGAGGTGGATGGGGCAAGAGATGGAGGTTACGGAGCTGCTCTCCCAGGAAGGAAGCTAAGTTCAGTTCATCTTCCCGTGACACAGTATCTCTTCTGCAAAGTTCAATAAAAACCATGACCAATTTGTGCTAATGCTTCATATGACATATCTAAAACAGGAGAGAGGGAAAAAAAAAAAACACAAAAATAAGAGGATTGAAACTAAGAGAGAACTTAAACTGTAGCACTTACAACTCTGCATATATTTTTGCCAGGGATTCTGACCATTTGCTAGCATTTAGTGCAAGACATGCTCCCTGACATTCACAAGAACAAATAATTGAATTATAAGTAGAATGTATAGGAAATGAAACCGGAGCTTCAGCTTATACAAACCAAAAAGAAATAACTTGCGCATAGGAGAGAAAAACCCATGTTTTCTAGACATGATGTAGAAGGAAACCTCTCAAAGGTAGATGTACATATTTGGCCAAAAAGCCTGCCAGTTTAGACATATGACTGAACAAAGAAAAGAATAAAAGATTCTTGTTTGATTGATTAATATCACAGAGGACAACCATCAAGTGTAAAAAACCTAATGTTCCAGACACTCATCAAGCTCTTCATAGAGAAATGAATATCAAAGTAATACAACTACAGTATTTGTAGACAGATAAAAATGAGCATTCTAGAAATTGGCAATGATATACATATCATTGGCAATTTCTTCATTGCAACATTTGTCTGTGTGTATATCAGCCAATTTGGATAGCTAAAGAATTGGGTAATAAGAAAAGTACCTTCCACATCAAGTCTCTCATTCCTGGTTTTCCAACCCAAAGCTTGAGTAACCATTCTCTCATTTCTCGTTGCCCTATGCAATTTCCTGAGCTCCAAGGAGAGTTGTAATGATCTCTCTTTTCATCCAGATACATGGCTAAGAAATTTACATCATAAGAGAAACCCTGAGCACCATTACTAGTTCTTTCACTACTAGGATATTCTCCAGGTTTGAGAGTTCTGACTCTTTTTACTTTCCTAGTCATATCTGAGGAATTATAATCATCTTTATCATAGAGAATATGATTTGTTGAATCCTCAATACCGCCTTCATCATCTGCAAGTAATCCAGCACGGCAAACTCCCTTATGACGATAACCAGGTGCCATATCCAAGCACACAAATTCAAAGTTCTTAGAATTTACAAAGTTCTGGGTAACAGCAATAGATGGTTCAAGATTTAGGACACAGTGCCACCATCCACTAGGAACGAAAATCGTCTACCCCGGCATTTGGGTGCACTCTATGGGCTTGTCTTCATCAGCAAGAAGTGGATAAAAATCTAGCCACCACTGAAGACACAAATAAATAAATAAATAAATAAACAAAAGATAACTTTATAAACTGCAAACAACAGATATTATGAGAAGTTGCAGAGGACTAACTAGGGTATCTAAATAAATACCTGCAACGAAGTTGGAGTTTCAATATTGACATCACCGTCTTCTTCGTTTACATGTACCGTGACACCTATAGGTACTCTTCCTGGAGGATACAAGGCCCACCTAAACAAACAGAATAGCTGATTAGCTCTTGGATGTTAATTATTTTAATTGCAGAAGGAGAAAAAGAGCAAAATAATTTTCATCCAATAAAAAAAAAATGAATAGCGTAAGATCATGACCAAATCATCCACAGACCATACAGATAGAGGAGAATGTATAAGCATGCAACAGATCAACATTCCAAAATGATGAACGGTTTCTCCTGTTTGTGTGTGGGAGGGGGACTGAGGAGATGAAAGGAATAAAGAAAAGCTCAACAAACCAAAGTAAATTCACCATTCTTACAAAGGAGCAAATATGCCCAGCAAGCATGCAAGTTAACAACGGCATTGCAGGAGCCTTTACGACAAAAAAGTGGAAGAATATAGTATTTTCAAAGCATGCAAGATTTAAACCAAACCGAAGTCCTTAACTACATGCAAGCACGGCAAAATACATTAACACTATCAAATTCACAAATGCATGAGCTTTCTAAGAAGAGAGAAAAAGAAGAAGTAGGTTTTTTTACCTTTTACGACCACATAGAAGTGTATTCCAGGCACTGGTCAGAGCTGGATCAACATGCCAAGAAGCACCAGACCTCTGGGGACCAATAATGAGCCATCTAAATGGAGGTCGCTTATCTTTGTCCAAAACATCAAAAAAGTCCTCTTGAAATCGATAAGGTACACTGTAATCTTTCAACAAGCCAGGTTCAACCTCTCCAAACTGTTTAAGAAAGAAGTCACTTCACATATCAAAAGAAGAAAAGGAAACAATATGAAAATTAACAACTTCTTAACCACACATAGAGACCAAGTGAGTACCTTGTGATCAAAGATATAAAGCGGATCCTCATCATGCTGAACCTTCATATATGAAACATAATCCTTGAATGTCATTGAGATTTTACGTGAGCTCCTTTGAGAAATCTTGAAAGCTGTATCTCCATAATTCTGCAATAAGTGGTCAAGTGTCCATGTACGCCTTGCAGGCCATGCATCAGCTAATCCATTGAGCAAAACCTGATAAAGTTATCAGCAACAGTCTATGTGAACAACATAAACACCAATCTGTAGGTTCTAGAATAGTAGTACTGATTAAAAATCTCTAAAGTACAAGGCCAATCTATTAATGAAACAGTTTGGTAAAAAAGGTCAAATCAGTAAACCGTAGGTTTAATCTCCCCCTTTTCTAACAAAATTGATGCCTGCAATTATAATCTGAAAATTCGGTTCAATCTGCAAAGAAAATCTTTTGAGTTACCACAACACATCTTACCAGAAAAATAATCGAGTCGCCAGAAAAACTATGGGAGTTTCATCCAAAAAAGAAACGGCCCTATAGAGCATTGTGTACTACAATTTCAGCTAAGGAAATGCTGTAATGCTGATGCCCTTGTGACCAGAATATTTGTGGTGACAGAGAGGGTGGTGGTATCACTGGTGTAGCGGAATTAACAATAAGAAAAATATGGTCTGGTAAGGTATTGGTTGACTGGGGTAGGAACTGGAATAGTAAATTTTTTTTAAGCGCAAAACAAACTGGTTCTCTCTTTGATATGTTATTACTTTCTAGGTTCTCAACACAGACTAGTAGATTTCAACTGGAAAAAAAAGAAAAAAAAAAAAACAGTACTAAATTGTGATATATGTCCTAGATAGTGTATCATGTAAAAGAATTCTCCTTTCGCAAATGTAAAATCATTTTCTAATAGAACGATGTGCCCAAACATAATTGAAAAGCAAAAATCGAAATTTGACTTCCCCTGTTTTAACTTAATCTGTATTATGAACTAAGAAAGGAATCGTTGTCAATATACCGGTTTCTTCCCATCATAATCACAAGAAAACTCTTCCACTGTGATCTTGTCCTTTCTTTCCACATTCCCATTGTCAAAAGAAAAACCATCCAATGTGGTACGACACCTGTATAATCTTCTGTACAAGAACAAAGAGTCGAATCCTGCACCAAGTAGAGGCAATGACAAACGCCTTCAGCCAGGGAAAACCTCAAAAGAAAGTTTTCAACATCATAAACAAAATGATCCACCACAATGAGGATGCTATTCGAAAGGCATAAGATCCTTACCATCAAAACTCAGTGGTTTTCTGCAAGCCTCGTTGAGTTCATACGACACATTCTCCCTGCACGAAATGCACAACAAAATAAGTTCTCATACTATTGCTATCAAATGAAAACCATAACTATGAAAATCATAAAATCCGAGACATACAAATGCAGCACCGTCTTCTTCCACGATCCTTTGTGAATTCGATATTCTATACACAAAAAAAAAATCAAAATCCACAAACAAAACTAAACCCTAATCTCACGAGCAACATTTCACATTTCATATCCGAAAATTCAAAATTCACAGAAAGAATCGAGGAACGAACCTGCTAACGTCGCGAGGAGAGAGCAACTCCAAGACGACACAGATGAGCTCGTCGGGGAGGACTAGGAAGTTTCCGAGGGCGTCCGGGCTGCGATCTCTTGGCCGGAAGGAAGGGGCTTCGGAAACCTCCATCGGAGAAGAGCACGCTGAACTTTCGGTTGGGTCGAAAATTTGGGTCGGCCCGGTTTGGTTTCGAATTTGGCCCTTTTAGACTTTTTGGCCCATTTTCCATGCCCATTTCATTATAAATTATTAAATTTTCACGTGCTTTGTAAGAATCTTTTTGGGACCATTCTGAAGGCCCAATTTTAAGTCTTTGATTCTTTCAACTAAGCAATCAAACATTTAAAACATTCATCTATGCAATCAACTTGAGGTAAATAAAAGCGCATCAAGCTAATGAAAATACAGCAACCTAATAGAAGACTAAAAGTCTAAAAGTGCAGCAAGCTAATAAAAGTCCGTCAGTACCAGTATTCATTACAAACCAAATAAAAGTCCATCAATACAATACTAATAAACGTCCATCAGCACTGTACTAATAAAAATCCATCAACAACAGCAAATAAAAATCTTAGATTTAAGCAGATAGAAGTCCTAAAACTTCATGTCTTCAACAAGCAGCACATTTTCACCCATCATAGTCTCTTCGGGTAGTTCACCAACATCTGTTACACCAGATTCTGCATCATATTCACAATGTCACACTTCAAGTTCTTTACATATTCACAAAGACGCAAAGTCAAACAAAACACAAAAATTAAAAAATGACAAGAACAAAACAGAAGTAATTTACCTGCTTCCATCTTTTTCAATTCAGCGTACTACCCCATTTCAGTCCTAATAGGCTCCTTGAAAAGTGGCTTACTTGTAGCCCTCAATCAATTACCTAAACAAACAAGCGCCTCAACCATTTTAGGGGTCAAACTTGCCCTAAATGGATCCAAAATCCTTTTTCCAAGACTGAATACGCTTTTAGAACCAATTATTGATGCAGCTACAGCCATAACATCCCTTGTAATCTCCGAAAGAATTGGAAATCTCACATAATTCTCTTTCTATCAATCCAACAATTGGAAGCTTGGATTTGAATAGCTTATATGAAACGTATCAATACACAAAAATATTGATGTGTATGGCTATGTATGCCATGATGATTTTTCAATGTTTTAAACTATACAAAGTTAAATGTATCAATTCCTTTATATTGTTATTGTTTAGCAAATACTCGTTGTATGAATTTGGGCTTATGAGTTTGTTTTCACCTTATTATATGAGGTAAGGCTTAATGAAAATTACCTAGCTTTGTTGGTATTGTTTTAACTTTGCAGGTATGAAAATTTGTGGTGAGCCTCTATATGCAAAGCACAAATGGTCTCACTTAAGTGATGACATGTCAAACTGCTATACATGATTGAAGCTTGTAACAATCAGGGGGAGACTCTCATCAATGGGAACATCCAGAAGTATACTACCTAGAACATATGCACGTTGTACTATTTTTCTCCTTCGACCAAAGTTATTTTTGTTTCATTGAGTTTTTATTACCTGACAAGGTTTTTAACGAGGCAACAATAAGCGACTCAAATACCATCAATCATTGGTGGACGTCCAAGACGGAATGTTGATAATAATATTTATCAATATAACTGTCTACGTAAATACTCATTAATTATGTACTTTGTGTAGACTGTATGGATATGAAGAAGAAAGCCAAAGTCAAAGTCATCAAGTCAACAAAGAACCAAAGTCATCTAAATCCATAACAGCTCATGGCACGTGTCATGTTGTAATGGGTCTGCAAGAAAGGGGTTGTTAGCAAACTGAAAGTGGTTAAGCTCGTAAACCATCAGCTTAGGGCCTAAGCAATCTGGTAATGTTAGCCGTGTATAAATACAGTGTAATGAGACAGATGTAATAATCTAGCATAATCAATACAACTTCGTCTTCTTCCTTCAACATTTTCTCTCCTCTCTGCTCTTAATCCCTAACCATAAATCTACTTTCAGCACTTTGATGTAAATCCTAACTCTATATAAATGAGGCTAATAAGACTGAATCAGTACACTTCTATTTCTTCCCAAATATTCTCTCTTTATCTTATCTTCTCCTTAATTTATAACTGAAGTCATACTTTAATTTGATAATCAAAATAAAAAGAAAATTAAAAATAAAAAGATTATATAAGGGATTAATGCAGCTGGCTGCATGTATTTCATATGAAAGGAGTTCTCCGATCAATTAATAATTCAAAAGCCAGCGTGCTAAAATCTTAACGAATCAATTGACATGGCGCAATTTCAGGGTCAACCTAATTAAGTTTTTGTTTCTACTATTTTAGTCTCTATCACTCCCCTGCATATAAATCCAGTTATTTGCATGTTAGCTACTACTGCACGCCTATCAAGCAGTTATATTATGATTATCAATCAAGTCAATTTTTTTAATCTGATAATCAAGTCAATTAAAATAATTTGTGTGAAACGTGGTCTCTCTCTTGATAAATCTAATTTTTACATTGTCTTCTATTATATTCAATTGCTGTCACTCCATTATAGCGAAGCAGAATCTGACCAATTAATAACTCTAAAGCCACCGAACTAAAATAGTAAAATGTTAACAAGACAATAACAGCTCGGTTGATCATGTGGCACATCACATGTTGATCATTAAATTAAAGTCTGACACCTAATAAAATTTTTGTTTCCAATCTTTTTGGACTACCCCATAATGAACAGCCACAAGTCTTATTTTTTTGTTTTTATTAGGAAAATATAATTCTTTTTTAATTGCCGAGTTCTTAATTATTTTACTACACACTAATACAACTAATTGGGGTTGTGTGTATCTATAAATCTGAAGTTTCACCTAATGCCTACTGCCTGTGCACATATTGGAATCTACGAGAAGCAGCAGCATTTCTGAAGTGAGTACAGTTGAATTCGTTCAAATTACTTTCTTAATTCTACTTTTCTTATTTTCACATATGCTCGACATAGGTTCGGTTAACCTCTTGGTCGGATAAATTTTCAGATTGATAGCTAGCATGGAAAGTATTCAAGTTGGCTCTAATGCACTTATTTTGGAAGTTCTTGACCGTAGTAACTACAAATATTGGAGATCGCGGTTGGAAACTTATTTGTTGGCTGAAGATCTCTGGGAGGTTGTTGAAGCAATCCCGCCAAAACTCAAGGATAATCCAGCTGAATATAAGAATTGGACCAAAAAGAATGCAAAGGCTTTGTATGCAATCCAAAATTCATGTGGGAGGGAGCTGTTCTCTTTCATAAGTGAAATTAAGACGGCCAAATGTGCCTGGGAGGTTTTGGAACAAGAGTGCAAGGCTGTGCAAGGTATGCTCTTCATCAATTACAATACATTTTCTTTAGTAATAATTTGTTGTTACTTCTCAATATCGAATTATGTGCCGTTTTGCTTCTTGCAGTACTCTTCATGTTTTATTAATAAACTTATCTGTTGTCTATTGCTAAAAGAAAATGAATACAATTGTGGTAAAACTAGCTAAAATAGAATTAGCTAGGATGGGGGAAAGAAATAAAAATTTATTAATTAAGATAACAACTTTGGCAAAACAATTGGTATGCAGGATATGATGAGAACAATCCCGACCACTCGATCCGCTATAAATCATTCATCGAATCTGTGAGGAGTGGTGATTGGGATAAGGCAAAGAAATGTCTTGGAGAAGTTGATGTTCGCAGTGTAGTAGTGAGAGCAATAGACGAATGGGACGGAGAAATAGCTCTTCATGTAGCAACCAAGGAAGGGCACGTGCATATCGTGAAAGAGTTGGTGCATTTGATGACACAAGAAGATTTGAAAACGAAAACCGCTCATGGTCACACAGCTCTTCACGTAGCAGCATGGATGGGGCATGTGCATATCGTGAAAGAGTTCCCGTGCCGTTGATGGGAGAAGTACAAGACTGGGAAGGTGACACAGCTCTTCATATAGCAGTCCAGGAAGGGAAGGTCGATATTGTTACCGAGAGATGACTACCGAGAAACTGCTCTTCATGTAGCAGCTCGGCAAGGGCATTTGGACGTTACCAGAGGATTGGTGTTGTTGCTGAAAATGAGAGAAGAAGATTTGGAATTGAAAACTGCTGAAGATTTCACAACTTTTGGGTTTGGTATAACTTTAGGGGTCGATGAAGAATTCCTCATGGAAAGGGCCAAATACATGGTTGAACAGTATGAGAAAACATTAAGCAGTGTTTTGGAGATACAAAACGCTGAAGGGTCCACAGCTCTTCACCTAGCAGCACTGCTAGGGTACAGGGATATTGGGAAAGAGTTGGTGCCATTAATGAGAAAAGAAGGTTTAGAAATAAAAGACGCTGATGGAGACACAGCTCTTAACATCGCAATCTTACAAGGGCTTGAAGATATTGCGAAGGAGTCGGTGCAATCGATGAGACCAGAGGGTGTGGAAATAAAAGACGGTCGGGGTTTTACAGCTTTAAATTGGGCTGTCCAACGTTTCAAGGATGGAGACATTCACGAAATTGCTAAATACATGGCTGAAAAGAATGGTAAAGTATTTGGCATACCCTCCGCTCCCGATGATGACATTCCAGTTGTCACAGCTCTTCGTTGGAGCAAATGGGATTCGGCTCGCTATATCTATTCGGTCACCCCGCATACAGCTCTCGAGGGAGCCAATGGCAGTTCACTTATTTGCGCATGTCTCAATGCTAGCAAAACGATTGGTAAGACTACTTTCACTTTTTGAAAGTAATACTTGAATGAATATAACCATCTGAAAAGACACGCTTACGTATGTTTACATTATTTCTTATTTTGTATATACGTAAATTTATTTTAAGCGAATTGTTAATTTTTTTTTCCAATTCAAAGTTGGCAAATATAAAATGAAATTAAATAATAAATAAAAAAACTGCAAGTGCACGCATTCACCTTTCTTTATTTATGATTTTTTTTTAAAAATTTGTTGTACTATAATAAAGATGGGCAATGATATGGGGTCTCAATGAGACCTAAGATTTGTGGCCTCAAATCCTAGGTGTCATGCCATGTAAGTAAATACAAATTTTATTTTCAATTCCACATAATATATCTTATCACATCATACTATTGCAACACTAAATTTACCCTTTTACATTTCCTTTTAGATGTTAGGGGGTGAATCAATTATATTAATGAATTTAATCAGGTGATAAAAAAAAATATCAGTTATTAATTTTGTATTAATTTAAGAGATATATCTACGGATTCTTTGATCAATATTTTTCTTCATTTAATTAAATGCTTTCCTATATTGAATTATATGTCAAGAAATATACGTTAACTTTTCTTTTCAAATATTGATTAATTTCATCCAAAAAAAAAATAGCATTAATAAATCGAATTTGGGAAATACTCATGTCTAAATTAAGAGGTAAGAAAAATTTCACGTTAATTAGCAGCCATTAATTAACATCTACAATCTAAATATAAGTGAAAAACAAACAAAAAATAATAAATTCAGATCTAACGTTTAAACCCTACTTACATAAAGAGAAAACAATGAACAAAAGAATATATACAATCATATGAATATGCATTTTTCACATTATATTTTCAAAATTTGTAGGAACCCAATAAAGGTTGAATTCATATACATGTGTTCTGCAAATCTATTAATCGAATGTACATGCAAGTCTATTGACTGAATTACATGAAGTTTTTTCTATTCTTGATTAAAGAAAAAAAAAATTGCTGTTTAAATCTAACATGAGTGTAATGAAAAGAAAAAAAATGAAAGAAAGCCAAATTTTATTTCTTTTTAAAAGAAGCCAAAATAATTTAGAGTCATTAGATTTTGGAAGGATAAGATAATATTTTTCTCAAGAATTACATGGCATGATTTGACAAATAGGTGATGTGTACAGATGACAAGGCATGACACCTAACATTGAGGCCACAAATCTTAGGCCTCATTGAGGCCGCAAATCATTTTCCAATAAAGATAACACATTCTGTTAACTGAATGATCGTAAAAATAAAACTACACTCTTAGACTATAAGTTATTTAATTTTTTTTTTTAAATCATGTTTTAGTTTATTTCTCCCTAAGATTTCTCACTCGCCCTCTAACCCTCCACTCCATGTTTTCTACACATTATTTTCCTTCTAGTATTAAATTAAGAATTCTAGGTGGTTTGCTTAATCTATAGTGTCATTAAGAGAGATAAGTTTGTTATAAATTCAACATTGTAAAGCTCATGGATTTGATTCTCACTGGTATATGTAAGAGTGGGTGTACTAAGAGTTTTTTTTTGTGTTTTTTTTTTCTCAAGCAAAAAACACAGAGAGATAGGTTTGCCTCCCAACTTTGTCAAACTTTCAATAACATCATTTTCAATCAAAAAAGTTTAATAAATTAGGGATATAATAGTAATTAGCAAAGTAAATATATAAATAATAATTAAGACCCATATTTTTCTCCCACTTTCTCTCTGGAATAAATAGTTTTTTTTATTTAAAAAGAAAACATGACTTCTCCAGGATCATTCCAAAAAAAAAAATCTTCTCACTGACGTATGTAAAGGTGGGGTGGGCTAAGGGTTTTTTGTTTTTGTTTTTTAAATAATTTCTAAAAAAAAAATAAGAAGACTTCTCCAACATCTCTGCAATAATTAACCAAACGATCGAGTCATCTAGTGTGTGTAGTGTCTAGTATATAGTACATGGAGCACACTGTGTAGAGTTAAAAAGAGCAGGTGGAGAAAAACATGGGAGTCTGAGATGTTTGGGTTTATTTTGTGGGGAGCGAAATTCAACCTCCCCAATTTACAATCCACACTCCATGTTTCATTTTATAGTATGTAAACATCACATGTTTACAATTCATACTACAAATGGACAAAACTTAAAATACTAAAAAAGAAATATGAAGTATGGATTGTAAAATGGGGAGTGTGGATTTCATTTCCCTATTTTGTTACTTTTTATTTGACTTTATTGCCTTTTCTGAATAAGTTGATATCAAATGTATTTTAATATAAACAGGGTATATATGTTAAGAAAAGTAGTTTTGGTTGACAAAAGGCAATCTCTTCAATATTGTATAGATGACGATGACGATGATGATGATGATGATGATGATGATGATGATATATGATTATGTGATATGATATATGTTAATTGTTGTGCAATTCTTCCGCTTTCACTCTACTTTAGATTTGGCATGGAACTTGCTTCAACGTTGCCCGAATTTAGCCTTCACTATGACTAAACTGCGTAAAAGGACTCCTATGTTGAAATTGGCTCATATGCAGTTTGCATTCTTAAGTGGAACACGACTCACATGCTGGCAAAGGTGGCTTTATGATAGTGAGTACAAAACACTTCATTTTCTATTTGTCTTAATATTAAGCAATTAATATTCCTTTTATTAACAATTAAGAGTACATAACAATTACTCATTTATGAGTCAAACTCAAGACCTCTAGTTTTTCTCTTTTTTTTTTTGAAAGGACTCAAGATCTCTAGTTACAGAGGAAAGAATAATGCTATTAGCCCATATGATATTGGGCCAAACAATCATTATCTTATATTTGTGAAAGAAAAAAATATTTTCTGATCAAACAAAATTACATTCAACATTCCTACTAGTAGTAGTTTCCCCAAAATACTAAGAGTGTGTTTGGATGAGGAAAAAAATGATGGAATTTAATTGAAAGTGAGGATTTCATAATTCCTCAAAAGCCAATTCCTCCGTTTGGCATTATCAGATTGGAAAATTTAAATTTTTCTGCGGAGAAAACGAATGAATTCATTATTTAAATTCCTCACTTCAATTTCCACCAAAATAGGTGTCATTTACGATTTCCTTTACAGTATTCAATTTTCATTTCCAAAACAAGGCTTTTTTCTATTTTATTTTTTATTAGTTTTAAACTTTCTTAATTTATTACACATTTCAAATCCTAAATAGATACAACCAAAAAATAGAAATTGCAGTTAAAGATTCCATCATTTATAAATTCCTACGGATTTTATAATTTTATCATCCAAACACACCCTAAAGAAAAAAGAAAAAAAAAAACTCATTAATTCATAGTACAACAAGTGAGGAACGAGTTCAAACCCTAGCTTTCGGATTTCATGTAAATCGACGGTGCCTGATCGTCTGAATCTGACGCCAGTTTAGGCAGGCGAGCCTGATTCTCTGGGTGTCGCTCTCGGTGTAGGGAGAGGTGTTGAGGGAGTTGACATTATTAGTCCAGCCTGCGATCTCGGGTTGTGGTCACTGTCGATCAAAGTGAGTGGTGGTGATCGGATTTCCTTGGAGAGGAGGTATCGGCCCGAGTCAGTAGTTCTTGTAGGGAGAGAGTTTTAAGGTTGGTTTATGATTTTGATTCAACGAGGCTATTGATTGGAGTTGAGTTGGGTTTGTGAGTATAGGAGGTTTGTTATGGTGATTGGGTATCGAAGATGTGGTTGGTTGATCGGTGCTCGGTTGCATTCCAGTGGTGGTGGGGATGGCAGGCTGGGGTAGGCGTCCTCTGGACTAGACGATGGTGCTACGAGCACAGGAGGCGATGCAATATGATGACCTTTTGGGTTGGGTTTGGGCATCAGGGTTTGGTCCTGGGCCATTTGGGTGCTTTTGGCCCCATGAGAGTAGGTCTGGTTCTCCTAAGAATTAGGCCAAGTGGTAGGGTGCCTTGACACCTTCATCCAATAATTAGTGCTTTGGGCTGGCCTGACTCGAATGTCACGCCCCTGATTTTTAACACAAATAAAAATCGATATATAATCTCATAATTACATATGCGTGATCGTTCAACCATCAATACCAAGCACCTGGAAATTTTTTTCCCTTTCCATCTGCTCCCTCACTAAAGGCGGAAAGTACTTCTTCCTGAACAGTTCCACAAACTCATCCCAGGTCATGGTGGACACATCCATAACTCTCTGTGTGCCGCTCCACCATACTCGTGCATCGCCTTGGAGCATAAACGCCGCAATCTTTCTCTTCTCAACATCATCACAGACGACCATCTCGAAGTAGGTCTTCATGTTCTTGATCCATTGATCTGCCAACATGTGATCCGTACCTCCCTGGAATGGAACTCCTCCCAACCTCGAAATCTCCTTTGCCAACTTCGACAAACGAGTGGGATCTACAACATTCGCAACCTCCACAACAGGTGGAACAGACAACTCAACATTCGATGCCTCAATATCATTCTCAAACATCTCCTCAACAGGTGGAGGAATCCTGCCCCTACCTCGGGCTCTACCCCTGCCTCTGGGTCTACCTCGACCCCCAGCTCGGCCTCCCTGTGAATCCATCACCCAAGGAGCATAACAACTAGTGATTAATACTTGTACAACTTCCAACTACAAGTATAAGTCAACATCATGACTAAATCAACCACAACACTACGTCAGAAGATACAATTCTATCCCCTACGTAAACAAGAGTTAAATCTAAAGGTCCTCATTCCTCAAAAGATTATAACTCCTAGAAGCTACCTAAGCTCCTACACTTTGTTCACTGAGCCAACACTACCCTGAAGACTCACATTCCAATGTTCACTGCATACCCAATGACTATATCAATACCAAAGAGCATCGGATGGGGATCCGCTGGAGACGGGCCATCACTCGAGAAGTATTGATTGTCACTAAATATGCACCTTACGCTCTGATACCAAACTGTCACGCCCCTTATTTTTAACACAAATAAAAATCGATATGTAATCCCATAATTACATATGCGTGATCGTTCAACCATCAATACCAAGCACCTGGAAATTTTTTTCCCTTTAAACTACATACGCATTGATGCCTTGAACCCACTATGTCAATATATGACTCTGTGGGCGGGTCAATATTGACATAGTGGGTTCAAGGCATTAATGCGTATGTAGTCCAAACTTTTGGAAAAATTCACCAACAACTATTCTTTCAGTGATTTTAATCACAACTTTCCAGATTTCAAGTAGACATGCAAAGCTACTATTTTGCATAGTTTCATGCTACTCGCAGTTCAAATGGATGGTCAAACAAGAATCCAAAGTGACTAAAATGTTGAATTCTTGGTAGGTATTATGAATTTTTAGTGTCATAATCCAATGTCTAGATTCGGTAGTCCAAACTTTTAACAAATTCATTAGTGTCATAATGTTTCAAGCATGGCATAGTTTGTTTAAGTGAGTGTCATATTAAATTGATTTAAGCATGGTATGTGTATAGCATGTACTTGTAGTAAAGTTGCTACTAACATTTTTACATTGTTGTAAGCATGCTTAAAGTCATAGAAACATGTAAATGCATATCAAGTGTGATATACTATAGGCATGCTTAAAAGTAGTAAAAGCATGTAAAGGCATGACAATGTATAGCTCTAATTGCAAGAGCGTGTATTGAGATATAGCATTTTACTTATCTTATGCCAATTGGAGTGGGTGTGAATTGAAATCAATATAAGTACCCAAATCATGTTGGAGTTGTCCAAGCATGACACTCCATTGCTCCGGCGAAGCACCTTAGTAGAAGGATGATGATTTCGTTAATTTGAGAGGTGATCGTGGATTATGTCTCCTTGAAACAAAATAGGTGATTAGACATGAGTATGTAAAATCAACATCATTATCTTGCATATGTTCTTTGATAAGACTTTAAACAAAGTGTATAAGCGATGTAGTAGTTGATGACAAATGACATGTTTGATTGTATGCTTCTAACATAAATTTCGAATTGGCAATGAAATTTAGAGAAGAATCAATTTTAGCATGTCGGCAGGTATACAGTACTTGAAGGCAAGTGACATTTGATTATGCGTATAGCTATTTTGAATGTCAAATGGGCAAGTAGATGTAACAAAACCATTTAGGCATGGGGGATTTATAATGGGAAAACTTTGGATTTATAATGGTAAAACTTTCGCTCATTCTTACTGGAAGAATAAGATGCTTTAATTGACTCCGTTAAGATTGCATAAGGAGAGAAGGTATGGGACATGGTGTATATGTGTAGTCACAATTGGCGCATGGCATTGTCTATGAACTAAGTGACGCAAGCCATTCATATGTGTAGTAATAGATACAATAGCAATATAGATTACTCCTTAGACGAAGACAAAATTGAGAAAGTTTTTAGTTGAATGACCAAACGTGAAGCATGTTTAGAAGGACAAGTGTGTCATGCTGTTGATATGTGGCATTGGATTAAGGCATAACAGATCATATATTCAATGAAAATATTGTAGAATCGCTGTAAATCTGTATGTAATTAGGATTTTATTTAATTAGGATATTCTGTAATTATGGAAAGATTGTTTCCTATTAGAGTTAGACTACTCCTTTGTACTTGTATATATACCCTCATTGTGGGATGAATAGAATCATCGAATTAACCCTGAATTGAAGTCTTTTTTTCTACTTGGAATCAAAGCCTAGTTCAATCCTTTGAACTTGCGCTGCATCCTTTGAATCCTGAATCCTGAATCCCGAAGAACACCACAAACCGCTGCGAACGACCACCGTTGAAATCAAACCATCCTGAATTTCAAACCACCATCACCCTACCTTTTTTTTCGGACAAAAGAAACAAAAAAAAAAAAAACTTTTCTTTTTCCAAAACATTCATATCCATCTTGAATTGAAAATCCAATCCTGCGAAAATCATGAATTCCTCAATGATGCAATCAAAGAAACAGGCTATAGGGCATTCAGTAACTACCGAATTTTCTGTTATGGCTCAACGCAAACAGGGTCCTCCTCCAGCCTTCTCAGGACCTTCTCCACACCGTCCTCTAGGTAAACCAAATCCATATGCAAACAAAAGATGCATTATCTGTGGGGAATTAGGTCATAGCAAGGAGCGGTGCTATGAAGTGATTGGTTACCCTGATTGGTGGGACTTCACCAAGAAACCGCGAAAGAATCTGGGCAAGGCCGCTGTTGCTACTAAAGAGGAAGTTTACCTAGACAATGTCTCCGCTAATGTAGTGCAGTCAGGTATGAAGGGTAAGGTTACTTTTAATAGTACATGGATAATTGATACAGGTGCATCTGACCATATGACCAATGACCCAAGTCTTGTGAAAAACCTTAGATGTTCCCCTCAAGACGTTGTCTCTACTGCTGATGGTACTCCAACTCCGGTCACCGGAGAAGGTTCTATTGCTTTATCTGATACCTTAACCCTTGAATCTGTCTTAGTTGTTCCATCACTAGCTTATAATCTCCTATCTGTTGGTCAAGTTATTTTAGCTTTTGCATGTATTGTGACCTTCATTTCGTCTTTCTGTGTGTTTCAGGACATTCTGACTCTACGGATTTTTGGTTATGGTGTTAGAAGGGGGAAATTATACTATCTGGATTTGACTGAGACTGGAAAGAAACAGAAGCATCTTTTGGGACAGGCTAATCATATCAACGGGGTAGAGAATGCGAAGGAAGCTGTATGGTTATGGCATCGCCATTTAGGTCATCTATCCTTTCATTATCTTAAGAAGTGGCAACCTCAATTGTTTTCAATTGTTAGTGATTTGAATTTCCACTGTGACATCTGTGAACTGGCCAAGAGTCACCGTATTTCATATTCACCAAGTCTTAATAAAAGTCCTGTTCCTTTTATGAAGATTCACTCCAATGTCTGGGGTCCTGCGAAAATTAATTCTCTTTCTGGAGCTCGGTATTTTGTAACGTTTATTGATGATTGCACTCACATGACATGGGTGTCATTACTGAAGAATAAGAGTGATGTATTTGGAATGTTTACCGAATTTTACAAAATGGTGGCAACTCAGTATCAACAATCCATCAGAGTGTTTCAGTCTGACAATGGTGGAGAGTTTGTGAATGGCCTTATGATTGAGTTTTGCCGGTCACATGGAATTCATCATCAGACCTCCAATTCTTATACTCCTCAACAAAATGGTTTAGCAGAACGGAAGAACAGGCAGTTGATGGAAGTTGTTCGTGCTTCCTTATTTGGCATGAACGTACCTCGGTCCTATTGGGGAGAAGCAGTAAAATCAGCAGCATATCTTATCAACCGTACTCCTTCACGGGTGATTGAGTTTTAGAATCCTCATCAGAAGCTTCATACACTTTTGACCATCCCTTCTATGCCTAATTTGGAGCCCCGGGTGTTTGGGTGCACAGCCTATGTTCATATTCCCAAGCCTCAATGCAGCAAGCTTGATCCCCGTGCCCGTAAGTGTATCTTTGTTGGTTATGCTGACTTCCAGAAGGGTTATCAATGTTATGATCCCCTTACTGGCACTATAGATGTCTCTCTTGATGTTGCTTTTCGTGAATCCGAGCCTTATTACTCAGGGGGAGTTTCTCAGTCTTCCCTTCAGGGGGAGAGAGGTTGTGAAGGGAATCCTCGTTCTATTATTGATTTTGATGTCGATTTTGATGTCTTTGAAGACTTGGAAAATTTGGAGGATAGATTTGAGGGTAGAAATTCGAAAACAGAAAATGCAGTTGCCGAACAGAGCATTGTGAATTCCGAAACAGACAATGCGACTACCGAACGAAGTGTTGCGAATTCCGAAACAGAAAATGCGACTGCCGAACAGAGTGTTGTGAATTCCGAAACAGAAAATGTAACTGCCGAACAGAGTGTTGTGAATTCCGAGACAGAAGAGACGACTTTTCTGGATAGCTTGAATCAAAATCAAGACGTATCCGAAGCTCACACACAAGATATTCCCCCTTCTGCATCACCAACTGAAGATCCCGGTCAGAATGATCCTCCTCAGGTACCCCTAAACTTTAATGAATTTTCTGGGTTAGAAAGTGTCGAACCTAGGAAATCACAAAGGGTTACCAAGGGAATTCCTAAGAAACAATATGAACCAGATATCAAAGCCAAAGCTAAATACCCTATAGCTAATTTTATGTTTAACCATAGAGTTTCTGGGTCACATGCACTTGTTGTTGATCAATTATCTACTGTATCTATTCCTAGTAATGTGCAGGAAGCATTGACCGATCCAAAATGGATAAAGGCGATGAATGAAGAATTGGAAGCTCTTCAAAAGAATGCAACATGGGAGCTAGTACCTATGCCGGTTGGAAAGAAGACTGTAGGATGTCGTTGGGTATTTACTGTGAAGCTTAATGCAGATGGAACTATTAATAGATACAAGGCGAGGTTGGTTGCCAAAGGATATACACAACGCTATGGGATTGATTATGAGGAGACTTTTGCACATGTGGCAAAGATTAATACTGTCCGGATTCTAATCTCACTTGCAGCAAACAAAGATTGACCCGTGCACCAGTTTGATGTGAAAAATGCATTTCTTAATGGGAATTTGGAGGAAGAAGTGTACATGGATGTGCCCTCAGGTGTTAAGAATTACCCAAGTGATGATGGCAAGGTGTGTAAATTGAAGAAGTCTTTGTATGGCCTGAAGCAGTCTCCAAGAGCTTGGTTTGGAAGATTTTCAAAGTCCATGAAAGCCTTTGGGTACAGACAGAGCAATTCTGACCATACCTTGTTTATCAAACGCAAGAATGGTAAGATTACAGCTCATATTATGTATGTTGATGACATGATTGTTACAGGGGATGATCCAAAAGAGATGAGTGAATTGCAAAAGTATCTGTCAAAGGAGTTTGAAATGAAGGATCTGGGACAACTGAAGTATTTTCTGGGAATTGAAGTTGCAAGGTCTAAGAAGGGGATTTTGCTTTCACAAAGGAAGTATGTCCTTGATTTACTTGCTAAAACGGGGATGCTGGACTGCAGACCAATGGAGACACACATTGAGATGAATCACAGACTTGCTATTTATCCTGATCAAGTTCCAACTGATAAAGGGAGGTATCAACGTCTTGTAGGAAGGTTGATTTATCTTTCACATACTAGACCTGATATTGCTTATGCTGTGAGTGTTGTTAGTCAATTTATGTATTGTCCTAATGAAGAGCATATGGATGCAGTCTTTCGTATTTTGAAGTACTTGAAGATGGCGCTAGGTAAAGGGTTACTGTTTCAGAAAAAAGATGAATTGGAAGTTGTTGGGTACACAGATGCAGATTGGGCTGGTGATAAAACTGACAGACGTTCTACATCTGGGTACTTCACTTTTGTTGGAGGGAACCTTGTCACTTGGTGTAGCAAAAAGCAGAAAGTTGTTACCAGATCAAGCGCAGAAGCTGAGTTCTGAGGTATGGCACACGGAGTCTGTGAAATGTTGTGGATTCGTAATGTCTTGAAAGACCTGGGTTACAAGCTTAAAAAGCTTATGGATTTGCATTGTGATAATACAGCTGCCATTGAGATTGCTCATAATCCAGTTCAGCATGATAGAACAAAGCATGTGGAGGTTGACCGTCATTTTATTAAAGAAAATCTTGACAGAAAGGTTATTCGCTTTCCATTTGTAAACTCAGAGGAGCAATTAGCTGATGTTCTTACTAAAGGAGTGTGCAGAAAGGAATTTGACAGCTCAGTTGGCAAGTTGGGCATGATAGACATCTATGCACCAACTTGAGGGGGAGTGTAGAATCGCTGTAAATCTGTATATAATTAGGATTTTATTTAATTAGGATATCATGTAATTATGGAAAGATTGTTTCCTATTAGAGTTAGACTACTCCTTTGTACTTGTATATATACCCTCATTGTGGGATGAATAGAATCATCGAATTAACCCTGAATTGAAGTATTTTTTTCTACTATGACAAGTAGGTATAGCAGCTTATCATTTGATAGCGTGCAGCACTTTAGTAGTAGTGTTTGTGAACTAATGATAAGCACGAGCAAGTTCGAATTCCACTTCAATTATGTGAAGCTAAAATTGAAACTAATTTGCTGTGATCATGAGATACTGATGATTGTCTACTGCTAGCATAAAAACTGAATAGGTTGCTTGCAACTTCAAAATATTATCAATCGCCAAGCATCAGTAATCTAATATGAACCTCATACCAAAGTGCATACTCAAAATGTAGGAGTACTGATGCTTAATTGTAATTATAATTGAATATTTGGAACTAGTAAATAAGTTAAAAGCAATCTTGTATAATCAGCTAACTTATCAATTAAGTACATGTGCTCTAGGATGCATATAGAACATATATAAATCAGCTATATGTGTGCTGTAGGTGTGCACAAATAGACAATATTACATGTGTGCATGTCATTAGTTTAGAGCATCACGTGTATAGAAGCAAGCATAATATGTGTGGTTTCATATGGTCGGCACACGTAGGCATGTAGTGGCTTGAATGGCCTCTGAATAAATACAGAAGTAGCGAGTAATGGTTTTGAAAAGAAAAGAACTTAACTGATTGTAGTAAGATATCCGGAAAAGCTCTGAGGCTCTTTTACTCGTTTACTCCAAACAACAGGAGAGATGCTTCAGGGTGTCCAAGTAAGATCAATGGGTGCTTGACGAACTGTCAGAATAGCGTAAAGGAAACCATAGTGCTTGTGATTGACGAACATCGTCGTAGTGTCATTGCCCATTTGAGTTGAGACGTTGGGAGGGCATTAGCTTGACGGTGAGTCAAGGAAATTGAAGCTTGGCAGAGCTTGGCGTCAAGAAGCTTGAAGCTTGGCTGAGCTTTATACGACGACACACTAGATGAAGAGAGTTTTCCGTCATGTTGTATTGACGGTCGTCAACACGTACTGATGGAGGAGAAGAAGCTCTGGCTTTCGTCAAGTTGTATTGACGAAGCTTGTGGGGGCTTGGCGGTGCCAGCTTAGTGGTGAATGAGTTGGAGTTTGTGCTGCTGGGGAGTGATGCAACGAGCAAGAATGATAATCAAGTTTTGGGTGCGACAAGGAAGTCGGGGAGATGAGGTTCCATCGCATGGAGGATGGCAGGTGGTGGATGAGCTCTTCAGCTAGAGCAGCGAGTCTTGGCGGATGGCTGTGATTGACGACAAATGTGTCAGAGGAGCTCCGTTAAGAATTGTGATGAGAAACTATTCACAAGGCACCAAGCCTCGGCTTAGCTCACACTAAACCTAATCAAAGCCACTAACTTGTAGCCCAAATGAGTTATACACAATGGAAGGTAGAATTTTGTTTGGAACTTTTGAATTGGGAATTAAGTAAATTAAATGCAAACTAAAATAAAAGCAAACAACTAATTATCAAGCAAGAAATTAAATTTGGATTTTTAAATTAATGGGAACTTGGGAATGTCGGGTGATTCACACTAACTATCTTGCAAATATCGATGTCAATTTCACAAATGCATGCATTTCCTATATGTGTCGAGTCCCGTATCTAGTACTAGTTAAGGCTACTAAACGAATTATCCTTTCGGTGTATTGACTATGCCGGTTAAGGCCACAATCAACTCTCTAATTTGGGCATTACGCCGGTTAAGGCCGCAATATCCAAAATTAGAGGCCTAGAGAGCAAGATAATAGAGACCCAAGCAAGCTTAGGTACAATTAAGCTAGCTAATGGTCACTATACTTAAATCCTAGATGCCACAAGACTAATAAGTTGTCAATTTATCAATCTATTCATCACAATTGCCCACAACATAATTTCAAAGGGTGACAAAGCCTAGAAACATGCTTCTAAGGACCAATAAATTCAGATTTAAAGCATACACAATGGAAATTGCATTTATTAAAATTAAAGCATCAATATTTATACAAGATGAGTTAGGGCTTCACAACCCTAACTCCCAAAATTAAACTACTCACTCATAATTAAAACAAGATTTAACATCAAAACCATGTACAATTAAAATAGATGAGAAGAGAGAGGATAAGCTTTGCTTAATTTCAACAATGCTAGAAAGCAAAGAAAACTAAGCTAGCTTGAATCCTCCTAACTACCCAAGATGAAATTAAGGTCTTGATGATCTTCTTTGATGAAATTTGAGGATAGCCCAATAATTTAATGTGGAAGAGTGAGTGAAATGGGAGAGTGGGTGAGAGAGTTATGGAAAAGTGGTAATTGGGGGTGGTGTGCGGCTGTAGAGAAGAAAAAAGAGAAAATGGATCTGGGGAGAGGATTGGGGTGTGCTGCGGCTGTTGTGTGTCGAGGATATTAGGTCATGGTCGGGTTGTTATATATGAGAGGGAAAATGGGTGGATAACAAGAGCTGGGTAATGTTGCACGTGCAACAAGAGAAGAGGAGAAATCCAAAAAATGGGTTGCAGTGCGTGGCAAAAAAAAAGAAAAGAAAGAGAAATGGGCTGCAGCTATTACGTTGGCTGCCCAAGTACTCATCCTTGCATAATTAAACCACCATGTTTAATTGTAGTGCTGCCATTTGTCACCAAAAACATTTGGTCATCAACCTCTTTTAATGAAGCCAACGTGCAGGTCATTAGTTTTGCTTAATCATTGGTTAATTAAAACTAATTGTTATTATTATTTTTTCTTTATTTCTTTTCTCCAAATCACTTCTACGTTTCTTGACCGCCTTGACTTATGGTTGACCGCATCAACAATTTCATCATTTTGTCGGAATACTCCAATTTGCACATTTTCGCACCATCTTGTCCGGTTTCCACAACTCCGATTATTTACTACAAAATGAATAAAAATGAATTAACTACATAATAATTGGTTTGGAGATTAGCTTAATTCTATTGTTTAGAGTGTAATTACGCGCATAAGAATGCGTGTAATCACCAACTTCTAGTCTTCAAAGCATGTTGTGCTTGCAAGTTGGCAAGGTCGGAAAGGTGGCTTCCCGGCTAGGTATTGGTTGCTTCCGACTACCGTGGCGTACAGATCACGAACGGCCCAACCCGAACGCTCACCCCTGCCACCGGCTACGACACAGCCGCCTCTGCAAGAAAAAGAGAGAGAACCAAAAACCAGAAGAAGACACAAAGAGAAAAAAAAAAACATAATAGAAGGCCCAAAGAACTGAAGGCCCGGACAAAAAAAAAAAAAAAAGAAGCAGGCCTTCTGGCCCCAAAAAAAAAAAAAAAAAAAAACACAAAGGCAAAGTGGCGCACTGCTGAAAAAAGAGCAAGCGGCCTAGTTTTTCTCAAGTCTAAAAACATCGCTATGCACGCTTGCATCAACACGCGCGTGTGATAGGATTGTTTTATTTTCTCTACAACAAGTATGTTCTCTTTTATTTATTTAATTTCATACTCTGATATATTTTTATAATTAGAACTTTTGAGCATGTTTAGTTAGATAATTTTGATCATTTTAAGCATGGCTTGTTATTTATGTTTTACATGATTATGTTTAAGCATATTTTAATTATGCTATGGTTTATACTTTATTTTGAACATGCCATATTTTTTTTTTTTGTTATATATTTATTATGCAATTTTGAAGCATGTTTTGTGAATTTTATTTACGCTTATATAATTATTCCTAACTCCTAAGCATGCCTTTATATTATGCTATTGTTTATATTTTATTTTACGCATGATATATTATTGCTATTATTATGTGTAACATATATTTTGTTGTATATTGGTGAATTTTGAGCATGCTATGTATATGCTATGTTTTATACTTTATTATGTGCTATGATTATTCCTTATTTAGAATGCTATATAAAAATTACGTTTTTTCCATGATAATGAAAATTCATGCGCATTATAAATACATACTTACCGTGATAAAGCATTTTCACGTAGCATCGAAAAAAATGTGACCATTACGAATCTTGGTTTTGAAATCTAATTCATATTTTTGGAAAATAATTTATGTGGATGTCTTTATGACTGCGTAATCTATATCTTCCCTCTTGTTTATATAGATGGCTGATCCAACTCAACCTGAATTTGACATCTTGGACTCAGAAGGACTTGAGTACCATTGTTGGATTTCCGATGTAGAAACTGTCTTGGTGGCAAAAGACTACACTGCCACCATTACTGACCCTAAAGATGATGAACTATCTAATAAGGTGAAAGCAAATGCCTTAATGTTTCTGAGGCGACATATTGATCCTAGCCTACACTAGGAGTACCTTCAGTTGAATACACCCAAAGAACTGTGGGATGCCCTTAAGAGATGTTTTGGGAACATTCATGTTACTTTGCTCCCAGAACTGACCGTTCAGTGGAATGAAATCCGCTTGCTTGACTACAAAAGGGTCAATGACTTCAACAAGGACATGTTGCGCCTAAAGGCACGTCTAAATTACTGTGGAAATGAACTCACAGAAGATGATATGATCCAGAAGACTCTTTCCACTTTTCCCACTTCAGCACTCATACTAGCGAAGTGGGACAATAAAAGAATCACAACCTTCAATAAGCTGATCAACCTACTGCAAGTGGCTGAGAGGCATAATGAGGTTCTCTTGAACAATAATGCCAGGCCCACTGGGACAAAGAAAATTTCCGAGGCTAATTATGGAAAAATGAAAGGTGGAAAGAACCCCAATGCATAGGGGTTTGGACGTGCTGATCCCTACTCACGTGGCAAGGGACGTGGGGGTCGTGGTATGGGTCGTGGAGGCCCTCCCAATGTATGGCCCAGAGATGGTGGTGCTGGCCCTAGTGGTCATGGAAACAAGGTGCAAAGGGCACCGAAGAACCCTTCAGTCAAATAGGAAAGAGTTGATAAATTAGATTTCTGAACAAAACCTTGATTTGATTACCGTTGGTTTGTTAATAAATTTCGGATCTTATTCTGAAGCAATGAATTCGTTCAACTTTTATTTACTACACATATTTACGTGGTTCGAAATAGCGCTATAAAGATGTAAAGCAATACATCTAGAAAAAATTATTAGAATGAAAAGAATACCATTCTACGCAAATAGAAATACTCTAAAGAATATGAGATATATTTTCGAGTTAATTAACAATACCTCCCATCCATTTGTAGGAATGAATCGAGGATAACTTGAGTGCTTAGTGGATAGTGGTACTACCGACACCATATTAAGGAATAGGCAATTATTCATTGAATTAATAGCCTATAATTTTTCTGTGACTACGATGATTGGATCATCACAAGTAATAAAAGAGCGACGAACTGCCAAATTTTTGCTGCCTAATGGCACAACATTTCAAGTCACAGACGCTCTATATGCATCAAGAGCTAATCGAACCTTGTTAAGTTTCAAAGATATTCGTATCAACGGTTATCATGTAGAAACACACTGTGAGAATGGAACTGAATACCTTTATATTACCTCTAATGGATGTGGAAGAAAACGCATTTTGGAGAAACTTATAAGTCAATCTAGTGGACTGTACCTCACTACGATTCGGATCATTGAATCATATGTTGTCACAAACAATGAAATGTGGGACACTGACTCATACAGGCTTTGGCATGATCGCCTAGGGCACCCCGGTCGTGACATGTTAATCCGTATTTTAAAGAACTCATGCGGACATCCTTTTTTTCAAGTGAAAAATAAAATGGGACAAAAATCCCCCACATTGCAAGGTGTCGGTCCTAGTACTGCTCAAATGCAGCCATTGCCTTCTGAAGTACCAGAAGCACTACCTCCCTCCCATCATGCCTCATTGACTATTTCAAAGGCACATCACTCGTTTTGCAAAGCCTGCTCTTTAGCAAAAACAGGATCGAGACCTTCTTATGCTAAAGATACAAAACAAAACATTCCATTCTTACAAAGGATACAAGGAGATATATGTGGACCTATCCATCCAGAATGCGGACCATTCAAGTACTTTATAGTTCTGGTGGATGCCTCGACACGCTGGTCACATGTCGTTTTATTGTGCACAAGAAATGCTGCATTTGCAAAACTCCTAGCACAGATTATACGCTTAAGGGCTCACCACTATGATCACCCTATCAAGTCTATAAGGCTTGATAACGCTGGAGAGTTTACATCAAAAGCATTTGATGATTATTGCATGTCTATTGGGATCGATGTAGAGCATCCTGTACCCCATGTGCATACACAAAATGGTCTAGCAGAAGCCACCATCAAAAGGCTACAGATGGTGGCTAGGGCATTGGTTATGCGTACCAACCTGCCTATATCTGCATGGGGTTATGCAATATTGCACGCAGGTTTACTTATTCGTTTTAGACCCAATGCTAGCCAACCATTTTCTGCGTACCAGTTGGTAACTGGATATGAGCCTGACATTTCATACTTACGCATATTTTGTTGCGCAGTATATGTGTCTATTGCGCCCCCACAGCACACCAAAATGGGTCATCAGAAACGATTAAGTATTTACTTTGGATACGAATCCCCAACAATTATCCGCTATATGGAACCCTTGACAGGCGATCTCTTTACCACTAAATTGCGCATTGTCACTTTGATGAGACAGTCTTCCTGTCGTTAGGGGGAGATAGGAAAAAGGATTTTCCAAGGGAACAACATGAATTGTCGTGGTTTGTCCCCACTCTGTCTCATTTTGATCCCCGCACTTCACAATGTGAAAGTGAAGTGAAAAGAATAATCGATCTTCAGAACGTAGCAGATTCGATGCCTGTTGCGTTTACTGATATCGCAAAAGTGACGAGATCACATATACCAGCTGCAAATGTGCCTGCAAGGTTAGAAGTCCCCAACAAGGGGCACGGTGCCGCAGATAGAGGCACTACAACCACACTTAGTGGAGGTGTGGTTGAGGCCGTGGCTCCCCAAAGGAAGAGGGGGAGGCCACTTGGTTCGATTGACACTCACCCAAGGAAGAAGAGGGCGAGTAAGGCACAAACCGATCCATTAATCATCAATGTTGAGAATCCCTCTCTTGAGATTGTCTCTGATTATAGTTATGTCCATGAATCAATACTAGAGGACGCTCCGATGTTTGAAATGATTCCAAAGAACAAACAAATCTCAATGGATTACGAGAGTGCGTATGAGATGATAGAAAGATTTTCCATACACATTGATGATGTATTTGCATACAGTGTTGCTCAAGAATCATAGAGCACGATGATATCGAACCACTTTCTATTGTGGAATGTCAACAAAGAGCAGATTGGCCTAAATGGAAAGAAGCAATCCAGGCAGAATTAGATTCTCTGACAAAGAGACAGGTATTTGGTCTGGTAGTGCTAACCTCACCAAGTGTAAAGACTGTAGGAAAAAAATGGGTCTTTGTTAGAAAGCGTAATGAGAAGAATGAAGTCCTGAGGTATAAGGCTCGCCTTGTGGCGCAAGGTTTCTCACAACACCCTGGAATTGACTACGAGGAGACATACTCTCCCGTAATGGACATTATAACATTCTGCTACTTAGTTAGCTTGGTAGTTTCCGAACGACTGGAAATGCAGCTCATGGATATGGTTACTGCATATCTCTATGGGGATCTAGATTCAGAGATATATATGAAAGTGCCTGATGGCCTTACATTACCCAAGTCAAGTGACTCTAAACCACAGAGTGCGTTTGCAATTAAGTTGAAACACTCACTTTACGGATTGAAACAATCCGGGCGGATGTGGTATGCCCATCTAAGTGACTGCTTAATTGGGAAGGGATATAAGAACGATGAATTGTGCCCCTGTGTATTCATAAAGAAAACAAGTTCAGGATTTGCAATTGTAGCAGTATATGTCGATGATATGAACATAATAGGTACTCTTGATGAAATAAGAGAAACCACGAACTACTTAAAATCAGAATTTGAGATGATGGATCTTGGGAAAACTCGATTCTGTCTAGGACTTGAACTAGAACACCGAGTTTGTGGAATACTAATCCACTAGTCTGCGTGTGTCCAAAAGATGCTAAGGCGATTTAACATGGACAAAGCGCATTCTGCTAGCACTCCCATGATCGATCGGAGTTTGGAAAGATCCATTTCGTCCAAAGGAAGATGACGAATAGGTGTTGGGAGCTGAAATTCCCTATCTAAGTGCAATAGGTGCATTATTATACTTAGCCCAATGTACTCGACCAGACACTGCATTCTCAGTGAACTTGTTAGCTAGATTTAGCTCAGCGCCAACGCAGCGTCACTAGAATGGTATCAAGAATATTTTTCGATACCTAAAAGGAACCATTAACTTGGGACTATTCTTTCCCTACAGAGAGATAACAGGGACTGCAGATGGAACTGCAATCCCTAAAGGAAATGTAGATGGCGAAAAAGCCACTCACTACACTGAAACTCCAAATGACGCTTTGGTCAGTTTTGCTGATGCTGGATACCTCTCTGACCCACATAAAGGTCGTTCCCAAACTGGTTATGTATTTACCATTGGGAACACGGCGATATCTTGGAAATCAACCAAGCAAACCCTTGTGGCTACCTCCTCAAACCACTCAGAAATCATTGCTCTACATGAGGCGGTTCGTGAGTGTGTATGGTTAAGAGCTATCATTACACATATTCGAGGGTCTAGTGGTTTGAGTTCTACCACTGAAGAGCCTACTTGCATTTATGAAGATAATGCAGCTTGCATCGAACAGATGAAGCTAGGATATATCAAGGATGATAATACAAAACACATATCGCCAAAGTTTTTCTACAATCAGCAACAACATGCTCCCCTCAAGATTCAAGTGAATCAAGTAAGGTCTGAAGAGAATGTGGCAGATTTGTTCACCAAATCATTGCTTAAGACCATATTTGAGAAACATGTGAAAAGCATAGGAATGCGAATACTTTCCAAGCTCCCTTGATTAATGTAAAGATCAGGGGGAGGTGTAGACGTCAGGGGAAGTCTAACACACACATGTCATTCTCAAATGTAGAAGGTGCGTTGTGCTCTTTTCCTTCGACCAAGGTTTATTTTTTGTCCCACAGGTTTTTATTGTTACTTGGCAAGGTTTTTAGTGATGCAACAACTCATGCACCATTTCGTCTTTGACTTGGCACAAGGGGGAGTGTTAAAGAAAAAGCACATTCTGTGCCTTCGTCAAAACAACTGACTAGAAGGGAATCAAGGAATTACAATTACAGCTCAATCAGCATTTAGTATCATTAATATAATCGATATTGCCGTTGTAATTCTCTCCCTATATAAAGGGGCTATGAAATGAAATGAGTAAATCAATTCTATCTCAATTTACTTTTATAATGGCACAATTTTTAAATTGCGTGCACTGATGTCTCCATTTCTAGAGTAAAGAATTTTTCCACTATATATATTACTCTCTCAAGTATCTGAACTCCTATAAAAGAATGGGTAAGGAATACAATGACAAGCTATTCTAGACTAGTTTCTCTAGAGTAAAAATGGTTCACCTATACTACTCTCTTCTACATCTTGAATTCATTGTTTTAACGATATTTTAGGAACACCAATGTTGCCAGGAAAGTCTGGTGTAGTTTCTTACAATAATGTATTTATGATAAGGTCATGAACCATTGAATCTGTTATATCAAAGCTGTGGGTGGAGGGGACTATGAGCGTACCTATGCAGGACTGAGCCATCACAGAACTAAATGTATTACCTTCAAGTTTTCTAGATTATCACTTTGCCCTTGAAAGTTACCTTAACGACTGAGGGTTAGAAGATTTTAATCAATGAAGTTGAGTTGAGGGTTGCAGAAAATAGTATTATGTTGGGATACCTCGTTTTATTATTATTTTGTTGATTCAACTTGTAAGTTCAGATGTCAAATAATGTAGCATCGTACAAAAACAATGAATTTTATGAGCGTTGAGGCACAGATGTTCTTATATACCTATGAATTCTCTTTAAAATCATCTCCTAATATGATATTAGGTAGTAATATGTCTTTTTCCAACAGGCTTTTTAAATAAGCAACTGTGTAATCAAATTTTGTTGAGGAAGGACTGGAAATGTCATTTTATGGATGGGAAAAAAATACAAACAGTACCCAAACTATGGTCGACTCCGAATTTATGTACCCAAGTTTCCAAAACTATCACTTTGGTACCTGAAGTTCGGACCCCGACCCAACTTTAGTACCTAGAACACTGTTGGCCGTTACGGAGTTAGTCAACTGTCAAACTTTGAGGGGTATTCTCGTCATTTCACCAGTTTTATTCATCTTCCTCAAACTCTCTTCATTTTCTTCTTCCTTTTCTTCTTCCTCCCAACTCTCCCATCATCTTGGGCGCGGGTGGGCTGCGCAAGCGTGGGACGCGGGTACATATGTTGGGTCGGGCTAGATAACCTGGGTTTGTGATAGTTTTTGAAAATTTGGGTACAGAAATTCAGAGTTGGTCATAGGTTGGGTACTATTTGTATTTTTTTCCCTGGAGGTAAAGACAGAGGGTCGGTTTTACCTCTAAGAAAATGCCACATGGCATGATAGTTAACGCCGTCCTTGATGGCAGGTACGAATGTTGGGTCGGGTGGGATATTTGAGGTACCATTGTGATAGTTTCGGAAGCTTGGGTATAGAAATTCGGAGTGGCCCATAAGTTGAGTACTGTTTGTAATTTTTTTCCTGAGGTATATTACCTTACTTATAATCGTTTTTTCTTGCAGCATTTCTGACATCCATCTAATATCATAGTGGACATTTACAGCTTGGGTTCTACAGTCTCCTAGGCAAAGTCAACTTCCCTCTGAAAAATCACATACCTGACGTTTTGGCTAGTGGGATCATTAATCTTGAAAATGGAACTTACAAATTAAATTGTACCTTGGGTAGGCAACAGAGTCCCTGATGTGATCGCTAAGTGCAATTTTATTGCTGAGAAGGTCAAAGGACATGTTTCTCCTTTTGGTGTATGGAGGAAGAAACAATTTGAGTACTGAAAAGCTGGGGGTCTCATCAAATGAATCGATCAATACAGCTGAATATACAAGGATACGGCCATATCTCATAACAAAACAATGCAAAGGGAAAATATATGCAGAGATGTAAGTGCTATTAGAGTTTAAGTTCTTTCTCTTAGTTCAATCCTCATTTTTCTGTCTCTCCTTTTAGATATGTGATATGAAGCGTTAGCACAAATTGGTCTTGGTTTTCGTGAACGTTGCAGGGAAGACGAACTGAACTTAGTTTCCTTCCTGGGAGAGCAGCTCCATAACCTCCATCTCTTGCCCCATCCACCTCTTAATATCTCAACTTTCTCAGATATTGAACAGGAATCAGATCGTCCGTTCGCCAACGGTAGCATGGAGGCTGTTGCCAATAAATCAAATTTCCTGCTGAATGGATATCCTGATCTCATATTGTCTCATGTACTTCCCGTTGCCTTTCCGCTCACGCCTTGCTTGGACTTGATTTTCGTGTACCCATCGGACGGCAGCCCTTGCGGGGGTTCCTTAGGGACCGATTCATTCTGCGGGTGCTGTGCTGCGGGTCAGTTTCGGGGCGGGGGGCGAATAGAGACTAGAAGAATGATTCATTTGGATCGACGAGCTTTTTCAACCCCAAAACTAAGAATCAATGGAATGTCTGTCTATCCATGAATATCTATTCTGTCTGTACATTATGAATTGCCCTATTTGATCGAGACCCGTAAATACAATTTAGTCAAAAACGAGACTTTCACAGGTCCGATAGGAGCTCATCGAACTGAACTTGTAGACAGTGGCGTATCCAGGATGTGAATAAGGGTTGGGCTGGATTTAAGTGCATAAAAATTTTGCAAGCTCGTAAACCTATGTCGGCAGAAATCTACCAAAGCAACCACATATAAATTATAATATTGCATATTTCAAACATCCATATTTAATATTGCAAGCTTCCAATAGCCACCGCAAACCAATTAATCCACCGCAAAGCAACTAATATACCGATTATCATTTATCAATAGCCCATCAGCCATCCCTATCACATATTTCAAACATCCACTGAACCACAGATATACCGGAACATCCACCGGCCACCTCATGACCTCAAAGCAATTAAGCAAAGAATTAGAAAGGGAGAACTCACAGGAATGACAGGATTTGGAAAGATTTCAGACTTCTGCCATTCAATGATTTGTTACGAAGTTCCAGTCTTCCGAATACTTCAATTGAAGCCTCTGAAATTCAAAGCTCACAGTCAATTGCAAGCAAAACCCATCAATGGGGCTTGGGAGAGATGAAATTAGAACTTAGAAGTACCTTTATGTGGGTGATCTGGAGCTGATCGGGTTGGAGGAACTGAGGAAGAGGTACTGACGAACTGATGAGCTCGGTCGGAGGAACTGAGGAAGTCAGGAAGAGGAACGTTGTCGGGCTGTCGGCTACTCTCTGGTAAGGAACTAAAGGAAGACTGAGGATTAATAATTATATTAGATGTGTATATATATATATATATATATTTTTTTTTTTTAAGTGGGCAATACCTATACTTGGGCCTTTTTCTCCTTGATTCTGCCTTGGGCTATAGCCCAACCAGCCCTGTGACTGGTTACGCCCCTACTTGTAGAGTGAGACCTATGCTCGATATGGTTCATTTCAGTGCCAGTGCTTTTTCTCTCGGTTCTTTAGAACTCTATTCAAGAAGAAGAAGGATGTCTCAACAAGTCACTTGATTAAATGTATTTCTGCCCCTTTTACAAGAAGGTTGCTGTCTGTTACTTTTCAGAATGTGTTTAATTTATAACAAGTGATGGCAAGTTTTTGTCTGTCCGCTTAACTATAATCACCGTCTTTCACCTTGCAGGGGAGATCCAATTTCTAGCACACTCGATAGAGAGTTGACAAATGCATCAAACAGATGATTTTGCCAAAATTTCTGTCAAACTCAATTTCTCGTAGTCGTAAAAATGGTTTAGACTGTGCTCATGGGTCCACATCACATCTTTTATTTCTTGACGAGCTACTAATTATGGTGCTTGAAGGCCTTAATTGAAGCTTTTCTATGGGCGGGCTTAATATATGGCGGTTTGGCTTTGTTGAAGAAGGTTGGGTGTTTCCAACAATTGTGTTCAAGAGTGATGGAAAGAAGTTTAGAGTTGGAGAGTTATGGGTTGGGAATTGTAATGATACTATTGTTGTCAACTCATCAGAGCCAATCATGACTACTTCAAAGATTGAGGAAACGCATGTAGAAATCATGCCTTAGTCTCAGTCTTCCTCGGCGCTTCATAAATCTTGTCATGATATGGTAGAAGAAGACGGGCATATGGAAGGCTCATCTACCACGCCTATTGAGAAGGCTCAATCCTCTCTAGTATAATTTGAGGTTGGATTTGTATGCGCATAACTTGAAAAGGGTGATGCAGCATTGAATGACTTCTTCAAAAAAAAAAATCCAAACTTTAGCTAAACAAAAAAATAAAGATGTTGGGAGTTGGATTGTTTACTTCTAAACCAACGAGTACGTTAAGAGCAAGTTCACCCGTAGTCAAGAAATGTCAAGGTCGAAAAGTCAAGAATTCGACCAGTCAAGTTACTGTTCACTGCCACTGGACATGGGTTTCCACCCATTTTTTTCTTGACTGGTCATTTTCACTGTTCATGTAATTTCACTGTTCATCAAGTTGTTTTTCTGTTCATTGAATTTTTTTTAAAAATAAAATATATTTGATGATAATAATGGAGATTTATGGATAATTAATGTCATAATTATGCAATTTACTTTTTTCAAAAATATTTTCGGTGGACAAATTATGAGCCACCGACAATTTATCTTGAAATGAGTGAAGGCACAACCGACAATTTTTTTGAAACGCTTGAAATAACCACCGACATCTTTGAACGGACCAGATCATTTGCATACTATTCAATCTAACGGTTATTGTTGATGTAATCTTATCTAAGATTTCGGATCAGATTACGTCGAACCAGGAGTGGACACGTGTCCTCGAAGTATGATCACGTTTTATGTGAAAATTGTAAATAAATAGAGCAAGAGGCAGCACACCATTCCTCACAAGCTGATATTCACAAATCTCCTTCTTTTTCATATCTCCAGATCCAACATATTTCCTCTCTTTCCCTCATTTGAATGAAGAGATTGTGGGCTAAGTATCGACAATCTCGAGATGAAGATCATGAAGAGCTGTGTACGACTAATGCTCTTGTGGTAGCAGCAGTCGCTGAAGCTAAAGCTTCCTCAGGATCACGACGACTGGATTCTCAACCGGGGAGTACACTGAATGAGGAGCGATTTAGGGAATCAAGAGGGAACAACATGATGGAAGATTACTTTGTGGAGCGTCCAGTTTTCAGTGAAGAGGTATTCCGGACACGGTACAGGATGAGTCACAATGTATTCAACAGCATCTCCAGTGACCTTTGTCGCTATGACCAGTACTTTGTCCATAAATCAGATGCTGTTAAGAAAGTCGGACTACTTCCCCAGCAGAAGCTGACATGTTCTTTAAGAATGCTTGCTTATGGTGCCGGGGCAGATCAATGGGCTGAGTATTGTCGGATAGCGAAATCTACCTCCATTGAGGCTATGAAACGATTTACAAGAGGAATCGTTAATCTATACTCGGCAGAATACCTCCGGGCTCCTACTCCGGCCGACCTCAGAAGACTTCTCGCCAAAGCTGAGAGAATAGGCTTTCCTAGGATGATTGGAAGCATCGACTGCATGCACTGGCAATGGAAGAATTGCCCAACAGGTTGGGCTGGAGAATACAGTGGTCGAAAACGTGTGTCCACTATCATCCTCGAAGCAGTCGCTTCTTATGACACATGGATATGGCATGCCTTTTTTGGAATGCCTGGATCATGCAACGACCTCAACGTGCTTGCTAAGTCCCCGTTGTTTGACGAGCTCACTACTGGTCGAGCCCTCAGATCCAATTTCAAGTGAATAACATGATTCACAATTTAGGGTACTATCTCGCTGATGGTATCTATCCGCAATGGGCGACTTTCGTGAAATCAATTCCAATGCCTACACGACCCAAGGATTTGAAGTTTTCCCAGGCTCAAGAGGGGTACAGGAAGGATGTGGAAAGATGTTTCGGCATTTTACAGACGCGCTTTAGTATTGTTCGAGGAGCGGCTCGTGGCTGGGATAGAGAAGACATTCGATACATCATGTTGACGTGTATTATATTACACAACATGATAATCGAGGATGAAAGAGCAGATGACAGTGATGAGGATTTGGAGTCCGATGAAGAAGAGGATAACAATATGAGGCCCAGGTTGGCCCAGGTTTGGGAAGGACCGACCAGTGATGACTTCAATCCTGTTGGTAGAGATGGTTATTACTTCAACGGATTCATGGATCGATATGATGCCATTAGAAGTGCAAACAGTCACTCAAACCTTCAAGAAGATCTGATAGAGCATTTCTGGAACGTTCAAGGCAACATGGAGATCTAGATCATAATATAGGTTTTTTTGGAATAATTGGCTAATATCTATGTTTTGTTATGTTTGTGTGGTTTGACCAGTACTTGTATTATGTTTTGGGAAGTTGGTGTGCTTTTAATTTGGCTAATGTCTATGTTTTTTATGTCAGTGTGATTTTAATTTGGTTTGTATTATGTTTATTATGTGCTATGATTTTGAATATAAGGTGTGTGCTTTAATAAGAGGAATTTTCAAATACAACTTTTATTTCATTAAATTGTCGCTTACATAAATGATAAATGAAAAACTAGGAATAAGTACAATACAATTACACAACATGCATAATCACCTAATTATTCAAATCATGATCCTCATCCTCTCTAGGAATCCAATTTGTGTTTGAAGGTTCATCATTAGGGTTAGGGTTGGTGGAATCACCCGTAGAGAAAGGTGAAAATTGTGGTTGTGTAGGATATCCCCTGGGGTAAGGTGGTTGCGGATATTATCCACCGGGGTAAGGGGGTTGTGGGAATCCACCGGTGAATGGAGGTGGTGGGAATCTACCAGTGAAGGGAGGTTGTGGGTATGCACTGGGGTAAGGTGGTTGTGGGTATGCACCAGGGTAAGGAGGTTGTGGGTATGCACCACCAAAATTTGGTTGTGGGAATGCACCACCAAAATTTGGTTGCGGATAGTATCCACCCATAGAAGGTGGCATCTGCTCGCCAAGTTCTTCTTTCTCCGCTATCTTCTTTTGCTTTCTTGACCAATAACGCTTTTTATTTGGCGTCATTTGACTTGTATCAATCTCCATAACACGCTGTTCCCTCTCTTTAATTGGCTCTTCCCTCTCCTGTAATAGGAGTTACTCTTTTCGCATTTCGATTTGCAAAAGGATACATGCTCGTTGATTTTCCTCTTGGATACTTCGAGCGAATTCCTCATCGAGTTTGTTCTTGCCCGCGGTTGCCTCTATTTGGTTGTTCGCTATACTCTCGAGTGTGCTTGACAAAAGACTTTGATCTTTGGCTGCCTTCTTTCCTTTCCGTATTGCTTCTTTTGCAGCCTTCCTTCCTTGAGGCCTCACATTAGGATTTGCAGTTTCACCTGCAATTACCTCATCTACATCCATGTCCAAGTTGATGGGAGAATTTCCAAGAATTGGTTGTGTGCGCATATGTTGATTTCCTTCATTTGATGTTCCTCCGGATGTATGTAGGGATGGCAATGGGGAGGGTAGGGTAAGGGGATTAAATTACCATCCCCATACCCGACTTCATTCCCCATCCCCTTACCCGCCTCAATCCCCGTAATAAGAAACTGGGGATTCCCCGTCCCCGTCCCCATTGGGGATTAGGTCCCCGTACCCGCCCCAATCCCCATTAACAATATTACTAATTTATTATATAAAATCAAACATCAACATAAAATAAATTTTTTTATTTCAATCAAACAAAAACAAATATATGTCTTGCTTAAAAAAAAAAAAACAATAAAAGTCTGCATTTGACAAAAAAATTCAACAATCAACTGCTTAGTGTAACCTTACACTTACTCATTCACTCAAACAAGGTGAATTGAATAATATCAAAAATATATTGACAGAATTTAAATATTGACAAAAAGATGAAGTTTACATAGATATATATTTATAAATAATATAAAAAATATAATATATATATATATATATATATTAGATAATTCTTATTGGGTGGGTATGGAGATGGGGATCAAAATACCATCCCCACCCCGTACCCGATTTCAGAATTCGAATACTGGGGATCCCCATCCCCGTTACCCGATTTCCCCCAAATTTCTCCCCATTAGGGTCGAATACCCGATGGGTACCTACCCTATGGGGATTATTGCCATCCCTAGATGTATGGCTAGGGATATCTTTAAATTGTGCAAAGCCCTCCACAACAGCGTAACTATCAAAACTCTGAAAATTGTGTCTTTTGGTCTTCCCACTTTTTCTCTTCATCCCGGCATGCCACAATTTATGTGCTTCATCTTGCTACGTAATTAAAAAAAAACAATCAAAAATGCAATTAGTACAAATATAAACGCTATTATGAAATATCATATATTATAAAGGTCATAATTTTAATAAGAAAGTATCTCACCATTTTAAAATAAAAATCAATAAGTACAAATATAAACATCGTTGTGTTATAAACTAGAAACTTACGTTTGTAGGAAATAGAGAATATAGAATAGAGAAACAGAATATAGGAAGAGGTAGAAGTGTGTATCTTATTCATTCTCATAGACTCCTTTATATAGGAGTTAGGTTTACTTCATAAGGACATGAAATATGAGAATTTACGTGGACAACCACATATTTATTATATTTATAACACTCCCCCTTGGATGTCCACCAATTTGTGATATGGTGTTGGACGCGCTTAATATTGCCTCGTCAAAAACCTTGCCAGGTAACAAAAACCCAGTGGGATAAAAATAACCCTGGTCGAAGGTGAAAAAGAGTACAACGCGCATATGTCTTAGGTAGCATGTTTCTTGATGCTCCCTCTGATTGGAATCTCCCCCTGATCATTGGATGTGTCACTTGATAGCTTCGAGAGTTGCCTCAAACCGATACCATTTACTAACTTCTGAAAAGTGCATTTCGGTAGGGATTTGGTGAAGAGATCAGCTAGGTTGTCATTAGATAGGATCTGCTTAACTTCAATCTCTTGACTTTTCGGAAGCTCATGAGTGTGGAAGAACTTTGGTGCAATATGCTTAGTTTTATCACCTTTGATGAATCCTTCCTTAATTTGAGCAATACAGGCCGCATTGTCTTCATGAAGGATGGTTGGAGCGTCAGTCACTGAAGGTAACTCACAAGTACTCCAAATATGGCGGATCATTGATCTTAACCAAAAACATTCACGACCAGCTTCATGTAGTGCAACTATTTCAGAGTGATTGGAGGAAGTTGCCACTAGTGTTTGCTTTGTTGATCGCCATGATATTGCTGTATCTCCACAAGTAAATACATATCCTGTTTGAGAGCGACCTTTATGTGGATCAGAGAGATATCCTGCATCAGCATATCCAACAATTTTTGGACCATTGACAGAATTATTTGCATAGAATAAACCATGTCTGTAGTACCACGAAGGTAGCGTAAAATATCTTTTACACCTTTCCAATGGCGTAATGTTGGAGCAAAGCTATATCTTGCCAACACACTTACTGCAAAAGCAATGTCCGGTCTTGTACATTGTGTCAAATAAAGTAAAGCACCAATAGCACTAAGATATGGTGTTTCTGGACCAAGAATATTTTCATCATCTTGTCTTGGTCGATATTGATCTTTATTGGTGTCAAGACTATGGACAACTATTGGCGTGCTTAGTGGGTAAGCTTTGTCCATACCAAATCTCTTTAGGACTTTTTCAGTATAAGCTGATTGATGGACAAGAATTCCACTAGCTAAATGCTCGATTTGCAAACCGAGACAATACTTAGTTTTACCAAGGTCTTTCATTTCAAACTCACGTTTCAAATATTCAACAGTCTTTTCAAGCTCTTCAGAGCTTCCAATTAAATTCATGTCATCGACATAGACTGCGATTATTGCAAAACCAGAAATTGATTTCTTAATGAAAACACAAGGACATATAGGATCATTGATGAATCCTTCCTTAAGCAGATACTGACGAAGACGATTATACCACATTCGTCCAGATTGTTTAAGTCCATATAATTATCGTCTCAATTTGATTGAGTACATGTTATGCGGTTTTGTGGTTGCTTTAGGCAACATAAACCCTTCTGGGACTTTCATGTAAATATCAGTATCTAATTCCCCGTATAGGTATGTAGTAACAACGTCCATAAGTCGCATATCAAGTTTTTCTGAAACCACCAAACTTATTAGATAGCGAAACGTAATGGCATCCATCACGGGGGGAATATGTTTCATCATAATCAATTCCAGGTCTTTGTGAAAAACCTTGTGGCACAAGTCGCGCCTTATATCTTGCAATCTCATTATTCTCATTGCGCTTTCTCACAAACACCCATTTGTAACCAACTGGTTTTACATTGGGTGGTGTTTGAACAACAGGTCCGAAAACACAGCGCTTGTCTAGAGAATTTAATTCTGCTTGGATTGCATCTTTCCATTTGAGCCAATCATGTCTCTGTCTACATTCATTGACAGACCGAGGTTCAGTATCATTGCCTTTTATTATTTCAGTAGCTACTGCGAATGAAAATATATTATCAATGATCATATCTCTACGATCCCACAACTCATTGGTGTACACATAGTTTACGGAAATTTCCTTATTTTCAGGTACCTGAGCCTCAGTTGAGACTTGTGTGTCACCAAAAACATTGTCCTCTTCTGTAATTTCAGAATCATGAGTTGTTGGTCCGACATTGATATCTTGCCCAAAAGTTTGCCCGGGAGCGATTTCATTATGATTCATAAGTGCCATTGATTTCCTTTTTCTAGGAACTGAATCTTTTGAACCTATAGGTCTGCCTCGCTTCAAGCGTGCAACAGATGGCTCATTAGCTGCCACATTATTTTGTCCAATTGGGACATCAATTCTTACAGGCGCATTGGCAGCTGGAATATGTGATCTTGTGACTTTTGCTGTATTAGTGAATGCATCAGGCATTGTGTCAGCAATATTTTGTAAATGAAGAATCCTTCGTACTTCATTATCACATTGTTTGGTACAAGGATCAAGATGAGATAAAGTAGGTACAGTCCACGATAATTCACGACGTTCAAAAGGAACAATCTTATCTCCCCCTAATGGTGGGAATACCGTCTCATCAAAGTGACAATCTGCAAAACGTGCAGTAAAGATATCACCGGTCAGGGGTTCTAGATATCGAATAATAGATAGTGAATCAAAACCAATATAGATTCCCAAATGACGTTGAGGGCCCATTTTAGTACGTTGTGGCGGTGTAATATGCACATAAACAGCACAACCAAAAATTCGAAGGTGGGAGATATTGGGCTGCCTCCCAAGGACAAGTTGTAATGGGGAATATTGTTCGTTGGCTGTGGGTCTCAACCGAATTAGTGTTGCCGCATGAGAAATAGCATGTCCCCAAGCAGAAATTGGCAACTTAGTTTTCATCAATAGGGTACGCGCTATTATTTGAAGGCGCTTAATAAAAGATTCTGCCAAACCATTTTGAGTATGAACATGAAGAACAGGATGTTCAATGTCAATTCCCATAGACATGTAGTAGTCATCAAAAGTTTGAGATGTAAATTCACCAGCATTATCTAATCGAATGGACTTAATGGAGTAGTCCGGGAATTGTGCTCGTAATTTAATTATTTGAGCAAGGAATTTGGCAAATGCCATATTACGAGTGGATAGAAGGCAAACATGAGACCATCTTGTAGATGCATCAATCATGACCATAAAATATCGAAATGGTCCACAAGGAGGTTGGATAGGTCCACAAATGTCCCCTTGAATTCTTTGCAAAAAAGATGGGGATTCACTATCAATCTTGGCATAAGATGGTCTGATGACCAATTTTCCTTGCAAGCAGGCTTTGCAAGGGTTGCTTGGCAAAGTAACATGTTTAGTCAACAATGGATGACCATTGGAATTTGTAATTATTCTCCGCATCATAGTAGATCTGGGGTGACCCAAACGATCATGCCAAAGCACAAATGCATGGTGATCTTTGGATTGTTGGTTCATTACATGATATGCCTCAATTGGGGTAATGATTGTGTAATACAACCCAGATGATAGGGCAACCAATTTTTCCAATATGCGCCTTTGGTTGTCATTATTGGAAATAATGCAAAGATATTCCACATTTTGATCATTTGTGGTCTCAATATGGTACCCATTTAAACGGATATCCTTAAAACTGAGCAGATTCCTTTTGGATCTGGAAGAGAACAAAGCCTCTTGAATGGACAATATAGTGCCATTTGGTAGTTTAATATGGACTCTACCAGAGCCTTCAACCAGGTCTATGGATCCAGATATTGTGGTCACATTAGCTTTAGTAAGGACCAAAGTGGAGAAAAATGTCCGATCTCGAAGAATCGTGTGCGTAGTAGCACTATCAGCAAGACAAATATGATCTCCATCGTTTTGGAGCTGAGGGCATCCATGAATCATAGTCATTGCCTTCATAAGAGAAAATAAATAAATAAATAAATTGCTTAGAGCAAAAATATGCATGTAGCAAAAATGATTAACATAATAGTAAAATATAAATAGTTTGCTGAGACAATAAATGATACATGCATTAAAAATAACATTATAACAAAATAACCATCAATTTGTTGTAGTCTAATTGGTTACGATATTTGGCTCTCATTCAAAAAACCTGGGTTCAAATCCCAGCAATGGGAAAAAAACGTTTTTTTTTTTAATTTTATTTAAGATAAAAAAAAACGAAATAATATGGTGTGGCTATAATTTAGACATAATTAAAAAAATATCGGTATATCAGCTACATGAAAGACTACAACTTATGTTATGACTAAAAACTTATGTCTAGCCAAAATAATCTCAACAAATGAATTATAATAAAGACAATTAATGTAATGAACCTTGATGAGCGTAATTCAAATTTAAATGTAAATAAACATGATTCATGATGAAAACGTAATCCATGGTCAGCATAATTGAAAAACGTAATTAAAGATAATTACATAATTGAACATAAATATATACGCTTAAAAAACGTCCTTTATTAAATTTCAAATCAGAAAATACAACCATGAAAAACTAGATAAGGAAAAGACAAATAAAAATGACAAAACAAAACAAAGATAGATAGATAAAATGCCTAAACATAGGCTTCAAATTAATCGGTGCCAAGAACCACTACTAGCAAAATAACAACACACACGGATTTACTGTAGTTAAAAGCCACAGATATCCGTGTGAAATAGAAATACTGACATAAATCCGTGTGAAATGAGCATAACGGGGCCCACAATAATTTATACAATAACAATATCAACGGAAATCCGTGTGCATAAACAACAGTCACAGATATCTGTGTAAAAACTAAAACATTTTCACACGGATATCTGTGTGAAAAACAATTCACACGGATTTCACGGATTTCTGTACGTATTATAAATTAGTTTATTTCGAAATCATTAATTTTTTATGTTATGTGAATTATGGAGGGACGGATTTCCGTTACAATAAGTATTTGATACAGATTTCTGTGTGAATTGAGTAATACACACGGATTTCCGTGTGAAAATGTTGTCACAGTATCAGTGTGAAAAAGGAGTCTACACACAGAAATCCGTGTGAATAAACAAAAGTAACTGATGCCTGTGTAAAAACTAAAACCTTTTCACACGGATATCCGTGTGAAAAACAATTCACACGGATTTCTGTACATATTATAAATTAGTTTATTTCTAAATCATTAATTTTTTATGTTATGTGAATTATGGAGGGACGGATTTCCGTTACAATAAGTATTTGATACAGATTTCTGTGTGAAATGAGTAATACACACGGATTTCCGTGTGAAAATGTTGACACAGTAATCCGTGTGAAAAAGGAGACTACACACAGAAATCCGTGTGAATAAACAACAGTAACTGATGTCTGTGTAAAAAATAAAATCTTTTCACACGGATATCCGTGTGAAAATAACAATTAGCTACAAAATTCCGTGTGAAAAAATATAGGTGTATATAAGGTTGACCATTTATTTGATATCGAAATAACGGCGGATTGAGTTAATTTTTTTTACACAATACCTATTAAGACACTATAAATAGATGGGTAATGTCAAATTTATTAGATTTCAATTTTGATTTATTGGTTTGCACAAAAATTCTTATATGTCTACTAATGTGGTATTACTAGTTTATTAGTTGTAATGAAAAGTATACCTTCCCTGAGCAACAATGTTGAGGAAATTGAATTTATCAAAATCGACCGTTGGATGTTGTCATGATTAGAATAAATAGTTATGGACAAAATTTCAACAATTTTTGTTATCGTTTAGGTCGCGATCTACTAGATCAACCATGAATCCTAAATACCACATAAAACTAATATGCTCATAACCGCTCATTCGAAACTTATTTTTTCGATCTGTCAGCTCTCATACTCTCATGAATATGAGGTATACCAAATAATGTAAAAATTTTGCAAAATTTATCTCCTCGTGGTTTAACTCCCCTTAGGGAAGTATCGGTGTATATAAGGTTAACCACTTTATTTGATATTGAAATAATGGCTTTAATTTGAGTTAATTTTTTTACACCATACCTATTAATACGATATAAATAGATGGGTAATGTCAAATTTATTAATTTTCAATTTTGATTTATTGGATTGCACAAAATTCTTATATGTCTAATAATGTGGTATAACTAGTTTATTAGTTATAATGAAAAGTATACCTTCCATAAGCAACAATGCATAGGAAATAGACTTTATCAAAATCGACCGTAAGATGTTATCATGATAAGAATAAATGGTTGTGTTCAAAATTTCAGCTAGTTTCGTCGTCGTTTGAGTTTCGATCTACTAGGTCAATCCTAAACCTTAAATAGTATATAAAACTAATATGCTCATAACCGCTCACTCATAACTTATTTTTTTGATCTGTAAACTCTTATGCTTTCATGTGTCGAAGCTATATCAACTAATGTAAAAATTTCTGAAATTTTATCTCCTCAAGGGTCGGCTCCCCTTAGGGAAGTAGAAGCGTTTAAAGGGTTGACCGGTTTTTGGTACAGACATCTGTGTGAAATGAGTAACACACACGGATATCTGTGTGAAATGTTAACACAGAAATCCGTGTGAAAAGAATCATGAGCTACAGAATTCCGTGTGAAAACTCTATTAGCTACAGAATTCCGTTACAATAAGTTTTTAATACAGAATTCACTGTGAAATGAGCAACACACGAATATCTGTGTGAAATGTAGACACGGATATCTGTGTCAAAAGAAAAATTAGCTACTAAATTCCGTGTGAAAAAATAGAATAGAGACAGAATTCCGTGTAAACAATAATTAACATGACAGTTATATATTACCGAGATAAATACACAGAATATCAGTGGTAAATATATATGTATCTCACACGGATTTTTGTGGTAAATTTTTTCCCGCTCACTTTTTTGGAACAAATTCAATTTCCCTCCCCTAGTAGTATTACACACGGATTTCCGTGGATTACTGAGCTACATACACACGGATATCAGTAGCAAAGGTAAATGTATTTCACACGGATTTCCGTGGAAATTCCGCTTATAACCAGCAAATTGATCCAAATCTGAAGCATATGGATCCATGTCCTTCTCCCCCACCCCTAAAGCGTATCGATGTCCTTCTCCCCCAAATCGATTCAGCCTTATCTAAGGTCTGGAAGCGGTGTCTCCGCCTATTACTGCCTATCTCTGCCTCCCTCTCTCTCTCATATACCAGCTCCTCTTCTCTGCCTCCCTCTCTCTCATCTCCAAATTATTTTGGTTTAATGGAGGAAAGAGGAACTAGATCGGTTTTCTCTCTCTCCTCCGATCCCATCTCCTCCAACAAAGCCCGCAACTGCTCCAGGTCGGGTTGCCCCAGCAGCAGCAGCGGCGGCGGCGGCACCGACTACATCATCCCTTACCCGGACCAAGTCCTCGAGAACGTTCTAGAAAACGTGCTCTGCTTCCTCACTGCCCGACTTCAACCTCATGTCGGCCCATTGGGGCGCCCACTTTGGGCCCTGGGTCTCCGCCATGGCCAAGGCTTACCCTTGGCTCGAGAAAGTCTATCTCAAGCGCATGTCCGTAACGGACGACGATCTGGCTCTGCTGGCCGAGTCGTTCCCCAGGTTCAAGGGCCTCGTTCTGGTTTGCTGTGATGGATTTGGGACCAGTGGCCTCGCTGTGGTCGCCAGTAAGTGCAGGTAGTTTGCTATTTCCTTTATCACTACTACTAATTTTTTTTTTTTACCCAAATTATAGTTTCTTAATTTGCCTCGGATTCAAATTCATTTGGCGTCTTGTTTAGTTTAAGCAAATGGCTGATTAGATCCATGAAATGTGTATTAGGTCTGCAGTTTAAAGGTGATGCTTTAATTGGGTTTGTTTGGATCTGATTTGGTGTTTTTAGATCTATTATGGTTTTGGTGGTTTGTTTGGAAGTTAATGACTTTTTATCCTGATTAAGTATTTGAAGCTCGAAATTAATGCTCTTTCCGTTTCTGGGTGAATGTCTATTGAGGGCCCTAGGATAATGTGAAATTGCAATGGGGGAAATCCGGTCATGAGGTTAATAATGTGTGTGTTTTGCAGACAGCTTAGGGTGCTTGATTTGATTGAATCTGAGGTTATCGACGACGATGTGGATTGGATATGTTGTTTTCCTGAGAGCCAAACCTGTCTGGAGTCTCTGATGTTTGATTGCGTAGAATGCCACGTAAATTTCGAGGCATTGGAGAGGCTGGTGATTAGGTCAACTTCCTTGAAGAAACTTAGGTTGAACCGCTATGTTTCAATTGGGCAGCTACACCGCTTGATGGTTAGAGCTCCACAGCTCACTCACCTAAGAACGGGCTCATTCAGTTCATTGGAGGGCAATGCTCAGGGGGATCAAGAACTGGATTGTGTCTCTGCTTTTGCTGCTTGCAAATCCATAGTCTGTCTATCTGGGTTCAATGAGATATTTGTGGATCAGTTGCCTGCAATTTACCCCGTCTGTGCTAATCTGACCAATCTGAATTTCAGCTATGCAAATATCAGTGCAGAACAACTTAAACCAGTCATACGAAACTGCCACAAGCTCCAGACTTTCTGGGTATGTGTTCTGTCTCCTTATTTGTGAAACTGTGAGGAAATGTAGCTTTGAAGCTTACATTTGCTATCTAAATGCAGGTACTCGATTCAGTATGTGATGAAGGCCTTAAGGCAGTGGCTGCAATTAGCAAGGAACTGCGTGAACTTTAGGGGCATATGCAGAAACGCTGATCATTTCTTAAGTTGTATTATCAACTGTTATTGACATCTTTAGAATGATATTTGTTTTCTTCAAGTAATGCAGAATCTTCATTGGTTCCTAATTAATTAGCAGATTTTTTTTTTTTTTTTTTTTTTATAAATGCTATCACTTTTACACACGGAAATCAGTGAGAGTTAGGGTAAAAGAATTTGACACAGAAATCCGTGTGAGATAGGAAGTTATTCACACGGATTGCAATTCATTACGGTAATTTATATTCATGGAAAGACAGTGGGGCCCACGTCTAATATTCACACGGACAAAATAATCCGTGTGAGATGAGTACATATTTGACACAGAAATCCGTGTGAGATAGGTAAACATTTGCAACAGAAATCCGTGTGAAATAGAGTTGTTCACACGGACTGTGTTTCATTACGGTAATTTATATTTATGGAAAGATAGTGGGGCCCACGTAAGTATTTCACACGGACAACATAATCCGTGTGAGATGAGCATTACCCCCCCTCCAAACCGCACGGTAACACCAATCTGTGCGTGTACTGTGTGTAAAGGCTATCACACACTGAAATCCGTGTGTGAAAGTCTTATTACCCACAGATTAAAATCCGTGGGTAATTGTTGTTTTGCTAGTAGTGAACACCGCCGCTGATCATGTCATCGATATGTTGTCCATTGTCCACAAAAAAATCAGAGACGTCGAGTGGAGTGGTATCCAATGGCTCAGATGAATCCCAAGGATCTGACTGATCGATATAGTTAATTTCAGCTTTGTTGCCTTTGATAGAGGCTTGGTAAAGCGCCACTAAATGATCTGGCATGCGACAAGTTTTCCAAAAATGGCCATTGCAACCACATTTGGTGCAAAAACTTTCATTGTTCTTGGGGGCTTTGTTCATCTGACCCTTGCCTTTGTGGATTTTGGCATTTTTCTTTGGATCCAATCGTTGGTTAATACTTCCACGGACTTGACCAATAGGTCTTTGACGATCACGTCCCTTAACACGAGCACTAGTATTGCCATGCTTGTTGCCATGTCTATTGGCATGACCACTAGTGAAAATAGCATTCACCTCAGGTATGGGTTGAGACCCGGTAGGGCGAGACTGATGGTTTTTCATTAGGAGCTCATTATTTTGCTCCGCCACTAAAAGACATGAGATGAGGTTTGCATACTTTTTGAATCCTCACTCTCGATACTGTTGTTGCAGAACCATGTTTGTGGCATGAAAAGTCGAAAAAGTCTTTTCGAGCTTGCTATCTTCACTGACAGGTTCTCCACATAATTTTAGTTGGGAGGTAATCCGATGCATGGCGGAATTGAAATCAGTGACAGAGTTGAAGTCCTGAAGGCGCAAATGCGCAAATGCGTCCATTCATACCCTGCTCTAGGTAGAACAATGGTTTTTTGATGAGCAAATCGATCAGCCAATGCTTCTCAAAGCTCAGGCGGGTCTTTCACCGTAAGGTACTCATGTTTTAGGCTCTTGTCAAGATGATGACGCAAGAAAATCATAGCCTTTGCTCGATCTTGCACAGATGACTTATTGCCAACTTTGATGGTATCTCCAAGGTTGTTGGCCATAAGGTGAATTTCAGCATCAAGAACCCAGCTCAAATAGTTCTTGCCAGAAATTTCAAGAGGATCAAATTCCAATTTTGTCAGATGCGTCATCTTCCTACATAGAGAAAAGACGAGATATATCAGGATCCATAATATTAGAACTGTATGTTTTATGAACAATGATATAAAAATCATGCATGTATGAAACAGAGTTTCAAAATGTTCATAAATATGAACAATGGATCCCAAAGGGAACACACAGAAAAACATTCGTGTGATATCTATAGAACCATAGGTTCTAAGACTACTCGGTCAGAGGACTCGAGTCTTGAGCAATGGAACATGTAGTTTTCATTGTCGTATAGAAAATATAAATTGTCAACAATTATATGAACGCATAAAAAATCGATATTCATCTATAGGAAAAAAAGGAACTCATAGATCATTTGCCTTGGTATAAGCAACTATGTTGCAACATAAGACTTGTAGATCATCATGGAGTTCAAAGAAGAAGAAAAATTAGAGCAAACTAATGCTGATAACGTGTTATAAACTAGAAACTTACGTTTGTAGGAAATAGAGAATATAGAATAGAGAAACATAATATAGGAGGAGGTAGAAGTGTGTATCTTATTCATTCTCATAGACTCCTTTATATAGGAGTTAAGTTTACATCATAAGGACATGAAATATGAGAATTTACGAGGACAACCACATATTTATTATATTTATAACACGTTGTAATTACATCATTATTTATCAACTAATTATTTTAATTATACTGAAAAACAATTATTACAATTAAAACGATATTATAATTACTGCATTATTTATCAAGACATATTTTACTATAATGTATCAACAAATTAAATGATTTATCAAAAAATATAAAGGTCATAATTTTAATAAGAATGTATCTCACTGTTTTGCAATAAAAATCAATAAGTACAAATATAAACATCGTTGTAATTACATCATTATTTATCAACTAATTATCTTAATTGTAACGAAAAGCAATTACTACAATTAAAACGATATTATAATTACTACATTATTTATCATGTAATATTTTACTATAATGTATCAATAAATTAAATGATTTATCAACAAATACATACCTCATCAACCGCATTCGAACCGCTCTTGTACCAATTTTTCGCTTGCCTTAATGCACAATGCCACTCAAAGAGTTCAACCTTCAAAATTTTCCACCTTCCCTACAAAGATTGGCTTGATCAGCTATTGGGCCAATTTGCGTCAAAGTGTCGCTTCACGCGCAACCATAAGTCGTTTTTTTTTTTTTTTTTTTCTGATTTGTGCCCACAGCCGGACATTGGCTTACAACTTTCCAAGACTTGCACAATTGAACATCTTCCTCATCCGTCCATCTCCTTTTCTCTTCGGTATTTTCATCTTCACTTTGATCTCCCACGTGTCCGGCCACTGGACGTGTGTTTCCCCTTTGTTCGGCCATATTGGATAATGAAAATTTTGGATGATGAGCTATATGAAGAGGAGGAAGGTGTAACTATAAAATCTAATTTTTTGGGTGTGAGATGTTAGAAAAAATTGTAGGTATTTATAGAGAAATTTTTACATTTTTTTTGTTACCGTTTCTAACCGTTAAAACCAAATAAATATATATTTGGTGGCAACCGTCGGATCCTCCAATTGGTTTGAAACCAACGGCCCAGATTAAAGGACCGTTGGATTCAAAAAACTGAAGCACCAACGGCTATCCCGCACGTGTCTCCACCTAAAGCAGATTTGATGTCGCTACGTGACAAAAACGTGTCCTTCACGTGCTTCTTTCCTTTCTGCTTAGTCCGTGTCTTTCACTCTCTCTTCCATCGCGTGCAACAGTGGGCGTCAGTTGATGACGTCACCCATGTGTGGAGGTCGGGCCGAGCTGGCAGTGGAAATGATTGGGTCATGAAAAATGTCACGGGCTTGCCCGATTTTTTGCCTCTAGTCATGCAAAGCCAAGATTTGGTTGGTCGTACATGGGCCGGTGGAAGCAAAAAATTCAATTACCCGGTCAACACATCAGCAAATCCCTGCTGGTGCCCAGTCAAAGAGCAACTGCTGCACTTGCTCTAAGAAGAGAGTGGCGCTCTGTTGAACATACAAATAGCACAAATAATTTAAAGGCATTAAATCAAACTTTCACCGTTCTTTCACAAGTCAAATTTGACCTCATCACACACACAAATGATTAAAACACATTAAATCCAACTTTCACTGTTGTTTCACAAGCCAAATTTGACCTCATCAGTCATCACACACACAAATGACTAAAAGACATTACATCTGATCTAAGTTTCGCTGTTGTTTCACAATCCAAATTTGACCTCATAAGACCATATTTAGTAGACTCTCTATTTTATCTCCTTTAGTTATTTTGGAGAACATGTTTAGTTTTTTTTATCTATTTTAGAGCATCTTTAGCAGACTCTCTATTTTGGCTCTTTAGCTATTTTGGAGAGCATGTTTAGCTTTTTATCTATTTTAGCAGCTGCACCAGACTCCTAAGAGCATCTTTAGCAAACTCTCTATTGTGGCTCCTTAGCTATTTTGGAGAGCATGTTTAGCTTTTTATTTATTTTAGCAGCTGCACCAGACTCCTAAGTGACTCTCTATTATAACTTTTAGCTATCTCACTCTTAAATATAGAGAGCGGGATGAGGTTCTCTTTAATTTAAAATATTCCTTTTAAGTTATTTTATGTAATTTATAAATACATTTAAACTATTTAATATTCATTTAAAAAATAATATAAATTCAAAACTAGCTAAAATATAGAGCATTGATGCAGACGTAATTCTAAAGTGGCTAGCTAAAATTTGACTCAAAAATGGCTAGCATTGCTAAAGATCGATGCTCTAAGTGGCTCTCTATTATAACTTTTAGCTATCTCGCTCCTAAATATAGAGAGCGGGATGAGACTCTCTATAATTTAAAACATTCTGTTTAAGTTATTTATATAATTTATAAATATATTTAAACTATTTAATCTTCATTTAAAAAATAATATAAATTCAAAACTAGCTAAAATAGAGAGCATTGATGCAGACGTAATTCTAAAGTGGCTAGCTAAAATAACTTTTTAGCTACTTTAGCTAAAATTTGACTAAAAAATGGCTAGCATTGTTAAACATGCTCTCAGCAGCTGAATCAGACTCCTACGTAGTTCTCCATTATAACATTTAGCTATTTCGCTCCTAAATATAGAGAGTGAGATGAGGCTCTCTATAATTTAAAACATTCATTTCGAGTTATTTTTTGTAGGATTAAATACTTGTTATTCCCTATACTTTGCTCCTGATAATAGTTCAATCCCTCACCTCTTGAATTAAACAATTTAGTCCTTATTCTCTCGAATTCTCACATAACAAGTCCAAAATGACTATTACACCCCTCGCTTTTTTTTTATAATTTTTTTTTCTCTCTTCTCTTTTATTTATTTTTTTTGCTTCTGTCTCTTGTCTGGGGATTCGGGATTCTCCACCATGGCCTCCACGACAAGACCCTCAAATGCTCCGGCGACTTCTGTAGCTCCCTGCTCCAATTCCCCAACTCCAATTCCAGTTTTGACCAACCCAGCTCTAATCCCATTTCCAACCAACCCACCTCCACCAAGCTCCACTCCCAGCCCACGACTCAAACCCCCAATCTCTCACCCTACTCTACCTCTTCTGCTTCTCTCTCTGTAAAAATGAGATATCTGTAAAAACGAGGGAGAAAGAGAGAGAGAGAGAGAGAGAGAGAGAGAGAGAGAGACTACACAATCAACCAGATATACAATTCAAGTAATTAATGGAAACTAAATGAAAATGATTAGATAGTGAAGAAATTAGAACATACCTCTTCTGGGCTTAGCAGCTGCCTTAACAACCGGAATTGCTTTCTTCTCCTCCTCGACCGGAAAAGGAACTTCATCACCGCCGGGTCTGGGTGCCGGAGTTGGAGCTAGAGAAGGACCCAGCGCCAAGCGTCGTAAATAGGTAGAACTTGTGGGGTTTCGGTGGGTACTGTCGGTGTGGGTTTCTTCTAGAGGTGGCAAACGGCCGGCCCAGCCTGATCCAGCCCATTCCATTTTAAGTGGGCCTAGTCGTGCTTCGTGCCTTGCTTGAGCCGGCCCATTTATTATCGTGTTGGGCTCGTGCCGGCCGATTTACTTAAACATTAAGCCCGGTCCGGCCCATGGCCCGAGCCCATATCATGTCGGGCCGTGCTTGTTCCCGGTCAATAAACGGGTCGTGCTCGTGCCTACTATTTGAGCCCAAAAGTACTTTTGGCTTTGACCCATGGATGAGTAAGGTACGGCCCAAAACGACGAGCCCTCAACAAATACTGTACGAAGGCCTAGACAAACCCCATGCTCCAGAGGGCCACCTCGAGTAATTAATGAGATTCTATGCCCACGTGGATTCTAAGAATACAGCGAAGGTTTGTCTCGCGGTGGAAGGGAAATGCTAGGCGTGCTAAGGGATACAGTTAGCTTTGCAGAAAAACAGGAATATAACATCATGACTATATGAGTGCGCCACCATTACAGAATGCTCGCGAGGATAGGTTTAAATACCATATCCCAACGGCTCGCATCCAATGAGGGATCAGCTTTACTCTTATTTTAATCATATCCAGATCAACAGATAATTAACATTTCTATGGTATCTACCAAGATTCCCAAGGTAATGCTTTTACAGGTCCGATACCTTTGGTCCAGAATAGAATATTCTTCACCTTTGTAGGGATCGAGAATTCACAGTGTAGCCTATATCTGAGGCTAGGACGAAGAAACAAGGACAACCAATCAATCAACTAATCTCTACAGATTATCAAAGTCTCTCCGGAGCAACCTATCTCTCTTAATCAGCAGATAAGCTTGGGTCGCGCCCTTACAACCTATCTCTCTAGCACCAGTGACCGCACTCAAGTCCCAGTCTCCTTAGGGGCCGACTGCTAGTGCCACCAAACCGTTGAGCGTACTCCAGTCCCAGTATTCCCAGGAGCTGACTGCCAGTGCCACAACACCAACACCAACAGAACCAGCGAAGCAAGGGTAACGCCCTCGCGAACCAGCGAAGCTAAAGTCACACTTTAGCAAAAACCCCTGCTTCCCTCCTACTTCCCAGTGATTGCTCTGCTCAATCTACAACGTTGAGTATCGATTCAGTGTCGTGAAGAGACGAAGGAAAAGTTGACAGAACCCGACCCAAGTTTCACCCCTAAACCCAGATACGAGCATGCGGGACCCATTTTAAAGGAAATCCTGACGAAAAATCGGCAGAACCTCCCTAAAATGAGCTAACCAAAAATTTCACAAAACCTGGACATGCTTAAAATTTTAACTTCTACTCAAACACACATTACCATATTTACATTTCAAGCGTATATGTTACATTCAGAAGGTACGAATTCCGTCACAACCTCAGTATGATAAACATCAACTCAAACAAAAGCATTCTCCAAATTAAAAAGGGTTATCAGAGCAACACTAATAGCTAAGCCGATATCATACAAGGTAGGTTAAGTAATAACCTACGGACAAAACGGAAGCGCTGATTCCAAAGTCTCTAGTTCCTGGACGCGATCTCGGCCAATCTGAAATCTGGGCATTTGAAAACGAAGGGCCCAGGGGAAAACATATAAAATCCATTAGAGTGAGTGGACAAAACTGAAACAAAATCTGAAATAATTAATGGAATGCTTCCCCATTTCTCTTTTCAACAAAACCAACATGCAGCGAGATTCCATAATATTTCCGACTCAATCCTTTTCAAGAGAAAACTCATTTGATGATTAGGAAGGACTGCTTCCTAAGCATCTCATGCCATCTGGGAGGGACTGCCACCCAGATGATGCATCGGAAGGGACTGCCAACCGGAATAGGAGGCGGTGGTTAGATGGGACTGCCAACTAGCCACAGGTAGTTAGAAGGGACTGCCAACTAACTACCTCATGTCATCTGGAAGGGACTGCCAACCAGGTGACGCATCGGGTGGGACTGCCAACCGGACTGTAGTCTGGAAGGGACTGCCAACCAGACTATTACCTAGAAGGGACTCCCAACTAGGTAAGATACGCATGCGTCAACGATAGCCTCCTTGTCAACTGCTTTCTTTTTAAATCCTTTTCTTTCCACAAAATCACATTTACTCAAAATAGTATTCCAACTAAAAACTTAATACCATACTGCATGCATTATTTAAACAAAATAAAAGTCCACTCACTAGTGAGTCTCGCAGCTAATCCTGCTGTCTGCCCGTGTCCTCCTCGCTCGAGGGCTCAGTACGTCCTGTAATAATTGGGCATGATATAATTAACCTCACAAAGGAAATAATTAAAGAATTAAACTCATTCCCTTGAAAAATAACGCTTGTTATTCACAAAATTTCCTCTAAACTTCCCCCTCTTCAATTTATAATTCAGATTCTCAAATTCAGAATTCATCAACTAATCGACATCCTCGCTAACTCTCTAATCTTCACAAGGATCGTCTTGATAACTCATTTAATTCAATTTCAAATCCTTAATCACAATTATCCACCAAAATAACATAATTTCCTTTTCTAAAATCTCCATATCAACTCCAAATTCTCAACCAAGTAGATCAATTCCGCACTAGCCTTAATAGCAATTTATCAAGGGATTAACCCAGAAGATTTGTAAACCATAAAATCAAAACATCCAACCAAACAATTAATCTCAAGTCTAAAACAATGCTAATCGAAGGTTCTCAACATCAAGTAAGATTTAACAACACAACACAACGCAGTTAACTAGTCTGACAGAGTCTCAACACGCCGCCACTGGTTTCACGCGCCATCATACTAAACCCCATATCCGGCCAACTTATCTAGCCCAAACACATCACCACAGCAAACCCAACAATCTTTATACCTGCAATAACAGCTAAAACTAAGCAGAAGTGGTCGGAATTTCACTCCAAAATCGGAAAAACCCGATGGCTACTGTTCATCACCAATATTCATCATCACTACCACTTCCTCCGGCCAAAACAAGCTACAATAAGGTTGGAAATGTGCTTAACACTTCACAGAGAACCAAAATCACAAGGATTTCCGGCCGGAGACCGCCGGAAATCGAAAACCCAATCGGAAAATTCCCAAACCCGATCGGCAATCCTCCCCAAATTAGTTCAAAACAAGGCTACCCAACGTAAATCACGTACCTGAGATGAAAGAGAATGAAGAGAGGAAGCTTCGATGGCCGGGGACGAGTCCAACAAGGTCCAGCTGCGGTGATTCACCGGAAATTGGGTCCGGTTCGTGGAGAAGAGAAAAGAAAAGGGGGAGGGTTGGAGGTCGGGCTCTGTCCCGATTTTCACTCTCTCTCTCCTCTTATTTACCTATTTTCCCCTTAGAAACCAATAATTAAAATAAAGGAACAATAACTTCAAACATTAAATCACAACTTTCCTGTAAAAACTCCGATCAATACAAACTGCGTGTCCACGAACTCAATTTTTCGTAACCTACGACGTACTCAAGGAATATTCCAACGTAACAGACAATTAGAAAGTTAACTCCTCGGTCAAAACCGGTAAAAACGTAACTCATAAAGATTTTAAGGTACGGGGCCTTACAAAAGTCCTCACTCACGAGGCATAGAGAAGAACCCGGTGACGAAGTTGGTGCTCTTCTTGTCCTCAGTCGCTTGATCAGAAGTCAGGTCAAAGGACACCTCTGAAGACTACACCCTACGGTGCTGGCACGCTCGTGCAATCACATTCCAAAGAAAAGAGACTGTTGACCAACCCAACAAAACTGGAGCCAAACACCTACCTACTATAAAGCACGATTTTAAAATCTTAATTTGAATAAATAAAAATTAATTTTATTTAACTATTTAGAAAATTAAAATAAATTAAGTTCTACAATGTTTTTCTTAATCTTAGCTTTTTAAGATTAGTTTTCTAATAATTTTTTATATTCCACTACAAGAAAGAAAGAAAGAAAAAAATAACTCAAAATACATTGCTCTTAGTATATTATTGTGAGATTAATCTTTATTAATATAATGAAGATTTAGTATCATATTATTCGTTCCTTCATTCTATAGTTGTATTATTATGAGATTAGTCTTTATTCATAAACATATATTTAATATTTAGAAAAAACACTTTATGTCAAAACAAGGATATAATGTTTTATTTCACTATTTTGACAACATAAAAAAATAGTATTGGTGGAATTGTCATGAGATTTTAAATAAAGATGTCTAATATTTAAATCTCATCATTGTGGTTTTTTAATATTTTTAAAAACAAAATGAAATTTTGTATCTGTAACGGGCCATCCCACAATATGTCGTGCTCGGGCCATTTCGGGCCCATTATGGGCTCGGACTTGGTCTGGCTAATGGGCCAATATTCCTAGGCCCGACCCGACCCGTTATTCTAACGTGCTCGGGTCGTTTCAGGCCACTAGCGGGCTTGGGCAGTGTCGGTCCTCTTTTAAGCCTGCCGGGCCCGTACTTAGCGGCCTGTTTGCCACCTCTAGCGGCCTGTTTGACAAGACCTACCCCGGATTCCACCCTGGAATCCGAAGTGGCCCTGCGGGACCCACTTTTAAAGAAGGTTTACCAAAAATTTCGGCATAACCTCCCTTAAAAATGGACAACTCAAAACCTGTGGAAAACAAATTTCACTTCTAATAATCCGCCCACAAACTCCTGGAGCCACCCTGCTCCCAACATTCAACCAACTCAAGCCCAAAATAATAATAGTTTAACAAATACTTCAAGTCTAAGAAACTCCAAGAATTTAGATACTACAATTTCCAAAGTTAGGTCGTAGACCTCAAATATATTTCCATACAAGTCTGGGTCACAATTCCATAGTAATCAGAGCAATTCTAGGAACGTAAATTTAACATAGAGTACAGTAGGCTAAATAAATAACCTACAAAATATGATGACGGAAGCGGATGCAGTCACTATGGCTCACTCCAGAACACCGAGCAGCACACTGAAAACTGGGCATTTGAAAACCGAAGGGCCCAGGGGAAAATACATAAAAACGTTAGCGTGAGTGGACAAAAATAAACAATTTCAAACAGAAGGGATTTTATACTTTCCCACATTTATTCTTTTAAAAAATTACCGATGCATGCAGTGATTAACGAAAATAAAACAAAAGGAGTTCCACTCATGAAAACCGACTAGCCCCGCTAGTCACATACGATTTAGAAGAAAAAGTTGGAACTCGAATACTCAAGGAAAATAAGACCAGCCCCGCTGGTTACACGGAAATCGAGCTAGCCCCGCTAACTTAAGTAGTAAAGTGAGTAGGGAAGGCGATAGCCATACGAGTGAGCCTCCCAGGCTAAAATACTCCCATAACTCCCGTAATATACCCTTACGCCACTAAGTGTAGCGATAGGATACCGGGCTACAGAATTACTGTCACAGAGACAGTAACCTGCGCCACAAAGGCGGAAGGGCTACGGTGATCCCATCACCGCGCCACAAAGGCGGAAATCAATGCTAGCAATGATAAGTCACCCAAAGTATGGCAAAAGAAACCCGAAAACCAAGTAAATCCATAAGTACATAAAGCTTCCCCATCTCTCATAAAAGAATTTCCAACGACGTGTCCCACACGCCAAGATAATCTCAAGTTCAAAATAAATAGGATATAAATAAGTATAAAGATTAACTTCATCGAATTTCATAAAAATCTCAAATCGCTGAATATAAGTATAATATAAATAGTATAAATCCGAAAATCATATCGGAAATAAATAAATAAGAGGAGATAAGCGTAATCCTATGACGTGACCCCGCACGCCATAAAACCTTCAAATAACCAAATATCCAAAACCATTTCTGAAAATAACCATATGCTCGGAAAAGTAAATCGATAAATAAATTATAACCTCGGAATCGATTAAATAAATGCATGCATCATTCCTTTCAAAAATAAAAGTCCACTCACAGAATGTGATCAATCCTGACGTCGCTCGGTATTTTCCTCGTACGAAGATTCCTCTCGTCCTGTAGGAATAGCACTCGTAAAAAAATATTTACAGGACGGAAATTAACTTTACGATAATTAGAAATTTAAATTTATAACGTCCCCCCTTCAAAATCCAACTCCTTAATTCACAACGAATCCATCCACAATATTCCAACAATATTCATTCATCGATATATAAATTCTAAAGTGAATTCGAAAGAATTTCGGCGATCGAATTCACGTAAATCGATAATTATCCATTTATACTCAATTCGTAATTCCTCCAATTTCCACCAAACTTCATGTATAAAATTCTACAATCGTTAAGGGATTTATAGAGCCAAAACTGAAAATAAACTGCAGCTCCACGCGCCACCCACAGTGGCCGCGCGTGGGGCCCTGATATGCTCATAAATGTATATGATTTTGTGTTGGTTTCTTCATGTTTTCTTAGCTAGTTTTCCATCTATTTGAGTCATTTACTTTATTTTTATGTTTTGTAGGTGTTATGGAGCAAAGTAGAGGAAAGGAAGCTAAATCAGTAAATCTGCCTGTGCAGATCAGTCAACTTCGACATGAAACTGAGAGCAGTTCAGAATGAACTAGATAGTGAGCTTTATATGCTTGGAAAGCCTTGGATGTCTAGTTTCCAGAACTTTTAACAGTTCATTTATATCATTTTTCTACAAGAAGTTATGGCCGATTTAGTACAGCAAGGTCGGGCAGTCCGAGAATCTGACACTTTGACGGAAATCCATGATTTGAGGCCCGAATTCCTTTTAGAAGCCCACCGACGAGTATTAACTGAATATCTCTGTTTATTAGAGATATATGACATATTTTTATGGGTGAAAATTATTAGGAATCTTAGAGGAGAAGCTACTTGAATCCTAAAAGGAAAAGAAGTGAAAGTCTCTTAAGGAATAAAGAAGGGAGACATTCAGTGGAGTAGGGACGTTTGGCCGTACAAGAGAAAAGAAGAACAGCATCCTTTCTGCCATCATCCAGCCACCATCTCCTCCTATTTCTTTCTTCTAGTTTTTGTTTTGTTCATGACTATGTCTATCTAAATACTTTTGTAGCTAGGGGCGATTTCAAAGCCCCAAACATGTTCAATTCATATTGATAACAATTCAGTTTTTGGTTTTCTATATTATCAATTGAGTGTTTGTTTCACTGTGTCTACAAGATGAATCTTTGCTTGTTTGTTTAGGTGCGCAACTAAATGAATAGGTTAGGGTTCTAATGCTAGGAGTAACACTAGATTCGTATATGTCGTCTGTTGATTCCAATTGAGTAGCAAAATGTTTTCTTGAATTACATGTGACTCAAGCCCTAGGTTTAGCAAGACTACCAATGTACTTGTGACCCTAGATTTATCCAAACCCTTTTCTTGCTTAATGATTTTGATATGTTAAACTTAGCGAGCTTGTGTCTAGGTTGCATAATCGGAAATAGATTAAGTGGTGAGCTTGTATTCACTTAACGAGCAACTAAGAAAGGGTAATGGGTTAATTCGAGCTTGTGAGTTAACTTCGGGTAAATTCAATTGAGAATTAAGATTCCATAACTGAGATTTGATATGATTGAGTGTGTTTGGTGGTGGAGAATGAGTCCTTAGCTTTGTATCTGTCAATAGTTTTAAAGTTATAAAATCTGTTTCTGCTCTGTTATCTTACTGTGTTCAGTTTTACGTGAATTATTTTATATATCAAATCAACTCCGATTGTACTGAAATTTTACATGGGTATTATTCAATGTGTTTTTAGTGTCCTGTAAAATTTATAGAAAATTCCATCGAGTCTAGGTTAGTTAATTAATTTATTTTCGTTAACTGTTCAGTAGCATGGTTTAGAGTAGTTTGTGACATTTGTTTAGCAGTTTAGGAACAATCTTCAGCGGGTAATGACCCTTGCTTGATCACTATATTACCAACGATGATATTTGAGTGCAAGGTTTAAGTTGTGCATCTTTTAGACGTATCAATTTTTGGCGCCGTGTCGCCGGGGATTGTTTTCCTTGATTGTTAATCTGTTTTATTTTTGTGCATGTTTTTCAATTTTGTAATATACTAACTTAGGTTTGTTTTGTTTTATTTGCGGACTGCAATACCAAGGTTATTTTGAGCAAGCTACTATAATGTGGGAGGATCCCAACTCAAGCATTTACAACAATGGTTGGACTAATGCTAACTCTTCATGGAATCCGGAAGCGTTCAACTCATGGCAGCCTTATCAAGTCCCTATGTATGATCCTTATCATCACAATATGGATTCATTCATGTGGCCGTCATACCAAGATCAAGTACCAGTCCTCTTGGTTGATCCAATGATGCCCTCCCTTGAGGAAATTGTACAAGCAGTTGCGAAAAGTGCGGAAGAATCATCAAGGAATATGGACAAAGCCGTGGAGAATATTGAGCAACATATCCAGCAAATTATTAATTCTTTGAACCAAGAAACAGAGGAGCGGGAAACACAATGTTGGGTTCAAGAGTCATATCATGAGGTGTTGACGAGTGAGGAAAAAGATTGGGCAGAAGCTAATGAGCCTTTGGAGGCCAAGGTACTTATGGAGTGCCCTCCTACACTTACTACAACTTTAGGGCAATCCCTTGAAGTCACAGCCTTACCTCAACCTCATAATGTATTCCATGAGTCAATTTTGGATGAGGATGAGGATACAGATTTGGATGAGCCCTATGAAAAGAAACTTGAGGTTGGGACGTGTGAGGATTATGTGTCACACCATACAACCGAGCTTGAAGCATATGAAGATAGTGATATTGAAGAATCCTTGACAAACGAGGAATTTTACATTAAAGAAAGTAAGGTTCAACTTCATGCGAATGAGTACCAAGTGCCGAAAGCAATCATCATAGCTCATAAAGATCAAGAATACAAGGATGACATGGAGGATTGCTTAGAAGAGGAGTCCAGCAAATCTCCTATAGACGGGCCTCTAATTCTATCACATGCCCGACCACCTGACCATTACTTGCCACATTCGAGCTTTACATTTGTTCCCTCCATACAAGAAACTCTGGAGTTTGTTGATCATGTGGAGATGATGATAGATGAATATCCCAATTTTGATAAGAAGATTCTTTTGGCCGTGCTTGTGGGACATAAGAAGAGAATGAGACAATGGAAGAAGAGAAAGAAAACGAGAAAGTTGAAATCCTTTCTTTCCATTGTTACCAAGGAGCACAAGTTGCTTACAAGGGATCACCTAGCATCTTTGAAAAAGGTCAAGCATCTCATGGAACCAAGACCAAAACCTCCTGCTTACTCTTAAAGAATTGGCCCGGCTGTCAGGCTGAGGACGTTAAACCAAGCGCTTCTTGGGAGGCAACCCAATGAATGAAGGAGGAAGATTGCGGTATTTTTCTAAGGGATGTTTTCTTTATTCCTTTTCTTCTCTTTCTTTGCTTCTTGTTTTGTTCGGTTTTATGTTTTTGTGTGTGTGTGCAGGTGTCATAGTTGAGAAAGATTTAGAGGAGTCACTTTTTATCAAACCAGTTTTTCTGACGCCCAGATTTCAGTCTACTTTGAACAGCTGTCGTTCACAGCTCCTTTGGAACCAACAGACGTACTATATATGGATCAAAAGCCCCAGATGTCTATTTTCTAATGGCTTTGGCAGATCTAAATTTCAAGTTTCACACCTTCTGCAGTTTCCAGTTGAGTACAGGAGGGTCGGAACAGAAAAGCAGAAAACTGGGCATCAGAGCCACATAAAGTGCAAAACAGGGGATACTTCCGGGGGTCCAAATGAGACAAAATTATATGGGTTTGAAGCCCCGGATTTCTACTTCATTTATACCAAAGGGTTTCTGAATGTGACCACTGTAGCTTCTTGTATTCAGGTTTGAATGGACGAAGGTCATTCTGTCAGCATTTTGCCAGTTTTCTGTAATTTTTTTGCTAACTTTGCAGGTCTCTATTTTCTACATCCCTTGGAGTTGGAATGCGTGCCATATATGTATGGAAATCCCTGAATATGAACTTTCATCTCCAAGTGGAACCTTTGAATTCCGGTTCTTACTGGATGAGCTATGAACCTCGGAAATAGGGATGCTGCAAGGTTTTAGCTGAAATCAGTTTGTGAAAAGTGATGTTTCCTAATGACTTTGAGCATTATTGGAGTATCTTTGGCGCATTTGGCATAGAGCTTGCCCTAGACTTATAGCCTTGAGGTTGATATCCAAAGATCATTAGCATTGGGAGGTCTACAAGAGGGAGCATTCTCTACTCTTCTTAACTATTTTGTTTTTGTTGTGTTTTCTCTTTCCTTCTATACTTAACTATATCATTGCATGATTTTATCTAGATCAAACATTGAGGACAATGTTTAGTTTAAGTGTGGGGGGAAGGAATTTGAACTTTTTGTTATTTTTCAATCAAAAAAAAAAGAAAAAAAAGAAGAAAAAAAAAAGAGTCTAGTTCTTAGTTTTTTTTTTCTGTTGAGTCTTTAGGGTTCTTCCAAACTCTATGATGAGCATGAACTTTCGGATTTATATTTTGGTCACAAAAGGATTGCAGGCATGTGTTAGATTCTTGATTTCAAATAATTGTTAATAGATTTTGATGATTATTGTGCTTGATTTATATACATTGATGGTTGGATTAATGTAACACTTGAGAATTGATGGATGCATGCTATGACAGGTTAAACTTGATTTAAACCCTTGTGAGCTTTTGAGCCTGTATATGTGCTATTTATTTTCTGAGTGCTTAGTATATAATCATCTTATTTTCTTGACGAGGATTTTGCATGATCTCATCTTTTATTCATCTTGGTTGAGACTCGGATTCGACTTGCATATTTTATAAGGACAAATGCTAGAACTTGCCCCAAAGCCTCTTGAAGCGTATGGTTGAATTGCATGATGGATGGGAAGGGATAAAGGCACTAGGATTACCATTATAGCCAAATTAACCTGTGTCCCTTTTATGCACACAAGATGTGCAATCCCCTAGTTAACCCCCTTGAGCCTACATTAAGCCTTTTTTTTTCATCACCCACAAATTCCTTAACCCTGAGCTTAGTATAGATGTATCATTACCCTATCCTAAGGAATTAGTGGAGCAAATATTTTTAGAGATATATTTATGTTCGAGGTACTTTTGTAAGCACGTGTGGGGGTAAGACTTGTCCATAAAAAATATATATATATGTATGCCGAAAAAGAAAAAAAAATATGAAGAAAAAAATAAGTATACGGCAAAAGAGAAAGAAAAAAAGTGTGTATGGATTTTAGTCCCCCTTTATGAATAAGGAGTTTATTTTGAGTTGAATGCCTGTTCAAGAAAATTTGGCCTTTGTCCTATTTCACAAGTGATAGAAGAAAGGTTTAGAATGAAGCAAAGGCCCAAGAAGATGACATCTGGCCTTGAAAAATAATTGCTTGCTTCATGTGTTTGAAGATTGATTATCTTGAGGAGTTTCAAGATTTTGTTATCTCTTATGTTCTTCTAGTGCTCCACTAGGTTCGTTAGGATCTTTGAATTTTCCTTCCTTTTCTTTCTTTTAACCTTAACCCTTGGCCCCATTACAACCCTGAATAAAGACCTTGTTGATCTTTGAAGGTGTGCATTCGATTTGTGGAGACTTGTGTGGAGGGGTGAGCATATGGTGTCACTGGCCTTTCGTCCTAGTCTTGGCGTTCCAATCATGGGATCATATGTAAACAAAATTCAGAAAATGCCTTTCTTTCTTATTATTATATGTGAGCTATTTGTTTGTCTTATTACATCATTCCTCTCACATATAACTTGAGCGAAATATATGCTTATACATCAAGTCAGAAAATCATGAGTGAAAAGAAATTGAGAGCATCTTTGTGAGAAATTGAGTTGACTCTTGTTTGACCCATGAATAAGTTGGTTATCCTTTGTTGCACTAGTTTGATTGTTCATGTATTATAACTTTAGCACTATGGTTATCAAAATAAATTAGCTCTTATGTGAAATTGTGAATTTTGATATGTGACTGCTTGAATTTTGTTGACCATACTTGTGCGCATTATAAGTTCTCTGAGATGTTTGGAAGACATTAGGTCGGTGTCCTTTGTTATAGTAGTTAGTTTCTTTTGTTTTGCTCGAGGACTAGCAAAAGATAAGTGTGGGGGACTTTGATAAGCTCATAAATGTATATGATTTTGTGTTGGTTTCTTCATGTTTTCTTAGCTAGTTTTCCATCTATCTGAGTCATTTACTTTATTTTTATGTTTTGTAGGTGTTATGGAGCAAAGTAGAGGAAAGGAAGCTAAATCAGTAAATCTGCCTGTGCAGATCAGTCAACTTCGACATGAAACTGAGAGCAGTTCAGAATGAACTAGATAGTGAGCTTTATATGCTTGGAAAGCCTTGGATGTCTAGTTTCCAGAACTTTTAACAGTTCATTTATATCATTTTTCTACAAGAAGTTATGGCCGATTTAGTACAGCAAGGTCGGGCAGTCCGAGAATCTGACACTTTGACGGAAATCCATGATTTGAGGCCCGAATTCCTTTTAGAAGCCCACCGACGAGTATTAACTGAATATCTCTGTTTATTAGAGATATATGACATATTTTTATGGGTGAAAATTATTAGGAATCTTAGAGGAGAAGCTACTTGAATCCTAAAAGGAAAAGAAGTGAAAGTCTCTTAAGGAATAAAGAAGGGAGACATTCAGTGGAGTAGGGACGTTTGGCCGCACAAGAGAAAATAAGAACGGCATCCTTTCTGCCATCATCCAGCCGCCATCTCCTCCTATTTCTTTCTTCTAGTTTTTGTTTTGTTCATGACTATGTCTATCTAAATACTTTTGTAGCTAGGGGCGATTTCAAAGCCCCAAACATGTTCAATTCATATTGATAACAATTCAGTTTTTGGTTTTCTATATTATCAATTGAGTGTTTGTTTCACTGTGTCTACAAGATGAATCTTTGCTTGTTTGTTTAGGTGCGCAACTAAATGAATAGGTTAGGGTTCTAATGCTAGGAGTAACACTAGATTCGTATATGTCGTCTGTTGATTCCAATTGAGTAGCAAAATGTTTTCTTGAATTACATGTGACTCAAGCCCTAGGTTTAGCAAGACTACCAATGTACTTGTGACCCTAGATTTATCCAAACCCTTTTCTTGCTTAATGATTTTGATATGTTAAACTTAGCGAGCTTGTGTCTAGGTTGCATAATCGGAAATAGATTAAGTGGTGAGCTTGTATTCACTTAACGAGGAACTAAGAAAGGGTAATGGGTTAATTCGAGCTTGTGAGTTAACTTCGGGTAAATTCAATTGAGAATTAAGATTCCATAACTGAGATTTGATATGATTGAGTGTGTTTGGTGGTGGAGAATGAGTCCTTAGCTTTGTATCTGTCAATAGTTTTAAAGTTATAAAATCTGTTTCTGCTCTGTTATCTTACTGTGTTCAGTTTTACGTGAATTATTTCATATATCAAATCAACTCCGATTGTAATGAAATTTTACATACGTATTATTCAATGTGTCTTTAGTGTCATGTAAAATTTATAGAAAATTCCATCGAGTCCAGGTTAGTTAATTAATTTATTTTCGTTAACTGTTCAGTAGCATGGTTTAGAGTAGTTTGTGACATTTGTTTAGCAGTTTAGGAACAATCTTCAGCGGGTAATGACCCTTGCTTGATCACTATATTACCAACGATGATATTTGAGTACAAGGTTTAAGTTGTGCATCTTTTAGACGTATCAGGCCCACGCGCCACCGGCCAACCACCACCAATGGCCACCAAATTTTGGCAGCACCACCTACTCAACAGACCCAATCTCTTTCTCAACTACAACAAGTGCCAATTTTACCTGGAAGAGCTCCAATTAAGCCGGTGAAAATTTTCCAGAAAAATTCAAGAACCCTAGGATCGGGTTTGATCGATTCGACCTCCACACTGCAAATTGAGAAGCAAGACCTTAGGGGAAATAATCTCCAGCAAAAACCCGACCTTTAACGCCGGTCTGGTGACCGGAGAAGGCCGGAATCGCCGGAAATCGGCAAAAATCGCAAACTGCAACAGTTACCTTCCCGGCGCGAAATCAAGCTTTTCCGGCCAAATCTTCACAAAATACCACCACCAATGTGTCAAGGGGGAGGAAACGAGCTTGGGGATAGCCGGATTCCGTCGTGGGTCGGCCGGAGGAGGGAGAAATCGGAGGTGAACCAGCTCGGGCCGAAAGGGGAAAGGGTCGGGGGAGGAGAGAGGGAGAGTTACCGTGGGTTTCCGAAAATGGAAACCTACAGTGGTAACTTTCCATATATATATTTTTGTTACCATGAACAGTAACTTTCACATTTTAAGCTATAACTTTCACATACGAACTCCAATTTTTACGTACCACATATGCACGCGCTCGGTTTAACGTTCTCTACAACTTTCTTGAAGGAAATTTTCTCAAATTGTTAACTCATAAAAAGTCAACTTCTAGCCACCCCCCTAAAAGATAAAACTATACCCGCGTATGGTAAAACATACATTGATTCGTATAACTCAGTAAAAGGGGTAAATCGGATGTGGGGTGTAACACTGTTTGCCACCTCTAGTTTCTTCAATTGGTGGGTTCTCGGGTCCACTTCCAGATCAAGTTGTAGGGTCGGACACCTCTGCAAAATCCACAGCTTTGTTGCCTGAGTCTTTGCGGGACAAGCGGAGATGCTCGTTTTTCAGAGGCGGTGGCGAGAGAGAGAGAGAGAGAGAGAGAGAGAGAGAGAGAGAGATTTTTTTGAAAAAAAGGAAATGAGGGGTAAAATAGTCATTTTAGATTTATTGTGTGAGAATTTGGACCTGTGTGAGAATTAGAGAGAATAAGGACTAACCTGTTTAATTTTAAAATTTTGGACTGAATTGTTTTATGGGGCAAATTACAAGGAGTAACAAGTATTTAATCCCTTTTTGTAATTTATAAATACTTTTAAACTATTTAATCTTTCTTTAAAAAATAATAAAAATTCAAAAATAGCTAAAATAGAGAGCACTGATGCAAATGTATTTCTAAAGTGGCTAGCCAAAATGATTTTTTAGCTACTTTGACTAAAATTTGACTAAAAAATAACTAGCAATGCTAAAGATGCTCTTACACACTGGTACTACCAAGCCAAATGTAACGAGGGTGTTTTTTTTTCTTTCTTTTTTTTGCAAAAATAATTTATTAAACAAAAAAAGAGAATAATGAAAAGGAGAATATCTATTGCAGACAAGAAGAAGAGGGTTGTGAAAGCGAAGTCTGACCAGAAACTCCTTGCCTCAAGAGAACGACGGAGTGAGGGCTTGGCCAAGAAAAGGTCCGGGCTGTCTGGAGCTACAAATCCCTCTGTTACTACTTAGAACTGTGCTCAAGTCATTAAGTTTTGGTTTTAAAATGGATATTATGACTTTATTTCATTTGTCTTCTATTTTTGACTGCTGAAGTTACTTTCCCTATATGCTACTGAGTTTATTGGATGTTTGAGTGTTATTAGAAACCCCCTTTGATTATTAATATTGACAGGACCTGCCCTGAACTCCACCCTAAAATATTAGGTGGCCCTGTGGGGCCCACCTTCTGAATAAGTCTACCGAAATTTCAGCAAAGTCACCCCTAAAAATGGACTACCCAAAATTTGTAGAAACACATTCACACTTCTAATCAACCATCCTTAACCTCCTGAAGCCACCCTGCTCCCCAGATCACAACAACTCCACAATAAGCAACTGAAATCCGAAATACAGTATGTTCCAAATACACAAATGCAATTCCCAGACTTTAAAACAATTTTCCCACAGGTTATCAGAGCAATCTAAAAGAGGCAAAGAATTCAAGATACAAGTAGGTTCAATAAGTAACCTACAATATGAAATACAACAGCGACATAAGCTATGCCCCGAATCCTACTATGCCAAACAGCTACTCTGCAAACTGGGCATTTGAAATCGAATGACCTAGGGAAAATTAGATACAAATGTTAGCGTGAGTTGACAAAAATAAATAATTTTAAAGAAGAGGGATTTTATACTTTCCCACTGTTGGGCAAAAAATTGCACAAAGTGTAAAATGTCACCCAACGTAATTTCACTCGTATTCATTAACAGAACAGAGTTTTAATTATTTCGGGTTCGACCCATTCAAGACAGAATGTGTCTTTTAATTACAATCCCATGTTACAAGGGAAACACCCTTTGATTCCATTTATAAAGAAACCAGTGTGTGGTTGTTTGTTTTTGCGGCTGCACCCGAATTTTGGAATGGGTTGCCTACGTACCCGGGAAGGGATCAAGCCACTCGTAGTTCAAGAGTTCCAATGAGTGGATGACCCATTGGAAGGCTTGGGTTTTTGGAATAGGAATAGTGTTTGGGATGCGGTTGCATCTAGATTATTTGATTCCAGATTGCCTACATACCCTTGCGGGATCAAACCACATGTAGTTCCAGCATTTGGGATTTAAATGGGTAGATGACCCATTTATTTTTAGATTTGTGTTTGGGATATTTGTGAGGGTTTAGAGCCCTTGCATTTGCTTTTGGGTAATTTGGGAATGATTTTATTTTTCTGGTGTTTGGGTGAATTTGACTGGTGGAGTCAGGGATTCGATTTGAATCTGTGGTTGCATCTAGTGGGTCGCTAGATTGCCTACATACCCTGTGAAGGGATCAAACCACTGTAGTTCATAGCGCTAATACGCTATGGCTTTGAGCTTTCCTGGTTTTGTACCAAAAGAAATTTTATTTTGGGTTTCGAAGTATTTGTCACAGAACCAATGTCCGGATAATTTTTATTTGGACACCCACGATGCCGAGTGAACTCCAAGTCGCGTTTCGCAGTCTTCGTCTTGAACTCGGTGACACCCATGAAGCCTCTTTCTCCTCAGGCACCAAATTTATTATGGACACCCGTGAGAAGTTTATCAGAGACCCAAATTTGATAAGGGCACCCAGCTACTATTTTTATTTTCTTCTCCCATGCTTTTATTTTCATCCCTTTCTTATTTTCCTTTTGTCCCCAGCTATTCCGCTTTTTTTCTTTTATTTCCCAGACAAACACGAGCCTGTCTTGAGGATGAATTGGAGATGAACAAAGCACAGTTGGAAGGCAAAGTCGCGACTTGGCTTCTTCATAGGAGAAATTTCAATGACCTGCGCTGGATTTAGGAGAATCTGGGGTGAAACCCCTTCAGTTGATATTCAGAGACTCCAGCGATTTGTGGGTGAAACCAAATTTACTTTAATCACCCAATTTTGAGCCTTGAATCATCGAAACCGCTATCTCGAGTTCTATCCCCTTGATTGCAGTTGTCATTGAAGAAGAACATGTTGGCACTTGCATTTGTTTTCACATTGAAGTGCGTGTGTTTAAAACTACAGAGCGGACCTTGTTCCATTTTGTCTCATGCAAAGAGAAAAGCCACCTTTATTGAACTTTCATGATTAATCTGCAACACACACCGCCAAGCTTAATTATTGTCTTCTTTAACATGCTTTTTCTCTTTATTTGAGTTTTGTCCTTGGTGTTGGAGAAAACTTGATCACGTGATCATGCTCCATTAAGTGACACCAAGAGGTGATTTTGTCATCTTACTGAAGAACAACTGAAACACTCGAGTTTCTTTATATCCTTGTTTGTTTTAATGAAGTGAACCACTTTCCAGTGGGTAAGTCAAAGTGTCGAACTGCACGGTTAATTTTTGTTGTTTTCCCTTCGTTCTTTCATTCTAGTTGAAGAGAAAACCATCCGAGCTTGCTTTGAGTTTTGAGAGCAGCAGACTCAAAGTTTCAAGGACTCTCTTTGCTCGGATGTTTTTGTTAGAATAGTTTGACAGGGAAGCTTTTTGCTTTCTTTTTTCTTTGCTGTCAGTGAGGATGAGAGAGTCAAGTTCAACTTGCATGTTTGACATTCCTTGCAAACTTGAGCAGAGCACTTTTGGGGCGCTGTTGGAACTTGAGAGCAAGGCTTGCTGCTGGGACTTCAAAAGAACAAGCCGTCGCCAGAATTTGAGGATGATACGACATCGTGCAGCTCTAAAACAGTATTGGTACTCTAAAGTACCGCCACTGGAGCTTTCAAGACAATTTCGGCACCCTAGGGCACGCCGCGCCGGAGCTCGACTACAATCGGCACCCTAAGGCATGCCGTGTCGGAGCTCGATATCACTGGAAGCCTGCATCATTTGAGAACAGCAAAGGAAAAGGTGCAGATCGGTGGAAGTCTCACCCTCTTCTTTCTTGCTTTCTTCCTCTCCTCTGCTGTCCTCTGCTTCTTCACGGTCCTCCTCAAGCTGCTGTGTTCCTCTCCTCCGTCCCCTTTTTTTGCTGTAGAGTCTCTCTTTATATATAGGCAACTTGGGTTTGCCAAGATGACGTGATAGTGATGGAGTTGGACTCAAACATATCAAGGCTGAGAGTTTGTGATGAATTTGGCATCAATAACTCTACCTTTATCTGCTGAACGTGTACCCTTCAGCTTCATTAATTGTTGTATTGTTCTACTTTCTCTCCTTTGTAGAATTTGAATAAAGCTAGAGTAACCCAACAGTAGATAAAGTTAAAATAAACTCCTAGAATCAACGTGCTTCTTTTACACTTTTTCCTTTACGGAAAATATTTTTCTTTATGGGCTTTTGAATTTTTTTCGGTTTCAACACCCACATTTATTCATTTAGAAACCCGATGCATGCAACAATTAAGCAAAATAAACCGAATGATATTAAGTTCAAGAAAACCGACTAGCCCCGCTAGTCACAAATAACCAAGTAAAAAGGCTGAAAGTCCGATACTCAAGAATATAAGACTAGCCACGCTGGTTAACAAGATCGGTTTAGTTCCACTAGTCAAGTAACAGAAGGATATGGGGAAGAAAATTGTCACGCCCCGGATTTTGAATAACAACTCAAATCCTAAAACATGAATTAAAACAATTTATACAAATAATATCCTGAAATTTTTTTTTTCATAAACAACCACACCTCACACCACTCAATATTACATAAACCAAATCCTCAAGTTATTTATTACAGCACACTCTCACCAAATCACATTGTAAGGCTGAAATGAGCATAACTCACCTCACAAATACAAATGCTGTAAATCAAATACTAATACTCTAAACCGCACGATCACCGCCCTGGTTATCCTGACCTGCAAGATTATCCACTACACCATTTAAATAGTGTACCGGGATTGCAACAACACAAAACCCGGTAAGCTTTCTGAAAGCTCGTATGAGTAAACAAGAAATGAACGATTGATTTATTGAATCACAATTCTTTTAACTCAAGTAAACAACCAACAATCTCAACATCCACAAAGAAAACGTCAAACCAACTCACGAAAAACAACAAGGAATACATCCTAACAATCCCCTAACCTCAATGTCACCTATGTGGTCTTTCCCACAACCTGCAAATATCACCACTGTGGTCTTTCCCACAACCTACAATTATCACCACTGTGGTCTTTCCCACAACCTATAATTATCACTACTGTGGTCTTTCCCACAACCACAAAACACATACACTCCGGTTATCGTTAAACCGAAGGACCTTAGACCATTCGGTCCTCGAAACCTTCATTCTCTACCTTATATTCAACTCACAAGGTCAACATGATTATCACAAACATTCGTCAATAATCATGGCAATTTCAAAAACAATATCATATCATAACCAAGTTATCACAATTCCACACACACGTCAATGGCTCAATGTCACACCATTCCATATATATTCATGTAAATATATATATATACGAAATCATCCACTGAGGAATGACCACTAATACCAACTATAGTTTACACGTAGTAAAAAAAACCAAGAAATTCATTTTTTTATATACTTTAAAACTCATTTTCTTAAAACCATTTTTCAACATGGCAATTAATTGAGCAATAAGGAAATTCGGTTCGTAAATGAACCATGTGAGATTTACTCACCTCTAAATTCCCGATGTGCCTTCTTAACAGCTCAAAATACGATTCACAATCGTCCGCCAACTCAAACCGTCAATCACCTAACCAAATATGATATTTAACTTAGCGCACAATTCATAAAACGCACTTATACAAAGATCCAGCGATCGGATCTTCACCCATGACCACACAAAGTCATCGGGACAGTCCTACGATCATTATATCAAAACTATAAGTCGATCGGATGGCCCAATCCTCACGGATCACAAACCGAACAATCGAAATCGTAAAATTCATAACTAAATCAAACGATCACCAAAAATTATGCAAAGTACGTTGACATGATCGTATCAACATGTAGAACATAAAAATGGGCAAAAACTGCCCTTGAGGTCCCCGGAGGTGGCTGGAAAAGGCCGCCGGAGTTAGAGGCAAAACTGCAGCCGCCGACCAACCCCAATGGCGTCGGGGCCAGGCTGCTCTTCTTCGTCTCATCGAGTTGAACAATTTTCCTAACTAGCATGTAAGCTAGAAATGACGGGAAGGGATCGAAATTACCTAGAACCAGTCGAGGTAGCCGGAAAATTTTCAGAAACCGATGACAGCTCCAACGAACGTGAAAACTTCCACTTCAGGTGCGATCCTTCTTGGTACTTGTTTAGCAAGTTGAGGCGAGTCTAATGAGCTAAGAATCTCGAGTTTTGGTGGCCGGTAACTCGAGATATCGGTGTTGAACTCAAATTGTACTTAGATCGGGATTTGCTTCCCGCCGCTGCTACAGGCCGCGCCGCTGTGCAAAGCTGCCACTGGCAGCTGCGCAAGGTCGAGGCGAGCATGTTGGACGTGGTCTGTGGAGGGAGATATGGCTGGTGGAAGGAAATCGGCGATTTCCGATTTGAGGAGAGAAGAGAGCTCAGCTTTCTATTTTCAGAAATTCGGATTTTCTGAAATTATTTTCAGATTTTTCCTATATATCCCAAAATAGAAATTTTTTCCGAAGGCCATAACTTCTTCATACAAACTCCGATTTTTGTGTTCCGCATGTCCACGAACTCTTATCGACGCGCTCTACAACTTTTGTGAAGGAAGTTCTCACAGAATCTAAAAGTATAAAAGTCAAACTTCGTAACCCCTAAAACATGTATTTCGAATAAAATCGAATTGAAACCAAATTCTCGTACAACGACTTACAAAATAGTCTCAATATTCATAATTCAAATATCCAAACAATCATTGAATTACATGAATTTATTTAATGAAATTTCGGGTCTTCACAAAAATATCACCATGCAATGAAGGGAAACCTCCGAGGCTCGAGTCATAGCCTCCCAAGCTCTATGCTCAACTCACCTACAAACACATAGTAAGTAGGGAGGAGTACTAATATGCTCGCCTACACTCACATGAGGAGAAGAATAAATAAATCGACCCAGATATGGTGAAGAAAAATAATAGAAAACTGAAAACAAGTAAAGCTTCCCCAAAATCTCATAACAAGGCACTAGTATGATTCCCAACCGTACTCGGAAAATCTCATGAAAACAAAATAAAATCAACGACATGTCACACACGCCAAAATGCTATTCTCAAATCCAGCAACAAATAAGCGAGAAAATAATAGATAGATAAAATTCCATAGAAAATCCCATTTTCAAAAATCTTGCAGAAATCTCACAATCAATGAATAAAAATATAATGTTTAATTCCGGAAATCATATCGGAAAATAACTCGTCGAAAATCATCATAAATCATGAATCCAAATCCGAGCATCCGCAACTCATATACAAAAATCATGATGGAAAACCAATCAATAAACCAATTCAATTCTGAAATCAAGTTATAATCCGAGACTAAAATAGATGCTCAATAATTGAAACGATAAATGAATAAATCAATAAGTCGGAAAAATCTTTGCATGCATCATTTAAATCAAAGGTCCACTCACAGTATACGGCTAACGTGGCACCCAAGCGTAAGGATCCTTGTCGAGCGATGGGTCAGTACCTTGTCATGTACACAATTATATTTCGTAAACAATAATTCGACAAAAGAGTACGATTCTAAAACAAAATCCAAAAACCCCACGTAAACCAACATCTCCATTACTTCTCAGATTCAACCCAAACTTCACTACTAACACCAATTCATTAATTTAAAGGTTTTAGGGCAGAACCGAGAGAAATTCGACAGTCGGATTCTCGCCAATAATCAAAGCTCCACATTTCAGAGAAAATCAAAATCGATATCAAACTTTTCCAATTTCTACAAAATTCATAGTTACAAGTTCTACAACTCACAAATAATTTAACTAGCGAAAAACAGAAACCCAAATCCTACCCTACGCGCCGCCCATAGTGGAGGCGCGTAGGGCCCACGAGCAGCTGGCCAACCACAAACCAGATCACCAAATTTCACCAGCAAGATCACTTCAACATTCCTAACATCTTTCTCAACTACGACAATGCCAGAAAATACCTTGGTTGGCCGGAATTGAAGCAAAACCGCAAAAACACCAATATGAACAGTGAAATATTCAAATCGTCAATTCTCTTTCCACACCTCAAATTGGGTTATGAAACTTGGAGGGATTCATCAATGGAGGATGGGCTTTCCAGAATGACCGGAATCATCGAAGATGGTGGCCAAAATAGGGAGAAATCACCAAAAATGTCAAACTGCTACAGTGGAGGTTTTTGACTTCAATCTCTCTTCTCTGGCTAAATCGCCGTGAACCACCCCTATAGGCTTGAGAGGGAGAAGCAGGCGGTCCTATCAACACCAGTGGCGCGCCATCAAGTGGTCGGATGGTGAAGAAACGACGGAAAACAGTGAACTATCAGAGAGAGAGAGAGAGAGAGAGAGAAATTTACTAGGGTTGGTTTCGGGAAATGGAAACCTACCACAGTAACTTTTCCTTTTGAAATCAAACTACCATGAACAGTAATTTTAGTTTTTCAGCTATAACTTTCGCATACGGACTTCAATTTAAGCGTACCATGTGTCCACAGACTTGGTTTAATGTTCTCTACGACTTTCATTCAGAAATTTTTCTCAAAAACTGACCCAAATAAAAAGTCAATTTTTTTTGGCCACTAAAAGTATCGAATAAAGTAAAAAGTGAAAATAATTATCGTTTACCGTCCAAATGACTAGTAAATCAGTAAATTGAGATATGAGAAGTAACAAATATGGTGTTTGTATTGCCCGGTTGCATTATATTACTTCTTCATCGATGTGAATTTAAAAACATCTATTGATCTAGTACTTTGCCTTGGGCTTTAGAAGTACACGGTTGGGTTTGGAGAAGTTTCAATTCAAGTGGCGTGTGGAATTAATGGCATGTAAAGGTCAGCATAGTTAACCAGATAGTTAGATTTGACATATAATTTTATATGCCAAATTCGAGTAACTATATTCCTCTCGGTTGGACTACAATAAAAAAGAAACGACAATGTGTTGATCAATAGTCAATTAGTCATGCTTACACACTAAAGATTAATCATTGAAACCATAGACTTGAGCTATTATGAGAAGAACAAACATATCCAGTAATTTGAAGGACCCTGTAAATGTGGGATTGGGGTTTGGATCGAAGACTAAATGAAGGGATTGCTGATTGCGGAAATTGGAGCTAGTGAAGAAGACTAAATGAATGCTTTAATTATAGAACGATTTGATATTCCGTTTCATTGGATAAGGGTTTAAGGATTACAAGAGACCTACAATGCTCTAATTGAAGCTCTGGGTAAGATCAAACGGTTCAAGATAATTTGGGAACTGGTGAATGACATGAAGAACAAAGGCCTCCTCAGTAAAGACACTTTTGCTTTGATTTCGAGGCGATACGCGGGGGCAATGAAGTTTCAGAAGCCATTAAAGCTTTTGAGGAAGATGGAGAAGTTCGGAATCTATTATATTAATTAATTATATTTTATTAGTAAAATATCTTCTTCTTTTTGAAAAAAAAACAAAAAAAATTGGTGTAAGAAGAATTTTACTCTTACAAATCAAATCACATGCATCACACGTGCTCATGATTAAGTCAGCTCTCTCAATCATTTCAATTTAAATTTCTCAATTTTTCACAATTGGTTGGACGAAAACATCTTTAATATTCTGACAAATAAATTTTTTTTTAATGAAAAAATTAACAAAGTGACTAAAATAAATAATAGAGGTAAGTTGAGTGACCAAAATTATATATTTAAAAAGTGAATGACTAAAGTATTGAACAGATAAAAATTAAGTGACTATTTATGATATTCTCTCGAAAAAATATATACGTGTCTCACATCAATAATTTTGTAAGTTAAGCTATTATACTGATACTGAAACTTCTCTACTAAGTCTCCGGACACCGTTGATTAATATTCAGTGAATAGTCAGTGAGGTAAAAATGCAGAGGCAGATAAGGGAGAGAGAGAAGAGAGTAAGGGTAAAATAATAAATTCAGTGTCAGTGCACCGTACTGTCGCCAGCGAACTAACATGCAAGTGGCACATATGTTAACGACACATATTGAATGATAGGACGTCCGTTGTGGCACATCACACATTGAATTGATTGTACGAGTCTGACGAACATCACCAAAACTCATTCAAGTCGATCCCCACCCAATTACTTTCGAAACCAAAGCCTTTAATTTTTGGTCGTCGAAGTCTTTTTTATTATTATTAATATTGTTTTATTTTATTTGAAACGATCATAAAGAGAAATTCAACTAGAGTTGTATCTATAAATATGAAGTTGCCCCTGATGCCTAGCGGAATCTACAAGCAGCAGCGTTGCCGAAGATTTCTTCAATTCAACTGTGAGTACAATTAGCTTCATTCATTTTTCTCAATTGTTCTTCGTATTTTTACATATGCTGGACATAGATCTGATTAACGTCTGGATAAATTGACAGATTCATAGCTAGCATGGCAAGTACTCTAGTTGGCTCTAATGCACTTATTCTGGAAATTCTTGACCGTACTAACTATAAATATTGGAGATCCAGATTGAAAGCTTATTTGTTGGCTGAAGATCTCTGGGAGGCTGTCGAAGCAATAGTGGAACCTACAATACTCAAAGATGATCAAGCCGATTATAAGGCCTGGACCAAAAAGAATGCCAAGGCTTTGTATGCAATCCAAAATTCATGCGGGAGAGAGTTGTTCCCTTTTATATGTGACATTGAGACGGCAAAAGTTGCCTGGGCGGCTTTGGAACAAGAGTGCAAAGTTGTGCAAGGTATGCTCTTCGTCAATTACGTACGGCACATTTTTATGAGTAATTATTTGTTGTTAGTTGTTACTTCTCAATATCGAATTTTGTGCCGTTTTGCTTCTTGCGGCACTACTCTAGATCTTTTATTAATAAACTTATCTGTTGTCTACTGCTAAAAAAATGGATAGATCGAATTGGGGTAAAACTAGCTAGAAAATAATTGGAATGGCGAAAGTGATAAAAATTAATGAAGATAACAACTTTTGCAAAACAATTGGCCTGCAGGATATGATGAGAACAATGCCGACCACTTAGTGCGCTTTAAATTGTTCATAGAATCAGTGAGCAGTGGTGATTGGGATAAGGCAAAGAAGTGTCTTGGAGAAGTTGATATGCGCAGTGTAGTATTAAGGGCAGTACGTGGACGACATGGAGTAATAGCTCTTCATGTAGCAGCCATGGAAGGGCACGCGCATATCGTAAAAGAGTTGGTGCAGCTGATGACACAAGAAGATTTGAAAACGAAAACCGCTCATGGTCACACAGCTCTTCACGCAGCAGCATGGATGGGGCATGTGCATGTTGTGAAAGAGTTACCGGTGCCGTTGATGGGAGAACTAAAAGACAGTGATGGTGACACAGCTCTTCATATAGCAGTCCAGGAAGGGAAGGTCGATATTGTTAAAGAGTTGGTGTTGCTGATAAGACAAGAAGACTTGAAAATAAAAAACGATGCTGGGTACACGGCTCTTCACCTAGCAGTCAATAAGGGGAATGTGCCTATGGTCAAAGGGTTCATGAGAAAAGAAAAAGGTAATTAATCTCGTCTTTAAAAAGACTTTGATCTTTAAAAAGACTTTGATCGATCATTTGCATAGTCTTCGGTTTTTTTTTTTCCTCCACTTATTAAATTTGTCATGATCCATGTCAAGTAAGTTAAGTACAAACGGAAAAAGTTGTTGGATGAATGATTTAACATAATTCAGGGTAAAACAAAACAATTTGAATTGTATCTGGCACTGGCAATTATATTAGATCGAGTATATGACTAACTAATACAAATTTTATTCATTTGCAGATGAGAATAATATTGGCAAGGACGACTTTAAGCATTATATATCGTTTATCACCTATGTGACAAATGGTGATTGGGATCAGGCGAATGAGTATCTTAAAGAACTAGATAATCCTTGTGGTGCAGTAACAGCAGTAGATCCAAGAAACAACTATCGAGATACTGCTCTTCACGTAGCAGCCCTGAAAGGGCATGTGGATGTTACCAAAGGATTGGTATTGTTGCTGAAAATGAGACAAGAAGATTTGGAATTGAAAACCGCTGAAGATTTCACAACTTTTGGTTCTGGTATAACTTTAGGGGTCAGTGAAGAATTCCTCATGGAAAAGGCCAAATATATGGTTGGACAGTACGAGAAAACACTTGGCAGCTGTTTGGAGATACAAAACGCTGAAGGTTTCACAGCTCTTCACCTAGCAGTACTGCGGGGGTATAGGGATATTGTCAAAGAGTTGGTGCCATTAATGAGAAAAGAAGGTTTAGAAATAAGAGACGCTTGTGGACGCACGACTCTTGACATTGCAATCTTACTAAGGCATGTGGATTTTGCGAAGGAGTTAGTGCAATCGATGAGACCAGAGGCTTTGGAAGAAAAAGACGGTCAAGGTTTTACAGCTTTAAATCAGGCTATTCAATGTCTCAATGATGGAGACGTTCAAGAAATGGCTAAATACATGGCTGAAAAGAATGTTAAAGTATTTGGCATATCCTCGGCTCCCCATGATGACATTCCAGTTGTCGACGCTCTTCGTCGGAATAAATGGAAATCGGCTCGCTATATGTATTCTGTCACTCCACTTGAAGCTCTCGAGGGACCCAATGGCAGTTTACTTATTTGCTTATGTCTCAATGCTAGCAACACGATTGGTAAGACTATTTTCAGTTTTTAATAGTAAAACCTGAATGAACAAAAATTTAATCATCTCAAACAAATTAAGAGCTAAAAATTTAACTATCTCACTCTATGTAAACTACACATAATTTATTTATTTATTTTAATTTTCCAAATAAGACACACACATATCATGTTTTCCTTCTAGTATTAAGTTAAGAAAGAGTATAATAAGTTATTCAAAAATTTAAGCATTTATCAAGGAGTTTGCTTGATCTGTACTATAATTAAGAGAAGCAGGTTTGTTTCCCCACTTTGTCCAAAACGAGAATGACGACCCTTTCATTCTAGAAAAGTTTAATGATAGAAGGATATATAGTAGTAATTAGAAAAATAAATATGTACATAAATACCAAGACCCATATTTTTCTCCCACTTTCCTGCAGTAACCAACTTCTTCACCAGCATTTCTCTCTGCAATAATTATTTTTTTATTAATTTAAGAACAAAACGTGACTTCTCCTATCTCTAATTCTCTATGCACTAATTATAGTGTGCGTACTGTGTCTAGTTTGTGCATATTTCATTATTTTGTAGAGTTAAAAAAGAGCGTGAGAGCCCGTAAAAAAAAAAAGAAAAAAGTGTGGGGTATTTGGGATTTATTTTGATACTTTTTTATTTGACTTTATTGCCCTTTCTGAATAAGTTGATATTTAATGTATTTTAATATTAAAAGCGTATATATGTCAAGAAATCTAGTTTTTGATTTTGGTTAACAGAAGGTTTTCTGTTACATATAGTATGGATGATGATGATATAATCATATATATATATACAGTCCGGCCATGGTGCGGATGGTACGGATTTCTCGTTTTCCCTCACTGTCCGATCAAATTTTCACATCTTAACCTTTCAGTTTTTAGGTCCTAATGTATAGATCACCTCTGTAAAATTTCAGCAAATTTGGTGATCGTTAAGGTATCCAAAACTGCAAATTACAACAATGTACACGAACGGTTCCGGTTTGACAGATTCGGTTCGTTCGTGTAAATTGCAGTTTTGGATGCCTTAATGATCACCAAATTGGCTGAAATTTTGCAGAGATGATCTATACATTAGGACTTAAAACCTGAACGGTTAAGATCAAAATATGTGATAGGAAAGTGGGTGAAAACAGGAAATCCATACCGAAATTTCGGTACAGACGTCCGCACCTGAGAAAAATCCTATATATATATATATATATATGTTGTGAACTAATTGTTATGCAACTCTTCCACTTTTACTCTACTTTAGATTTGGCATGGGACTTGCTTCAACATTTGCCAAATTTGGCTTTCACTATCACTAAATCGCCTGAATCTACTCCTATGTTGAAATTGGCTCGCATGCATTTTGCATTCTTAAGTGGAACACGACTCACACGTTGGCAGAGATGGCTTTATGATCGTAAGTTCAAGACATTTCATTTCGTTTATCTTAATATTAAGTAATTAATATCTTGTATATTAACAATTAGGAATACATAAGAATTACTCCTCTATGAGTTAAACTCAGTATCTCACTTATAACGGGATTAATAATGCTATTAGACCAAATGATACTGGTCTAAACAGTCACTATCTTATAATTGTGAAATAGAAAATATTTTTTGAACGAACAAAATTATATTCAACGTTCCTAATACATTATGCAAAATACTAAACGAATTCAAATACATTCAACGTTCCTGATACATTTTGAAAAATACTAAACGAACAACAAGTGAAGAAAATATTAATTATGGTAAAGAATAAAATTAAATTGGTAAATTTTAATTTACCTCCATGATCTTTACAACCTAAATCAATTGTGCCCCTACATTTTTAATTTCATCAAATATACCCATGTACTTACTATTTAAATCAATCTTGTATTGATTAGTTAGTCTGTCAATTATTTTGTTAATTGATAATGTTACTTTAAAGGCTCCTATTCTATGATGATGTTTCATTGATGTGGGATGCAAAACCATATAACACGTGACGATTTCAAGGAAAAAGAAAAAAAAAATCTAAGGGTTTGATAAGATTGATTAAAATTGGTGAGTTTTGGACACATCTGGGCATTTGATGATATCAAAAGTTAAGGTGTAAAGGTCAGGAATGTTAATTGAAATCTACTCAATAAAAATATTTATAAATCTATAAATTCACTAAATTGTAATACCCTTGCTAAAAATGGAGAACTGTAATTTAAAAAAAAAAAAAAAAAAATATGGAGAACTACAAATAGACAACTACAAATGACTACCAGACAACCTTTTGTTTAACACAAAAGTCCACAACATTTCCCCTTATACAATTAAGGACACACCCTATTCTCTTTTTACCTTTTCACAGTTTTTCACAGCATTAGTCAATATTTTCTGCTAAAAATTCTTCACACAGTATCACCCTAAGGACTAGCCTTCAACATGCCACAACTTCACCTAACGACTTCCTGTCTAAGCGGCTACTAACAGTGCGGAATTACTGCTGCCTTAGTATGACAATGGGTTCAGATTTTAAACCAAAAAACATAACAACTGCTACTGTAACAAACTGCTACTGCTACTTTCAAAATGCAGAAATTCAAAAATATTTTTGTGACAGCGTAATGGGCGTAAGCTGAATTTATTTATTCAAACATAAATACAGATACAGAACTCAGAGCCTCACTCTTGGGCAAACAGCTAGACGCTGTTTAGCTACTCATAATTGATTACAAATACTTACTTGCAATAGGATGCACACTGCATCCAAAGACTTATTGAAAGCCTGCTGCTACTGCTTATAGCTTTGAGAGAATCTAGAACTGATTTAGCTATTTTTCAGTTTAGAACTAATCTCTCCTCTCTCCGAATGCCTTCTAAGAGAAGCTAAAGCTCCTTATATAGGGTGCGGAACTCAAAATACAATTGAAAACAATTAAATGTACAGGATAACTCCGTGAACTCTTGCTTTTCTGAGTGCTCTTGCGGGTAGAGGTCAGACAGGGAAAAGCAAAAGTGGTTGGGTGAAAAACGTGAAATGTTTTTCACCTTCCTTTTGAAAAGCAAAAGTATATTTTTGAAAAGATAACAGTTGCCTTTTTGACTTGGTGCTTTTTTCTTTCACCCGTGGTTTCACCCGTGATGCTACATATTCTCATCTGTTTCTGAATTGTGGCCAAAGACAAAGGAGTTATTATCTGCCTGGGCCATTCTAACAGTGGTAGCATTATCTTCGACGTCTATATCAACATACATCTTGTAGTGGTTGCCATTTTCAAGCTTTTCCACCCAGTGCATGCATGCCATTGTCGAATCTATCTCTTTTCTGGTGAGAGATAGGAATAGGTCACTGCTGACTACGTCAGGATGATCGTATGCAGTGATAATAATTTTTTCTCCTGTTGCCAGGAAGGTATTGCTGATATCTTCAGAGATGATCTTTTTGATGTAGTCTAGAGCCATGGCCTTCATCCACGGGATGCTTGAGTTTGATTGGCCATTGTATCCTACACAGGCTGGTTGAAGATATTTCCTTTGAATAATTCTCACATAATGATATGGAGGAATATATTCAACCTCACCGTTTGCCTTTTGGATCCATTCTGGAGGAGTGGATCTGAACTTCAGACGAAGCATACAGTCATTTTTTTTAGATATTTTTGACTGTGTTGACAATGATAGGCGGCAAACCCTTTAGATCATCATTTGTTTTTGTCCACAGATTATGGACAAACCCATTTTCAACAAGCCAGAGCTTGTGTTCTTGAGGATGTTCACTCTGAACATTAACCAAGTATCTTCCAATATAGGGACCTGAAACAATGAAGAGAGTTGGAGGAACTAGGTCTTCTGAATTATGTCTTCCTATCAGATTATGGAATTCATGCCAATCTGATTCATTAAGTGCCATGATAGGGACCCTAGCACTTTCTGGACTTTCAAGGAAGAGAATTTTTTCTTTCTTTACAGCACTCTGCTGTGTATGAATTTCTTCAAATTGTGGCCTTCCATTTTCGTAGAGTTCTTCAGCTAATGCAAAGAGGGCTGGGAACATTAGACCACTGCTTCTTTCTTGAAAGGCAAATAAGAGATTATCCAGGATTGCCTTCTGGTGATAAGCTAGTCTCCTGCCAGTTCTGAACACAGGAGTATCAAAAGTTCTTAATTCATAATTAAAAATATTTATAACTCCAGTTGGAGTTGGTCTGCTTTTTGGCAAAGCAGCAGCCATCAACGGTCTTGATGAGCCTTTATCGTCTGCCGTTTGAGACGGGCCAGCCAATCCTTTACCCTGGGATTGATCAGTTGAGGCCAGGCCTTTTGAGCCAAGCAGAAACCTTTTAAGGATTTTTTCCTTGGTTTCTTTAGGATCTTCTTCAAGTTCCTGTTCTTTCCCAGTTCTTCTGCTTTTGGGATTACGACCTTCGTCGTCTTCTCTTTGGCTGGACATTGCCATTTCTCTGGTTAATGCGTCTGGAAGATGGTTTTTGTTTCCTGCAATTAATTCAACAATATAATCATATTGGTTAAGAAATAATTGCCAGTTGGCTAATCTTCCTCTATCAGCAGCTTTATCAAGTTTGAAATTTTTGAAATTCTTTACTCTAGCACAATCGGTGCGGACAGTAAAGGATTTTCCAAGAAAAGCTGGAGAATTTAAAATTGTTTTCTTGACAGCCAAAATTTCTTTTTCCCCTGTGGGATAATTTAGTTCTGCAAGGCTGAACTTGCCGCTACAAAATTTACAGATCTTTTCAATGTTAGTTCCAGGCGCTTTCGCTAGAACTACACCGGACCAGTAATTATCACTCGCATCTGTTTGGAGGATAATTTCATCATTCTCTTCTGGTTGTTGAAGAGGAGGGAGGTTTTTGCAGAGATTTTTTATCTGCTTCACGATTTTTTCATCATCTTATGTGAAGTTCCATTTTCTTTTAGAACTTGTCTTCGGAGATAACATTGCTGTTAACCCTGAGATTTTAGGGATGAAATCTCTCCCATAATTTATGACACCAAAGAATCTCTCTAGACTCTTAGCATCAGAAATTCTATCTGGGAACTTCCAGATCTTTTCAAGAATATGTGGTTGGAGTTTTATTACTCCATTCTTGATGTTTATTCGTAGGAAATCAACTTCATCGAGGATAAAGAAGATTTCCTAAGATAATTCCATGCTGAACTATCAGCTTTACTACCTCATAGAGGTGTTTCATGTGTTCTTCACTGTTTTTGGAGAAGACCAGAATGTCATCTATATAGACGACGCAGAACTCCGCAATATGTTTGAAGATGTTGTCCATCTTTCTCTAGAAGATTGAGGGAGCTTGCTTTAGACCAAAAGGCATTACCAGCCATTCGTAATGACCTTGTGGTGTTCCAAATGCAGTGAGAGGAATACTCTCAGGATGCATCTTGACCTGCCAGAATCCCGACTTTGCATCGAATTTCGAAAAGACTTTAGCTCCTCTGAGCTGGTTGATCAATACTCTTACTTGAGCGATTTGATAACCGTCTTTGACAGTCTTCTTGTTGACATCTCTGTAGTCAATCACCATTCTAGCTTTTCCTCGTAAATTTTATGCATGATTTCTCACGTAGAATGCTGGAGCGTGATGAGGGCTAGTGGAAGGTTGAATTAATCTCTTGTTCAGGAGATCTTCAATATCTTTTCTGAATTCCTTTTGATCTTCCTCTTTGTACTGAGGAATGGCTTTGACATGACAGATAGCATTCATGTCATGTAATCTCAATTCACAGACCACTGGGTCTTTTTCCCAAAACTTATGAGGATCTACGTCGATATTCTGTTCGAGTAGTTTCTTGATTTTTTCAAGAGTGGGAATTTTCTGAGACTCAAGCTTGTTCTGAAAGTGCTTGAGGTTATGCTTATGGATGAAACTAGCTTCTTCTTCTTCACTAGTTTCTTCTTCTTCTTCTTCAGAAGATGTTTCAACAAGTAATTCTTCTTGTTGCTTGATTTGGAGTATGGGTTGAAATTTGGGTTTGTAGGGGGTAAGATCACCACTATTCTGTTGCGATTGCTGATATTGAGTAGTAAAACTAGGACCTACTACACTTTTTGCGTGTGTAAGTCGGTCTGCCCAGAACACCCGTTCTCCTTTTCTGAAGCCTATCGCTTCTTCATCCTGAATGAATCGTTGTTGGAGAATAAAATCATTTTCCAACAAGAAATCAAATCCTTGGCCTTCAGATTGCCAAACATTCTGGATGATAAATGTTCCTCCACCAATGGTGATTTGAACATTTTTTGCTACTTTTTTCATGGTGAGATGGCTCCCATCAAATGTAACACCAGTAGCAGATTTTTTCTTATCTTCTTTCCAGAGTGCATCTGGAATTGCAAATCTCTTTGCCACAGTAAATCCTGATCCATTATCTACAAAGGTATGTAGATGATATTTTTTGTGATCAGGGAATTTTAGTCCAATCTCTATGTAGTTGCTGTATCTACTAGTAGAGACGACCTTCGATTGTTGAAGCTCATTTTTCTGAGCTTGTTCCTTTGGAATGAATGGTTTACATTCTTCTGGAACAATTTCTGGTGTTTCAACCAGTTCAATATTTTCATCGATTTTTTCTTCACCGATGATTTCTTCCTTTATTTTTGAGGAAGATGGTTCCATAATTTCTTGGAACAAAGTTTCTACTTCTTTCGCTTTTTGCTCAGCGAAATATTCTTCATATTCTTGTTCAACCAACTGGCTGACAAGACCGTTCTTGGTTTTTCTTCTTGCTTCAGCCATGAAGCATTCTTTGTGATAAGTCTTCTTAGACTCTTCACAAAACATAGGGAGACCATTCTTTTCGTGACATAGGTAGTAGTCACCAATGAATGTACCAGGGTTCACCTGATAAGAAGACAATAATGAGTCTGTCTTACTTTCTTCCCAGTTTTTGATTCTCAAAACATTCATTTGTCTGGATTCGAAGTACTCTACTTCAGAATCTATCTCAGACGACTCTGATGAATCTCCTTCTTCAGACCAGGCAGAATAAACTGACCTGTTGTCTTCTTCGTCATCAGAATAGGCTATTTCGTAGCCTTTCATATTTGCTACTTCTACTATCTGCTCATATTCTTCAAAGAGAGCTTTAGTAGATCTTTTACCCTTTTCCGGGCATTCATTGGCATAGTGCCCTTCAGCTTTACATAACCAACATTTGCAAGCCTTCTTGCTTGGTTGTTTATGCTGATAAGTATTCTTCTTTTTCTTGAAGAATTTCTTTTTAGGATCTTCATCCTGCTGTTTCTTGTAATTGGAACTTTTCTTGAATTTCCAATCTCTTATACTCTTTTTGAATTTTTTAGTGTAATATTTTTCTTTCTTTTTCTTGTGGAATTTGGATTCATGACATCCCCAGTTTGTGGGCATATCCAGTATTCCATAGCAGAAATTTTCAACTCCTTTGAGTTGTTTCTTGGCCATCTTAGCTCTAAGATTGGCTTTGCATTGCTCTTTCAGTAATTGCCGGATTCTGTCGGCAATCCCTCCAACTGAAAATCTTTCAATTGGTTTTTCAGCTATGCTATCTCTCACAGCTGTTCTCCATGGTTCAGGGAGCTTTCTGTGCAACAGATTAACTAGATCAGTGTTCTCTAGTTCACCAATTGTACAGTAATATTCCTGAAATTCATTCAAGTATTCCTCGAAGTATCTCATGTCACAGATTTTGAGAGCATAGATATTCGATTCTGCCGTTTCTTTGGCTTTTTCACTCAGATTTGAAAGATCTCCACAGAACTGATCGTACAGGGGTACTGCAAAATCATAAGGAGACTTTGAATTTTTTATCTCTTCAAGCCAGTCTCTTCCTCTGGCAGTTTCTTTGAAGGATAGATAATACTTTTTTGCTACTCCAGTAAGAGTAGTTTCATAGTATACATGCAAATCTGGTGCTTCAAATTTGCCAAGGGTAAGTGCAGAAGCCATCATCAGGCTATCTACCCATTGGTCAATGGTTTTTCTTTTATCTAGACTTTTGTCTAGATTTAACCAGATGCCATAGTTCGTGATAGGAACTCTTGGCAGATTGTCCTCTGGGACAAATCTTTGGGAATTTCTTTCCCCTTTTTTACCCGTGGGGGCTTTCTGAAAAGGGATTTTTGTTTCCCTTTTTTCTCTGCTAATGAAAGTTCTGGAGCTTTCTCCATCTTCCATTTCAATATCTTGATAAGGAAAGACTTTTCTCGTCTTTCTGATTTTGAATTCTTTCATTTTTTCGATTAGTTTTTCTAATCTTTCAGGATTTTCACAATTCTCAGCTTCTTCATAAAGATCATAGAGCCTCTCAGCTCTGAGCATATGGACTGGTTTGTTTAGATAAGCTTCCAGATCTTCTTCTGATATTGGTTCTTCAATAGTGGGTTTTGTACCACTGACACTAGCTTCTCTAGTGCTGTAGCTTCTTCTCAGAAGACTGCTGTTTATCCTGAGGTTCTCAGGACAGACATCACTCTTTCTGTGATTGTCGAAGTTGAGGCTGATTTCTCCAGTTTTTCTACTCTCGTAGATTTTTGCTTTTGCTCTTTCCGGTTGCTTTTTTGGACCGGATAATTTCCATTCAAGAGGAAAAGTCACTTCATTCCAAGTAACTTTATGAATCTGTTGTGAATGGTTCTTCTGATTGGTGAGGAATCCAGTAGTAAGACCTGGGATATTTGTTATCCTTGTCTTAGGGGCTACTGTAGTACTCATCAATTTATAGTATATTCTATATACTATTGCCAGTTCCTGCATATCTTCTTTCATGGATATGCCATATGTCTTGACTCTCAGTCGTAGACAATGAGCTGCATCTTTCAAGCTGGTGGTGAAGTTGGGGAAGCAGTTGAAATATGCCACTTGATCGCATAAGGATGCTTCTAATCTTCCCAACAGACTAGCTTGGAAGTCTGTTAACCTGTTGTCCTGTAGAACACATAGGACTGAACAGTTGATGCCTTCACGAGCAAGCAGATTTATGCCTACTTGGACTGCTCCAATATGCATAAATTGATATTTTTTTGCTTGAGCTCTGGCAACTTCTGAAGGAGTGATCAATAGAAGATCAGTCTCTCCTCCTGCTGTAGCGGGAGTTGTAATCTCCAATAGTTTAAAATAATGGCTGTCCATTAAATCAAACTTTCCCCGTTTGTAGATCTGTTTAAAATCTAATTTGGGATTGAGGAATTTTTTACCTCTTGTTCGATTTCGTTGAATTCGAACTCTTTAGCATTTAGGAGCTGTACTCCTTTCTTTTTTCCAAAGATGCTTAACATCTTCATTTCTCTTTTCTCCGGGTTTTCATACCGGATACTAGTCTGACTAGTAGATGGTTCCAGAAAAATCATGTTTGGAACAAGATTTGAGTCTGGTTTTTCTAATGGTTTGAATCCATTAGACTTGTTTTTTACTGTAGGCACTTTCTTGTCCTTCAGTAAATTTTTCATAGAATCCAGCGTTTTTTGCTGTTCATTGATTTTTCTACTGACGACTGTCAGCTTTTCTTCTTCCGTTTTTGGAAGTTCCTTGATATAATCCAGTTTGTTTTCCAATCTATCCAATTGGTGGATTATAGCAGGTAATTTTTCTAGATGAGTTTGACATCTAGATATTTCTAGTAACAGCTTCTGATATTTCTCATCAGAAGATTTCAATAGAGAATTTATTTTCTCTAATAACAATTCTGACATTGTCCCCATTAAGGAGGGGTTCTCTTTTGAGCTATTTTACAAGCTCTGATACCAGTGAAGTGTGGATCTAACCAATGCTCAAATAATCCAGAGGTTTTTGTTCCTCTTCAAGCACATATAAAAGATTATCAATATTTTGCTCAATTCTATAGATGCTTGTTTGGATTCTATAGATAGTTTCCCAGTAATAAGGCGTACTTTTGTTGAGATTATCTCTAAAGATTTTCAATTTTCTCAACTTTTCTCTTTCTATTTTTAATTCTTTGCTTGTATTCTTACAAATAGCAAGTAACTCTAGTCTATCAACAATCGAAATTATGAAAAGTAAAATAACTGTTTACCTTCAAGTATAGAGGATGAGTTTATACCTGCAAATGTTTAAACAAATTCTAAAGCATGGGCCCACTATGCTCCGACAATTTTATTTTTACGAAAGGAAGAGATAAAAATTAAGGAAAGTAAAAGACTCACAAAAGACAAAATGTCCTTAAGTGTAAACTTTTGTCCTTAAATGTGTAAAACCAAATGGTGAGGAGTTATTTGTGTTTAGGAATCTTAGTAGGGGGGTATATGTAGTTTACTAAACTACAAATGACATTTTGAAGAGATGAGGTCCTGAGGTTGTCTTCAACAGTAGTAGTCAGAAGTGGTACGGTGAAGTTTAAATATGCTTAGAATATACTGATTTTATCTATACTATATTAAAAATAACCCATTTTATCCAGAGTAGGTGTACAAAGTCAATAAAATTCTTAGCCCTTACATTAATTTTAAATTATTTTTTAGTACTTGATTAGCAGTATGGTAAATAGAAAAATAAAAACTAAACTAAAAAGAAAAGAAATAACGTGGTCACTTTTTTCTTCTTTTTAATAATTAACTTCGTCACACATACGAACTTGTGCCTAGACAAGTAATCAAGTTGAATAGCTTTCGCTCCACTTTAGACTCTTTAGTTCATATATAAAGCATTCAACCTATAGTTATATGACTCGATAACTCGATCATCATCAAGATAATTAAATTATCATAATATAATTACTCAAAAAAATAAATTAATATTTAAAAATTATTAACAGTTATCTTTATCTCTTCTTTGTCTAACGGCTATAATAGGACGCCAAAAAATTTAGTGTTTTCTTAGTTCCTACGATCACTCCATGTAAGCAAACCCTCATAAATTTCCTTTCTGTCACTTAATATCATGTAATGCAGTAAAGCAATATTCTCTCAGAAGTTGTTCAAAACGAATTTATTCTACCAAATTGTTGACCCGGTGGATAAGAAAACTACCAGAACTGAAGTATAGGTACTGAACCACGTGGTGTGGTGTGTTGGTCGAGCTGCCTAGTCTGGAACCCCCAGGTCTAAAGTTCGAATCCCAGCTCCATCCCATGGCCAGCAGATTTGAGGGACCTGGGTTAGTTAAAACACCCAATGGTTCGTGTGTCTGCGGTGCAGTGATTAGTCTGGCTATGCTGGGATACACTGCATGGGTGTGTGTGTTGGTTCTATTGACGTTTTCCACTCAAAAAAAAAAAAAAAGTATAGGTACTGGGCACAGAACTCAAACGGCTCAAAAGTCATTTTTAGCTATTGTGTATGAGTTTTAGGTCACTAATCTCTATCTAGGGGTCATCCTTAAATTTTAGGGTTAAGGTCGGGTAGGGTCAGCGTCAACAATATTTAGGGCCGGGCTGGGGCTTAAATATGCTAACCTTTATCCACCCATTAGGGCCGGGTCGGGTAAGGCCGGCCTTCCTAATAGTGGGCCGAAAATGGTCTTATTTAGTTTAATAAAAATAAATACATATTTTTTTCCCTCAAAATGTAGCTTAATGATTATATAGGTAATCAAAGTCTCATTTTTTTTTTTGCTCATATTTAATATATATATATATATTCTATGGCACCTAAATTATAGTTAGAATTATATTCCAAGTCTTGTTCATTAAATCTACTGAAAATCAACGGTTGAGATTAAGACAATTTATTAATTCTTTTTGAATAAATACAATATAAAATATCAATTCAAATAATTATGCATTAATATTTTTCTCTCTCTCTCTCTCCTTTAAATTCTTCTTAATTAATATCTTTCATAACTACCCTCTTTTGGAATATCCAATAATTACCAAAATTAGGAATTTAAGCAACATACGGGCCTAACCTAAACTTCATCTCCTTCTTCTTCTCCACGAGAAGTTGAGCTCTTTATCAATGAAGCATATTGAGAAAAATTCTGACCTAGTCGGTGACCATCTTTTCCTTATTGGCCTCTTACAGACAACAATTATTCCACGTGGTCATACTTTTGTTGTGCCGCTAGGATGCTATGGGCTTCAAATGGTGGAAGTTTATAATAGTTGATTGCTTCCTTGTGAATGAAAAGTATGAAATGTTTTACCAGGTTAAGCAATGAGCCTTTGCAAAAAATAAAAATAAAAAAATTCAGCAACAAATGTTTATACGAATGATCGTCAAGATCAGTTAAATTGATTTAAATTGATATGCACTGAGAGTATGATGTGCTCTGTCATCTTGATAAGGGAAAAAAGGGAGAAAGAAGTAGAGAAGAGATTGAAACTCAATCAATTTTTATTGTGCTCCGTCAAAGACTTCATTTAGATAATTTTTCTTTTCTTTTTCTCTGCAGTAGTTGAGTTTCAATAGGAAAACAATTAAGCTATTAATTTCTTTCCATATCGGAGTAGTTTTCATTTAATTTTATTATGTCTTACATAATTAGATTAGATTAATTAGTTCTATAAAAGATAAAAGAAAAGGAAAATAATGGATAATGATTTATTCTTAGGACTCATCTCAACTGTTAATTGTTATTAAATTTAACGGATAAGATTTAGAGTATAATCCTAACTATAATTTAGGTTGCCACAGATCTGCCCCCGATATATATATATATATATATATATATATATATATATATTTTTGACAGAGTAATAGAGATTTAATTTAATCCCAAAGCCAGAACGGCACATACAAATAAACCCTATATGCTTGTACCCTAAATCAGTGGTCAAGCAGGTAAGGGAATACGGGTACCATCCACTAGTACAATGATGCTCATTTGAATTTTACGAGCCTACACAACTACAAATCTCAGTGTACACTAAGAAAACTATTTCGAATCTCCCTTCGTCATTGCACTCAATTGTGGTACTCCAGGAGATTTATTAACTTGGTGTAAGAAGAAACCATAGCAATATAGACTAAATCCCACTAATAAAGCAGGCCTAAACTGGGCCAAAACCCATTACTTTCCCTAAACAAACTAGGGAGTTATTGGATAAAAAAAAAAAAGAAACCTTTAAAAAACCCTAAAGCCCAACAGAAAACCCTAGCCCAAGATCCACCCGTGGCCCAGCCCATTCCAAGCATCCCTTCCCTGTGCAGCACTGCCGTACACACCAAACTCGCCGCTAACTTCACGCCGCCGCAAGCAAGCCTGAGCCACGACGCCTGAAGGACGATCACCAGAAAGCACCGATGAAGCCTGAACAAGCAAGCCAAACTTGGATCACCGTCTCAAGCTGCTACCAGCTCCCCCCGAAGTAGCCATCCCCGCTGCCGAAACCCACCTCACGCTGTGAATCGCCTCCCTCGAGATGATGTCCATGGCCTTCATGGCGTAGAGAAGAAAGATCACGAACTACGCTGCCACCACAGTCAAACCCCAGGCCAGAAATCTCTAAGCCAATAGGGTACTAGCCCAAAACCATTCCCGTCCGGCAAACGATACATCAACAGCGAGACAGAAACCGCCAACGCCGTTGTCGATCGCCGCCGGACGAGAGGAAAAGATCATGAGAGTCCGACTTCTCCTTGCCTCCGACTCGTTCATGCCTTTACAATAATCAGGATCCAGATATCCGTTTTTTACAACTTACATATGGAGAAGTTCAGCCTATCCTAAAACCGTAGCATGGTGTATTATATAGATTAGATAAATTAATTCTATGAAAGATAAAAAGAAAAGGAAAATAATGGATGATGATTTATTCCTAGGACTCATCTCAACTGTTAGTTGTTATTAAATTTAACGGATAAGATTTAGAGTATAATCCTAACTATAATTTAGGTTGCCACGGATATGCCCCCGATATATATCAAGAAAGATATTTAAGATGGCTCGTATATTGTGACTTGTAATAAATGTTTCTCCGTAAAGGAAGGGAAGAGCCATTTTTTCATTTCAAATTTATTCCTACAAAACATCTAGGAACAAGAAGATTTAATCGGAAATATCGACAGATTCCCGCGCAGTCCAAAGAAATATGAAAATAATAATAAAAAAAAATCCGATTTTATCTCTATCGAATTTTAATATCAGAATAGTGAATAGAATTATGATGCAATGGGTTAGGTCCACTTACCTTTTCTTTTATATATATATATATATATATATATATATATTTTTTTTTTTTTTTTTTTTTTTTCTTGGCTAAGGATGTCCTTACCTTAGCTTAGGAACGGATTTCCAGTTTTTGACAACTTTTCGATTATATATTCACATCTTAACCATTCAATTCTTAGGTCCTAATGTATAAATCATCTCTGCAAAATTTCAGCCCAATTGATGATCGATAAGGTATCGAACTCGATTAAACCAATGAACGAATCGAATCTGACGAACCGGAACTGTTCCTGTTTATTACTGTAAATTGCAGTTTTTAATGCCTTAACAATTATCAATTTGGCTAAAATTTTGCAGAGATGATCTATACGTTAGGACCTAAGAACTGAACGGTTAAGATGTGAATATATGATCGAAAAGTGGTCAAAAATTGGAAATCCGTTCCTAGGGCTAAGGTAAGGACGTCCTTAGCCAAGAAGAACTGTATGGACCCGCCCTGAATTTCACCCTGAAATCCGAGGTGGCCCTGTGGGGCCCATCTTAGGAATAACTCTACCAAAAAAAAAATTCGGCAAAGGCACCCTTAAATATGGACTACCCAAAATCTGTATAACACATTCACACTTCTAACAATTCATCCATAATCTCTTGGAGCCACCCTGCTCCCAAAACTGAACAACTCCACAATTTAGAGTATTAAAATTATCCAAGTATCACAAGTTACAAACAAGTCAAAGCTTACAATATTATAACAAAGTCTCATGGTTATCAGAGCAGTCTAAAGCCACAAAAACAACGATATACAAAGTAGGTTAACGGTAACCTACGAAGGATAGATGGCAGCGGTGGTGCTAAGTCTTAACCCCTAAAGCCGAACAGCTAAGACCCCGTTTGGGATTGCTTCGCTTTAAAAAAAATCAGCTTTTATTCAAAATTTTAGATTTTATTGTGTTTGGTAAATAAATAAAAAGCAGCTTTAATTGAAAGTTATAGGTCACTGGCAGCAGATTTTAGAAGCAACCCAGAGGTTGCTTTTAGAAGCTGCTGTGGATCAAAACACGCTTTGCAGTTGTTTTATGTACTGACAGCACTTTTAAAAATATTATTTACCAAACACGAAACTGTTTTAATTCACAGCTGATTATTCTCACAACACAGCAGTAATAGTTTTTTTTAAAAGTCACAGTAATCCCAAACTAGCCCTTAAATCCTTAGATACCATTATGATATTTCCCAAAACTTAGGTATGAAAGTTAATAGTCTGGAAAAGTTCAGGTACTGTTTGAACGATTTTCCTTTATTTACAAACTTCCCCTTTCTCATTTCTTTTTAACAAGACTTCTTAACTAACAAATGGGTGTCTTTTCTATCCAATAAACCCATCTATCTCTCTTTACTAATAGAACAAAAAACTAATGTACTTGCATGCATGCCACACTAAAATTTTCATAAACTCACGATAACACTTCTTGAACGCAAAAGAGAAACGAAACCAAACTCATGGAATAGTTTAAATTACTTCATAAAAATATCAATTAAAATTTGGGGTATTACATACTGCCACCCTAATATTGAATTTAGTCTTGTGAATGCGACGTACCTTGGAATAGATGCGGATACACGTTCCTCATTTCTTCTTCCATGGCATTGTTCCTTGCGATCTAATCTGAAATGGTTGTTCTTCAAAACTCATGTCATTTTTACTACGAAGTTGTTCGAAGTCCACAGCGTGAGAATGATCTCTTAGGACTGGGCAAAATGATCCAAGAAATCGAACCAAACCGGCCGGTTCGATGCAGCTCTTGATATAAAATCGCTTTCCCTACCACATTACTTAAAAGTACAGGTTTGTTAACCTAAGAAACAGTTTTAAGGGACTGTGAGTGACAAATGCATCTCAACCGCATGTATTAAATTAAAAGGCTGAAATTATAACAACTTAAAACTGTGTATTTATTTTCAGCCGTCAGATTCACTTGTTCCTCGTAGTCCATAAAAAACTGTCTCTTACGTAAGTAGGCCTCCTTGTAAGTAATGTTTGAATTTGGGACTAAAATTTTATATACATGACAGATGCTACATAATTGCCAAAATACACTCTAAATTTGGCAATAATTGTAAATTTTGACCTCCAACTTGCAATTGCGAAAATTAACACCTTGAATTTGGGGAAAATTGTCTATTTGCATCTCTTTCGTCAAATTCAACATTTTCCATCCAAATATGAGGTAGTAATATGGTCATTTTATATTTATTTCTTTGAATAATAAAAATAAATGAAAAGAAATTCTTTAGAGGGAGATTCATGCCCTTCCATCTACTTATTTATTTATTTTTGTAATTTCATCTACTTATTTACTCATTCACTTCATGACTCTCTTTTTTTTTTGGCAAAATTATGCCTACATTATATTATTTCGATATAAGAAAAATTAAGTTGAGAAATAAAAATCAACACTGCAATTTTGGACGCAAGAGATAAGCCTATCTTACCAAGCCTTGAGAAATTGAGGACTTACCTTATGCTAAGGATTGCCAAGCAAAGATAAACCAAGCTAAATTTTATTTCTCCACTTAATTTTTCTAATTGAAATAATATAATGTGGGCATAATTTTGCCCAAAAAAGTCGTGAAGTGAATTAGTAAATAAGTAGATGGAATTGTAAAAAATAAATAAATAAATAAGTAGATGGAAGGGCACGAATCTCCCTGGCTCTAAAGAATTTTTTTTTAAATTTTTGATTATTATACAAAGAGATAAAATAACCATATTAGCCCTCAAATTTAGATGGAAAACGTTGAATTTGATATAGGGGTGCAAATCAGCAGTTTTCACCAAGTTTAATTTTCGCAATTGCAAGTTAGGGACGTAAATTGACAATTATTGTCAAGTTTAGGGTGTATTTTAACAATTACGCCAATTATTTATTACCGTTCCATTTACTTGGTGAGAATTAAAGGAGTGTTTTTATTTTTTGCAAAATTAAAAGAATGAGTACCCCCTAATTTTTATGATGACTATGTACTTCTAATGTTGTTATTTTGAAATATATCAAAGATTCTCACTTCAAGTTAACGGTTCAATTTGTAATTGTGCATCTATGTTTTTCTATTGTTTTGTGGAAATAGGTATACACATACCAGAAGTTGATGTTAACATTCATGATATCTCTATAAATGTTGCTGAATCAGAAAATGATCATGACAATAAAAGGGATTTCATTTCCTCAGGTACGCAGCATCAAGTTCTCTTATCTTGTCCCCTTAATACGTATCATCCATCCCTTCAAAATTATTAAAACTTTTGTTTGGTTTTATTTTTTTTTATAAGTTAAAATTAAGTGGTTCAGTAACAAAGTAAAACAAGTTTAATTCCTTTCTGTTTTATATATATGTTGTTATGATTATAATTAACATGTTAATTACTTCTAAGAGCTTGCACCAACCAGTGTGGTTTTGGAATCCAATGCAGTTATGACTTTGTTTAGAAGATTTGCCAAAAGTGTCTATATATTTTGCGGTACGCTTCATCCACACCTTATTTTAATTTTTAGTTTATGCTTTAAATGTAAATGTTCACAAAAAAACAAAAAGAAGTTAATATTGTTTCCAATGTTGACCTAGGACTTCATCGTATATATTTAATGAAATCAACACATAAATGGATCATTCAATTTCTACATTGCATGGGTGAAGCGACAACAGTTTTTGGTCTCACACCTGATCAATACGACATGGTGACAAGATCAATTTTCAAAGCTATAGAACAAGGGCATCATGAGTTTGTTATTGAACTGTGTAAAGCAAATCCACAACTACTCAGGGACACTTGTGATGAAAAGGGGATGACTATATTTGATTTTGCCATCCGATATCGTCAAGAAGAGGTTTATAATCTTATATATGAGCTTGAGGAAGAAAAGCGAAATGACATTGGAATTCGTCTAGTGAACTCTGACAATAGTATGCTACATTTTGCCGCTGATTTGTTCTCGTTTTCATATTTTGATCATATTCAAGATGCAAGTTTGCAAATACAGAGAGAACTACAATGGTTTAAGGTAAAAATTTCTCATTACACGCACACACATATTTACATTATTACTTTCCAGATTAAACGTTTAGTTAAGTAATGTTCCTTCAAACCTAGAAAAACAATGTTCCATCAGTCATTTCATTAATTAAAAAAAAAAAAAAACCATATGCCTAACATATCAACGTGGTAGTGACAAAAATATGCAGCCAAATCAAGTGCGGGGAAATTAATTTGCTCTGCGTGGAATATTTTTTGAGCGGAAGACAACATAAATATTATATAAAAAAATTACAGGCACTAAAGCATGATTGGATGCATAGAAGTGAAAATTAGCCTAACCCCCTACAATTGTGATAATCTTAAATTGGAGCATCTGTTCAGATAGGCCGAACCGTAGATCGGTCGCCATCGGCGTAGAGACCTCGCACAACCTAGTGTTTCTCTAGAAAGAAAATATCTATATATATATATATGTTTCCTAAAATTGTCCTTATGACGACTATGAATCAAAATCTGAAACCGATCAAGACCCGACCCAGTTCAAATAAGCAAATATAGTAGCTTGGGAAATCTCGATTTAGATTCCAACCGAATCCCAGATTTTGAAACGAGTTGACAAAAGGTGCACTCTCCTTACGCAACTCCACCAACCATTGGCAACCATCTAATGAAAACAATAATCCATCAATAAGTAGAATTGACCAAAAAAAAAAAAGCCTTTAAACACATTTGGATCTACCGTTACTCGAAGTAACTTGTATGCAAGACAAATGATGAAAAAAGAACAAATAGCTCTAACTAGCAACCTGAAAGCACCCCGAGCCAAAACTAAAGCCCAATACCATTTAGTCTAGTTACATTAGCCCCCCTTTTATATGTAGAGGGTGCTGAGTTCGATTAACAAACTAGTTTTTGTGTATTCTTAATTGTTATATAATAAAAAGAATATTACAAAAGTAAGTCTTCAAATCAAGAAAAACAATTTAGTCCGGTGACATAAGGGTCCATTAATATAAGTAATTCCACATGTTCCACCAGTGCAACATAAGCCTAAGTAATTCCATGTGTTCTTTAATATCTAGTACAGGATGTGCACAAAACTTGGAACCAAAAAACTAAATAAATTTGAACCTCAAGGCTCTAATCCAATGGTTGTTGTTTTAGTCAAATTTAATCTCCAGGTTTTTAGGCCCAGATGGGTTTTTTTTTTTTTTTTTTTTTTTTTTTTGAAAATGGGGTTTGGAACTCAGCCTAACTAGGAGGCTCAGCCCCACGCCTGTTATTTATATTATTTAGATTTTGTTGCATCGAGGGGGACGTAATACCTGAACCCTGAGCAATTATAGTTGCGTTACAATTATCCTCATAGAGGACATCCTGTATGAAAGAAGGAGCCTCATCTAAACAAAGATCCACAACAAGATCTAAACTAGTAAAGTGAGCCAATCTATTTGCTACACTATTTGCTTCACGAAACACATGTCGAATCCTAATTCAATCAAAATCTTGCATGTAAACTTTGCAATCATCTAGAATTCGACCAACCTCCGAATTATTCTCACCTTGTTGGTTGAGAGCAGCCACTAAGATGATGCAGTCACTTTCGACCTCAACTTCCTTCCACCCCTGATATATTGCCAACAGTAATCCAGCTCGACAGGCCTCCGCTTCGGCATGAAAAGCCGAGCATAGATGTGATAACCTCGTAGACCATGCACCACAAAAGCAACTAGTTTCATCCCGCGCAACCACCCCACAACCACCACTCCCATCACTTTTGTAGGCACCATCAACATTCAGCTTAAGCCTCCCACGAGGGGGAAATATCCACTTTGCTATTGTTCTTTTGTTCTGAGCATGAATCTTCACTGGGTGCAACCTCTGGTATTCAAAAAGTAGGTGCATGGACGAACTCACAGTGTGCATGGGATTAAAAACACCCCCATTCCAAACAAGTTTGTTGCGTTCAGACCATATAGCCCATAATAGCATAAAAAATACCTCTATCTGCTGCTTGTTGAGAATGCCTAGCATGTCCATGACCCAGTCTTTAATTGACGTAGCAACATGGTTTCTGGCACGCAAACCAAGAGAGCTATGTAGCCACATGCATGCAATTACATTGCAATCCTTGAATACATGCAACGTAGACTCATTATCCCATCTACAGAAAGGACAAGTTTGATCCTCTAAGCTTACCCTTCTGCTCAAAGCAACCTTTGTTGGCAATATATTCCTTACCAACCTCCAAACAAATGTCTTAACCTTAGGCTGGACTTTGGCCTGCCAAATTAGCTTCCACAACCCCTTATCACTCTGGGCATTTGACGTGGACACTTGAGAAGATAACGAAGCGGCACATCTAGCCACATGGTACCCGCTCTTTACCGAATACAACCCGTGCTTATCAAAATGCCATACGAGTCGGTCCACGGGACTTCTCACACTGAGGGGGATTTTCCGAATTATATCCACTTCATCAACAAAGAAAAGTTCCTCTAATAAGTCCACCATCCACTCACGTGTCTCATGGTCAATCAATTCCGCAACTTTCATATCTTCCAATCCATCCATAGGAACATAATACGGCCTGAATGTATAAGGTCTGGGAAGCCATGGATCAAACCAAATAGAAATGGATGAACCTGTGCCAACTTGAAAACAGATTCCCTTCTCCAAAAGCTCCTTGCCCTTCATTAGACTCCTCCAAGTGTATGAGTTGCCCGGGTGCACGCATGCATGCAAGAAATCGCTAGTAGGGAAATACTTCGCCTTCAAAGTTCTACCCAAAAGTGAGTCAGGTTGTCGTAACAGCCTCCATCCCTGTTTTGCTAGGAGGGCTTGGTTAAAAAGCTCCATGTTACGAAACCCTAGCCCTCCCTCTTCTTTTGGCATGCACATCTTGTCCTATGCAAGCCAATGGATTTTCCTACCTTGGTCTGAATCCCCCCACCAAAACTCCGCCATACAACGCTGCATCTCATGACAAAGGTGCCTCGGAAGCTCAAAGCAACTCATGATGTATGTGGGCACTGATTGAACAACAGCTTTGATCATCACTTGTTTTTCGGCTGCACTTAGAGTCTTGTCTTTCCAATTCTTCATCTTATTCCGGGTTTTCTCCATAATGTATTGAAAGGCTTCCGTTTTGGAATAACTAACTTCAGTAGGGAGCCCAAGATATTTATCATGTTTATCCACATAGACAACATTGAAAACAGCAGCCAATTCTTCCTTCTTTAGATTCATAGAGATGCATGTGGCCGACTCATAGAGATCCCCATAAGAACCACTTGTAAAACCAACTGATTAGCTGATCGTAGGTCAAATTCCCCATACAAACCAAAGGCTCTATTGTCTAGGTGTGATTTCGCTGAGTTCCGGCTCTGCTTGACGCAGTCGGAAGTAACCTCGGTTTCAAGCAATAAACCCTAAAAAGATAAATTTGGAGTCCACCAAAGAGTCTGAGAAAAAACTCTCATATTGTATGATAAAACTAATCTTAATACATAGCATGATGGTGCTTATATAGGCATCCAAGTCATAATCTAATCATAATCATAATCTAACAAAGAATTCTGAAGAATCCAAATAAAAAAGAAAACTAAAAACCTAGAAATAAAAGAATCATAAAACAAATGTAAAACTAGCCTAAAAATATTAAATTCCAAATTGGATAATTAATATGATATATTTTGGCTTAAATCTGTTAGGGCTCAATAATGTGAGTCTTGAAGATCTCGTTGTTCCCATTCTGGAAAGGGTCTCAAACAAACATTCTAGCCAAAAGCTGATCTAATCTGATTCACAATAAAGACCTGACTTTTCACACGATAAACTCGAAAAGTCCAAAACTAAACCTTCTTGATCATTCCAGCGGCTAGTAACCCCATTACACTTGAGTTACCTATTTTCCGATCATTCTTCTTGATTCTACGCCGCTTCTTTATTTTTTTAATTTTCCAGTTAAATCGGGCCCATTCTCGTCCTATATCATTCTCCTCCACTATGAAAGAACTTTCCTTCAAATTCGTCTTAAATAAAAGACCAGAATTGGTAGACAAGAAACTCGATAAAAAATTAGACACTTGAACCCGAGGGTTATTGGTCTGATTTTCTGCATACTCTAATGGCATAATCATAAACACAACACCAAAAATGAGTTTGTCATATGCATTTTGGCTCTCATAGGCAAAATAGTAGATTCTTCTCTGCTCTGAAGGTTGCATTCATGAATGACATCTAGTTCTGAATGGTTTATTTCAGGCTCCAAGACTTCATCATTACTAAGAACCATGTCTACATGAGCAATTTCATCTTTAACCTCTTCTTGGTCATCATGGATGATTTCTTGTGGAGCTTCTTCCATTAGAAATTCTTCTGGCTTTTCTTCAGTTGAACTATTACTCTCAATGGGCAAAGAAAACTCTTTGGACTTTGACTTCTTCTCAAAACCTTAAGAGTGTAATTCTTGATCGAAAAATCTTTACGCAGAAATTTTTCTCTAAGAAGACCTTTCATCTTCCGCCATGTCCAAACAAGCTCTTTTCCTTGCCTCTGACTAGACCTCTGCAGCTAGTCCCACCAATAAGCAGCGACCTTCCTCAGCTTCCGAGACCATCTTAACTTGCTTATTCTCTAGGACATCCATTAGATTGAAGAACCTCTAAACCTTAAAAAGCCAATCCAGGAATTCCTCCACGCTCATGTGACCAGAGAAGTAAGGTATATCAGCCTTGGTTTTGAGATCCTTGAAATCATAATTAATATCACCCCACCACCACGTGGAGCTCTATCATGCTCTCCTTCCCCGCCTCTATTACGGTTACTGTTGTTCCTTCCTTCCAACATTTCATAAAATTCTCTCATCTTATTGTTCATGGTATTGATGGCAGTAGTAAAGACTACGATAATAGATGCGGCAAAAGCATCTAGATCCGCTCTTGTAACTGGAGTAGCACGTTCGCCACCCATTGATAACAAAGGTAAATAATAGAGACAGGGAATACCTGCTCTGATACCACCTGACGCAGTCGGAAGTAACCTAGATTTACAAGCAATAAACTCTAAAAAGATAAATCTGGATTCCACCAAAGAATTTGAGAAAAAAAACTCTCCTATTATTTAATTTGATATGATAAAACTAATCTTAATACATAGCAGGATGGTGCTTATATAGGCATCCAAGTCATAATCTAATCATAATTATAATCTAACAAGGAATTCTAAAGAATCCAAATTAAAAAGGAAACCAAAAACCTAAAAATAAAAGAATCCTAAAACAAATGTAAAACTAGTCTAAAAATATTAAATCCCGAATCGGATAATTAAGACGATATATTTTGGCCTAAATCTGTTAAGGCTTACTAAAGTGAGTCTTGAAGATCTCGTCGCTCCTATTCTGGAAAGGTATCATGAGTCTTAAACTGACATCCTGGCCAAAAGTTGATCCAATCTGATTCACAATCAAGACCTGACTTTTTGCACGAGAAACCCGAAAAGTCCAAAACCAAATCTTCTTGGATATTCCAGTGGCTAGTAACCTCATTAAGCGTGAGTTACTTATTTTCCAATCATTTTTCTTGATTCTAAGCCGCTTCTTTATTTTTCTAGTTTTCTGGCTAAACTAGGCCCATTCTCATCCTACATCGCCACTGGAGATTGATTCCGCTAGTACTACTTCTGGTCCTCTCTGCTGCTCTTCCAATTCGCTAAAGGCTGTTAAGAGAAGAGAAAGTCATTAAGAAGAATTCCAAAATTGTTCGGACTTTACTCCTCCGACGCTCAAGTTAGGATGCATAATGACAGGAAAAGGGTTAGAAGTTTACATTGAGAAAGGAGATTACCCCACTGAATGAGGAGCAAGCTCCCATTTATAACCGTAAGGAGTTGGTGCCAATTGTAGCATTGACTCTCATTGAGTGATCTTGTCCGTCCACGTGTACGGATATGCTCCGATCTTTTAGAAGTCAATCTCTGATGCATAGAGCCCCGCGCGCGCGCGTGTTGATGTTGGGCCCCTCACGAGTGCCATTTCATATGCTCTGCAGGCGGGCACACCAACACCTACAGACAAGTAGACAACATAAACAAAGCAAAGAAATGAGTTTTTGACGGAGATACTAATTCCTCAACCAGTCTAAAGAGGGCATCCCTAAGAGCAAGTTCACCCGTTAGGTTACTGGGTCAGATACTATTCACTGCTTTTTAGTGTTTATCTTCACAATCTGGGTCAGTTTCGTGACCTACAAACTAACCTGGGTCACCGGGTCAATTTGCAGGTCATGAAATTGATCCAGAAAGTGACCCAAAGTGACCTAGGTCAGTTTGGAAACTGTGCCCGTGACCCAGATGGTGGAAATAAACATAAAATGTAATGAATAGTAACTGACCCAGTGACCCAACGAGTGGACTTGCTCTAACCATTTCTGAAAATTAAAAACTTTGGAGGAAAGTACAAGATGTTGTTGCCTAGTGGAAACGAATCACCTATTGGAGGAACAGAGGAAGATGGTAGGTTTAGCTGCCATCTACTTTTAGGGAGAAAGATTTAGATATCATTAGTCTTTTTCTTGATTCTATATATTATAGTCTAGCACCATGTTTTGTTTCGCTTTTTTTTAGAAAATAAAATTTAATTATTGAACCAAAAGATTACATCGAGAGAATGACAAAGTAAAATCTCAATCACTCCAAAAGGAGAAGAGGTACAAATATCCTTAATATAGAACGGCCACTATATATACCATGTGCTAATGAAGCTCAAATTCTAGCCACAATAATTGACTAATGCCGAGTGTCACAATATAGCCTAGCAACCAATATCAAGACGAACCACTTCACCTTCTTGACACTGTGTTCCAATACAGCCAGACCACGTGAAAAAATGTATTAAAAAATTATGAAAATAACCTTTAAGAGTGGTCCCTTTTTTTTCTTTTTTTAATGAATAAGTGATAAACAATTAAGATATAACTTTTAAAGATTTTACTCTATATATATACACGTTTAATTACCTTAAAAATATAAATGTTTAAGGATTTGTAGTCCAACAAAACTAGAGTGCGGCTATTGTCACCCTACTAAATTTTTTGTTTACCCTACATGTGCTTCATTTATTGAAAGCAAAAACTCTAATACAAAATTACAATTAGAGCCAATGTTCTATTAGAAAATAAGTTTATTTATTACATCCTACGAAAAATTGGCACATATAGAAATCCTTCATTCCAAATCTCATGAGATAATAAACTTTTGTTTTAAGTTTGAGGAAATGTTACACGCAAATTGGAAAATATAAATGGATAACTAATTGAATTGCAATTCAAAAATTTATCAGTAGGGTGAAAAAGAGTTTTGTTGGCCCCTAAAACTAATTGTCATTCCTATTTGTGGTTAGATGTTTAAGTTTACATTTAATCTAATGTAGGAGGTGGAGAGATGTGTACCTCTTGAAATGCATGAATATCGAAATCGTTCAAATGATTTGACAGCACGTGAACTATTTACCAAGAATCACAAGAGATTGATAGAGGATGCAAAAAATTCAATGAAAGAAACAGCAAGTTCTTGTACACTTATAGGTGCTCTCATTGTTACAATCATGTTTGCTGCAGCTTTCACACTTCCCGGTGGAAATAATGATAACACAGGCCTTCCCTTATTACAAAATAACAGGTTGTTCAAGGTTTTTATAGTTTCAGATGCCGTATCACTTTTTTCTTCCACAACTTCAGTAATTACATTCTTGGGAATACTTACGTCACGTTTTGCGGAACAAGATTTCCTCAAATATTTGCCCACAATGATGAGGACCGGCGTATTCACCCTTTTTTTCTCTATTGCCACCATGATGATTGCATTTTCTTGTGCACTTGTCATTATGCTTGATGGAGAAGCATGGATTGTTATACCAAGTATTTTGTTTGCTAGTGTTCCATTGATATCATTCGTATGGTGGTTGTTCCCTCTCCTCGTAGATATGTTCAAGTCTGCTCATGGACCTGGAATATTGGCCAAAGAAAAAGATAATGAAACCATGATTTAAAAATCTGACATTATCTATGATATGGGTTTTTTTTTTCATTCAACATTGTAATTGTAATGACTTGAATTTTCGTTGTTAATTTCTTGAAATTAATAAAGGATCAGTTTGTACAATTTCTTGTTTTTTTTTTTTTTTTTGAAAGAGAGGACGCCATATTTGATCGAGAGATACTAATTGTTACAAAAGAAATTGCCAGTTTCTGGAGGGACATGCCCATTCCAAGAAACATGCAATCTTGAAGCCAAAGCATACTTAACTAGTCTTTGAGCTAGCATATTTGACTCTCTGTAAACGTGAGAGAAAAAAGAACCACCAAAGAAGAAATGGACAAAGAAATATCGTCAACAATTCTACCCAACTATGAAGTGTCATCTCCATCAGTTTGGATAGGTTGAACCAACTGCAGGCAATCTGATTCAAAAATAAGTGGAGCTAAACTTATCCTCCACTAGCTTGCAAGCTAATCTGCTTGCCAGGGCCTCCATTACGTACTATTGGCATCAACACATCAGAACATGTGAGATCTCAGAATTTCAGTATCCTATTTTTGAAATGAAAAATAATTTCGAGCTATTTTTATTTGAATTTTTATTAATTTCATTATTTGCTATTGAACGTGAGTAGCATTATATGCTATTGACTGCCAGTAGCATATGGTTAGTAGAGTTGTTTTTTATAGAATAACAATACATGTTATGGGCTTTCTAGCTCATTTAAGAATCTTTGTTTGCTATTTTGTTTCAACAAGATTTTATGATCTTTTGATTCACATTCATTTTGCTCTATTTGGTTTGGTTTGGGCTGTAACTTGCACATTTATTATTGATAATCAATAACATTATTTACTATTGGCGATCAATAGCATTAGCTATCTTAGCATAGCAATGCAACCACAACTAAAATCGAATCTCTAGTTCTTTCAAAACCACATTCAACAAAAGGCTTAATCAAAATCTTTCGACATGTCATCCATCTGTTGAAACCCCAAAGCAACAAATTCTGAACTATAGTGGTTTGATCCCTTCACAGGGTATGTAGCAGTCTAGAGACCCACTAGATGCAACCGCAACTCCAAACATAATCTTTGACTCCACCAGTTAAATTCGGCCAGTTCCAAATGAATCACTTACTCCGGTGAAATTCCCCTAACACCAAAAAAACAAAATCATTCCCAAATCAAGCAAATAAAGTCCTACCAAATTCGAGGGCTTTAAACCCTCTCCCAAACACAAATTCAAAATAAATGGGTCATCGACCTATTTAAATCTCAAATGCCGGAACTACATGTGGTTTGATCCCACAAAGGGTATGTAGGCAATCTAGAATCAAATTTATCTAGATGCAACTGCGTCCTAAACACAAAATGTCCATTTCAACCAAATTCGTCCCAAACACTATTCTCATTCTAAAATCAAAACTCTCCTATGAGTCATTCACTCATTGGAACTCTTGAACTATGAGTGGCTTGATCCCTCTCCAAGGGTACGTAGGCAACCCATTCCAAAATTAGGGTGTAACCGCAAAAACAAACAACCACACATTGGTTTCTTTATAAATAGAATCAAAGGGTGTTCCCTTGTAACAAGAGATTGTAATTAAGAGACACATTATGTCTTGAATGGGCCGAACCCAAAATAATTAAAACTCTATTTTGTTAATGAATACGAGTGAAATTACGTTGGGTGACATTTTACATTTTATGCAATTTTTAACACCCTCGACTGTGACTCCTCAGGTCATGAAGATCACATAGAGGTATGTCCATCTTCTGCTCCAGATAATCAAGGTGTGACTAACCCCACGAAATATGTGGTACTTAGTCGGTTTACCTGTGGTCAACCTGCAAAGAAATATGAACCATGTCTCAAAGCAAATGCTAAGTATCCCATAGCAAACTTTGTATCTCACCATAGGTTGTCAAAATCATTTGAGTCTTTTGAGAATCAAATATCCTCTGTGTCTATTCCTAATAAAGTGCAAGAAGCCTTGGGAGATCCGAAATAGGCAAGAGTAAAGAAGGAGGAGATGGATGCTCTATAAGAGAACAATACCTGAGAACTGGTACCACTTCCACGTGGTAAGAGGATTGTTGGATGTCGGTGGATTTTTATAGTCAAACATAATGTAGATTGATCAGTTAACAGGTATAAAGCAAGGTTGGTTTCCAAGGGATTAACACAAACCTATGGCATTGACTATGATAAGACGTTTGTATTAGTGGCAAAGATCAATACCATTAGAGTTCTACTGTCACTAGCAGCAAACATGAATTGTCCATTTCGGCAATTTGATGTCAAGAATGTCTTCCTCCATGGTGACTTGACTGAAGAAGTTTATATGAGTCTTCCACCAGGTTATGTAACAACTTCAACTATAGATGTTGTGTGCAAATTGAAGAAAGCACTGTATTGTCTAAAGCGGTCGCCACAAGCTTGGTTTGGGAGGTTTACACAATCTATGCGGAGTTTTGGGTACAGACAGAGTAATGTAGACCATATATTGTTCATCAAACATCAGAAAGGAAGATTAACAGTGCTGATTATTTATGTAGATGACATGATAATTACAGGCAACGACCTAGCAGAAATTGGTAGGCTTCAGCTACAGCTCACTTCTGAGTTTGAGATGAATGATCTTGGTGATTTAAAGTACTTCTTAAGGATAGAAGTCGCAAGGGGGAGGAACGAAATCTTCTTGTGTCAGAGAAAGTATGTACTTGACTTGTTGGTTGAAACAGGGATATTGGAATGTAGTCCAGCAGACATGCCTATTGAGCAGAATCATAAGTTGGCAGAATATCCTGATCAGATTCCCACTAATCAAGCCAGATATCAGAGGTTAGTAGGATGATTGATTTACTTGTCTCACACTAGACCAGATGTTGCTTATGCAGTCAGTGTGGTAAGTCAATTCATGCATAATCCTAGTGAGAGACACATGGAGGCTGTTGTGAGGATCTTGAGGTATTTGAAGTCTGCACCTGGAAAAGGGTTGATGTTTTCCAAAAATGATCACCTTGGAGTTAGTGGTTGTGCAGATGCAAACTGGGCAGGTTGTATTACAGGCAGAAAATCTACTTATGGGTACTTTACCTTTGTGGGTGGTAACCTTGTTACTTGGAGAAGTAAGAAGCAAAAGATCGTGGCCAGGTTTAGTGCAGAGGCTGAGTATAAGGGTATGGCACATGGTGTACGTGAACTGTTATGGTTGAGGAATCTGTTAAGTGACTTAGGGTTCAAACCTAAATCAACCATGGAGCTGCATTGTGACAATGTTAACGTTTGGATCCGTTGGGGATCTAATTAACGATAAGTAAAGAGAGAGAGAGAGAGAGTGACACGAGATGTATAGTGGTTCGTCTCCCGCCTTAGCGGGAAACTACGTCCACTTGAATGTTACACTAGTGTGTTGAGCCTTGCGGCCCAAGGGGATTACAAAAGATGTAATGGGATCGTCTTTAAGTGGGAGGAGGCATTCCTTTTATAGGTGAAGGAAGCCATCTCCTTTACATGGTTTTCGATGTGGGACAAGCAACCACCATTTGTAGTCTAGAAAGCCTACTTGTGAGGGCATGTTGGCAAGGCTGGAAAGATGGCTTCCCGGCGACGGATTTGCGACTTCCGGATACCGTAGCGTAGCTTGAACATAGGGCTACAAGATGCAAGTAGCGGTTGGGCCTTACCATGGCTTGTGGGTGTCCCAAAGAGGGTGTTACTTATGCTTGGTGATGTAGTAAATACTCCATATTGTTGGAGGTATGTACAAGTCCCCGAAGTCCCCAAGTAAGAGGACCTTCTTGGTTGGGGAGTTATAATCATGAAGTTACCAAGCATAAGTAAGCGGGCGGCATGGAGCCCCTACAAGTCCCCGAACTCGGTAAGCAAGAAGGGACTCGTTAACCTGCACAACAAAGACAAAAAAACAGGCATACGTAGAATGCTCGTTGCATTGGGCAACAAATGTGAGTTGCAATGATATGCGTTGGCATATATGAACGTATGGGGTGCGTGATACATGTTGATGTATACATGCGAATGGCGCCGAGTACGATCAATTATGACGTACAAACTCGAGAGCGCGTATGGTCGTGTGAGCATATGGATTGCATATGATAAATGTAAGTTGCATGAGCGGTGCGAAGGTGAGCGTTTGTAATTCGTGAATGATGAATACGTGAACGCTTGTGTCTGTTTGGTTTTCGCTCGTATTAATGGAACGCAAAAAGAATTTGATTTGCCGCGGTCGGTAAACGACAAATGGTAGAAAAATTCAATGTTCCATTAACGTGTGGTGTGTCGAGTAGACATGAGCGTAAAGCTCGATGATTGCCGGGAAGGCATGAGCGGAAAGCTCGTGAGCGGGAAACTCGGGGTTGCCGGGAAGGCATGAGCGGAGAGGTCGTGGGTTGCCGGGAAGGCATGAGCGGAAGCTCGTGGGTTGCCGGGAAGGCATGAGCGGAAGCTCGGGGGTTGCCGGGAAGGCATGAGCGGAAGCTCGTGGTGTCGGGAAGGCATGAGCGGGAAGCTCGTGGGTTGCCGGGAAGGCATGAGCGGGAAGGTCAAGGGTTGCCGGGAAGGCATGAGCGGAAGCTCGGGGTGCCGGGAAGGCATGAGCGGGAAGCTCGTGGGTTGCCGGGAAGGCATGAGAGGGAAGCTCAAGGGTTGCCGGGAAGGCATGAGCGGAAGCTCGGGGTGCCGGGAAGGCATGAGCGGGAAGCTCGTGGGTTGCCGGGAAGGCATGAGCGGAAGCTCGGGGTGCCGGGAAGGCATGAGCGGAAGCTCGGGGTGCCGGGAAGGCATGAGTGGGAAGCTCGTGAGCGGAAGCTCGTGGTGCCGGGAAGGCGTGAGCGGAAAGCTCGGGGTGCCGGGAAGGCGTGAGCGGTGAGCTCAGGGTGATGCCCTGAGGCATGAGCGTGACCGTTGCTAATTATGCTGGGCTGTATGTACAAGTCCCCGAAGTCCCCAGTCAAGGAGGGTGTTCTTGCGGGTTGATACCAAAGCGTAGCTTTGTGCCGTATATCAAGCATAATTAGTGCGAGTGCGTTGTCCATCTAGAATTGGTTGGAGCGAACGCTTTTGCCCTTTCGGGTGGGCCCCTGCCAGGCCCTGCGAGGAGTCCCCCACTCCTGGCTATAGACCTCCGGATGGTCGGAAAATTGTTTGATGAGGGGAGCTGCGCGGAGCAGAGGGTGTTGGGTAGCGAGCCCAATCTTTGGTACCCAAGCGTCGGGGTTAACTACCGGATCAATGGCTGCCGTGGGCTATGTAACTAGTCCCTTTGCTATTTCTCGGAGGAGAAACTTGACTGCAATGCCGCGTAGCGGTCATTGTCATTATGAGGCGTTGCCTTACCGCTTGGCGGTTGAATGAAAAATGATAAACACATAGAGCAAGTAATAATATTTTGTTCGAGTGTCCCATGTTTATTTAATTGAGTTGCAATTAAAAAATAGAAGCATGGCATATGTGTATAGCATGTACTTGTAATGTGGATGCTAATATCATTTTTGCATTTTTTGTAGATATGCTAAAGGATCATTGAGATCGGTAAGTGAAGCATGGCATATCTAGCATGTGAGACCTAGAAAGTGTTGCCAAATCTACGAAATGTTGTAGGCATGCTTAAAAGTTATGGAAGCATGTAAAGATATATCAAGTGTGATATTCTATAAGCATGCTTAAAAGTAGTGAAAGCATGTAACGGCTCTAATTGCGAAAGCGTAAGAGATAAGACATAGTAACTTATCTTATGCCGATTTGGAGGCTAGCGGAGTTGGCCGATCATGACGGTCCATTGCGTGTGGCGGATAAAGCATTTCGATAATGCACGTCAACTCATAGTTGCGGTTGAATGCTCAATAGAAATAGTTGAATTTCCTTGAAACAAAATAGGTGATTAATATGTGGATTTGTAAAACCAACAACAATAATTTGCATGTGTACTTTGATAAAATTATAAGCAAAGTGTATAAACGAAGTATTCGTTGATGGAAAAATGACATATTTGATTACATGTATCCATTTTGGAATGTAGTAGATGAACATGACACAATTACCCGAGCATGAGGTCGTAGATAATTGAAAGTAATTTAGAATTTCGACTTATTCTTGCTGGAAGAGTAAGATATGTTTAGATTCCCTTGTAATTTATAAATTAAAGGCCTGGATACATAGCACATATGCATGTGTAGCCATAATTGATGCATGGCAATTTTGATAATGATGGAGGCAAGTTAATTAAGCACCAGTTAAATGCGTACACAAGAGTTTGCAATGAGCAATATATATATGTGTATATAAGTTGGTGCCCATAAACTATCTGGTCAAAAGCATGAGCCCTTGTCAGGTTTTTAATTGTGAAAAACCAAATGTGCAGATAACAAGTTTATGTGGTTGTCAAAAACTAAATGTAAGCATGAGGCCCACAAGCATGGCTGCATAGTGTGAATACAATTGAATATGCGTTTGTCATGGTCTCATGTATAACGGATGGCATGGGCTTATAATATGTATACATGTGCATGTATATGGATGCATCATAAGCTAACGATTTTCAATGCATGGCACATGTATGTAAGGCTTGTGGTGTTTTAGATGTCCAGGTGTGCTGAGTATAGTAAGCCAGCCAAGTTTTGCAATTAAGGAAAATATATAAAATATAGATGCTTGGTCATGCTTGAGACACATATCACATATGCCTGCGCCCCCGAAGTGCTAAAAGCATGTTTGAACTTTTAATTTAATGAGTTTTGATAACTTATCAATTGCAGAGCCGGCGTTCAGAGGTAGAACAAACACGCTAGCTTGGCGGACCAGCTCCTTGACGGACCGATCCTTGAAGAAGAAGTGCTGAGCATGACGTCAATTGAGGAGTTTGACGGTTTGGTGCTGGGTGTACAGAGTAATTTTCGACTCTGGGTGCTTTGGAAGGTTGAAGCCCTGCCAGAAGATTAAAGCTCTGGTGCATGTTCAGCGGTGGAGCCTGGCAGTTGGCGGAAACTCCGAGCTCAGCGGAGACTCGACGGAATTGGAGTTTAGCGGAGCTTTGAGCACAGCGGAAGCTTTTGGCTAGCGGAGTGGAGCTACCCGGCGGTGAACTTGCAGCGGAACTCGACGGTGAAGTTCGGCGGTGAACTTCCAGCGAGCTGTGAACCGGCAGTGTACAGCCCGGCGGTGTCCGCTTGGCGGAGGAAGCCCAGCGGCGATGGTTGGTGAAGGAGCAGTTTGGCTAGCGGAAGTTTTGCTCGACGGAGGCCTGGCCAGCGGAAGAGTTCAGCGGTGACTTGCCAGCGGAGGTGCTGTGCCGCTAGAGGTGCCTTGCGTCTAGAGTGGGTCAGCGGCGGAACGAAGGCGTTGGGCAAAGAGTTGGGCGGAGGGAAGATTGGCGCGCAGCAGTGTAGCGGAGCATCCCCGACGGAGCTACAACGAAGCCTTGTAGAGCGTGACGAGTTCGCTGGGCGGGGCAGTGGAGCACTGGGCGGAGCGGTTGGGACATCAGCGGATCGTGAAGATGATTTTGATGCTGTCATGGCAGCGCTGGGTTGGCAGGTGGAGGCTATGCGCTGGTGCTGGGTTGCCTCGCGGAAGGGAAAGCTCAGCGGAGGGTGGTCGCTGCTGGTCGCTAGCGGAGGCTATGCGGGGCTGGCGGAGCGGAGCCCCTGACTGGTTGGAAGTTGCGTTCAGCGGAGGTTTTGCTGGCGGAGCCTGTGGTGGCGGAGGTTTGGAACTGAATGAAGCAGAGGTGCTCGACGGTGGAGCAGTTTTGGCCGTCGGTTTTGCGACTGGCGGAGGTTTTGCCTCCGGTGTCTCCTAGCGGTGTGAGCTTTGCCGTTGATAGCGTTGACCGGCGGTGGCTCCTAGCGGAGCGGAGATTGTCCGGCAGAGATAGTCCGGTGGAGGGAGGTTAGCAGAGGGCTAGCGGAGCGGAGGATTTGCAGCTGGCGGAGCTGCAAGTTGGGCGGAGGTGCTGGTGGAGCAGAGCTGGCTAGCGGAGGGAGCAGCAGTTGGGTCCGGCGGAGCTGCAGAGTAGAGCTGAGGCTCCGAGCTCGAGTTCAGCAGAGATGCTCGGCGGAAGAACTCGGCGGTGACCTGGAGGTTGGCAGAGGATCCTGGCGGAGGAAGAGTTCGGCGGAGCCTGATGGAGGGGTGCCCAGAGAAGTTTTCTGGGTGTCCAGAGAATTTTTTGCCGCCCTTTTTTTTTTTTTTTTTTTTTTTTTTGAAGGTTCAGCTTTGACCAACCCTGTCAGCGTTGACCGGACCCTATGGGCGTTGACCGACCCCGCCGGGCGTTGACCAGCCATGTTGGGTGTTGACCGGCCCCAATTTGATGTTGAATGAGCGTCGACTCGACATTTTCGGGTCAAAGTTCGTGGTAGGTGACGAAGCCTTTGTGTTGGCTTCCCACAGACGGCGCCAATGTTAACGTTTGGATCCGTTGGGGATCTAATTAACGATAAGTAAAGAGAGAGAGAGAGAGAGAGTGACACGAGATGTATACTGGTTCGTCTCCCGCCTTAGCGGGAAACTACGTCCACTTGAATGTTACACTAGTGTGTTGAGCCTTGCGGCCCAAGGGGATTACAAAAGATGTAATGGGATCGTCTTTAAGTGGGAGGAGGCATTCCTTTTATAGGTGAAGGAAGCCATCTCCTTTACATGGTTTTCGATGTGGGACAAGCAACCACCATTTGTAGTCTAGAAAGCCTACTTGTGAGGGCATGTTGGCAAGGCTGGAAAGATGGCTTCCCGGCGACGGATTTGCGACTTCCGGATACCGTAGCGTAGCTTGAACATAGGGCTACAAGATGCAAGTAGCGGTTGGGCCTTACCATGGCTTGTGGGTGTCCCAAAGAGGGTGTTACTTATGCTTGGTGATGTAGTAAATACTCCATATTGTTGGAGGTATGTACAGACAACAAGGCTGCAACAGATATATCACAGAATCCAGTTCAGCATAATGGGACTAAACATGTAGAGGTAGATAGACATTTTATCAAAGAGAAGCTTAATGCCAAAATCATCAAGTTCCCATTTATACCTACTGAGGAGCAACTTGCTGATATCCTGACTAAAGCAGTTTCAAGCAAAGTTTTTCATGACTCACTTAGCAAGTTGGGAATTTGAGATGTGTATGCCCCAACATGAGGGGGAGTGTTAGCGTGAGTCGTGTATGGTAGGAATCCTTGTATATATTAACTTCCTATTGTATCTCGGGTTGTATTTTGTATTGTTGTACTGTTGTGTAGTACAAGTATCGTAGATTGTATGTTTATATATAGTGCCTCCTAGAGAGAAGAATACAATCAGAGAAGTTATTCTCCATATTTGTCTTCAAGTTCTGTTCTTTGAGTACCAAAACATGTTTATAGGGCTTCCAACTATATACTTGTCTTGCTTGGTTATTTTGTTTCAAATTTGTATTATATTTCCTTTCTTTCTGGTCACAGTGCTATTTTGCTCTAAATGTTTGATTTTGGATGTCAGCAACAATTACTCTACATTATTAACTGTCAATAGTATTTTTTATTGTTGAGGGTTAGTAACATTTTCATATTAAGATGCTATTTAGAATACGCAACCTTATTTCTGAAAAGCTAGCGATACACATGTACTAATTTTGTTTGGTTATTTTGTTTCAAAGTGACTTTGGATCTTTTGTAACCACACTTTCGTTTTAGTTATTGACCCTAATTGCGAATATTATTGACAGTCAGTTATATTGATTTTCATGTGATAATGCAATAAGTATTCTAATGAAACCCTGAAAGTTTTCTTTAGCAAAAATTGAAGCTCTTATGCCATAGAGAATGAGTGCTCTTCAGCTCACTTTGATTGAATAGTTGTTTAGCCTGCGTGCCTCTCCTCTTTGTCTTTGTTTGCCTTGGTGGTTTTGTACGTCTTAATTTGTATTGTATGAAATCAAACATTAGGAATTGATTATATTTTAACAATACCTTCTAAGGGGTGGCTAGTCCAAGATGCCAAACAATGGTTATGAACTTATAATCTTTAATCTGATGATCGAGTCGATTCCATGATTATACATCGATTTATCTTATTATCGTTCAATCTAACACAGCGCTAATAGCTTGTAGTGAACAGCCCCCTTATGAAACCAATCGAAAGCAGCCTTTGCTACTTAAGTAGTTAAGGTTATTGTTGAGTAAAAATTGGACACAGTGACCCAACATAATTTGACTCGTATTCATTTAGTGAATAGAGTTTCTATTATTTTGGGTTTGACCCATTCAAGACAAAATGTGTCTCTTAATTACAGTCCCTTGTTACAGGAAAACGTCATTTGATTCCATTTATGAAGAAATCCAATTGATGGGATGTGTGCTTGTTTGTTTTTGCAGCTGTACCCGGATATTTGAATGGTTTGCCTACGTACCCTTGGAAAGGGATCAAGCCACTCGTAGTTCAAGAGTTCTAATGAGTGGATAACTCATTGAAGGGCCGTGATTTTTGATTGAGAATAATGTGTGTGTGAATTTGGTTGAAGTGAACCAGGGATACAATTTTGTGTTTAGGACGCGGTTGCATCTAGATAAATTTGGTTCTAGATTGCCTACATACCCTTTGCGGGATCAAACCACATGTAGTTCTAGCATTTGAGATTTAAATGGGAAGATGACCCATTTCCGGCATTTGAGATTAAAACGGGTAGATCACCCATTTATTTTGGACTTGTGTTTGGGATAGGGTTTAAGCCCTGGAATTTGGTTTTGACTTTATTTTTTGTGATTTGGGAATGAGTTTGTTTTTTATGGTGTTGGAAAAATTTGACGGGAGTCAATGATTCATTTGGGACTGGCCGAATTTGACTGGTGGAGTCAGGGATTCTGTTTGAAGTTACAGTTGCAGCTAGTGGGTCGCTAGACTGTCTACATACCCTGTGAAGGGATCAAACCATTGTAGCTCATTAGTAATTTTCGGTTTTGTACCAGTTTTTATTTAACGGATATATTTTTGAACCTGCCGAATAAACACATTTTTTTTGTGAACCACGTCTGCTAATTTGATATGGGCACCCAATGTGTTGAGCTTTGTAGTGGGCCTTGACAATGGGCTTCATGTCGCCCTTCTTCTTTTCATCGATAACCAATTCAGTCGGGCCCAAATTTCTAAAATGGATTGGCTTAGAGTGGGCTTTGTAGTGCTTCGAAACTTGTAGACGAGTGATTCAATATAGCACAAAAGCTTGCAGTGCGTAGATTGACTTGGACACCCATCAGTTTACTTCTAAATCAATTTAAACCCAGTTCACAACTTGGACAAGATTGAAACCCAAAGACGATAAACTTTGGTAGACCGTAGACATCATCCCCATCTAGGCAGACTACTTGATAAGCTTCGGCTTAGTTTGGGATTACTGTGCTGTGAGGAGAATCACTTTTGAACTTGCTGTGAGAGGAAGCACTTCCGAACTTGCTGTGAGAAGAAGCAGTTGAGGTGTTTGGTAAACTGTTTTGAAAAGTGTTGTGAGAACGAAAAGCAATTTCTCGGTGTTTGGTAAATTGCAAGGTAAAAGTGCTTTGGCTGGGTATAATTACCAAAATGGGCATACATGCTAAGATATGCTACTAAAATACATAATTTTGTTTTTTGATTATGTAACCATACCAAATAAAAAAAAAATCTCATGTATTATTCTTCTACCCATGGTTGGACCGAATAAAAGATTTACTTTAAACCCTTCAATATGCATTTTATGTTTTACTATTACACAAAATAAGTCTAGAATATTTGGATTAATTTCCCTACCATAGTTCAACGAGAACCATTACACAATATAAATTAAAGTCACTTGAAATTTGTAACTAAATGGAACTAGTAGATGCATTCATTAGACTTTGTGCAATTGCATTTCTTAACACCTCCATTTCTTGTCTTCCCGGACCATCTCCATCATGTTCATTATCCCCCATCTCTTCACTAGTCTCTTCACTTGAGTAATTTCCACTTTCATCAAAATCAATATCTCGTTGAGCATATCTTCTTATGTAGTTATGAAGAGCCATAGTAGCAATAACTATCTTCACTTGTTTTTCATCAGGAAAGTGAGGCATATCACATAAAATACTCCATTTCACGTAAGATAATGTTCTATATTTTAGTTATGTGTAATCAAGTTATGATCATTGTTCTTTACCTTCATTATATGTTACTGCAAATGATATAGCAAATGCACATCATTTTCTCTAAGATGACTTGAAAACAACAGTGATTTTAACTGCACTTAATAGCCATTTCCTATGTTTAAGTCAGTCAACATAGCTTGTATGTAAGAACGGGCTGGAAATCTAGAAACTAATCAGTTGGAGAACTCAAATACCAAATGGGCGAAACAAGCACCAACTACTGAAGATTAGTAATCAAAACAACATTTCTTTAATGTATGTAAAATTTTCCAATTCAGCAGCCCTTCTATCACATTTGAAGGTTTATTATTTTCCCATTACCATCTCTGCTGCTCTTTATTGGTCAAAGAGCAACTGAACAACCATAGATATGAGAACCAAGCAATACAAGGAAAAAAAAAATAGTACAAGGCACATGGATTAAGGTCTCAATTATGAAAAACTACAAACTTCATGATTTATCGTTTTACAAAAGTACTGTAAACATATCTTAAAGGGAACCAAATGAGAACTAAAAAGTACACACTACTGCCTCCTCTTCAAACTCTCAAATTGCTGCACTATCATATATCAGACTTGATCTTCAGCATGAGCTGATATTATATAGGAAAACAACATCAGTCCCAATATACATATCAATCTGTGATGAAAGAAGAACATTCCAAACCAGTCCAATGACACAGAGATCAATATATTACACATCAATAAATCCACTGAACATGTAAATAACAGAAAATTCAAGTAATTAGGGGACACACTGAGTTTCATTGCACATAAATGAAGACAACTGTGGTAGCATTCATATTGAACTTTGCAATATCACAACACAATATTATAATACAGGAACTGAGAAAACCAGAACTCATACTTCTTATCAATCATTCTTCAGACTGTAAAGCTGAGTGTGTTTGCTTTCATTTACGTGTTTGATTAGTTACTGATGCAATACAGGGGCAGAAATATTTATGATGCTTAATAGAATTGAATTTTAGCAAAATAGGTGAAGCAAATGATTTTCAGCCTCTTGTAACAACTATATGAATTGGGGGTGAAAGAGATTTCATCAACACCATATTGGAAATTTACTTTAACTCCATAATTCAAATATAAATTTTGCTCCAGGAGTGTTGGGCTGGATACCTCATACTCTTGATGAACAAATCACGTCATCTGATGTTGGCAATGAAAATACTTTTGTACGTCACTTTTCTTTCTTACAGGTTTGAGAGACCCCGAGTTAAAATGCTAACCTAGTTAACTCACATATATACTAGAAGTAGTTAAGAAAAAATTTCAACGTTTCAAATTATGACATTTCAATAGAGATAAAGTAACATTAGTTTCATGGACCACAGATGTGTTATAAGACTCCTACAGTCTAAAATGACAGTCAATATAATCTACCAACACGCCTATCCTTGGTTTGCAACTTTCAAAACAAGCACACTGCGTTGTACTTTTGTTCAGCAAACCATCATGATAATTCAAGTAGAATCAACAATAAGAATATCATAGAAGAATACCAAATGCTTAAAAGCACAATCCAAACCCGTTCCAATCTCTATCTTAAGCAGGACAATTGCACTAACTCACAAAATGAAAGTAATCAAAAGACTAATAAATTAATATTCTTTCTCTATTTGTAATCGTTTCTTTCATCTGGTATTCTAGTAGCGGTTCACATGAAACAAACACATATATACAATCTGGTTCAAACTGACACCCAGCCAAAAAGGGAAAGGCTTCCTCCTAATAAGGACCCCATCATTGCTTTTTGAATCAAAATGTCAATGCGTCGGTGACAATAAGATGAAGATCTTCCTTGTGCAGAAATTGGCCTTATCAAATAGCACTCAGATTATGACACAGCCTCATTCCATCTAAGTTGGATTAAAAAAATAAAAATGAAACGTGCTTTTGAGAAATGTAAGATGCAACCAAAGTGACACATAGACAACCACCAATCTGATAAATGGTTTGGAGCATCCATATGCAGTTTTTGAAGACAAGCGTCCTGACATGGGGATCATAGCAAAATGATGTATGACAATCTAAAAATTCAAAACATGCATCAAGAGATCGAAGAACAATGGTTTTCAATGGATCAGAGCATACGCCCAAAATCTACCAAACAGATCTATGAACAAAAATCTCAAATCTAAAACCAGACAAAGATACACTACTAGAATTATGCCATCAGACATCACCACTATTAAATCGGTCAGAATTGCACGCGATGTAAAAAACCGTGCTAACATCGGTTTATAAAATTTCTGATTTCTATTGTTATTATTAACATCAGTTATCAAATTAACCGATGTCTAAACTTTCATTCAAAATTGTTTTCAAAAATGCGGAGGGACTAAGTTAAAAAATTTATAAACGCGGGGGACTAATCTTTCATTCCCTCCAACACTAGGTCTTTTTCACTTGTCTGAGACTTTCAAACCTAACTCTCACTTGACTACGATTGACACCAGCACCTCCTTCGACGCCTCAAGCTTATTCTCCGATCTGAGCCGCCTTGAGCTCGTTCTCTGACCCGAGCTCGTTCTCCGGGTTCAGCTCTTTCTCTCTCGCTCTTCCTTAAAACCCTAGAGCTCTCCTCCTTCTCTATTTCTGCGGCTACTGTCTCTCCTTTATTAACCTGGCCTCCTCTGTCCCCTCACTGGCGTCATCGCCTCTGACGGTGCTTCTCGTCCAACGCCACCACTTTTTTGCTTCGAGATCTGAAACCAACCGGCCTCCAAGGAGTCCATCCTCCTCGATTGGTGCGACTTCGAGCACCAAATGCCGGCGATAGATAAGAGTTTGAGTAAGAGGAGAAGAGAGAGGAAAGAAAGTGAAAGAATGGCGAGCAGGTACTGGGTGGTGTCTCTGCCTGTCCAAAACTCAACGTCGTCTTTATGGAACCACCTCCAGGATCAAATCTCCAAGCATTCCTTCAACACTCCCCTCTACAGAGTAACTAGTTTCCAAGATCTGACTACCCATTCCCTCCCCTTTCTTGTTTGTTTTGTTAAATATTGTTTCATTATTCTTGCAGTTCAATATTCCCAATCTCTTCTCTCTCTCAGCGGCGATCTCTTAAAGGTATTCCTCCTCATCCTCCCAATTGCAGCCTCTCTATGTTCAATTTTGTTCTTTAGTGTGTTATAATGCTGCTGTTGTGATACATATTATATTATTATTGAATGCGAATTGAATTTTCCGGATGTAATTGCTCTTGAAATTTCAATGCTATTTTGTTATTCGATCTGTTCATTGACATTGCAATTCCGCAATTTGCAGTCCAACAACTTTGTAGAGGGTGTTTCTCACAAGATCAGGTGTCAGATCAAGGAGCTAGAGAGGGTTTCAGGAGTCAAGAACAGTTCTCTCACGGTGGATGGAGTTCCAGTGGATTCATACCTCACTAGGTATTCATCACATCACTTATCATTAGCTTTTCCATAATGTGTGTGTGTTTGTTTACCCACTGAATTTTGAGTTTCTCTCAAGCTAGGTTTGTCTGGGATGAATCCTAGTTCCCCACAATGTCTCCTTTGAAGGAGGTTATCGACAGAATTCATGGTCAAGTTGCAAAGATTGAGGATGATCTCAAGGTAATGCTTTTTACCAATTTTCATTTACATTCGGGTTTGGGTCATTTTGGTCATCCTCTTTGTTGTGACTTGTGAGGAGCTTTGTTGTTGTTGTTCTGAAAAGAGCAAATAATAGCATATAGGACTAAATGAGTATGGAAAGGGAGTTGCATACTCCCAAAGCTTCCAAAGGTAGTTGCATTGCTAGAATATGGAAAGGGACTATTATTCATATCTTGGCAACTATGACATTATCCTTTGAGCGACAGAGGTATCTCCTATGAAAGCAGGATCCTATCAATTTGGTAGTAGATTCTCAAATAAGTTTGATCTAGCTACAACTTATAATAGTTGTCTGTAGATTCTAACAGGATACTGTCAGTTTGTTAGTAGTTTAGTTGCCTTTGCTTATTTTTTTTCTTTAATACTGATTTTTGGGTTGTAATGAATGGAGTTACTAGCACATGTTGACATTACTCTGCATGGTAGGGTACTCGTGACTTTGCAAAAGAACAAATGACAATGAGAAAGAAGGAATTTTCGATAATAGAAGATGTTTCCGAGAGGCTTGGTGCCACAGCCCTGGATACTCCAGTTTTTGAATTGAGAGACACTCTCATGGGCAAATATGGGGAAGACTCAAAATTGATTTATGATCTTGTTGACCAGGTAATTATCTCTATCTCACCTTTTCTCAATTCAATCGAAGACTTGAAGTCCTGCCAAGTTTTGCTTGTCGTGCTTCATGTAAATGCAATGTGAAGTGGCATGGAAACATAACATTCTAGACACTGTTTCTGTATTTAGCCATGTTGTTTGCACATCTGATGTGCTTTGTGTTTTATCTTGTTGACAGGGAGGAGAGCTTTCCTCACTACGATATGATTTCACTGTTCCATTTGCTAGGTATGTTGCTATGAATGGCATCACATCCTTTAAAAGGTACCAGATTTCGAGGCTATCTATGTGCTAACAGAACTTCTTGATGAGCTAAATATTGGAGACTATGAGGTAACTCTTTATTTTGAGGCTATCTCCTTTGATGTGCATCATTTTGTACAAAGTTTCTTTTTAAGTTGAAGAACTTAATGGATGATAGTCCCAGTGCTCCTTGTGGATATTAGTTTTACAGTGATAGGTCACTGATATGAGATATGGTTCATGTTAAACCTATATAGTTGATGTAAAGTTTTGAGTGGGAAAGACATTAAAGCCTAATTCATCATTGCAACAAAATGATATTATTTTAATCTGGTAGTTGTAGAGAGAGTTGAAGCAAAGATTTTTTCTCGGTGCTATGTATGTGGAAGCAAGATTATATATAATTTTGATACCCTTCACCTTTATGTAGAGATGGACTGTCACATAATTATTGTCCTCACCTTGTAAGAGGTGCTATGCCAATATAACAAGTTTTCTTCATTTGATTTATAACTGTTGTTGAAGTGTTTTCTAGACTAATTTTAGACTCTTTTTAAGCAAAGTTGCAGCCCATCATTGTTAAAGATCATGACCCTCCCCTACCTTAAAGATCATGACCCTCCCCTACCCTTCACCTATGGTTAAAGTGAGTATCTATCTCCTCTTTTGCCTATTTCAGGAATTAGAAAAGGTTGCTTCTATGTTTGAATGACTGGAGTTGGTATTAAATATTCATAGCATCTTGGTTAATCATTTCTTGATAATCTTTAACTTATGAGCAATATACTTGCAGGACAAGAGGCTAGAAGATGTAGAAGCACGGTTGAATATGGAGCTCACTAAAGGGGCTGTTTATTCTTACTGAATTCTGGAGCAGGTTCCAAGTTATTAGAAGCAGGTTCCAAGCTCACTATGAGTTGCAGTGGCATCCCATTATTATTCGTTGTTATTTTTGTGAAGGTTCTTTTAATTACTCATTGAGCTGCAATTGCTCATTTGTTTCCTAAATCTTCTTTTGCAGATCCTGAGGGTGCAGGGTAGGGAATGAGTGAAGAGCGCATGCATAGAGACTTGTTTTATCACTCTTTTTTTTTTAGAGTAACCATCTTGTTTACCTTTGGGTCTGGCTTCTGCTTGTAAGATCTTGTTATTATGCTCTTCTGAAAGCTCAACTTTGTATATTTGCAAATATAGAAAAGTACTGGAACTTGAAATGGAGCAATGTTTTATATTCAAATATGAAGTGCTTTCACTTCCTTTTCGTTTCTTTCCTTCTGTTAGTTTTTTTCAGTTAATTGTCAAAGTTCTTAATTCCATATATATTGGGATTGAGAGAAATACATTGAGAGAAATACATAAGTCTCAAAATAAAAATCGATGTCCCATTAACCACAGGAAATTGAATTATTATGTTGGAACCGATGTGCCACAAACTACTGCACATTGTTTTTTAGATAGAGATCGATGTCCAGTATAAGTATTGTCATCGATGAAGACCAGAAAACCGATGTGTGAAACAGTATCAGTTATCGTTTTTAAATGAATAACGATGTTAAAATGCATAGTTGTGCTGTGGGATCTATATTTCTTTAAGCATTAAAGACAATAAAATGAAGGTTTAACAATAGTTAAACAAACAAATTTGTTATCAATTAAACGTGTTTACATCGATTTATAATAGGTAACCGATGTGTATACTGATACTAGACATCGGCTAAAAACTGATGTCTCGATTTTCCGGACCTTTCTCATCACCCACTAAGACATCGGTAGGAATTCTTTTTCTCATCGGTTTTTGGCCGATGTCTGAGGGTATAATTCTAGTAGTGATAGTTCTGTAAAAGAGTTGGTATGAGGTTTTACCTTTTAGAATTGGAGAACGATGTTGCACTACCAAGTTTTTGAAGAAGACCAGAAGAATGCTTGAATAGTTGACCGTAGAGAGGGAAGGATGGGAAGACAATCAGAAATAGCTCCTCTCGTATTTCTGATGATGCTTCTCAGAGACGAAGGGAGGAGAAATAGAGGGCTTCTCTCCCAATTTGTGCCGATGAGGATTAGGGTTAGGGATTTGACGGCAAAGAAAGGAGCAGGAGAGGAGAACGATAGAGAGGGAACCATCTGCAATGAAGGGAAGAGATAAGGCTGCTGGGTTCAGTGTGATTTTTAAGAAAGAACGAGAACAAAATAGACAGTTCAATAAGTTTCATTAAACCCTCCGTGTTTTTTCGGAGCGGTTCCGCAAAAGCAATTTTGCAAAGCAGCAATTTGCTGCTTCTCAGAAACTAGCTTTTCGGAGAATTCACTTCCCCCAAAATCAGCTATAGGACATACATGGTGTTTGGTAAATTTAGGCCCAAAAGCACTTTTAGGCTCAAAAGCAGGTTGGGAATCAATCCCAAACTGGGTCGAAGGTTGGGATTCACTTTCAAAAGCATGGTGTTTCATCTCCTTTGAAGAATATCTATAGCGTGATCAGTATAAGATTGGGATTCACTTCAAGATGGAGGCCAGCTGTTGTAGTTTGATTAGGAGGAGGAGATGTACGACCGAGGTACGTATAGATGGAGGTTTGGATTCCACGCTCTTCCTTGCGCACCAAAATGGGTACAAGTTTACCTTCTTCTTCCTTTACCCCATAATTGGAAGCATTCATGCTAATCAATATTTCTTGTTTTCTTCTCAACATAGGCCTTGACTTCATACCACTACCCGAGAACTGGTGAGAAACCATTCTTTCAAGCCAATTGAATTGTTGGGCATCGTACTGCACTCCAATTCACGCTTTATTTAAACTAGCGACATTGCCCGCGCGATGCTGCGGCATTATTCAATATAATAATATTGAATTTACAAACATTAGGCACGTTATATAATTGCGTTATACATATACATCAGACATTGTTTTACATGATCCAAAATTTGGTACTTCAGCCAGATTTCAAAATTGCATATACAACTACACATTATTTTACATGTTCTCAAATTGGATACTATAGCCAGATTTCAAAATTATATATACATTATACATCATTTCAAATCTGGTACTATATGTACATATTACACATTAGACAGCAAAAACTTGTCTATGATTACAGTTGAGACTTCGCATTTTTGGCTGGTTCCTTGTTCGCAGCATTGGTTGGTTTTGACTCCACATCCTTTACTGCTTTCAATTCCTCACAGAGGTTCATCTAATTAGTCAAGACAAAGTAAGAATGCAGTAGAAGCCGAATAAGAACTGATAGTTGAATATGTAGCAAGTACCGGTAAGTTTGCAGATAACAGAGAAAATATATAGTTCTTGAGACAGCGATATTAGAACTAAAAGAAATTTCAGGTTATAAAGAGCTCTCTATCAAAACCTAAACCAAAGGCTAATCATTAGAGGAAAATTCAATGCCCAAAGCTGCAATTGAACTAAAAGTTCCAAGTGCATCCAGCAGGTATCAAACCACAGTAGTTGAACAGCTAGAACTGACTCTTCAAAAGGATGCAAGGAATCGACAGTGCATGTCATGTATATAATGTGAAAAAGGAAAATGGGAGAATCATCAAGGTGATTCCACTCCCCTGCTCCTATTTTTTAAATTTATTATCATCGGTCAGGCTTATAGTGATTCTCTCCTAATATATGTTGTTTGATCATGCCCACCACAAAGTATTCTGATTACACTATCTTTTGTCTAACTTAAGACTCCAAATGCAAATGAACGTTATAGCAGATAATAAAATTTTAAAAGAAGATAAGCATATGTTATACTGATCAGTAAGATGTAAGCTTACTTACATGCAAACTCTAATTGTTACAGACCTAATGGAGACAGGACAAAGACATAATAAACAGAACAGAATGAAGAAATTAAAAAAAAAAAAGCACTACCCTAATTTCAGGTGCTACCTTAAATTTTTCAAAACCAATATATAGAAGATCGAAAACATAGAATGCATACAGTCATGATATGACTAAGATTAATGCAGTCATCTAAAAAAAAAAAGCACTACACCTTTATATTGTTCATGTAAGGTATTGCACATTCCATTGTTAACCATAACAATGATATAAATATGAAAAACAGAGGAATATAGTTATTACTTGATTTTGAAATACAGGACAGGTGGCAAGAAGGAGAAGTTCTCGTCTCTGATCTCTTCTGATATTCTGTTAACAGACCCTGCCGTAGGGATTCTTTTGATCATACTGATATGACTTGTAATAAATATTATTTTAAAGCCTTCAGACCCTCTTAGAGAGTCCAAGCAGTTTTAGCTTTGAGAAGAATTCCTCAAATTTTGAGGTTTAATATCACATTCAACAACTGCTAAACATTTTGATCTTTCTAACGAAACAGAGTTATCACTTCTTCAATCTTCACGAAATGCACTTGATTCTTTTGTCCACGTATACACAATAACAGAATTTATTTCATGACATATGCACTTGTTTTATGATTTTGTCTCCCCCTTGTTCAAGAACTATAACCGCTGAACTCATGAAATAGTGCCATCCTGATATCTTTCTTATGAACGCAATACCAAAAATAAAGTTAGTATCAAATAGTGTTTGAGACTGACTATTCACCCAAGCTCAATAATTGTGACCAATGAGCCAGTTAACACTTCCACTAATCTGAAAGCCCAGGAAAGCAAAAAGGCATAAAGCAATGGAACTAAAAGGTTTTACTATTTACCCAAGAACTGGAAAGTTCAATTCAGCATGATATGAAGATTCAGATGTCCAAATGTAAATACTTTTAAGACTTAAAGAGTAAAGGACAATAAATGTAAGTTAGAGACAGCATCAGGCCTTTTCAGCTTTGCTGATACTATTCAAACTTCTTTATCTCCACAGGCCTTGTTGCAGAATATGGTTTTCCATAAGCATCCCTTGGGATTTAGAAGAGGAAGAAAATAAGTAGTTGCAGCTACTCTGTCAGAGAATTTTAATTAAGACTTCATCAATATAAGCATCATTTATTTTTCTACTTTTACTCGAGTCTCTATCAAAGGTTGGTTTTCCTATTTTGAGATTGCTCTGTTGTTAAATTGTTAACATGTTATTTCTTAGGTCTATGAATACAAAGCCTACAAAAATCTCAATTCCAGATCCAAAATCTAGATTCTAATAAAGCAGATTGTGTCAGTCAGCATTCTAGAGATTGAAAATCACTATGAGACTAAAAGGGTATTCAAATATACCTGATTTTCAGAAGCGGGTTTGGATTTGAAGTTCTTGAGGAAATTCACCTGAAGAATAAAATACATCCTGCGAGACTATTTATGAGGACATGTCTGTGTGACTACACTTTTCAAACTTCTCGTGTACCAGAACCCGACAACACTGAAACGAACCATAAATCACATTAAGCAATAATGCCATATCAATTCACATGGTTTAATTTTCAAATTTCAAATGACTAAGCTAGGATGTAATATCAGTGTTAGAATATATAGCTATTGCATTACTTATAACAGCTTCGACAGGTAGCTGTATGAGCTACAGGTTGTACCGTTGTACTCCACAGTTGTAACAGAATGCATAACCACACCTACAGAATTTACATTGCCAATCCGTCAGTAAAACAAAAAGCCAATCTGGAAATTTATCTCTGCAGCAAAACAACTTTGATGATGAAGAATATTAAAACGAAAACATTATATATAGACCGAAAGAGAATGTCTATCTAAGTTGAATTGAAGTTGGCTTTGTGTCTAATAGAGCTGAAGTTACTTTTGTGTCAAATAAACTATGTCCCTAAACATACATGGTCCTGCATAAGGTACTTTTCCTCTAATACACATATATTGCTTCTAAACAATTGCTCAGGCTTGACAATGTCATTCTCAAATCTCAGTTTTGACAGTGTTGTGTTGGTTCCTTTTGTCTGATCTTAGTTTTAATGGTGCAGTTTGGGATAAGACTCCATAAATCCTTAGGGATCTAGATGATTACTACTGTTGTACTTTATGTGCATTCTGATACCTACCATTACCACTGTCCTGTAACCCTAAGTCAAGGGCTTGTCGGCACATGCTGTGGTTGAAGGCACTTAGGAAAAGCTTGAAAATATGACCTTGACCCTCTAACCGAATCCAAAATGTTAATCTTGATGTTTGCATTAAATCATATGAAAAAGCTTAGAAAATGGCGTGCAAAAGGAAAATGGGAGAGCATGGTACCCTTATAGAATCTTATGGACAAAATTCATTAACAGACCTCCACAGCTCGCATAGCGGCAGCAAGATCTTCGTCATACATGAAATCATCAATTTGTTCTTCCCATTGTTTCCATTTTCATATTAACACTTTCTGCAAGGTAGAAAATTACCCTGCCAATATGACAATCATAGCAGATACATAAATTAATAAGCTTCAGGACAAAACTATGAAAAAATTTATTCCGGATGAATTAACGAAGCCATGAATACACATTGTTATACTTGTAGTGTTCAAGCATCGTAAACACTTTGTGCTAACATTCACACACACTTAGAGATCTAAAAGAATGCAATATTCCTTTCAAAAAAAAATGAATGCAATATTGTGCCACTCATTACAAAATGCAAAAGCATGCCCTAACAATTCCAAAATTATCTATCGAAAAGTGAAAAATTAACACCTTATGGCATCAAAATACTAAAATCTATAAACATTTAGTAGGTACTAATTATTTCCGACTCTCAACATCCTCAACCATTCAAATGCAAAGGTCAATACTTGTGTAATCTTAATTTCCTAAAGCATAGTAATTTCTTAGCAGCATATCACCAGTATAACAATCAGAACCAAATTAGAAATCAATAAAAGGATACACCAAAAAAAAAAGCCATGAGCAAATGCTCCAACCAACGCAGCAGTAAACAAACAGTCCCGTACATGTGGATTCTTCCGAAAGAAGTCAAACCAAGAGAAACAAAAACCCGGATGTTAAATACGAACAAAATCACAAATTAAATCACAAAAGCTGAACAGAATTGTGGGACTTACTGAGAGGAAGAACTGGGGCGTAAATGAGAGGAATCAAGAACTTAATTTGATCGGACTATTTTCTCTTCCTCAAAATGAGATGAAAAACCAAAGCAACTAATTTCGAAACAGAAAGATTGATTTCAACTTGATGTACACAATAAACTGAGAAAGCAATGAGATATATTCCAGAAAACTGAGCAACTGAATGTATCAATTTCCATTTAGAGCAAAAAATTCAAATTCTATACGAAATCCCACAGCTTGTCAGCTACCACAAAACGCAAATAAATATAGAGAAATTACACTTACACTTGTTTTGGGGCAACCGACTTTTAAAGCTGAAGCCAATCTCCAAAATTGCCAAGTTTTAAGCTTCACAACAACTTTAACCTCATCGTCATCTTCTTCTTCTTCTTCTTATTCTGCTTCAGCTGCATCGCCCGGAATAACATCAACATCGCCCTCTTCTTCATTGTCCTCCTCCTCTTCCTCATCTTCACCTCTCTCGTTGTACAAATCAAAATAGCCAAGCCTTTACGATTGGGTGGAGAGCGGAAAGAGGAGGACTTCGATTCGATTGGGTTAAGGGGGTTAGAAATTTTGGAGAATTGGAAACTGGGATACCAAGCTTTTTTTCGCTGTTGATGTCGGTGGCTGACCCTGACTCTAGACAGAGGCTTCCAGACCTCGCGGTTATGCACACACCAATGGCAGCCTGAAATTACGACAAAAATCCAAGGGCAAAAACAGAATTTTACTGTACTTAGAACAGTATAACAGTGCATCGACGCTTTATATATGTATAATAATATATCACCGACCCATGATTCAATGATGCCACCGATTGCTCTCTTTACTTTCCACCTACGTCTACTATGACTCAATTGCCTTTAATTAGAATATTTGATAATCACACAATCAATTATACATGTTTTAAGGCTCTGACTTGCAGCACACATACGTTTAAAGCCTTTTGTTTTTATGTGCGGGCCTTGAGCATTCCTCCACCGCCAAGCTTAAAGTGGCTCCCTGAGAGGTGATATCTTGCTGCCATATGTGACTTGCCAAAGTTCAATGCTGTCATGCCGTGTATGGGATCACAATTTGTACAGAAAAGTCAAAAGAATTTCATTGTTGGTCTTCTCTGCCACTTGCTTCAATTTTGAGAATATCAAAGCATGACGCCAATTGTAGACTTGCAGATGCTTTGTTTTCTTTGCCTTTTGATTATAACGTTGCCTTACAGACACCATACAAGTCGTCACTCCACAAGAGGCAGTCATATTTGAAGCTTCGACATTCCATCCCTTGTACCAACTGGACTTCTCCATTCACTATGAGCTGTGAGCTTTGACATTAGTTGTCTCCACCACTCAAAACACCTTTGCAGTCATCTTGTGCGGGTACTATACTTCTCATCTTCCCTGTATCTTTTCTTGGCTACTGCAGTCTAACTTGTGAGCCAACTTTGCATCCCCCAACATGACTCTGGTGACTACTTTGCTTTGTATGTGGACTAATAGCTTGGCATTGAAACACTGCACGGGGATCACTTTGGAGCAGCTTCCCTACTGTTGTGAACTCCAGAACTCTACAGAACTGCCCTTGGCGTGAACTTGCAGAACTGCAGTTTGCGGGCAATCCACAGGCTTTCACTTAGTGTACATACATGGTATCTGCCGGCCATAATCAGCACTCATACTAGACCATATCACTCTGTCGGATTGGTCTTGGCTGTGTGACCTCCGGGAACACAGCAAGACAACCTTCATTGACAAACTAGTTCCAGGCCAAAACATGTCTCAACGCGCCGACATGCACCACTCAAAGTCATCTCTGCAGAAAGGACCAAAACTTACCAGATTGAAGCATATTAGTCCCACATCGAAAACAAGAGTGAGACAACTCACTATTTCACCCATAAAAGGTCCACTTCTCTCTCTTCATTTACTACGCATTTAATAGCTATAAACCGCTACTTTGTCAATATAAATACATTGTCTAACTTTAGCATCGGATGAGTGAAGACCACCAACCGCGGTCTACCCTCTTAACGCCGTTGTATTTCTCTTGACAGATAGCGAGATGTCACAAAATCGCTATATATCGGAAGATTGGACCCTAGTCCTAGTTACTGGAAGCTGACACCAAGTGGCGGTATCTGAGCATTAACATTGGCGCCGTCAGTGGGAAGTCTTTTGAACTAAAAGTCATCTCCCCATAATCTACCATGGCTAGCAGTAGCGGCGATGGCGTTGAAGATCAAACAAACCAATCCGTCAACCCTCAGCCCACAAACCCTGCCAATCCAACAATCGCCATCAACCGCGAATTGTTCACTACACCAATCAACACCGATGGTGAAACCCTCAACATCCCCGAGGTGCCCCCAACACAATCTGCCGTGAGAACCAAATCGGCACCAGCCTCCAAGCACCAGGCTGAGATCTCGCCTCCAGGTTGGAATTAGCTTTGGCGGATTTGCACAAAGCAAACAGAGAGCAGGAAAAAGAGCGAAAGGAGAAGGCGAAAGCTCAAAATCAAGTGGCGACACTATTGTCAAAATTCGACCCAAAGCGAACACTCTCAAAGCGTAAGGCTCAGCCCAAACACAAGGATAAGAGCAGCGCCTGTACCAGTAATCCCAATGAGTGTCGCTTTGAATCCACCTGAACTGGCGGGACTAGGGCCAGCGCCACAGCCACAATTGATACAGAAGCAGGTAGCGGACTCACAGCCACACACAACAAATGTTGGCACCCAATCAGCCTCTTCCCAGGCCTACTGTTGACGCCACAACCCTGATCCTAGAAAAAAATGCGGGAACTAGAAGAAAGGTTATTTAGAGCTAAAACAGGCACCCTACTGCCAACTCAGAATCCACTCTTTCAGGCACGACCAGGCCCATTTACCGCCAAAATTTTGTAAACCGTCAAGCCCACATATGCAAAAACTCCCAAGATCGCCCAATTTGGCGGATCAACAGATCCATTCGTGCACATGGACAAGTTCAAAAAGGTAACCAACAACAAATGATTCGATGACGCAACTCTCTGTCACCTATTCAACGAAACGTTGGATGGTGAGGCAATGAGTTGGTTTTTTGAATGCCCCCAGGCTCCATGGATTCATTCTCAGCTCTGTCAAATGCATTTCTGTCACGATTCATCCTCATGACGGAGGGGTATCATAGCTCAAGTCAACTGTTCAGCATCAACCAAGGTACTGATGAATCGTTAAAAGCATTTGTCATAAGATGGAGGACCGCCTGACTTGATACACATTTACGCAAGCGTACGTATCATTGTCAAGATAGGGAAGTATTATGCCCAAAGTTATCATACCACGGGGATTAGTGGCTAACCCACAATCCTTGGGTAATCGGAAATAAAGACACTTAGCAAACAAAAGAAAAAGAAAAAGAAAATAAATAAAAATGCTACTCTAAGGCACCAAACCTTAGCAATGCTCGGCTTTGGTTTGCACCGAAACCTAATCAAAACTAAGACTTAGTGATGACTATTTACAATGAAGTAGAAAGTGTCACCGAAAATGTAATTTGCATTTCTAATAACTAAAGTGCAAGAATTTAAATGGAGACTCTAATTAACAACTAAATTAAATAAAGGAAAGAAAACTAAAAAGTGAATATAAATATGGGATTGGTAGTTAGGGATGAATCCTAACCCTAATTCAATGCTCTAGATGCTAATTTAATTTACGTGCAATTTATTAAAGATGGTAGAAGCCGTACCTAAGGCTTTTCAAGGCTCAAGGGCCGAAATTCCCTTTTATGGTATTCCTACTCCGGTTCAAGGGTCGTAGGAACTCACTTGACATGAATTAGAGCCGGTTCAAGGGTCACTAATTCACATCAAGAGGCCTAGAGTTCGAGGAATTAGGCAACCAAGCTCACCATAATTGCGATCAAGCTAATCATGTAGTGAACCATGCTTGTACTTCCCACAAATATTAAATCGGGGTTCTACCTCTAAAATCTAAGGATGTCATCCCCTAAATTTTAATCTAGACTTATTAAAACACATACCCAAGAGTTGACAATTCCTAAGTATGCATTCTAATCAATTATCACAAAACACAAGCATCCAATAATTAACAAATTCCATATATAAATTAAATTAAGCATCTATTACATCAAATTTGGGTTAGGGCACACAACCCTAACCCCAACAAGGAAATTACTCACAACCCATAATCATAGACATCAAAATAACAAAATTCAAATAGAAAAGAGTAGAGAAGTGTAGGAGAAAACAAGAATAGTCACAAATAGCTAAAAAGCTATCATGACTAGTCTTGATTTACAACTCCCATAATTACCCAAGTCTTGAATCTTGTAAAGATTGAAATCCTTGATGAATCCTTGAAGCTTTGGGTGAGATCTCCTTAAAATCCCAAAATAAAATACAAAGAAAAGAGGAAAAATGATGGAGAAGGATGGGAGAGAGAGCAGCCCAAGGGGCTGCCTCTGTTTTGGTGCGGCTACTGTTGGTTATCCGGTCTCCACAGAGGGCGAGGAGTATAGGAGTATATATATGTGGCTGGTTGTGTGGTCTACGAACTAAAGAAATAGATGAGCTCTGCGTGTCAACACTTAATTGGTGGGCCAAAAGCAAAACAAAATCCACGCGTGAGCAAGTGTGATAAATATCTGGGAGCCTTCAGTTCGTGAAAGGAAGAAGAGGTAAGACCATCTCCAATGGTTATGTCATTTGCCAGATGGACACTCCAACAACTACTTTTGACATGTTATTTTCCTCCAACCCTTATGTCAGATCTGACGTGGAAATAACATATTCATTTAGTCTGTCAAATTTGACAGAGGCAACCTCATATGTCTTTTATTTTTTTATTGTTTCTCTCTCCTTCTCCCTCTTTCCTTCTCTTCTCTCTCTCTTTCTTCCTACCCATAGATAGAATAGAATATATTAAAATAACAAACAATTTTGACACATTGGTTGGAGTAAGATTAGCAAAAAAAATGAAGGTTGCCATGTCACATGTCAAATTTGAATTTGACACAAGCCAAAAGAAATATCTATTGGAGATGCTCTAAGGATTTGATGATTAATTGAATGAAGGCCACGTGCTATTAGCATTTGGCAAGTGAATGAAAAGGAAAAATTGCCACGTGTCAAGTGAGCAATTAATCAATGGGTAATCAACCCATATATTCATTGTGTGCTGCACGTTTTGTGTCTTGGTTAATTAACCAATTAAGCTTAATTAAGTAATTAAGCTTAATTCAGCAATTAACATATCCACAACTTTGTCCTTTCGTCGAAAACTCAAATCTTCACCATTTTCGCGCTATTTTTTTCTTGTTTTTGCAACTCTGCTTATTTCCTGCAAGATAAATATAAATGGATTAATTACATAATAATTGACTTGAGGATTAACTTATTTCTAGTATTTTAGATACAATTACATGCATAGAAATACGTGTAATCACCGCCACATCAAGATGTCGGGATCTTGACAAAACAATGGCGCTGGCAGCCTTCAAGCAAGGACTCCTCAAGGCAAGCTTTTTGTACCACCTCAACTGCAATTGCCCAAATGCCACATACAACCACGTCATGAATGAAGCAGTTTTACACGCCCAGGCTGAATACAGCACTTATGGCGCCATTCCACCACCACCACAAACTCCACTCAAAACATCCCAGCCTTCCACATTCCAACAAGGAAACACCACCACCACCCTAAACATCACCACACCACCAAATGAAAAAAAAAAAGAAAAAAAAAGAAAAGGGAATGGCGGCAAGGCAACTACTAAGACAAGCGGCAAAGGGATCAACAATACCACAACAAAGGCGACAGATCTTTTCACAATGATCGCTGCTACAACAGTGACAACCGCAACAATAAGCCCGCCGCAAACACTCCAAAATTTGAGGTTTTCACAGTCCTGACGGCATCATATGAAGAAATCTATGATCAATGCATGGATCAAATCTCGCCACCAGCCCCAAGAAAGTACCTTAGAGTAGGAAAGCCCAGAAACACCGGCAAATGGTGCAAGCACCTTGAAGATAGCGACCATAACACCAATGATTGCAATGCCCTCAAAACTGCAATTGAGTCATTGTACTGTGACGGAAAGTTGAAGCAGTACAAGGTCCGGCAACCAACACCTGTTGTCGCTAACATCGAACCAATGTGGCGGATCAACACCATTGACGGTGGTGCTTTCATAGGCAACTTGTCACACATGGAAAGAAAGCGCTATGAGCGCGCTAACCACCCAAAAGAGGTATTCAACATAGGCTATGATCGATCCTCCAAAATGGCCAAAACTGGCTGGGAGCCAATTAATTTCTCTGAAGGGGAGGAGCGAGGTATTCATGCACCCTATGACGACCCATTTCTGATGGATGCAATCCTCGACAAGTGATCCGTCGGACGAGTACTGGTAGACAGCGGGTCTGCCGCAAACGTCATATTTAACGGATGCTACAAGCAACTACAACGCAACAGAAAGCTCCTGCAATATCATGAGCCGTTACTCAGTTTCTCTGGCGACGTAACTCAACCTCTGGGGTCTGATTATATGCGCCTATGCATTGGGACAGCCCCATGTACAACAGAAATACATACCGAGTTCATTGTGGTGGACTGCTTCAGCTCATACAACGCCATTATCGGTCATCCCGCCCTCAACAAGCTCAAGTGCATCATCGCCGGATACATGCTACTCATGAAGTTCCCCACCCCCAACAGCACTGGCTCTGTCAGGGGAAGCCAATCAGTTGCACGAGAATGTTACTCAACAACGGTGTCAAGGTCAAGAAGCTGCCATGAAATCTTAACGGTAGCCAACACACCACAGTTGACGGACAAAATTGACGACCCCAGGGATGACGAGAAAAAATACTTCAAGAAAGAGCCCATCAACCTGGAGACATCGCTCCGCATTCTAAGCATCTCCGACGAGCACCCAGAAAGAACTGTGCGCATTGGAGCCCAACTCTCCCCTGAGGTAGTGGCAGAAATCACCCAATTTCTAAAAGAGAACGCCGCAGTCTTTGCATGGTCATATACCAACATGCCAGGAATCTCTCTCGACATAATTACACACAAGCTCAGCATCAAGCCATCCTTCTACCCCGTCAAGCAGAAACGGCGGGCCTTTGACGAAGAAAGATATCGGGCCATCAGGGAAGAGGTAACCAAGCTACGAGACATAGATTTCATCCGCCAGGTTAATTACCCGTAGTGGATCTCTAACATGGTGATGGTGAAGAAGCCCAACGGGAAGTGGCGGATGTGTGTTTATGGTTTAAATCCATTAGTTTTCTTTGGTTTTACTGTAGGTACTTTCTTGTCCTTCAGTATGTTTTTCATAGAATCCAGCGTTTTTTGCTGTTCATTGATTTTTCTACTAACACTTGTTAGCCTTTCTTCTTCCGTTTTTAGAAGTTCTTTGATATAATCTATTTTTTGCTCCAATTTTTCTAATTGGGCGATTATATCTGGTATTTTTTCTAGATAATTCTGATATCTAGATACTTCTTGTAGCAGATTCTGATGTTTCTCATCAGAAGAGAAACATCTCTAATAATTTTTCAGACATTGTCCCCATTGGGGATTCCCCTTTTGAGCTCTTTACAAGCTCTGATACCAGTGATTTGCGGATCTAACCAATGCTCAAATAATCAAGAGGTTTTTGTTCCTCTCGGAGAGTATATTCAAGATCTCCGATTGACTTTTCAACTTTATAGATTCTTTTCTGGATTATAAAGATAATATCCCAATAATCAGGAGTTTCTCTTTTAAGCCTTGACCTGTAATCTCTTAATTTTCTCAGTTTTTCTCTTTCTTCAGCTAGTTCTTTGCTAGTATTTTTACAAATAGCAATTAATTCTAATCTGTCGATAATCGAAATTATGAATAGTAAAACTAACCGTTTACCTTTGAGAGAGGAGGATAAATTTCAACTACAATTATAGTTTAGACAAATAAATTCAAGATGGGCCCACCACGCTTTATCAAAAAAAAAAAAATTATGTAAAAAGGAAAAGATGATGGAGAGGAGTATTAGTGGGATGAATAGTGAACGGTTTTGAAAAGTAGGGTAAAATAGTGGAAAGTTTTTGTGAGTGTGAATAAAAATAAGTTGATGGGGTGTATGGGAAGTATATTGGTGGATTTGGGGTGTATGAGAATTTTCCCTTTTTTCAAATTTTTGAACGGAAGCTTATACATCGGTTAATTTAACGACCAATGTTTATAACCACAATAGAAATCGGATATTTCATAAACCGATGTTAATATGTTTTTTTACATCGGGTGCAATTCCGACCGATCTAATAGTGATGATGTCTATTGACATAATTCTAGTAGTGTATGTGTTTAGCCCAAACTCTAGGTTACTTGCTCTAGTTGTAATAGGGTTTGTATTAGAGATAATCTCGGAGAATCTTAGTAGATATCCAATCAATGTACGATTATGTTTCCATGTACAACTCTATCTCTATGCTTGTAATACTCTATATAAAAAGGCTCCTATTATCAATGAAAATACAACAAATTCACTCCCAAATATCGATTCCCTAAAACAGAAATCAAATATTGTAGTTTATTAAAAAGTAACCACAAAATGATAGACACATATAGAAACAAAAGGAGTACTGATAGAGCATATAAACACCAACCTATAAAAGATTACTGAAATCAAGAATATGGCTAGGGCACCATGTCGGCTAGGGCATCAAGAATAAACACCAACTTATTGCTTATCTACTCAACCATTAAATACGCATAGACCTATAAATGGATCGAATTTTGATTCGTATCCACTCTGGATCCGTAGATAATGAACCGGTTTGGATTGAAAATTTGATTTATTGATCCATTAATAGTTTGGATCGGTTATTTCGTTTATTTAACAGATCAAATACGAGTTTAGGTTAATCATTAATGATCCAATCTGTTTTTATAATAATTAAATATTATTTTTGTATGAATAAAGTATTATTTCTAAAATGTTAAATATAAAATATCAAGAATACTTATTAGTTTTGAATGTAAAATAATAAATATACATATATTATAACATGCAAAACTTTTACGGAAACAAAAAGATCGTAGTTTTTCAATATTGAGAATATGGGATAATTAAGGGTATGTGTTATTATATACGGATCGGATTAGCGGATCGGATATCCGTTAATCAACCGGATATGGATTTAGATTGAGCTATTAACTATCCGTTGGGTTATCGGATCAAGTCGGGTTAAAATTTCTTATTAAATGAATTCGAGTTTAGATCAATCCGCTGGAATCCAGTCTATTTTCATGTCTAAATACACATCTAATAATTGTATTTAAAAGTCGAGAATCACAACTAAGTACTCGTTGGAGACCGAAAGTAAACTGTATCCACCAACCAATGTGTAGAAAACATCTAGTACCTTTTTAGCTAGAAGATATAATCAGCATTTATTAATGGACTTCCAGGAATGTTATTTCCATTCCTTCGAACGAGCACGTACATCAAACTAACCAAGAGAAATTATTAAGCTGAACATTAATTAATAACAAAAAGCAAACCAAACTAATCACGGAAGACATTTACAATGAGTAAAGCCACGTAGTTGTAACACTCATTTCCGCATGGATAATTTCAGGGGCGGCCCTGGGGGTGTTCAAATGGAGCAGCCGCACAAGGCCTCCGGTTTTTGAAGGCCTCTGAATTCAATTTTATAATGGCTTTAGATAAATATATAGGTCAAGAATGTTGAGAGTTATTAAATTGTTGTTCAGTTCAGTTGTCCACTTTACCTTAAGTTGTTAGGCTTGATTGGTCTTGGGTTCAAAATCCATGGGGTACTTAGCTCTGTTTAATTTTTTCTTTGCCTATTTTGTGATCTTCTCTCTTCTTTTAATATATTTTTTTTCTTTTCATTCCTAAGGCCTCTCTACTTTCTTCTTCGATCTTCTGCTATGTTTCTTGACTTTTTTTTTTCTCTATTTTTCCTTCCTTGTTGATGTTTTTAGGCGTCCACTATTTTTTTCTTCTATTTCTACCAAACATTTTTTCTTAGTTCTTCTAATTGAGATCGTGATTAATAAGACATCATTTAAATTTTCGCACTAGGCCTCTTAATTTTTAGGACCGGCCCTGGATAATTTTCAGGTTCACTCCTTGGGTGAATCAGCATATTCACCATCTCTTATGATTAATGCATAATAACTTTATAATTTTCTAATCCAACCATTCATGTTGTATAATGCAATACAAAGATTAATTCTGTAAAAAATCAATCGAATTGAAGACCTTTTAGTCAGGCCCGGGCCTACTGCTGAGCGGGCTTGGCGATAGCCCAGGGCCGCAAATCAAATGGGGCATCACAGCCTAATGTATACCAATATAAATATACATGTGTTTCTGTGCTAATGAGCATTTTTTGGAATGATAAGGACAAAAATAAAAGGGGACCAAGAAAAATGGAAATTAAAAAGTCAAGAAACATAATTGTATTAAGTATTAATTATAAATTAAAGTTAGAATCTCTCTCCCAGGTATTTTTCTCTTTCTTTGCAACGTTTTTCTCTCTTCTTCCATGAAATGAGAAGACACCCTCTTTTCTTAACTTTTCCCTCCACATCTTTCTCAATCCTTTTTCCCTCACAAGCTCATCGAATCATTACCTCATTTGATATTTTCTTCCCTATTGTTTTCTCTTCTTGCCTTTTTTCTTCCCTTTTTTGTTGCAATCTCCAGAAATTAGGGTTTTTAAAATAATAATAATTAGAGGTATGTTTTCTTCTTTTCTAGACTCTGATAGAGAATGAGAAAGAGATTACAATATGCTTTTTTTTTTCTTTTTTCTAATGTGTTTGGTTATACCTCAATACTATTGCACGTTTTGTCTATAATTTTGTTGAGTTTTGCAGTAGAGTTTGACATTTTCATTGAAACATATTTTCTTTTCATTAGTTTGATTTCCATTAAAAAAGAAATTTCATTTTTTTGTTGTTGTGTAACTGTGTTAATCCTCAATAAATTTAGAACTAAATTGGACTTTTGATAAATTTAGAAACAAGAACTCTTTACGACGTTTATATGAGTTTACTAATAGAAATATAGGGGGCCTGTTGGTGTCGAAAAATTCCGTAGAGGAGTTTGACTCACCAATGAATGCGGACTGGAGCGGGAGCTGACCGGGAACAATCGAGAAGCTTCCTTCGAGCGTTGACCTGGAGTTTGACTGTCGGCTCGAGGAGAAGGGGGGGTACCTGCAGAAAACCCTCCGATGCCTAAGTCAGTACGTTTCTTAGTAGTGGAGTAGAGAGAATTGGAATTCGTTGCCTTACCTCGACGTCGAGCAGCCTATTTATAGGTGTATTTCGGCGTGGGCTGCAAGTAAACTTGCACGGCAAGTCGCAGTGACTTGAGCGGCACGCCACCATTAAGGCCGTATTCACTCCTGCAATAATCGTCACTTATTGGCGGCCATGATTGCCATACTGAATATCGCATTTATAGCTACATTAACCGTTGCATTTATTGTTGCTATTACTTCCCTTTAATTGCCTTGATTGTAGGGTCAATTTTGTTGACCACCCCCACAGGGCCTAAACATAATTCTCGCCCCGGGCCTTGAAAGACTCAGGACCGGCCCTGCTTTTAGTTATTCATTTCTATAAAATACATGGACGGTTCATCATAATAGCAGTAAGTGTTGTTAAAACCGTCCATTTGTTTGATTCAATTATATAATTAAACGATTTCCGATTCGATTGATTTTTTTACAGAGATGATCTTTAAAGAGACTAATTTAAGATATAAACCGTTGGATTATAAATTTATTAAGTAAAAGTGAGTTAATCAACAATGGGGGTGAATATGCTTGTTCACCCTAGGGGTGAACCTAAGAATTGTTCTTTCTGCATATAGTTCCGGATGCTATTTATGGAGGTCCATATGCTAAGAGCCAAAAGGATAATACATATGAGAAAAGCAGCAACTGTCCATGGATTAGAAAGATTCTCAGTCTTGAATGAAGCCATCCATGAATACCATTTTATTTCGTAGCGAATCTTTACCTCCTTGCAGAGATCAGCATAGTAGAACTTGTTGTGTGGGATGCCCTTATAAAGGTTGTTGAAGAACTTGCAGACATCTTCCTCGCTGCTCAGCCAGTTGCTTATTACTTTTGCTTTACGAAGCAAAACCATATCTTCTTTCGACGTAATGAGGTTGTTCATTAACAGTGGAGGAGGGAGGAATATATATTTATGGGGGCCAAAAAATTTAACCAAACACCAAAAGACCATTGATGAACCAAAATACATCCCATGTATTTGCAATTAGTGCATATAATACACAAAAATGATTCGCATTATACAAAAAAGACTTGAGCTATTTCCTAGCACAAAAGACAATCAATATTTCCTAACAAAACAGAAAAAATACTACTCAAGTCATCTATAGCTGTCCTCAACAAGGAGTCATGTTTTGGAATCGTTGAATTATAGGCTCATTGTCAATGGCATTGAATATATCTTTCTCAAGGTATACCGTTAAGCTATCATTCAACCACTGATCTCCCATTCAATTTCGCATTCGATTTTTTATGATGTTCATGGCAGAGAATGCTCTTTCAACTGTGGCTGTTGCAACTGGAAGTACTAGTGCCAAGGTTATGAGTAGATAGACAAATAGATATATCTTGTGCTTTCCTGTCTCGACAAGTTTCTGTGCTAGAAAAGAAATTCCTTGCAAGTCTTGAAACTTTGTGTTAGATTGCATATCATCAATATAAATATCACGCTGAGATTGTAGTACCAGCAAATCTGATGTAGAAAAATCATCCGGATAAAATTGAGCAAGAAGCATCAAACGTTGCTTGTTGAAAGAAGAAAATGAATGATTCGGACGTAAACATGCCAAATAAAGGAGTAGCTCAGTATTAACCTCATTGAAATGATTGTTTAGCTCTTGAAGTCGGAGATCTATCACAGCACAAAAGAAATCAAAGCGATAATAGTGCAGATTTGTGATTTCTGGACTTTTGCGTTTTGATTTCCATTTACATAGATGCTGATCACTCATGTTGGGAACCATAATATTTTCCTTGCCACAAAAGCCAACAACCTGCTCTAGTAAAGAATCACATCCATTATCCCTCATATCTTGCAATTTTCTCTTGCAAATTTTCACTAAATCCATTGCATTTCCTAGATCTTGATCATCTTTTTGCAAGGCTTGTGACAACTCATGACTAATTCCAATTAAAGTACAATCCTCATCAAGTGCAGACTAAATATGAAATCAAAAGATTGCAATAGCCCCAATGAAATAAATGCATCATGTTTCTGATCAGAACCTACTTTGTCAAATGCAATTTCATCTAGCACATCAATTATGGGAGAGAACATGGCAGTAAAGTTTATGAGCGTACCATAATGTGAGCTCCAACTTGTATCGGCTGAACACTTAATCTCAATTTCTTGATTTAAGCCTCTTCCACTTGAAAGTTCTCCAACTTTCAATGCTTGAACAACTTTGAGAGACTGTTTTTCTCGAACAATGTCACGCCATTTAGAAGATGCACCAACAATATTTACAACATGACCAACTGATGTGAAGAAGGCACCTACAATGCTATGTTTCTTTGCTACAGCCACCAAAGCTAACTGAAGCTGATGTGCAAAACAATGGACATAGAAAGCAGAGGAATTCTCCTTCAAAATAAGTGTCCTTAAGCCATTAAGTTCCCCACTCATATTACTGGCTCGTCGAAATCCTGACCACGTAAACTTGATATGCTTAAACTATGTTTACAAAGCAATGCATCTATAGCTTCTTTAAGTGTAATGGCAGTGGTATTGGCAACATGTTCAATGCCAATGAAACGTTCAATCACAGAACCATTCTTATCCACATAACGAAAGATAACAGCCATCTGCTCTTTTATAGAAACATCTCTAGCTTCATCAACTAGAATAGAGAATAATGCATTATCCATGTCTCTAATTATAGCATTTGTGGTTTCAACTGCAGTAGCATTTACTATGTCTTTTTGAATCATTGGTGATGTCATTTTGAGGTTTTCTGGAGCATTTTTCAATGCAACAACTCTAACTTCTTCATCATGATCAGCAAGAAATTAAATTGCAAAAGCTCAAGAAAGTTACCTTCATTGCTTGAATTGTCTTACTCATCATGGCCCCGGACTGCAAGGCCTTGTCTTAAAAGAAACCGAATGCAATTAACTGATGCAGTGAGTCAAATTCGATAATCTGTTCTGGATTGCTTAGCATTCTTGTGGATGATATTTCGAATGTGTTGTCCTTCATTCATCAAGGCTTCACACTTTTTCAAAGCTTGATTATGAGCACTATTATGGTCTCCAACATGATCATATAATCTTTCTTTCTTCTTCCAATTTCAAAAACCATCACTAGTAAATGCATCACCACCTGCTTGTTCTTCGATGTTTGCTTTAAATAGGCAGCAGCACAAACAATATGCATGATCTTTGTTTATACTATATTCCAACCAATTAGGAAAATCATCGAACCAAGTAGATATAAACCTTCGTTTCAAAGCTCCACACTTGGTTTGAAGACATTTGTGTTCCCTGGGCTGACAAGGACCCCTTTGCGGATATTCTCTTCGAACTTGGTCTCGAATGTTTGGATCGTAATCTGAAATTCTGGTTCGTAATCCAGGATCTGAAGGAAGATCTGCCAAGTTTATTTCTACCCGAACACGACTATTCTTTGACATTACACTATCTTCAAGGGGTGGTAGCATGTCTGATTTTCTTTTAGAGAATCTTTCCATGACTCTTTCACACAATTTACAACTACATTAGATGATTAAAGTGTAAGTAAAATTGTTTGAAAACTAAGAAACGATCAATATAGTAAACAAAATCATATGTAGTCTATCAAAAATATTAGTATATGCTTATAGAGTTCCACACTTCCATCCTTCCGGGCATGCAAAAAGAAAAGAGATAAAAACAATGGCAATAAAATCTTTCAACACAAAAACAGAGCAATCAAATTATACTATCAACATCATAACATGAATACATGATACTGATGATAGAACATCAAGTCATCAATTCACATTGTTCTCAATAAGTCTACACAAGAACAGAGCCACAGAGGAGAAGAAAAACAGTAGAAAAGAAACAAACAAATTAATCAACCTGAGTGCTGGCTTTGGTAGTTGAGTTTGATTAACAAAGAGATATTGATATATGGGGTTTGAGAAACGTAGCCATCGCAACAACTAGGAAGCCATCAATATCAGTTGGTACTTGGTTATTGACTTTGAGTGCAGAGTGCTGGTTTTGGTAGTTGAGTTTGAATATATATGTTGAATGGGGTTGCACAATAAGCTACATGCTCCCCTTTTTCTTGTTTTTTCCGTCGGTTTGTGGGAGTTGTGTGTTGTGGGCCTGTTGATATCATGATATGTTTAGACGGTTTGAACTTTCAATCTACATATTTGTGCCTTTGTGGGCTTTGAAGTTTGAATTGTACCATTATGGGAACACCAAACACAATATATATACATATATCATATATGTTGTTTATACTAGAATAGGTGCCCGCACGTTGCTGCGGGTTTTGGAATAGAATCTGACAGTTTTAAGGATGCAGAATATAGCTAAGAAGTAAGTTTTATAACATAAGATATAGATCATGTTTTAGTAACATCACCACTAATGTAGATATTGTGGTAATAATGTTCAAAAGATACTTACATTTGCTGTTCGAACAGCTTGCAAAAAATAGGTACAGTTGTAGGCTAACTTAATTACAATTATTGCTTGATGTATTTGTTAAAAATAGATGATGATGTCTGTTAGCATATGTGTTGCCAAAAGGTTGTTAGCCTGGTAGTTAACAGCTGTGGAGGTTGTGCAAAAAGTTGCTTCCTCCAGTTCTTTGTACATAAAAAGTGTCATCACACTTTAGTTTGTTTTCTCTTTGTTGAAGGTTTCCATGGATGATGCCGCTGGTTTAATGCTGCCTTCCCTGTCATCAAAATAGAGGATTAGCACTTATGTCAAATAAGTTGTGTTTTCTGTTGTTTTCCCATGTTACAACTTCTGTGTCACTGCAAATCATTTGATCACAAAGCTGAAAATGCACAACAAAGCAAAACAAAATTGCAAGATTTATTCAGAAATCAAACTAATCCATGGAAAAATTCAAATCCTAAACAAATCCAAATTTAATTGACTACACTTAATTAAAGGTCTGTACTTACTTTGGCGAGTACAAAATATTTTGAATCTAGAAATTGAGTTTGTAGTGGATGACATTTGCATATTGTTGTACCATCTAGAAACATTCAATTATGAAAATAGTATGTTTCATTGTGACAAATTCAGAAAGGGGAAGTGGAGAGCTCAATAAGAAGATTGTAAAGGAAAAAAACAATTGCCAATACATCAATTCTAGTAGTAAGGATAGGACCTGGAAGAATATAAGCAAGGAGGGCCATTGATATTTTTGTTTTTTCTGCATGATCCCATAGTACTACCCAGTTATGCAAGTAATTAAGGTAAGAGTTTTGGTTTACAGCTAAAAGTGACACATGAACTCTAGAGCTAAACCAACTTTGCAGTAGTTACCTGGCCTTTTGAAACTTTAGAAAGTACACCCAAAAATGGTAAATTTTTGCATTTCAATTACCTGGCTTTGACTTGACTTTCCAGCAATGCTTCTACTCTTATTCACTTTCATTGTTAAGTTTCTATAAGCTTGTGACTACATCATATTCATTATTCTATGCTCTTTTGAAACCTTAAACTCAGAAAAATAGAACGACACTTAATGGAATGAAATTTAGATGGTACACTTATTTCAGGGTTTAAGGCATACTGTAAACATATCAAAAGTGTATAAAGATTAGCTTTCTTCAAGTGTTCTTATTTTTTTAATTACTGTTTTGTTCCTATTTTGGTAGGCCTAGGATTTAGTATGCTTCTCTATCTGTCTCTACGCTATTGAAATGATCTGGAGTTGGTGAAGTTGATTCTGTCTGATCCATTTCTGTTAAATGATAGAGTCTAATATTATCCGAAACAGAAGAGGTTACGAACATGAAAATGAAATCACATATTAAAAAGCATGTGTGTGTGTGTGTGTGTGTACAACGGGAAACTAACTAATTGCATATTGGAAAACTCAAGACAAAAGTAGAAAATCAGTAACACAAACCAAAAGAGAAGACACAAATCTAACTAAAAAGGTAGCAGCAAATAAAACATGTATATATATATGTTTTAAAAAATATTGAAAGAAACCTGTAACTCATATAAGTAAAAATATAAGCTGATGAATAAAACAAACACAGCTTACACTCTGTTTTACCAAGTTTAGTTTTTAGATGAGCATCACTTTCAGTCTTTCTATAGTTTTTAGATATCCAAAATACTGGATGTATAAGTATTTATGACCACTCTATTAACAGACCTCTTGGTTTGAGACTGATGAAAGTAGACTTATGACTTTGAACAAAAAGCTTTAGGTAAACTTACTTTGTTTATTCAACTTATCAATCTGCTCCTTCAGGATCTCGGGATCCTTCTTCAAAATCCCCACCTCCCTCACCCTCTTTCTTTCTTTCTTGTTCTGTTAAGCATAAATGACATAAACTAAGAAATGTATAATAAAGACCTAACAATCAAGAACACCAGAAAAGCATTGTAAATGAAGTAACATTTGTTGAAGTAGCATAAAGAATACATACATCATACTTCCCAAAACTAATCTGGTTACAAAACACCCATGTATCTGGAAACACATCTATGTTCTTGGCCTTTTGGCTAAGTTCAAGTATATTTGTGCTAGTGTGTGATGCATACATTGTTATTTCAAATATAAGCATCGACTTTAGTCACTTAGTCAAACTTAATTCCATCATTCCATAACAGTACACCAATTTGCGGTCTTATATGATTAAATCTTATTCCATAAAACAAATTCGGGCTAGTAAAAGAATAACAGTTAAAATTATGTCTTCATTATCTTTTCAGACTATTCTCTAAAAGAAAAGAAAAAAAATTAACAAAAACATATTCTTACTTGTTTCTACTCAGATACTTCTTCTTTTATACAAATATTCCAGTGGTTTAAATGTGCAAAACCGGAAATTTTTGAAACATCAAAGGTAAAGAATAAACAAATTATGAAAACGCTATAGCTATGATCAATTCCACACAGTCTGATTTTACATCTCACTCAAAGATCAAAACAAAAGCCTAAAAGGGTAACTCAAAACAAAAGCATAAACACAAAATCCATTTTAACTTCTATCTCTAACTTTCATCCTTCAAAACAGGCACTCCCAGTTAGCTCTTACTAATCAAATTTCTTTTACTCAGATACAAACCATAAATTCATTACCTGATTTTGATACAGAGCTAATGTTTATGAACTCATTCATGCAAATTGAATAATAATTAAAGTTTGCACAGTTTGGAGGTAGACAAAAGTAGGGGTACTCACAATGATGATCAGAACACATCCAGGCTCTTGATTTCAAGTACGGCTCTTGGAAGCTGCTTTTCTGTATTAAATCAAAGATATAATAAGCTATCTAGCAAACCACTACAATCAAAACCAAATACCCAAATTCATGTTTTGCTTCCTTAGATTCATGTCAAAGATATAATAAGCTATCTCACCTAAAGCATAACATAAAAGGAAAACTCACAAATCATCTTGACCACAGATCACACTACTAAAAAATTGCCACTGTATGCTTTAGACGCATAAGAAACCTAACAACAATTAGGTACATATCTAGATCAAATCCATGATTATCAAGCTCAAAAATCTTATCAAATTCATTGATCAACTCATATTATGCAAATCTCTCTTAACATAAAACTCAGACGGGAGGTTTATAAAATTAAAATTTCAACAGATAATCATCTTCTTTTTTTTAATCAAACAAAAACATACCTATCAAACAATCATGCTTGGTCCAAGAACATACCTATCGATTCAACTGAGGATGTTCTCTGAGCACATGATCACCACTGGAACTCTGTCAATGATTCTTGTTTCACATTCATACCAGACAAATAAATCTCCAAGCTATCAAAATATTGGGACAATCACAATTTCAAAACAGAAAGAGACGTACTTCTAAGACAACAAACATATATCAATTTGCTGGTTAAAAACAATGTACAATGACATAGGAAAAAAGAAAAGAAAAAAAAAACTGACTGAAAATAAGAAACAAACCAAAACGAAGGCCACAAATTCGGTACTGTCGAAACCAAATCCTCTTCTCTCTCTCTCTCTTCAAACACCACAAACCTTTCTTCTTCTTTTTTCTTTTTTTTGTTGGATCTGAACGACAACCATTCTCTCTCTCTCTCTCTCTCTCTCTCTCTCTCTCTCTCTCTCTCTCTCTCTCTCTCTCTCTCTCTCTCTCTCTCTCTAAAACCGACCCTCTGATCCAAATTAACAGCGACAGGCCCTAATTCACCGACGACCAAACAAACCCGAAATCGCCAACAAAACAAAATCGCCAAAGAAAGTACTCTCCTGCTTTCCTCTATCTAATTCCAATCTTCGTCTTCCCTCTCGTTACTAACATGAACTCCTGCATCACCGAAAACCCAAATCAGTCACATGCAAGGAACAAACAAACCCTAAATGGAAAGAAAACAAACACAATCACAACATGCAGAACCTATTCTCTGCAACTCTCTCCCAAGAGCGCAGAGCTGAGGCAAAAACGAAGAGAAAGAAAAAAGGTCGCGTCCACCGAAACAAACCATAAAAGGAAAACAAACACGATCACAACACACAGCACCTATTCTCTGCAATTCTCTCCGTCTCTTTTCACTCTATCAACAACAGAAACGCAAAGATCAGCCAAGAATGAAGAAAGGGAAAAAGGATCGCTTCTATCACCTCAGCGTCTTTTATACCCAGGCCAAACCGCAATTAAGCAAAGAATGGAGGGCAAAATCATAATTTCAAAATGTCGGCTCAGCTCGAGCTGGTACTGTTCATAAGCCGATGAACAGTTAACTGAGAATTAGAAGATTATAAATATGGCCACTTGATGGGGGCAAATTGTATACTTAGGAGCCCAAGTGTCAAAATCTCAATGGGAGCAATGGCCCCCACTCGTCCTGAACTGCCTCCGCCCCTGTGACCATTAACATGACATAAGATGTAATTTCGTTTGAATAACCACGGTAGCATTGCTCGAAGGCTATGAGGTTTCTAAATAAAGATTCGGACAGCATTCCGACATTTAGCTGTGGAATCATAATATCTCCATTCTTGAAAACCCAGCCCTTCTTGAATCCTATGTCCATTATGCTCTTTGTTTTGTTTCTCTTGAATTTAAAGCCTGCCTCTGAGAGAGCGGTGGTCGAATACATTTCATGCGCATCTGGGTCGAAGATAGGTTCGACTTGACCTTTCTTCTTGCTCCGATCTTTGACAATCATTGGAACAACGATTGTAGCTCCTAACAGATCGAGTATGTGCAGGATGTTAGCATAGCCATGACCCCGGCAATGGTGATCTTGTGGATGGTCTTCAAGAAGATGTTGTTTATAGGATTCACAACTTTGTTTCAATGATGGCAATTTGATGAAGGAGTCAAGGACGAGAATAGAGAGGGAGCGGGAATGACTGGCAATTGCCAAGGATAAGGCCATATAAGATAAGATTTCCAGAATAAACTAAGGTAATTGGTTTTCTAGTAACAAAAGGTCATGGCATAGAAAATTGAACATGAAATCCCTGTTGAATACAGGGTCATCACTTTTCCTAAGTCCCTCATCATTACACTTCCTAAAGAGTTGAATGAGGAAACAACCGTCAACTATCATGATCATCTTCATGAAGGCTAATTCGGGTTTAAATGATTTTGCATAAAAATTGCGGACGAATTTATCCAAATTGTCTTCATTCTTTTGATGAGATAGCTCAATAACTTTTTCGGTCAACTCTTCAATGGTTATATTATTCATGCTTGAAAGAACTTCATTCAAATACCTCTCTTTCACGACTTGCATGAGTTGAAATTCTTCTTTGTTGCCTTCTCTGTCTTCCTTGCCTTCGTCCTGGCCTCCATCCTCTCCTCGATGATGATGAAATGATCCGATTGAGACAACATGAGGTGAATATGCCTCTGGGTTTTGTGAGCGGAGCACCCTAGGAACCCTGAAGATGCAGTTCCCGCGGTCATCCACAACTATAACAGTATGATGTCGCCCACAGTAACAGACATCATTTCCCGCCATATCTGATGACGATCCAATCTAATTGCTTGGCTTTCCTGAAAGAGATCGATGAAATGATTTCAAAATGGAATATAAAATCAAATTACCAAGCTAATAACAAAAACGATGTCAATAAATGAAATCTTGCATGCATGCAAAGGAATCTAGTGCACACCCTGCTAGAAATGAAAGGGACGTCAACAATGTATAGAACTGACGGTACTAATTAAGCGGTGGATAAAATTGATACGAGTGCCTGTTCTTTTATAAGCAAAGTAAATGTGCAGGCAGGGCACGCAAGTTGCTGATCAAGTTGATTAAAAAAGTTTTTTTTTTTTTTTTAATTAGTTGTTTCTGACATGCAAATTGTCCTTCCTTAACAGTGTGGTATTCTTCACGATAGCCTCCCTAATCTCACTCATGTAGCCTCCTTCCTTCATAGTTCATACCAGCCAAAAGTGAAGCAAATTTCTTAGCTGATGCCATAGCAAAGACCGGACATGATTCTCATGCTCAGAGTTGGTTTCAGGCTCTCCCTCTTTCAACTAGTCAGGCTTTTCTTTTTGACAATTTAGGTTTGGTTGTTTGTGTTGTAATTTCCTTCTTTTATCGGGAAAAAAAAATACCAGTGTGGTATTCTTCTTGAGATAGCACCTCCCCGTATTATACGTAATCGAACAGTCTTTTATTAATCTAGTAAATGAACAGTCTTTTATTATTCTTAGTAAATGAACAGTATTTTATTAATCGAACAGTCCTTTAATTGATTTTATTTCTTAATTAACTCTTACTCTAATTAGCTGTCAATTTAAGATTAACATGTAAAATGTCAAATGCTTGAGCAATGATCTTGCACGTGCGTGAAATAAATCACAAAGCAAATATTATCCTGATATGAGTGACGTTGGCTCATACGATGTAGGCAATAACCAAAACAATGACGATTACTTCCATAGAAGAAGAAAAAAAAAAAGGACACAATGACGATTACGTCTGCTAGCATTATATCAAAAGATTCACAAGTTGAGGTGCATCATGTGCCTCTCACCTAACAAGCGAGTTTAGTAAACTTTATGCATTCACAAGAAGTACGATCGTATGGCCTATTAAGTAGATCACAGTGAATTAGGTATTTTGGAGATAAATGCTTCTATTTGCTAATGATACATTAATTGCTGAATTTTTAGAATTTTAGTTTTCCTTGAACCAAAAACAAATATAACAAACTACATTTCATTGCTCTTTTTGTTTTTGTTCTGGTTATGCAGGTAAAAGTTGGCATCAGACATAATATGAAGATGTTTAAATGGCCACCGCAGCTGTTAGATCAATATAGATTTATCTTTTGCAACAAAGACAATTCTAATCTAAGATGCTCTTTGTTAATCTAGAATGTTTGACATTTTAGCATAATGATAATAAATTGTTGGTAAATTAAGTTGTTTTATACAATACTGAATTCTTGTTAGTAAATTAATTTACATTTTGTAATTTGATACTTGCAGTTTGTTATCTACAATTTTATCTCAATAAATTGTACAGATTTATTTAGATTTGAAATGGTATCGCAAAATTTACAGGAAAAAAAAATCGGCGCAAATATTACACTCCATAAATGTTCAAAAATATATCCATGACCATATTTACGGTATGTTTGTTAATCAATCACCGCGTGCTTCTAAGATCAATTACGACATGCTTTCATATTTCAAAATCGAAATAAAGAATCTCTAAAACCCTTTTACGGCGCTCATTTTTGTCTTTACAGCGTGATTCTGAGATCAATCATGACGTGCTTCTGAGATCAATTACAGAGTACTTTTATATTTCAAAATCAAAATTAAGAATCTCTAAAATCCTTTTATGGCTCTCATTTCTATCTTTCACAGTTTGCTGGTGGGGTCTTTTATGGCTTACTTCATGCACGCCTAAGACATGTCCATTTACAGCGATTTTTTGTGTGCCGTAATTTGTCTTTTACGATGCACTTTGTGGGTCGTGAAAGACCATTTTTTTGGTAGTGATGGTTCTCTTTGATTCTGGTTGGTTTCACTACACTACCATGGAGGTGGATCAAATATCTTCACTTATTTTGCTATTGGAGTAGCATATACAAATGTGCTCCTTATTTTGCATTGTCTAATCCATTTCGGTACAATTATGTGGGTTATAACAATATTAAATTAATATATATATATATAGATATATATTAATCTAATTACTATTCATTTGGTACTTTCTGATTTTGGCATGTTGTGTGAAAGCCTACATCTGGCTAATCAACCGTCGTCTGAATTCAAAACAGACAATGGATGCTTATAAACAAAAGGAGTGGTGTGAATAAAAGTCCCACAATGCACACAAAAATAAACAACCGTTGTCTGAATTCAAAACAGATAAGATGCTTTGTAAAGAGCGTTGTGTGACTAAAACTCACACAACAACACAAAATAAAGCGACCTCTAAATCGCAATAAAGCTGCCCATTGTTTGAATAACAATCACACAACAGCTAATGCTGTTAGGGCTGGGTTCAGTTCGGTACCGGAGCTGCAAGTCCAAAACCAGCTACCATACCGGACTAGTTTGGTACACAAAATCTTCTCCCATTACCGGCCACAGAAGTTGGTATACCAACATATCGGTATACCAAGAAGCTCGGTTGGTATTGGTTGGTTGGTCTTCCAATCGAGTTTCTAACAAGAGTGAAGAGTTGAAGAATCACCGAGCTTGAAGAATCACTTAATCCAAAACCCAGAAATCGAGCCTGAAGAATCACTGAATCCAAAACCCATAAATTTGACTTACCACTTTTGCTACTGAACCCAGAAACCCAGAATCATGGGAGAGCCAGAGAGCTGGAAGAGTGGAAGTCCAGTTTAACCAGAGCTACTGAAATCCCATCATGGCCGGAGAAAGGCTGAGAATCGAGGGCTCGTGCCTGAGAGAGAGGGAGAGAGCGTTTCTTTGAAGAGTTTGAGAGGCTCAGAGAAGAGAGAAGAAGAAGAGAGACTCCAGAAAAAAGAAAAAAGAAAAAAGAAAAAAGAACGAGAAAGAGAGAAGAAGAAGAGCGTCTCCAGAAAGAAGAAGAAGAAAGAGAAGAGAGAAAAATAAAAAACTAGAAGAAAGAAGAAAGGGAAGAGAGAAGAATAAGAGAGGGTCCAGAAAGAAGAAGAGAGAAGAATAAAAAACTAGAAGAAAGAAGAAAGAGGAGAGAGAAGAAGAAGTGACCGTCCAGGAAGAAGGACAGAAAGAATAAAAAAACTAGAAGAAAGAAGAAAGAGAAGAGAAAAGAAGAAGTGAGCGTCCAAAAGAAGAAGAGAGAAGAATAAAAAATTAAAAAAATATGAGTGTTTAAGGAAAACTGAATTGGGAGAGAATTGATTCGTGCTTTCATTGATAATAGGGGCCTCTTTATATAGAGGATTACAAGCATAGAGATAGAGTTGTACATGGAAACATAATCATACATTGATTGGATATCTCCTAAGATTCTCCGAGAATATCTCTAATATAAACCATATTTCAACTAGAGCAAGTAACCTCGAGTTTGGGCCAGACACATATTTTGGATTTGCTTGAACACTCCCCCTTGTGTCGCCCAAACGTGGTGCTCCTCTCGTTGCCTCATTAAAAACCTTGCCGAGTAACAAAAACCATGTGGGACAAAAATAACCTCGGTCGAAGGGGAAAAAGAGCACAACACACCCTTCACGTTTCGAGACCATACATGTAAACATCTCCCTTTGATGTCTGCATCTCCCCTTGATGACAACTGTCATGGGAGTTCGGATAACTTCCTCAAAAGATGCTACCAACATGTTTCTCGAAAGTGGAATTTAGGCAATGACTTAGTGAGCAAGTCTGCCACACTGTCCTCAGATCGAACCTAGTTCACTTTGATCTTGAGGAGAGTCTGTTGTTACTGATTATGCTTGGTGTTGTCGCTTTTGATGTAGCATTTGCTTCTTTATTCAAAACAAGCAGCATTATCTTAAATTCTCGTAAGCTCATCTGTGGTAGACTTCAAACCACAAGTGTTCGAACATGCGTAATTATGGATCCAATCCATATACATTCACGAACCACTTTGTGAAGAGTAATAATCTCTGCATTGTTCGAAGATATAGCGACTAGGGTCTATTTCTGTAGACCTCCAAGATATCACGGTCTTTACCCATGGTGAACACTTAACCATTTTGGGAATGACCTTTGTGTGGGTCAGAGAGATACCCAACATCAGCAAAACCTTCCAAAACACATGTCGTTTTGGGATGGGGATAGTGGACGCAGGCCAGTGTTGGCGGCGTTCCTGGTGTGTGATGGGTCTGAATCCATCATCTCTCTGTACGGATAGAACAAGCTCATATCAATCATACATCTCAAGTACTGAAAGATATCTTTTTCCACCAATCCAATGGCGTCGCGTTGGCGCACAGCTATACCTAGCTAACAAGTTCACAACATATGAGATGTCCGGTCTTGTGCATTGAGCTAAGTACAATAATGCGCCTATTGTACTCAAGTAAGGCACTTCTGCCTCTAGCACATCTTCGTCATCATCCTTCAGACGAAGAGGATCCTTTTCAGGATCAAGACTACAGACGATCATGGGGTGCTTGAAGGTTTGACCTTGTCAAAATGCCTAAGCATCTATCGACACGATGTTCAAGTTCCAAACCGAGACATAATCGTGTTCTCCCATAATCCTTCATCTCAAAATCGGATTTCAAGTGTTCAGCGGTTTCCCTTAACTCTTTAAGGGCTTCTAATGAAGATCATGTCCAACATGAACCGCGATGGAATCCAAAACTTGTTATGGAAACGCGTGGGCATATCCCTTCCCAATCAAGTAGTCATTTTAGCGAGCGTTTTAACCTCTTTGTAAACGCGCTCCGTGGTCTAGAGCCACTTGACATGGGTAATTGAAGTTCACCAATGAACCTTCATGTATATTCCGTATCTAGACCCTTATAGAGATACGTAGTGACCACATTTGTAAGCTGCATGTTCAGTTATTCGGAAACTACCAAACTGACAGGGTAGTGGAGTGCAATGACATCCATTACGAGAGAATATGTCTCATAGTAGTCGATTCCAGGGCGTTTTGTGAGAAGCCTTACGCCATAAGGCGAGATTGCCATCTCTTTTTCTCATCACGCTTTCTAACGAAGACCCATCTGTCAATAGGTTTTATGTTAGGAGGTGTTGGCATCACTGGCTCAAAAACCTTCCTCTTCGTTAGAGAATCCAACTTAACCTGGATCGCATCTTTCCATTTAGGCCAAATTTCTCTACGTTGTCATTCATTCATCAACGGAGCGTGGTTCGATATCATCTGACTCAACAAACTCATGCGCAACGAAATGCGCAACTACATCAACAATTATGATGGAGTTTTTATCCCACGTCTCATGTACACTAGTGTAAGTTTCATAGAGCTCTATATTCTCCGCAATAGGTTCTGACGTTGAGGCGTCCCCCAATGATAACTATAACCCGGAAGATACTCATGAGACGGATTTTGAGTCTTGATGATCAAAGGATTGGAATGTGCCAAAGTATCATTCGAACTCACGGGCCTCCCACGCATCCTAGCTGGGGCCATGGCCTATAACGCCAGAGTGCCACTCTCTTTGCCATTGGCCCCATGCCTACCTCCGTGTAGGGTGGCGCTACGTCCTCTTGTAGGGACGTCCTTCCTTGCAGGCATGTTTGCAGCATATTTGTGTGATCTCGTCACTTTAGTAGGGATCGAGATGAGACATAGTGGGGACAGACCACGACAATTCCTGTCGTTCCTGCTGAACATCTGTGTTCTTATCTGCCCCTAACGATGGGAAGACTGTCTCATCAAAGTGACATCCGCAAATCTAGCGGTAAGGAGATCGCCTAGCAAGGGCATGAAGTGGAGGACGATTTTTGGAGGCTCAAATCCAACTGAGTTGCTCATTCGTCTATAAGGACCCATTATAGAGCGCTGTGGCGGCGCAATTGGCACATAAAGACACACTCAAATATGCGTAAGTACGATACTGGTACCCAGTCACTAGCTGTAACGCAAAGGTAGGTTGAGTGGAGGTGGGTTGTAGACGAATTAGCATAGCTGCATGCGATATTGCATCACCCCAAGCGGATATAAGGAAATTAATGCTCATTACCAATGTCCGGACTACCATCGTAGTCGTTTCCGCGAGACCAATTGGGTGTGTTTATGGGAATATAATGTCCAACATTAGTCCCAATGCAATAACCATCGAAAGTCTTCGATGTAAACTCTCTAGCATCGTCAAGTCCAATTGACGGAATTAGGATGATCCGGGGAGTGAGCCAGTTGTCATATGTTATTTGCTAGGAGTGTAGCATAAGCAGCATTTACATGTGGACAATGGCACAACACATGACCATCGTGTTTGCGTATCAACCAATATCATGAGATATTTAAATGTCCGCAAGTTGGTTGAATCAGTCCATAGAATCCATGATTCTATGTAAGAACATAATGAGTATTTTCATATCCTTTGCATAGGACGGTCTCAGTCCTAATTTCCCTATGGAACGGGCTTTGTAAAACGAGCGAGAGGCTTTAGAAGCAACCAATGAGAATTTTGGTTGGGCCTGAGCGTCTGAAAAGCAATTTGAAGCAAGTTGGTGATTGCAGCATCACTTAGGGCACCATCACCATGATGGACGCCATCCATGGCGTCATGGATAGGGACTGCGCCAGCCCTAGGCTGGTGGTGGACGGAGGCGGTGCCCTAGGCAGCTGCGTCGGTCACACTTAGTCCAGAAATCAACTTTTTATTCATGCTTCATTTCACTCGAGAGAAAAGATATCCATGTGAAGTCTTTTGTAGATGGATCATCATATCATGACCAGGATGACCTATCCTGTCGTGGCAAAGCCAATATGTGTCTAAATCTAAGAGATCTTCTCTCATAACTTTATTGGATTTAATAGCTCGAATAGTGACATAGAGTCCACTAGAGAGACACATAAATTTCTCTAAGATGCGCCTTTGTTCGCAATCATTAGAGGTATTGCAAAGGAACTCATTTCCGTTCTCTACATGCATTTTCACATGGAATCTGTTGGCTATTCATAGGTGCGATTGGCCCTAGGAGCGTAGAGAGTTTATGTGACAGTAATTAAGGTGCCATTTGGCAAGTGGAACTTGAGCTATTCCATGTCCTTGAATTAATACTTATGGCCCAGCCATCGTAGTCACAAAAGTCATATGCTCAGAATCAAAATGGAGTCATAAAGAACCCGAAATTTTATTCATAAGCCAACAAAGTTACATCATTGTCTCTTTGACCAAAGAAAATCTAATCCAAAATGCTAGCTAATGCAAAACAATGGTAGTCGTCTAACTTCTTTCGGTAATTCCAAAATAAATGTGACCAGGTGAGTAGAGAGATGTCGGTGGAGCAAGGCTCGCTTAAGTACCACTAATCTCATAACCTTCCTAGACATCACACTTATTTTGGGTGAGCCTACTTTGAAGATAGACTTAAACCATTGGCATTAACTACAAAGTATATGACAATTGCCTATTACATCTCTTGGAAAAATAAAGACTTAAACAGAATTGGCGATCTATTGATCCCAGCCAGATTTGTAGTCTTCAACCCTTCACTTTAGATCATCTTCTTGATCATCTTGTTCCATATAGTGAGCTTCTCTTGCTTCACAATATGCTTTGTAGGCGGTGACGATTTCTTCACGAGCTCTACAAATGTGTGCCCAATGATCAGACACTCCACATCGAGAACATACATCTCTTTGCTCAAACTCCATTGATTGAGGCGCTTTGAAAGAGTCATTTAAATGGCTCTTAGTGTTGGTGGCTCCACCAACATGGCCAGAGGCGTTGCCTCCCTCTCTCTTTCCACGTTGACCTCTTCGGTTCCGTGTTCGCCTATTTTGGCGATTACCTTCCCAAGTAGAGCGATTATATGGACCAGAACGTCCAAATTTATTCCTAAGATTAGGGTTTCGCTCTTGGCGCCCTCTCTTTGGTGCGCGACTATAATTGGATTCCGGAATATGCTATGTTCCCACGGATCTCGAATTATAGTTCTTCACAAGGATGTTGTCATGCTTTTCAGCGACATTCATAGCTCCAATGAGCTCATGAAACCTTGTGATTCGTCTTGCAGTAACATCGATTCGATAGTTCTTAGCAACCATCAATGCAGAGACGGGGAAGGTAGAGAGAGTCTTCTCAATCAATATCGCATTTGTGATCTCTTTACCACAGAATTCCATTAAGGATTTAATGCGAAGTGCTTCCGAGTTGTAGTCAAGAACTGACTTGAAATCACAGAAGCGGAGGCTATGTCATCTCACTTCTAGGTCAGGAAGTAGGGAGTTACAGACGTTGCCAAATCTTTCATCGAGTGAGACCCACAGCCTTCTGGGGTCTTCTTCATTCATACACTCGTACTGGAGCGGATCATCCATATGACGAGTCATTAGGATGATGGCTTTCGCCTTATTTGCCTCTAAGGCTGCTCTATTGGCTTCCAAAGCTTGAGCTTGCTCAACAGTTAGCACGTCCTGGCTAGGCTCGAGAATCGTATTTAGAATTCCATCAGCCTTGAGATGCTGGCGGACTTCACGAACCCACCTGCGATATCCAGAGCCAGTAGTTCCCAATGGAGCAAAGTCCAATTTTTTCAGGTTACTCATCCTGAAAGAGAACAAGAAATTAGGGTTAGTTTCGGAGCGTAAAAGGCTACCACGAAAACATATAAAATTTCTGAGCGTAGTCGCTCCCAAGAAATTAGGAATTTCTGAGCGTAATTGCTTCCAAGAAATTCAATTCCAAGGGGTATTGGATTAGATCGAAACAATGACGTAAGTGGTCGATCATAAATTCTCTACAAACTCTAAGTTTGGAGATCTCAACAAGCTCTAAGCTTGGAGTGAGCACGAACCCCCATAGTTCGGCTTAATTAGGTCTCCCCTATGATGAAGAAAGGGGGGTAGAAGAAGGGATGTTGCAAGTCCCCGAAAAAGAAGAGAAATTGAATTTAAAAACTCTAAAAAAAGGGGAACGTTTAGTAAAAAATACCTCGAAATAGGTCGCCGGAAAATTTGACCGGAAAAAGTGGTAGGAAAAAGTCGCCGGAAAAGTCGCCGGCGGTCGTTGATTGTTGACTGTTGACCAGATGCTGACCGAGCTGACGTGGCAGTGGGCCCCTGTATGCTGACGTGTCATTGGGTCCCAGGGTGCTGACGTGGCGGTGGGTCCCAGATGCTGATGTGGAAGTGGGTCCCCGATTGCAGACGTGGCAGATGAATGTTCTGCTGACGTGGCTGTGGCCCTGTGCTGACGTGGCTGTGGGTCTGCGTCAGTGGGCTTGGGCTTGGTCTTGGGCTTTTATGCTTCTTGGGCTTCTGGGCTTCTTTTCCTTTCTCTTTGTTTTTTTTTTCTTTCTCTTTTCCTTCTGCCAGTTTTTCTGCCGGACTTGCAGTCGGCCGGTTCATCAAGATTTTGGCTGGTTTTTGTCATATTTCTTCTGGTTCCTGTATTATCACATCGAGGGGCTTCTTCTGACAAAATTTTGTGGAAATTGGAGGTCCGGAAGATGGTGAACCGGTGGCATATTTGCTGCGGGTTGTATGGAGCTTCCTGTGGCAGGTTCGGTAGGTTTCCGGCCGGTTCTTGGGGTGCCGCCGCCGGTTCTGGATTCCTGGAATCGAGTTCTTCAATTGTAAGGTGGAGGCAGAAAAGGCTTCAAGGTTTTGTATTCGGATTCAAGGTTTTTAGCTTCTTGAATCAGGGTTTGGCTATTTGTTTCAGGGTTAGGGCTTCGTGCTGATAACATGTTTAAGGAAAACTGAATTGGGAGAGAATTGATTCGTGCTTTCATTGATAATAGGGGCCTCTTTATATAGAGGATTACAAGCATAGAGATAGAGTTGTACATGAAAACATAATCGTACATTGATTGGATATCTTCTAAGATTCTCCGAGAATATCTCTAATATAAACCCTATTTCAACTAGAGCAAGTAACCTCGAGTTTGGGCCAGACACATATTCTGGATTTACTTGAACAATGAGTAATTAATTAATTGTATATGAGTTCGGTTGATACGGTATACCATGTATATACAAAAATTGAAACCATTACCGTATCGTGTATGTGGAGTTGGTACGGTTGTACCGTACCAAGAGTTCGGTTACCGACAGTGTTGGTTACCAACTTCTTTGGTTCGGCTCTGATTCGGTTGGTTGGTTTGTCTCTGTTGAAAATGCCAGCCCTAAATGCTGTCGACTGGCTACTAGCATGTTGCCGATCCCTTCATACGACGGTTCCTCACAATCGACCTTCATCAGACGTGTTTGAGCCCAAAACTATTTTTGGCAAGATCCCTTTAGGGGATTTAGCATAGCGGGCCGATACCTGCTGCCCAAAAATAAGCCTACTTGGATTTGGGTTACAGCTTCACCCATTTCGAGATCCATAAGGAAAACGAGCCCTTATTGGAGTCAGGTAGCATAGATTGAATAGGAAACTTCAATCAATAATCCTTCTATGGCAAGGAACAGTCGAAAACCCTAAGGTATAAATACTAGGTTTCAAGGACGAATCAAGGACAACTCTTCAATCAATCAATCTCTCAGATTATCAAAGCCTCTCCGGAGCAAACCTACCTGCAACCCAGCGAAGCTAAAGTCACGCTTTAGCAAAACCCGTGCTTTCTCCCAACTTCCCAGTGATTGCTCTGCTTAGTCTACAACACTAAGTATCGATTTGGTGAACGCAAGAGATCACAACTAAAGCCCTTACCCGTAAGGCAAGAAGTCCTTTTCCGAAAGGCATAGAAAAGAGCCTTGTGACGAGGTTGGTGCTCTCCTCGTCCACAACGCTTGAGAAGAAGTCAGGTTAAGGGACTCCCCGACGACTGCACCCCACGGTGATTGCACATCTACGCAATCACAGCAGCAAAAGAGACGGTTTGCACACCAAGCTAGTTTTGGAGCTAAACAAGACGGCGCCTCGATATACGACGGTCAACCTCCATATCAGACGATAGTTTTTAGCCGTCGTCTGTTTCAATTTCCGTAGTAGTGTGGGTTCTTTTCTGGACTATCATATGTTTACTCCCTATACCTTTCCTCAAAAATCAGTTCAGTCCCTCACACTAATTTCATCCAAAAACTCCCTGGCCTCTCAGTTTCCACCTAATGGGTCTACTCCATACAAATGCTCTATTAACTAGCCTATGTGGCACAAAATTAGACGCCAACTCGCCTGCACGTAAGCTAGGTGGATGGTGAAATATCCAATATATATCCCTGTGTTCTTTCTAGCTACCTTCCTTTTTTCTTTTTAATTTCTTTTATTCTTTTCTTTTCTTTTCTTCCTACCTTCTTCTTCACACCCAAAATCCAAGGCATAACAGAACCACCGTCTAACCACCATAACATAACCACCGCCCAACCACCAATCCCTTCTTTAATTAAGCCAAAAAAGAGTTATGACCTTCTTTTTCCAGTGCTCTATTCCTTTTACCCTCCTCTATCTCTATCGCTACTTCTCCCCAATTCAAATCCCCAAATTGTTACTACCCACTTGACTTCCTTCTTCTTTGTTCCAGCCACCCTCTCCCACACCACCACAGCCTACCCATCTATTAAACAGAAATAGGAAAAAGCAATAGAAGTGAAAAGAAAGAAACTTTGGGAACCCAAATTGGGCTTCAAGCCCGAATCTTTCATGGAACTGGGTAGTGCGGCGGCCCAAGAAGGCGGTGACAAGGTCGAACTTGGGCAGACTGCAGAGGGCAAAGAGAGGAAAAGGAGGTCATAGTGGTTGCGGCAGCGGCGAGTTTGGGCGCCATGCACGGTGGTTGCGGCAATAAAGTTAGAGGCTTTGAGAGAGAGACGTGGTGGGTTGTCCATTGGTTGCTCTGACAGGTCTGCAGCTGAGATTTGACGCGCTGATTTTGTGGGTATTGGTGGTTTGGTACGGCTTCATCGCTGTGATTGTACAGTGTAGAGGCGTTGGCGCTATTTTGAATTTGCAAAGGAGAGAAATAGAGGGAGGTTGGGGGGTCAATTAAGAAAGGTTTGGTAGGGATCGGTGGAAGAAAAAGAGGAAGAGGAGGTGATGATGAGGAAGCCGTTGGATATGGCGGAGACTACATAGAGAGAAACGGTGAAGCCCTTTTTAAAGATTGAGTCTTTAGAGCAAGTTCACCCATAGTCAAGAAATGTCAAGGTCGAAAAGTCGAGGCATCCACCAGTCAAGTTACTGTTCACTGCCACTGGACATGGGTTTCCACCCGTTTTTTTCTTGACCAGTCAAGACTGTTCACTTTTCACTGTTCATCGATTTTTACTATTCATTTTTTTTCTTACCATTACAACCCAATACATGCACGTCACGACGAGTTCGTGAAAATTTTCGGAGAATTATTCGGATCACCGGGCTATTTTTCGTGGTTGTCCGAACTTTTGGAATTTTGGGAAATTAATTTAAGAAAGAGAAACAGGTGGCACGATCCTAGCCATCCACCTTTTCCCACCGATTGATCCTAGCCGTCATTCATTAATGGGACACATCTATTCACTTTAAACTGTGGGAAGAGACAGGAAAATTCGAGAGAGAGAGAGAGCTCGGTGCTCTCTGACCCGAGACGCAGCGCGACCCGGCAGGAAACCCTACCGGAAATCGCTCCTCCGACCACTCCACGGTGGAGCGCGGATACCATCGTCTTCGTCTCACCGTCGCCAGCAACCCCTTGCCCTTGGATCATCCATGCACTGAACGGAACAGAGAATCGACGGTGATAAGCAACGACTGCTACGGCGGTTCTGTGGTGTTTTCCGGCGACTCCGGTCACCGATTTGCTTGCATGTGGTATGGAAATTCATTCCCTCGTCATGCTCTACACGTCTGTATAATTAGTTTTTCAATTCGACCGAGTTTTGACGAATGTGTTTCTGGGTTCTTTCTGTCTCCGTTACGGTTCCTCGCTGCCGGCGACTTCTCCGGCTTTCTGGGCTTCGCTTCTCCGACTGTGAAGATTTCTGGTGCTGACGTCACCCACATTCAGGGTTGGGCCGAGCTGGCAGATGGGTTGGCTGGGCAAGAAAAATGTCAAGCCTTTGGCTTTTTTCTTGGCTTCGGTCAAGAAAGTCAAGATTTTGCCCGGTCAAGAAGCTACCGGTGGAGCTGCGTTTTTCTCCTCCATGGTCACCACCTCAGCTTTTCCTAGCTGGTGACCAGTCAAGAATCAACCGGTGGACTTGCTCTTAGAGAGAGACTTGAGGAGTCTGCAGTACATGTAGAGGCTTTGAGAGAGAGAGACATGGTGGTGCCTGGAATGGAAGGGAAGGCTGTGGTGGCATGGGAGAGGGTGGTTGGAATGAAAGAGGAAGGAAGTTAGATGGGTAATAGAGGAGGAAGAAGGAGGGGAGGAAGTCAGGATTAAACTAGAAATTTTATCTTTTAAATCGATCCCACGACACTGAGTTGGCATAAAAGGATTTGCCATCTCAGCTGGTTAACTGAAACATTTGGACAGAGACTTGAAGGAGTAGACTTATTGGGTGGAAATTGAGAGGCTACGGAATTTTTAGATGAAATTAGAATGTGAGAAACTGAACTGATTTTTGAGGAAAAGTATAGGGAGCAAACAGATGATAGTCCTTTTTTTTTCTTCTTTTTTTTATGGGTTGTTTCATTTTCACAATCCCAAATAAGTCATATTTTCTCTTCTATTACCTGCAAGCAAATCAAATTGGTCATTATCACATTTTTACAATCTACACTATAAAAATATCCCACGGAGAGAAACTCAGAGGAAAACCTAGAGAGAACTTTGAGAGAAAAGTTGCCGACTGTGCCTGTCCGGCTGCGCCTCGACTCTGACGATGGCTTCTGGCCTCGCCGGCGGTCGTCGAGTGCGGCCGGATGGGTTGACGATGTGAGCTAGCGACGGTTGGGGCTGTATGGGCTCCTTAGGCCATGTCTTTGGCTGGCGGCAGTGTCGACACAGGCAGAAGGTACGCGGCAGAGGGTGGAGCCTGATCGGATCCGTTTTGGATCTCGCTGCTATCGCTGGGTTTGTGGCTGGGCTACGTATCTGTTCTGGTGGTTTCTAGGGTTTGATCCATTCGGATCTAGCCATGAAATCGTTGGAGGCTCATGGATCATTCTCAGTGCTTTCAGCGGATGAGGGCGACGAGCAGGGATGGACGGGCTTCGGTGCGTGCAGTGGAGGGCAGTTTGCGGTGCTGATCGACGACGTGACTTCGCCGGAGGTTGGGATCTGCAAGCAACGGCGTGATGGGATTGGAAGCACGATGGTGGTGGTTGGGCTGTCTGTGCAGCACATTTCGTGGGCCGGGCTCAGTGGCTGGAGCTCTTGAGCCCTAATCCGGTGATGGGCCTGGTCTGGACCTGAAGTATCTTGGGCCTGGGGTTTTACTCGGGGTTCAAGATGATTTATTTTATTTTACTGTTTTTAGTTACTAGTATATTTCGTTGCTTTGGGAATCCTAGGTTTGTATTACTCTCTAATTTTGTTAGGGAACTACGCACTTTCGTGCCTCTAGCAAATCCTCTTGAGTAGTTATGACGGAGGATTCTCGAGACAGGGGCTTGGGAAGCTTTTGGTTCCCGGGTCTCCCTGCCTAGTACTTGACATTGAGTCTTTTACTACTTGCTTCTTAGTTCTCTCTAATTGTACACCAATTGAGGTCTCTAGGCGACTAGGTTTACTTTTCAAAGAGAGGTTTTGTAGTGAGGATTTATCTCCTGTATGTAGGCTCAATAAGTGAGCGCATGTGTTAACAGTGAGGGTCACCTGTCCTTTGCCTGGTAGCTTATATCATGTATGATTTTGGTGTAAGACAGCATTCGATGTACGTGCCTTCTGGCCATGGATATATGAATGAAAGTATCTCCTTTTCTCAAAAAAAAAAAAAAATTGGTCATTTACTCATAAACTCACTTCAGTGTAAATGGCAGATCATGTAATCATGAATCAATGCTCCTTCTTTTTTTTTTTTTAATCAACTAACAACTCTATTAATTAGGAGAAAATTCCTTCTCAATTACATTCAAAATGAAAAAGGGAGAACAGATCCCCAACCAACATCTTGAGGGAAAAAAAAAATGAGCCTGATTAACTATTTGTGAGCTGCAGTATTGGCTTGATAATAAGCATGAGTAAAATAAGAATATGACCCATTGGAGATAATATCATCATAGACACAACCCAAAGAGGAGGTATGGGGGATGACGCTCCACTTTGAACAAGTAATAAAGAATCTATCTCAAAGATAACCAGAGAAAGGCCATGCTCTAAAGCATGGGAGACAGCTGCCCTCCTCGCCAAAACCTCAACCTGTTCTACTAAAGGAACATTATTAATTGTTCTATAAAACCCACATACACAAGCACCCGAAGAATGTATAAGGATCACTCCAATCCCTCCCCACCCCCCCCCCCCCCCCCCGGTGTTTGGTATTACTATCGAAAGAGCCATCCATATTCATTTTCAACCATCCATCTGGGGGAGCCATCCAGCCCTAACTTCGCCCTCCTACCAAGCCCCGTTGTGGGGTTCGATTATGAAAGCGGTAGTCACATAACCTAGCATTCAACCCAAAGACCAAGTCCGCCGCACTAGTGCTTTTATCATCCCAAACACGCAAATTACGTTCCCCACCCCCAACCCCCCAAAAAAAGAACAGGAGAAAAGCCCAAGCATCCTTAGGAAGTGTAGTATAACAAAAAAGGAACCAATCAACCAGAGGTAGAGCCATCATATCCACCTCCAAACACAATCCAAAAGCCGGATGAGTACTGAATACATCTTGTGTAAAAGGACACCTTCTACACAAATGATCCAAAGTCTCCTCCCCACATCACAAAGAACACAAGTAGTACTTTCTAGTGCCACAAACTTCTCAAGCAAACGAGTTTTAACCGGCAAGTTATTATGTAGAATCTTCCAAATACATACCTTGGCCGAGGCAGGCATCTTAGTCTTCCACAATTTCTTCCAAAGCATCACTGGGACATTTGCATACTATTCCAAAGGCTATTGAAACCCGACACCAGCATTTTATAAGCACTCTTAGCTGTGAATGCTCCTTTGGAATCATAAAATTATACCTTCTGTACATCCCTCAAGCTCAAAGGACTAGAAAGAATCAAAAAGCGATCTTCGGCGTGAAAAATCTGATTGATCAAAGTTCCATTCCATTGCTTATTAACAATTAAGTCACTGGTCTTTTGAACCGGAGGATGTAAAGGAGCTGCAATGGGAATTTTAATATAGGTAGGTTCTTTGATTAGGAAAATTTGCTGACTTCTGATAAACAACAAGTGTAGCCCACGTTATTCATTATTAATTGACGTTGCACTGATACGTTACAAAGCTAAAGACTTCTCCAACTAGGTGTAAAATTTAGGGTTAATTACATATAAGTGCATATTTGAATGTTTTTTTAGTCACAAGGCCACCAACTATTTTTTTTCCCTCATAAGGCCACTAGATTAAAAACGGTGTTAAATTTTGGATATAAAAATCAACATATTTACATCAATGCCACTAGAGTAAAAAGTCAACAATCATCTTCTATCCCTCTCCGGCGAGGTCTCTGGCCAACACCGGCGGGTCTCCGGTCAACTCCGACGAGTCTCCGGCCGACTTCCAGCGAACTCCGGTCAACTTTCGGCTGACCTCCGGCCAACTCCGGTGACTACAAAAGCTACTGTCACTAACATGAAAAGCTACTGTCGCTGGCAACAAAAGCTAATCTGGTGAGATTTCCGACAACCTCCGGCGAGATGACAAAAGCTACTATCACTAGCAACAAAAGCTACTCCTTACCAAAAAGAACTTATTCTCCCCAAAACCAAAAGCTACTATCCCCACTAATAAAAGCTACTATCACCAACACCAAAAGCTACTCTCACCAGCAACAAACGCTATTTTCACAAGCAACAGAAAACTACTCTCACCAACAACGAAAGCTGCTCTCACCAACACCAAAAGCAACTCTTACCAACAACAAAAGTTACTCTCACCAACACCACAGATCTACTCTCACTAACACTAGCGAGCTACTCCAGTATCAAAAGCAACTCTAGCCATCAACAAAAGCTACTCTCACTGATTCAAAAAGCTACTATCACCACTGTAAAAAGCTACTATCACCAAAAGCTACCTTCACTGCCAACAAAAGCTACTCTCAACAACGCCAAAAACTACTATCATCACCACCAAAAGTTACTCTTACCAACAACAAAAAATACTCTCATCAACATCAAAAACTCTTCTCACCAACAACAAAAAGCTACTTTCACCAAAAATGAAAGCTACTCTTACCAACTCCGAAAGCTATTCTCACCAGCATTAAAAACCGCTTCACTTGCTCTCTTTCTGAAATGATGCAAGACAAATATTGCCAGAATTCAACCACAAAAACAAAGACACAAACCAGAATAAAACACCATCAGAAACATAGATACCATAACATCAAAACTTAACAATGATGCATACAATTAAGATCCAATTTCATCCACAACATATAAGAAGTCTGACAAAACTCTAAATTAAGTTTATAGTAGCATCATATTACAAACTCTCAATTACTCAGCATGATTTGAAATGGTACTGTACTTGCAGATTAATCAAGTAGCGTCATATTACAAACTCTCAATTGCTCAACATGATTTCAAATAGCATCTGATAACTCTGTTCCACCTCATCGTCAAACTTAAGAAACTAACTAATCAAAATCACAAAATTAACCAGTACTTCTAGACATATATAAGAGAACAAATGCACAAATCAAACATCTACTGAAATCGAAATTTTGAAATTGGTGCTTTGTTACCGTCGTCTTTCGCTGTCAGTCTCCTTCTCCAACAATCTCGCTTCTTCCGAGCACAAGTGCACGTCGGAATTAAGTGCAAGGACCTCTTGCAACTTTCCGATAGCCGAGATATGAGTAGAGTAGTGAATCAGAGAGATCTGAGTTCGAGTTTGCCTCTAGTAAGGTAGCTCCAATCGGAGCTTGTTCGTCGCCGTCGTCTTCTGCACGACCTGAAATTCAGGGGAATTCAAACAAAAAAATTGTACAAAATCTCATAGATTTGAACTCGACGAAGATCGAAGAGCATCAGATCGAACAAAAAACGGTAGAGCGGGGTCCTTCCGGCCGAATTGTTCAAATTCCCCAATCCAATTCCGGTTTCCGGAGCTGCATCCTCCCAGTCATCAACCGAAATAAGGCGGTGGAATTAGAGTGAACCAGCATCGTGAAGATCTGTATGTGATCGAGGAGAGAGAGCACCATGCCGGTGCTATCCAGAATTGGAGTCGGAGACCGAGATGTGAAGAACTGTGATCGAGGAGAGAGAGGGAGAGGGGGGGAGAGAGAGAGAGGGAGAGGGAGGCGGGGGAGCATCGTGCCGGTGGTCACCGGAATCAGAGGCGGAATCGGAGGCGGAGACCAGAACGTGAAGACCTGTGATCTATGAGAGAGAGAGAGACTGTGACTGAGGAGAGAGAGAGCGATTACAGATCGATCATGATTCATGAGGATGGAATTGAGTTTATTGGGTAGAAGGGTAAAATCGTCACAAACAAAATAATATGTGGATGCAGATGGCCTTATTTGTACAAAAAAATGCAGGTGGCTTTATGACGAATATAAGTCTCAAAATGACACTTACATGTAATTTTCTATAAAATTTTAACACAAAATGCTTAGTACAATTAGTAATAGACCACCTATTTATTTTAATGTGAGATTTTCCATCTTCAACAAATTCATGTTTTTTATTTCTCTATTCATTGGCTAGCTCTGAAAGTTTGATTTTCTTGCCACGTGAGTGAGTATCCGTGAAAAATACTATACGACTAAATAAAATTCCTAGCTCAACAAAGCAAGAGTCGTTGTAATTATTTTTCATCAATTGGGAGTTCATAAGTATGGATGATTTTAGAGCTTCATGTGCAACTCATCCACGAGATGACTTTGTTAATGAGTTGAATTGCACCACAAGGCGATTGATACGCAAGACAGGCGTGAATCAAGTTTGTAGAGCGTCTAGAGTTCTACTCCCTCATGGAGTGTTTGGTGAGCTCAATATCAACGAAGGAAAAAACAAGAGAAAAAATCCTATCAGGCCCATTAAATGGACGGATGTGAACCAAAGGAGTTCCTGAACTTGTGATGTCAGGCTATTGACCCTCTACAACACCCTCTACCTAAGTTAATTTTCTAAATTTTGAACAATGAGGCCAATGAACTTCTGATGTTGGGCTTTTAATCTATTATGCACTCTCATTACTTTATCTTGAGAAAATATGCTTATCAAAGTTTCTAATGAAGACCACTAAAATGAGAATTTCATGAGGACTCTACTTTTCGATCACATTTCCTCAAATCAACTATTAAATGTCTAGATATTCATGTGTCGATCATTTATGCAATTTTTCAATCAAATTGAAAATCGTTAAGGCACTTATAATCGTGATTTATCATTTATGAACATAAACGGTTCAGACTTGACAGATTAGCAATTTAAAAAATAAAAATAAAAAATAAAAAAATTCAAAAATATTCTGATTGATTTGTCATAATGTAATCGAAAAGTGAGTCTCCCAACCGTTGATTAGAAAGTCCTCATTTTAACATTCCTCATTAAAAGCTCTCCCTGCTTACATTTTACATTACATGTGCCTCTTAACTGGTCTCAATTTTCAATGATACTCGCAACAAAGGCCTTAGCATTGTGATCGTATTATCTTGAGATTGCCGTGAGACATAGCAATAAATTAGAAATAACAAGGTAGAAAAAATAAATAACTAACTACGGAAAATAATTGAGAAAGAAACGATCACGTTTACAAATGTCTGCTTTCAAAAGTATTATAATGTTGAGGGAGTTTTCGGCTCCAACAAAGAGAGAGATGTGGATGATCCAGGAAAGCCTTTGTAGTTGTTTAGCTCGCCCCATACGACCTGTTCAACTTCTTCCCATGATTTTGCCATCTTGAGTTCGTCCCAGAGACTAAAAATTGCTCCCAGGACATTCTCTTCATGTAGAATACAGTAGCACCTACACAAGTGATCCAGAACAAATTTGACCACTGTCATTGTTTGGGCAATAGTTCACAACAAAATGGGTAAAATATAAACATCAGATTACATCAGAAGACAAACAACCGAGAATCCGGACATTTGACTGCTTATATTCAGAATGTACGCATCCTTTTCAAACAAAAGATATACTTGTTCAAGAATCTTAACGATGTCAAGGCACATCAGTTTAAATGCATCAAGTATTGGTTTGCTCTGTGGAAATTTTTAAATATGTAGAATTACAAGAATCCTCTCATTCTCATTGTCACCTAGCTGTATATCTAAGGTATTGCACACCTCAATCTGATGCATACCACATTTTTCTCATGGTTGAGATAGGACATGGATAATTCAAACCAAAGAGCCAAATTCTCCTAGATAAATAAGACCATTAACTGATATACTGAGAAGATATAAATTGACAAAACAGCATAAGCAACCATAAAGAGGGAATCATTACTTACATGGCCTGGTATGAAAGTCGTCCAAACTTGTCGCCACCCTCAATATACTCATGAGGTGATGCTTGTCTCACTAAAGGAAGTTTATAACTATCTAAAAATCCCTTAAGCAGGCAGCAATCTCCTCTGAATATATCCAAGTATAAGGGTATCAAATCATAGATGGGATCACCTGAAAATAAATCATTCGAGTCATCAAGATATAGAAAGCAATATATCAGAGACATCTCAATTCTATTTCTGGCGACTTTCGGTTGTGTAATCGCTGTTTAGGGCTAGGTGATTTCTGTTCATTTGTGGCCTAACTCAAGCTTTAAACATGTGCTGTTTTGTACAAGTTGCCATGCTTTAAACAACACACTTTCCGCACCTGATACAGAGTTTATGTGTCTACTCTATATCAAGGTCATAGACGCATGGAAAAGTGCATGATGAGAGGGTCCAGATCCCCCATATTGCAAAGAAGAGTTGAAAACTTAAATTTAATAGTAGAAATCGAATTGTAATTTACTAAAAGGTAACCACAAAATGATAAATAAGCACCAACCTATAGAAAGATTACTGAAATCAAGAATGTGGCTAGGGCACCATGTTCTCCTCTCTGCACGGTCACCATCAACATTCAAGGAACCATTCTTTACCAGGCAAGTGTTTTTGGCATTGCCAATGACACAAGAATTAAAACCACATAGTTCCATGTGAATGTTGTCATCCATGATATCAGAGTGTATCCACGAACAACTTTTACCAACATTGCTTACACCATTTTCATCCTGACACCAAATAGGGTTGAGATGTTAAAAATCAATAAGACTTGATTCACCATGTAGATATGTTTTTTAAAGTTTATATACAGGAAATTGACTTTGACAGAAACTCATCTTCACATGTGTATTGAAGGTGGAATGTGGTATGTAGTATACCCACCTTGAATATGTACAGAAACTTGGCAAAATCATCTGGGATGTATTTGTCAACTTTCTCTATGAGTGTACTAGGAATTGGATCTCCCCTACAAGGTGAAAGAAGGTAATTATAGGACACTTGCTATAAATTACACACGTTCTGAAAAAGTAATAGACAAAAAACCTTCTTGTAAAAGGCACAGAAATACCATTTAACCAAGCGACTTGAGACATCCTTCTTCTTCTTGGATAGAGTTCTAATGAATATATCCCATTCAGCAGGAATGTTTGATTTATTGGGAACAGCTTCTATACTACCGCGGGTGAAGGGAAAATCTGATTCCTGTTCAATATCTGAGAAAGTTGAGATATTAAGAGGTGGATGGGGCAAGAGATGGAGGTTACAGAGCTGCTCTCCCAGGAAGGAAGCTAAGTTCAATTCATCTTCCCGTGACACAGTATCTCTTCTGCAAAGTGCAATAAAAATCATGACCAATTTGTGCTAATGCTTCATATGACATATCTAAAACAGCAGAGAAGAAAAAAAGAAAAACAAAAATAAGAGGATTGAACTAAGAGAAAGAACTTAAACTCTAATAGCACTTACAACTCTGCATATATTTTTCCTCTGCATCGTTTTGTTATGAGATATGGCCATATCCTTGTATATTCAACTGAACTGATGGATTCGTTTGTTGAGACCCCAGCTTTTCTGTATTCAAATTGTTTCTTCCTCCATACACCAAAAGGAGAAACATCTCCTTTGACCTTCTCCGGAATAAAATTGCACTTAGCAATCACATCAGGAACTCCGTTGCCATCCCAAGGTACAATTTTATAAGTTCCATTTTCAAGATAAATGATCCCACTTGCCAAAATGTCAGGTATGTGATTTTTCAGAGGGGATTTGACTTTGCCTAGGAGACTGTAGAACTCAAGCTGCAAATGCGCACTAAGATATTAGATGGATGTCAAAAGTGCAGCAAGAAAAGCAGAGTACAAGTACGATTATATACCTCAGCACCTAATCCATAAAGTGACGTTTCCAGTCCTCCGTCAACAAAAATTTTGATTACACAGTTGCTCATGAGATAAACCTGTTGGAAAAAGACACATCAGATCATCTTAACAATAATGCTTAGGCATATAAGAACATCTGTGCATCAATACTCATAGCATTCGTTGTTATTGTAGGATGCTACATTAGTTAACATCTGAACTTACAAGTTCTTTGACTATAATGAATCAACAAACTAATAATAAAAAGATGGATGCCAACAGAATACTATTTTCTGCAAAACCCTCAACGTCATCGATTAAATCTCCTAACCCCTTACTCGTTAACGTAACTTTCAAGGGGCAAAGTGATAATGTGTAGAATACTTAAAGTTGGTACATTTAGTTCTGTGGTGGCTCAGTCCAACATTAATATGCTATGGGGCCTACTGTTAACCAATATGCCCATAGTCCCCTCCACCCACAGCTCTGATCCAACAGACTCAATGGTTAATGATCTTATCATAAATACATTATGTAAGAAACTACTCTAGACTTTCCCGGCATTGGTCTTCCTAAAAATTGTTGAAACCATGAATTCAAGATGTAAATTCATATTTAATAGTAATATAGGGGAACCTTTTTTACGCCAGAAAAAAACTAGTTTACGATGGCTAGCCATTGTTTTCCTTTTTTATATGAGTTCAGATATTTGAAGGAGTAATAAGTGCAAGTATGTTTACTCTAAATATGGAGACATCAGTGCAGATAAGTATATAAAATTGTTGCATTATACGTTATGAAAAACAAACTTACAGGATTGCTACCCGTGCCAACAGGAAGCCTCTCATCATCTGTTGGAGAAGGCAATTTGTGGAAGGCACAAATTTCTGCCAGGGATTCTGACCATTTGCTCGCATTTAGTGCAAGACATGCTCCCTGACATTCACAAGAACAAATAATTGAATTATAAGTGAAAAGTATAGGAAATGAAACCAAAGCTTCAGCTTTTCACAAACCAAAAGGAAATAACTTGCGCATAGGAGAGAACAACCCTTGTTTTCTAGACATGAATAAGGTTATTAGTTGTAAGCATGAAAGTAAAAGTGGTAGTCACTAATGTAGAGGGAAACCTGTCAAAGGTAGATGTACATCTTTGGACAAAAAGCCTACCAGTTTAGACATATGACTGAACAAAGAAAAGAATAATTTTGTCTACTGGAAAGATTCTTGTTTGATTGCTTAATGTCACAGAGGACAGCCTTCCAAGTGTAAAAATCTTAATGTTCCCGACACTCATCAAGCTCTTCATAGAGAAATGAAAATCAAAGTAATACAACTACAATATTTGTAGACAGATAAAAATGAACATTCTAGATCTCTTAATATATTTATCATTGCCAATTTCTTCATTGTAACGTTTGTCTGTGCATGTGCGTATGTCAGCCAATTTGGAAAGCTAAAGAATAGGGTAATAAGAAAAGTACCTTCCAGATTAAGTCTCTCATTCCTGGTTTTCCAACCCAAAGCTTGAATAACCATTCTCTCATTTCTCGTTGCCCTATGCAATTGCCTGAGCTCCAAGGAGAGTTGTAATGATCTCTCTCTTCATCCAGATACATGGCTAGGAAATTTACATCATAAGAAAAAGCCTGAGCGCCATTACTAGTTCTTTCACTACTTGGATATTCTCCAGGTTTGAGAGTTCTGACTCTTTTTACTTTCCTAGTCATATCTGAGGAATTATAATCATCTTTATCATAGAGTATATGATTTGTGGAATCCTCAATACTGCCTTCATCATCTGCAAGTAATCCAGCACGGCAAACTCCCTTATGACGATAACCAGGTGCCATATCCAAGCACACAAATTCAAAGTTCTTAGAATTTACAAAGTTCTGGGTAACAGCAATAGATGGTTCAAGATTTAGGACACAGTGCCACCATCCACTAGGAACGAAAATTGTCTCCCCCGGCATTTGGGTGCACTCTATGGGCTTGTCTTCATCAGCAAGAAGTGGATAAAAATCTAGCCACCACTGAAGACACAAATAAATAAATAAACAAAAGATAACTTTATAAACCGCAAAGCAACAGATATTATGAGAAGTTGCAGACGACTAACTAGGGTATCTAAATAAATACCTGCAACGAAGTTGGAGTTTCAATATTGACATCACCGTCTTCTTCGTTTACATGTACTGTGACACCTATAGGTACTCTTCCTGGAGGATACAAGGCCCACCTAAACAAACAGAATCGCTGATTAGCTCTTGGATGTCAGTTACTTTAATTGCAGAAGGAGAAAAGGAGAAAATTAATTTTCATCAAATAAAAAAAAATGAATAGCATAAGATCATGACCAAATCATCCACAGACCATACAGATAGAGGAGAATGTATAAGCATGCAACAGATCAACATTCCAAATGATGAAGGGTTTCTCCTCTGTGTGTGGGAGGGGGGACTGAGGAGATGAACGGAATAAAGAAAAGCTCAACAAACCAAAGTAAACCCAATCATTCACCTTTCTTACAAAGGAGCAAATATGTCCAGCAAGTATGCAAGTTAGCAACAGCATTGCAGGAGCCTTTACGACAAAAATGTGGAAGAATATAGTATTTTCAAAGCATGCAAGATTTAAACCAAACCGAAGTCCTTAACTACATGCAAGCACGGCAAAATACATTAACATTATCAAATTCACAAATACATGATCTTTCTAAGAAGAGAGAAAAAGAAGAAGAGGATTTTACCTTTTACGACCACATGAAGCGTATTCCAGGCACTGGTCAGAGCTGGATCAACATGCAAAAGAAGCACCAGACCTCTGGGGACCAATAATGAGCCATCTAAATGGAGGTCGCTTATCTTTGTCCAAAACATCAAAAAAGTCCTCTTGAAATAGATAAGGTACACTGTAATCTTTCAACAAGCCAGGTTCGACCTCTCCAAACTGTTTAAGAAATAAGTCACTTCACACATCAAAAGAAGAAAATAAAATAAATGAAAATTAACAACTTCTCAACCACACATAGAACCAAGTATGTACCTTGTGATCAAAGATATAAAGCGGATCCTCATCATGCTGAACTTTCATATATGAAACATAATCCTTGAATGTCATTGAGATTTTACGTGAGGTCCTTTGAGAAATCTTGAAAGCTGTATCTCCATAATTCTGCAATAAGTGGTCAAGTGTCCATGTATGCCTTGCAGGCCATGCATCAGCTAATCCAGTGAGCAAAACCTGATAAAGTTTTCAGCAACAGTGTATGTGAACAACATAAACCACCAATCTGTAGGTACTAGCACATTAGTAGTGATAAAATTTTCTAAAGTACAAGGCCAATCTATTAAGGAAACAGTTTGGCAAAAAAGGTCAAAGGTTCAATCTCCCCCTTTTCTAACAGAATTGATGCCTGCAATTAAAATCTGAACATTTGGTTCAATCTGCAGTGAAAATCTTTTGAGTTACCACAACACATCTTACCAGAAAAATAATTGAGTCGCCAGAAAAACAATGGGAGTTTCCATCAAAAAAGAAACGGCCCTATAGAGCATTGTGTATTACAATTTCAGCTAAGGAAATGCCGTAATGCTGATGCCCTTGTGACCAGAATATTAATTTGTGGTGATAGAGAGGGTGGTGGCATCACTGGTGTGGCGGAATTAGCAATCAGAGAAATATGGTCTGCTAAGGTGTTGGTTGAGTGGGGTAGGAACTGAAATAGTAATTTTCTCAAGTGCAAAACAAACTGGTGCATCATATAAGAGCATTCTTCTTTCACAGATGTAAAATCATTTTTGAATAGAACGATGTGCCCAAACATAATTGAAGAGCGAAAATAGAAATTTGACGTCCACTGTTTTAACTCAATCTGTATTATGAACTAAAAATATGAATCATTGTATACCGGTTTCTTCCCATCATAGTCACAAGAAAACTCTTCCACTCTGATTTTGTCCTTTCTTTACACATTCCCACTGTCAAAAGAAAAGCCATCTAAAGTGGTATGACACCTGTATAATCTTCTGTACAAGAACAAAGAGTCAAATCCTGCACCAAGTCGATAGGCAATGAGCCAGGGAAAACCTCAAAAGAAAGTTTTCAACATCATAAACAAAATGATCCACCAAAATGAGGATGCTATTCGAAAGGCATAACATCCTTACCATCAAAATTCAGTGGTTTTCTGCAAGCGTTGTTGCGTTCATACGACACATTCTCCCCGCACGAAATGCACAACAATATAAGTTCTCATACTTTTGCCTTCAAACGAAAACCACAAACTTCGCAAAAACTACTAGACACAGTGTCAAATTCCAAAAACTAAATCATAGCTTAAAGTCTGAGACATACAAATGCAGCACCGTCTTCTTCCACGATGTGTTGAGGCATAAACCCAACCAGAGTGGCTCATCATTGCCAAGTATATACATCACACTGCATTTAAACACAGATAAGAATTCGATATTCTATACACAAAACAATAATCAAAATCCACAAACAAAATCTCACGAGCAACATTTCATATTTTATATCCGAAAATTCAAAATCCAACAGAGAGAATTGAGGAACAAACCTGCTAAAGCAGGAGAGGCGAGCAACGTCGCGAGGAGAGAACGATTCCAAGAGGGTACAGATGAGCTTGTTGGAGAGGACTAGGGAAGTTTCCGAGGGCGTCCGGGCGGCGATCTCTTGGCCGGAAGGGAGGGGCTTCCGAAACCTCCATCGGAAGATTGAAGTTGATAGAGAGAAGCTGCGGGAGTTTGAGTGAAAGGGAGACGAGGAATACTGACTGTGGCAAACGGCGGTTAAGAAAGGCGGGCTCTGTGGTTTTGGAGACTTGACGGAATCGGCGATTGCCACGTGCGACATGTTTCGTGCGTCTCATTTTCGTGTCTCTTCTGTTTTTGTGTGGGCCGTCCGAGTCATTTGCGCTTAAGGGATGGCGCGAACGTAGCCCTTTTTTATTTTATTTTTTTTTTTCACTTTTTTGTTTTTGTGTTAAACGAAAAACATATTATATGTCTTCGTCGAAGTAATTAATGAATAGGAAATTAATGAATTGCGATCACAGCTCAATTAGCATTTACTATCATTATTGTAATTGATATTTCCATTGTAATTCTCTCACTATATAAAGGGACTATCAAATGAATATCAATTCTCATTTTACTTTTACACATTATCAACATATTCAGAGCTAATAGCCAAGAAAAAAAAAAACTAAAACCCTAGAAGAAGGAAAAAAAAAAAAAAAAAAAAAAAAGCCCTGCTCGCCGACGCGACCTCCACAACAACACCCAACAGCAACACCACCAGACTGGCCTCCATCTCCCGTCCAGATCGGCCTCGTCCCTCGTCCGAACCGCCTTTGTCTTCCTCTAGCGCCGCGCCGTCCGGCCAACATCCATCCTTCAATTTCTCCGACGGCCCTTCCACTCGATCCGAGCCACTCCATTTCGTTCTTAGAGCTCACACCCGATCCTACCTTGTCGAGCCAGACCTCGCATTTTGAGCATGATATATTATTGCTGTTATTGTGGGTATCACATATTTTGTTATATATTATTTGTAAAATTTGAGCATGTCTTGTAATTTACGTTAGTACCTTCTATCATTGTTTTATTTCGCATGTTATATATAAATTGAGATTTGCCCTGATAATGAAAATTCATGCGCATTATAAATACATAATTACAGTGATAAAGTATTTTCACGTGATATCGAAAAAAATGTGACCATTACGAATCTTGGTCTTGAGATCTAATTCATATTCTTGGAAAATAATTCACGTGGATGTCTTTATGTCTGCGTAATTTATATATCTTATCTCTTGTTTATGTAGATGGCTGATCCAACTCGACTTGAATTTGACATTTTGGACTCAGAAAAAACTGCCTTTGTGGGAAAGGACTATACTGCCACCATCACTGACCCCAAAGATGATGTACCGTCTAACAAGGTGAAAGCAAGTGCCTTAATGTTTCTAAGGCGACATATTGATCATAGCCTACGCTAGGAGTACCTTCAGTTGAAGACACCCAAAGAACTGTGGGATGCCCTTAAGGGACGTTTTGGGAACATTCATGACACTTTGCTCCCAGAACTAACCACTCAGTGGAATGAAATCCGCTTGCTTGACTACAAAAGGGTCAATGACTTCAACAAGGACATGTTGCGCCTAAAGGCACGTCTCAATTTCTATGGAGGGGAACCCACAGAAGATGATATGATCCAAAAGATTCTTTCCACTTTTCCTACTTCAGCACTTATACTAGCGAACCAGTATAGCTGGAGTATGACAACAAAAGAATCACAACCTTCAATAAGCTGATCAACCTACTGCAAGTGGCTGAGAGGCATAATGAGGTTCTTTTGAACAACAATGCCAAGCCCGTTGGGACAAAGAAAATTCCAAAGGCTAATTATGGTAAAGTGAAAGGTGGAAAGAACGTACCCCAATGCATAGGGGGTTGGACGTCCTGATCCCTACGCACGTGGCAACAATGCACCACATGGAAAGGGTCATGGGGTTGTGGTATGGGCCATGGAGGCCCTCCCAATGTATGGCTCAGATATGGTGGTGTTGGGCCTAGTGGTCATGGAAACAAGGTGCAAAAGGCACCTAAGAACCCTTCGGTCAAAAAGAAAAGAGTTGGCAATGAACCATGCTATAGGTGTGGAGTTATTGGGCATTGCTACAAGAAATTTAAAGAGTAGCAGCCACTTACAAGAGGTATAGGGAGTCTAAAGAACAAGAGACTCACTATATGGAAGAAGAAGGCCATGACCTATACGTCAACCTTACAATTGCAGACTTCAATGGCAACAAAGAACTTGCTCAGTCAATGGATGCTCTAGATTTTGACTGATCTGCTTTATTTTATTTTTCAAAGATAGTTGTGAAAGCATAATGCCTCATTTTTTTTAATTAGACTATTGCTTGGTCTTAAAGTTTAAATAATGGTTTGACGAATTAGATTTCTAAATAAGACCCTGATTTGATTATCGATGACTTATTAATAAATTTCAGATTTTATTCTGAAGCATTGAATTTATTCTATTTTATTTACTACACATATATACATGGTTCAAAAGAGCACTATAAAGATGTAAAGCAATACATCTAGGAAAAAAAAATTAGAATGAAAAGATTATCAGTCTACCTAAATAGAAATACTCTAAAGAATATGACATATATTTTTGAATTATTTAATAATACTTCCCATTTACTTGTAGGAATGAATCGAGGAGAACTTGAGTGCTTAGTTGATAGTGGGACTACCCACACCATATTAAGGAATATTCAATTATTCATTAAATTAATAGCCTATAATTCCTCTGTGACTACGATTATTGGATCATCACAAGTAATAAAAGGGCAAGGAACCGTCAAAGTTTTGCTACCTAACTGCACAATGTTTAAAGTTACAGATGCTCTGTATGTAACAGGAGCCAATCGAATCTTGTTAAGTTTCAAAGATATTCGTGCCAACGGTTATCATATAGAAACCTACTGTGAGAATGGAACCGAATACCTATATATTACTTCTAATGAATGTGGAAGGAAATGCATTTTAGAGAAACTAATCAGTCAATCTAGTAGACTATACCTCACTACTATTCGGATCATTGAATCCTATGCCGTCACCAACAATGAAATGACGCTGACACATACAGGCTTTAGCATGACCCCCTAGGGCATCCTGGTCGTGACATAATGATCTATATTTTAAGGAACTTACAAGGACATCCCTTCTTTAGGGTGAAAAATAAAATGGGACAAAAATCCGCTACACTGCAAGGTGTCGGTCCTAGTACTGCTCAAATGCAGCCATTGCCTTCTAAAGTACCAGAAGTATTACCCCCCTCCCATTATGCCTCACTGACTATTTCAAAGGCACATCACTCGTTTTGCAAAGCCTGCTTTTTAGCAAAAACAGGATCGAGACCTTCCTATGCTAAAGATACAAAACAAAACATTCCATTCTTACAAAGGATACAAGGAGATATCTGTCGATCTATCCATCCAGAATGCGGACCATTCAAGTACTTTATGGTTCTGGTGGATGTTTCGACACGCTGGTCACATGTCGCTTTATTCTCCACAAGAAATGCTACATTGCAAAACTTCTAGCACAGATTATACGTTTAAGGACTCACCACCTTAATTATCCTAACAAGTCTATAAGGCTTGATAACGCTGGAGAGTTTACATCAAAAGCATTTGATGATTATTACATGTTTATTGGGATCGATGTAAAGCATTCTGTACCCCATGTGCATACACAAAATGGTCTCGCAGAAGCCACCATCAAAAGGCTATAGATGGTAGATAGGGCATTGGTTATGCGCACCAATCTGCCTATATTTGTCTGAGGTTATGCAATATTGCACGCAACTTTACTTATTCGTTTCAGACCCATTGCTAGCCAACCATTTTCTGCGTACCAGTTGGTAACTGGATATAAGCCTGACATTTCACACTTACACGTATTTAGTTGCACAGTATATGTGCCTATTGGGCCCCCCATAGTGCACAAAAATGGGTCCTCAGAGACGATTAGGTATTAATGTTTGATACGAATCCCCAACCATTATCCGTTATTTGGAACCCTTGATAGGCGATCTCTTTATTGCTAGATTTGTGGATTGTCACTTTGATAAGACAGTCTTCCAGTCGTTAGGGTGAGATAGGAAAAAGGATTTTCCAAGGGAGCGATAAGAATTATCGTGGTTTGTCCCCACTGTCTCATTTTGATCCTCACACTTCACAATGTGAAAGTGAAGTGAAAAGAATAATCGTCTTCAGAATGTAGCAGATTCGATGCCTGATGCGTTTCCTGATATCGCAAAAGTGACGAGATCACATATACCAGCTACAAATGTGCCTGCAAGGTTAGAAGTCCCCAACAAGGGGCACGATGCAGCAGATAGAGGCACTGCAACCACACTTAGTAGAGGCGTGGTTGAGGCCGTGGCTCCCCAAAAGAAGATGGGGAGGCCACTTGGTTCGATTGACACTCACCCAAGGAAGAAGAGTGTAAGTAAGGCACAAACCGATCCATTAATCATCAATGTAGAGAATCCCTCTCATGAAATTGTATCTGATTATAGTTATGTCCATGAATCAATACTAGAGGACGCTCTGATGTTTGAAATGATTCCACAGAACAGAGAAATCTCAAAGGATTATGAGAGTGTGTATGAGTTGATAGAATAATCTTCCATACACATTGATGATGTATTTGCATACATTATTGCTCAAGAAATCATAGAGCATGATGATATCGAACCGCGCTCTGTTACAAAATGTCAACAAATAGCAGATTAGCCTAAATGGAAAGAAGCAATCCAGGCAGAACTAGATTCTCTGGCAAAGAGACAGGTATTTGGTCCGGTAGTGCTAACCCCACCAAGTGTAAAGCCTGTAGGACATAAATGGGTCTTTGTCAGAAAACGTAATGAGAAGAATGAGATCCTGAGGTACAAGGTTTGCCTTGTGACGCAAAGTTTCTCACAACACCCTGGAATTGACTATGAGGAGACATACTCTTCTGTAATGGATGTTATAACATTCCGCTACTTATTTAGCTTGGTAGTTTCCGAAGGACAGGAAATGCAGCTCATGGGTGTGGTTACTGCATATCTCTATGGGGTTTTTGATTCAGAGATATATATGAAAGTGCATGATGGCCTTACATTACCCAAATCATGTGACTTTAAACCACGGAGTGCGTTTGCAATTAGGTTGAAACGCTCACTTTACGGATTGAAACAATCTGGGCGAATGTGGTATACCCATCTAAGTGACTACTTGATTGGGAATGGATATAAGAACGATGAATTATGCCCTTGCATATTCATAAAGAAAACAAGTTCGGATTTGCAATTGTAGCTGTATATGACAATGATATGAACATAATAAGTACTCTTGATGAAATAAGAGAAACTGCGAGCTACTTGAAATCTGAATTTGAGATGAAGGATATTGGGAAAACTCGATTCTGTCTAGGCCTCGAACTAGAACATTGAGTTTGTGGAATACTAATCCACCAGTCTGCGTATGTACAAAAGATGCTCAGGCGATTTAACCTGAACAAGGCGCATCCTGCTCGCACTTCCATGATCGGTCAAAGTTTGGTTGCAAAGAAAGATCCATTTCGTCCAAAGGAAGATGACGAAGAGGTGTTGGGAGCTGAAATTCCCTATCTAAGTGCAATAGGCTCATTATTGTACTTAGCCAAATGCACTCAACCAAACATTGCATTCCTAATGAACTTGTTAGCTAGATTTATCTCAGCCCTAACGCAGCGTCATTGTAATGGTATCAAGAACATTTTCTGACACCTAAAATGAACTATTGACTTGGGTCTGTTCTTTCCCTACAGAGAGACAAGAGGGGCCACAGATGGAATTGCAATCCCTAAAGGAAATGTTGATGGCGAAAGTACCACTCACTACACTGAAACACCAAATAATGTTTTGGTTGGTTTTGCCGATGCTGGGTACCTCACATAAAGGTCATTCCCAAACTGGTTATGTATTTACCATTGGCAACACGGCAATATCTTGGAGATCAACCAAGCAAACCTTTGTGGCTACTTCCTTGAACCACTCTGAGATCATTGCTCTATATTAGGCGATTCGTGAGTGTATATGGTTAAGAACTATCATTACACATATTCGAAGGACTAATGGTTTGAGTTCTACAACTGAAGAGCCTACTTGCATTTATGAAGATAATGCAGCTTGCATCGAACATATGAAGCTAGGTTATATCAAGGGTGATAATACAAAACACATATCGCCAAAGTTTTTTTACAATCAGTAATAACAGGCTCTCCTCAAGATTCAAGTGAATCAAGTAAAGTCTGAGGAGAATGTGGCAGATTTGTTCACCAAATCATTGCTTAAGGCCATATTTGAGAGACATGTGAAAAACATAGGAATGCGAAGACTTTTCAAGCTCCCCTGACTAAGGTAAGGATCAAGGGGAGCTGTAGACATCAGGGGGAGTCTAACACACACATGTCATCATCAAATGTAATAGGTGCGTTGCGCTCTTTTCCTTTGGCTAATGAGTTTTTTTTTTGCTTTCCCACAAGGTTTTTATTTTTACTTGGTAAGGTTTTTAGTGGGGCAGCAATTCATGCACCACTTCGTCTTTGACTTGGCACAAGGGGGAGTGTTAAAGGAAAAACACATTATGTGCCTTCATCAATTACTTTGACGAAGAGGGAATTAAGGAATTGCAATTACAGCTCAATCAGCATTTACTATCATTATTGTAATTGATATTTCCATTATAATTCTCTTCTTATATAAAGGGACTATCAAATGAAATGAATAGACCAATTCCTATTTTACTTTTACAATTTTGGCTTTTTTGTTTTATTTTATTTATTTATTTATTTATTGTTTGACCTGATAGACAGTGTTGGTAAATGGTAACAAAGTTGCATTTCTCCATTTTTGTACCCAAAAAAAAAAAAAAAAAAAGAAGCACTTCTCCATTTCCGACTTGCATCTTTGTGGATCTTTAGATGAACTACCCAACCAACAGGCTTCTCCGACCACCTTTGATAAGTAACCTATCTCGTGCAATGGCACACGAACAATTGAAGCAATGAGAGGATATTCCAAAACTTTTTTACTTTATTTTATTATTATTATTATTTTTTTTATGCAGGAGACACGCGGGCATATGAGGTTTTAGTTACACTAAGCCCTCTCTCACCCCTCGAGCGGTTACTAATTTTCATTTCACAATCAGGATAACTTAATCTGTCGTGCCAAAGCCGATATGTGTCTGAATCTAAGAGATCTTCTCTTATAACATTATTTGATTGATGGCTCGAATAGTGTTGACATAAAGTTCATTAGAGAGAGATATAAGTTTATCTAAGATGCGCTTTCGTCCGCAATCATTAAAGGTGATGCAAAGAAACTCATTTTCATCCTCAGTATGCATTTTGACATGGAATCCATTGGCTCGAATATCTTTCATTCTCAATAGGGTAGAGAGCTTCTGCGACATTGATCAAGGTGCCATTTGGCAATATAAATTGAGTCATTTCACGTCCTTGAACTAAACTCGATGGTTCTGCCGTCGTAGTCACAGAGGAATGCATAGGCAACATCTTTAAGAATAGCTGCCTATATATGGCAGAGAGTTGTGTGCGTAGTCGCACTATCCTGGAGACAATGAAGTTCTCCAAAGTCTATTCCTAAAAAAAAACCTCATATGCCGCCTAGCGCCTAGGCGCTAAACGGAGCGGTTCCTTGCCGCCTAGCGCCTAGGCGGCCGCCTAGGCCGATTTTTAGAACATTGCCTAAAATAAAGAGCTCAAAATTAAAAGGAAGTCGGTGACTCAAAATTTTGTTCATAAAGCCAACAGTTACACCAAAGTTTCTAATCGTGAAAATCTAATCTAAACTAGATAATGCAGATAAAGGTCATCACTTAATTTCTTTTGGTAGCTCCAAATTAGACATGACCGAGAAAGAAAAGAAGAGATGTTGGCGGAGCAAGACTCGCTTAAATTCCACTAATCTCAACTACTTTCCTAGACATTATGCCTACTTTCCTAGACATTACGCCTACTTTGGGTGAGTCTATTCAAAGAAAAGTTAGAACCAAAGGCATCTGCTAAAAGTTATGGCAAATGTCTTATATATTACATCAATCTTGGAAAATAAAAGACTTAAACAAAATTGGCAGTAACTTCATCCTTGCTAGTTTTGAAGTCTTCAACCCTTAACTCGAGATTATCATCTTGATATTCTTGTTCCATTTAGCGAGCTTCCCTTGCTTCACAATACAACTTGTACGCACTAATTACGTTCTGGAAAGCATTACATACTTTTGACCAATGTCTAGATGCTCCACATCAAAGACAAATTGTTGGACATCACGAACCCACTTATGATATCGGGTGCCCATTGTCTCCAATGGAGCAAAATCCAACTTGTTTAGGTTGTTCAAGTGTGACATCCTGAAATAGAACAAGAGAAATGGGTTAGTTTCGGAGCTTAAAAGTAGGAATTTCTGAGCGCATTTACTCTCAAGAAATTTGATTCCAAGAGATATTGGATTAGATCGAAATAGTGATGTATAATGGTCGATCGTAAGAATAATCTCAACGAGTCAATACTAGGAGATATCATGAACCCCCACAGCTCGACTCAAATCCCACATTACAAGAAAGGTAGGAGGTAGAAGAAGAGATATTAGAATTCCCGAGTGCAAAAAAGCAGGAAAGTAAACGAAAGCAACAACATTTAGAAAAGATTACCTTGAAAAGTCGCTTATGAGGCTAACTTGTGCCGGGGATGGGCTTAGCGAAGCTAACAGGTGCATAGGAGGTGCAGGGGCGCCAGGAGGCGCATATGCTAGAGAGTTTGGCTTCTGGTTGGCCGCGTCTGGCTGGGTGCCTAGCGAGTGGTATGAAGATACAATACGAAGTCACTAATGGGCCACTCATAACAAACCTTAGATCAAAGGGCCTGAACATAACTCCCATATAGAGCTACTAAATCTCCAGCACACCATGAGGCTAGAAAAATAATCATATTGACTGAGAAGACTAGTAAATTGACAAAGTGCAATATCGCTGGTAAGATAGTGTTAGCGTAGCAACTGGGCAGCGTCTCTGAACCCATGAAGGATTGACAAATGCTTGAGTCAACTCTGCGTCTTGAGTAGTGAGTACTCATAATAAATTTGAGAAAAAACATCATCACTCGATCAGCGGTGTTTTGTATTGAACCACCAGCACGATCAAAATGGATCAAAATTATTTAAAACAAAAAACCAAACAAACAATCTTAAAAGAAAAAAAAAATTAGTAAAACAAAACAAAAGGAGCTACAGCAGCCCTCCTGAATCACCACCGCCAGGCCCAAGACTGAGTAGGCCCATCAAGACATGACTGAGGCTCAACCCAGATCAAGCCCAGTCCAAAACCAGGGGCGCAACAGTCCAGGGTCATCTAGTACAACTTTAATTTTCGACCAAAAAGAAAGCATTCCCCGATTGACACTCAAAATTTCACAATTCAAATTCAATCCTTCAATTTCGAGCCATTCTCTGACGGAGGTTTCTGAATCCCGAGCCTTTGGGCCAAGAGATCGCCGGACGGACACTCTCGGAGTCCTACCCGACGAGCTCATCCGTGCCGTCTTGGAATTGCTCTCTCCTCGCCATAGTTTTTCTCTTTGATTCTCTCTGAATTTTTGGAGGTGAATTTGAAATTTTTCTTTTAGTAATTCAAGTTAGCAACCTCTTTTCTTGGGATTCTATTGCGGAATCTTCTGGAAAATTCTCATGATTGAAACCAACCTCTTTCCTTTTTTGTACGTGAAGATCAGAACAAATTTTATATTTGTTGATATACAAATCTCATAAAATCTCTATCTCAGACTACAAGGTCTTGCAGAAAACTAATTCTTTAGTGGATAAGTGATACATTTTTGTGTTGTATGTGATTTATGTCATTCCTATTATGTGTTTTTATTAATTTCTGATAAAATCATAGTGATTATTTCAATCTGTCATTGACGACCACTTTTACTTGCATGGTTACAGCTAGTAAACCATATTCATGTCTAGAAAATGTATGTTGTTCTCTGTTTTGGGCGTGCTGTTCCATTTTGGTTTATGAAAAGCTGAAGCTCCGGTTTCAGTTCTTATACTTTTTCTCTTTTAATGCAATTATTTGTTCTTGTGAATGTCAGGGAGCATGTATTGCACTAAATTCGGGCGAATGGTCAGAATCCCTGGCAGAGTTTGTGCCTTTTGTAAAAACCATATACATGCTCACAACATATGCACACAATCATAAAAGGGATCAAGGCTTACCTTCAGCAATCAGTGGCATGGATTCCATCTTATGCAGCTTCTTAACTCGATCACTAAATATGGTCTTCTGTTACTTACCAACTTGCTTCTCAATGGACAGAACAATATGCAAAACGTAGGTTACTATCAGGGACCAATTCATCTGTATATATATAGGTGACTTAAACCTCAAGAAGCTTCCCATTAAAGCTATCCATATCGATTTAGGTTTCCTAGTTAGATTCTTAATGTAACACATCATTGTAGTCTTTCTTGCAGACTAAGAATATGATTACTTACCTTAATGAATAGATACACTCTTCCATTAAGTTACAAGTATTGATTTACAGTTTGTATCTATGTTAAACTAGGTTTGACATTTAGTTAATCATTAATTACTTTATGATGATATGTGTTAAGTCCATATTTAATCTAACAATCTCCCCCTTGGACTCACACATATCATACTCGATGATTTGCACCAGAGAACATCAAAACCTACTTAACTTACTGAAGTGCGCGCCAGATGACAAACTCAAATCGAAAATCCATTCCAACATGGTCAGATCACAATTACTTATGCAGAGCAAGAAACAGTATACATTTTAATAAAAATGCAGAGTTTCAAAACCACAAACATAAGCTCCTACAATCCACATATGTCAAACCAGAAGTGATACAATATATGTTAATGTGTATCAACAAGTAAACATATATTAGGTCCTACTGTATGTTTCTAAAACCAGAAACTCAAGCAATTTTTCTAAACACTGATGGCTTAAAACATTGCTTGAACCTTAACATCATGCTGTACATGATTTAAGCCATCTGATAGCAATTATGACATTCAAAACAAGATGATAATTTCCAAAATAAAACAATAAAGTTGCAGCAAAACCATATTTGGAAATACCTCGAAATTTTATTGATAATAATAAACTGCCATTACAAATAAGTTGTGATAAACAAAAGTCAAAAATATCACAACTGAAAATACAAGAACTCAGGAACCTTAAAATTTTAAATTGCTCCAACTGGACTAACTCTCTACTGAACCTAAGCATCAAGATTAGCTAAAACTCCAATGCTTGTTGTATGCTTCTGGAATGCTGCTACTGACAAGGCCTTGGTGAAAGGATCTGCTAGCTGTGAATTTGTGTCAATACTCAAAATAGCTATTTCACCATGTTTTACTCTTTCTCTAACACTGTAATACTTTAGATCAATATGTTTAGAATTATTTGACCTTTTACTGTTCTTGCTAAAGAAAACTGCAGCCTCATTGTCACAATAAATCACAAGTGTGCCAGCCACAATGTGCCCCCCATAAGTTGGTTTTCTTGCTCTCTGTGATCTTCTAGGCTGAGCCACTGGAGGATTTTGAGGTACAGTTACGTGGCCAGTTACTTGATCAGGTACAGTTACTTGGTCAGTTACATGATCAGTTACTTGGTCAGTGACATGGTCAGTGACTTGACCAGGTACAGTTACTTGTTCAGTGACATGGTCAGTTACTTGATCAGGGACAGGTACTTGGTCAGTTACATGGTCAGTTACATGACCAGTGACATGATCAGTTACATCTTGTTCTAAAGGCAATGCTACGCTTATAATCTCATCTGACACAATTTCCTCAAAATCTGAGGTTAAATCCTCAAAATTTGTATTGTGAACTTTTTCACTTAGAGACTTTACTTGATGTGTTTCAAAAATTCTAGGTGAATGATGAGCAGAATATAATTTATAGCCTTTAGATTTATCTGGATAACCTATAAAATAGCAACTAACAGTTTTGAGGTCAAGTTTATTCAAGCCTGGATTATAAATCCTAGCTTCTGCATGACATCCCCAAACATGGCAGTGATGAAGACTAGGTTTCCTGCCACACCAAAGCTCAAAAGCAGTCTTTTCTATAGCTTTGCTAGGTGTCCTGTTGCAAATATGATTTGCAGTTTTTAAAGCCTCACCCCATAAAAATTTAGGTAAACCAGTTGTACACATCATGCATCTAACCATGTTCAAAAGATTCCTATTCTTTCTCTTGCAACACCATTCTGTTGTGGATTATAGGGTGTTGTGTATTGAGCTTTAATTCCATTGTCTTGCAAAAACAAGGCAAATGGACCCTTTTGTTGGCCGGATTCAGTGTACTTTCCATAGAACTCTCCCCTCTATCTGACCTCACTGTTTTGATTTTCTTTTCTAGTTGATTTTCTACCTCAGACTTAAAGATTTGAAAGGCTTTCAATGCTTGTGCCTTTTCTGAAAGTAGATAAATATAACTGTATCTAGAAAAGTAATCAATGAATGTGATAAAATACACATTCCCACAGATAGTTTGATGCCTAAATGGTCTACATATATCAGTGTGTATGAGTTCTAATAAATTTTGGCTTCTATATGCAGTCTTCTTTTTAGTATTAGTTATTTTTCCCTTAAAGCATTCAACACAGTCTATTAGATCAGAAAAATCAAGTTCATTTAGGATGTTGTTTTTCACCAAAATTTTCAGTCTCTCTTTTGAAACATGGCCGAGTCTTTTATGCCATAAAAATGCAGACTTTTCATTTAGTTTGGTTCTTTTAACACCTGTTAAAGTGCTAGTACTGTTTGTGTTATTTTCAACAAGTAAAATTTCTTGTTGAGCCATTGAACAATTTAACTGTAAATAATCATTCATAATAACACCAGAACCAATTTGAACAGAATTTTTAGAAATAAGAATTCCATTACTATCCATAACAAGTCTACAACCAGATTTTACTAAAAGAGAAACTGAAACCAAATTCCTTCTCATGGAAGGTACATAAAAAACATTGTCCAAAACTAATAATTTTCCTAATCCTAAATCGAGTTTTAAGGTTCCAATAGCCTTGACTGCCACTCTCATGCCATTGCCCACACACAGGTTCACTTCATCACTTTTTCGGATTCTCCTCCTTATGAATGCCTGCAAAGAATTAGTAATATGAATAGGTGAGCCTGAATCTATCCACCAAGACTGTGGTTCAACATTTATAAGATTAATTTCTAAAGAAAAAAACTTACCCTTTTTGGCTAACCAATTTTTATAGCCAGTGCAGTCCTTTTTCATGTGTCCTACTCTTTTGCAAAAGTAGCATTTGAACCTAAATGGCCTGTTTTCCTTGGCCACTACAGCTGTTGAACTCTTAGTTATGGCTTTGATATGCTTGAGCTTATTCTGGGGCTTTTTCCTTTTAGGCTTCTCAATGAGGTTAATGGTTGTAGCAGGTTCCTTTTCTTCCTTGATCCAAGATTCCTCATCCACACAGATGGATATAAGTTCATCTAGAGTCCAGTTTCCCTTTTGAGAGTTGTAACTGGTCCTTAGATGACTAAAACTATTAGGCAAGGAATGTAGTGCATAATGCACTACCTGCTCATCCCTAACCCCCATCAAGAGTTCCCTGAGTCTACCATTTATATTGATCATCTTCATAATATGCTCTCTAACTCCCCCTGAACCCATGTACTTCAAATCATGAAACTCCTTGGTTAGCCTAGCAGCTTCTGCTTTTTCACTTTCTTTAAACTTAGCACCTATGAGTTCCAGAAAATCTGATGCTAGCTCAGGTTCTTCCATACTTCCCCTGATAGTCTTGGACATAGAGGTACGAATGAGGTTCTTAGCCATTCTATTGGATCTATGCCACTTCTTGTAAAGGTCAGTTTCTTTCTTGGAGCTCTTTTCATTCAACTCTTCAGGCTTATCCACATTAAAGCAATAGTCTATATATATATATATATATATATATATATATATATTCTCATGCATTCCCATATAGTTCTCTACAGAATCTAGCCAAGCTCTATAGTTTGTTCCAGTTAACATCAAGACACTATTCAAGTTCATGTAAGAGTTACCTAAGGAGCAAAACAAAATTCAAGTGAGTTCTCAATTTGTAAAGAAAATAACTTTAAGTTTTCTGTGTTTTATTAAGCTTTAAGCAACCTAAACAAAAACATACAGAAAACCTAAACAAACCATACTTGCATTCATGTCAGTCTATAACAAAAACAATATTAAGCATCACTTTTGAGCAGAAACTTAATATCCTGGAGTCCTTTATCAATATGCCATGCTTAATCAAATTATGTTATCCAAGGAGATTCATCCACATCTTTAGACAGAAGAAAAATTTCCAAGTATCCAAATATATTTTCATAAAGCATGCATACTGCTGTCTTGCATTCTAAAACCACACTTAACCACTTCTTTGGAAGATAAAACTGAAGCATAGTTTTAAAATACAAAACACAATTTCAGTTTTGTTATTTGATCAGGTACTTGATCAGTGACTTGGTCAGTTACTTGACCAGTTACAGGTACTTGACCAGTGACTTGGTCAGTTACTTGACCAGTTACATGTACCTGATCATTGTTTTCTGCCAACATCAATGAAGGATGCTTTGTGCATCATAATCACTTATGCCAACAGAAAACCACAAAACATATGAGCTCTTTTACTTTACATTCTATCCAGATTCATCCTTGTAAGAAAATTAAGCTCTTGTATCTGTCAACTTTAACAACGTGTAAACAATTTCTGGGAGATTTTTGTTCTTCATACAATTTTACACAATCACAGATACAATACCATATCATCAATCAATTCAACATGCATATTCAAGCATAACCAAATTGGTTCGATTCCAAGAAACCACAAAACAATCAAGAAATTGTAAATTTCATCCGGTCGCCATCTACTTTAACCTAACGCACGCCGGGAATGCAACTAGTGTTCTTGAGCACAATCAAAAACTCAATTATCATGCTATGAATCTAAATCAATTTCACAGAAAAACCTGTTTTTTCTTTTTCCCCAATTTGCTGCTAAAAATCACAGCGGAAGCGTGAATTTGATAATTAACCAGATGCAGCAATTGACTTAAGTAACTTACCTTGATCAGGTACCTGACTAGTTACTTGGTCAGTTACCTGGTCAGTTACTTACTTGGTCATGTACCTAATCAGTTACCTGACTAGTTACTTGGTCAGTTACCTGATCAGTTACTTGACCCATAAAGCAAAAACCCCCTTTTTTTGTGTGTTTATTTTGCAAAACCCTAAAACGATTTTGATGCCAAGCAAAAAACTGGATTCATATTTGTGAGCCTATGCTCTGATACCAATTGTAAAAACCATATACATGCTCACAACATATGCACACAATCATAAAAGGGATCAAGGCTTACATTCAGCAATCACTGGCATGGATTCCATCTTATGCAGCTTCTTAACTCGATCACTGAATATGGTCTTCTGTTACTTACAAACTTGCTTCCCAATGGACAGAACAATATGCAAAATGTCTGTAGCAATCAGGGACCAATTCATCTGTATATATATAGGTGACTTAAACCTTAAGAAGCTTCCCATTAAAGCTATCCATATCGATTTAGGTTTCCTAGTTAGATTCTTAATGTAACACATCATTATAGTCTTTCTTGCAGACTAAGAATAGGATTACTTACCTTAATGAATAGATACACTCTTCCATTAAGTTACAAGTATTGATTTACAGTTTGTATCCATGTTAAACTATGTTTGACATTTAGCTAATCATTAATTACTTTATGATGATATGTGTTAAGTGCATATTTGATCTAACACCTTCTCCAACAGATGATGAGAGGCTTCCTGTTGGCACGGGTAGCAATCCTGCAAGTCAATTTTGTTTCTCGTATAATATAATGGCACAATTTTTAAATTACGATTTACGTGCACTGACGTCTCCATTTCTAGAGTAAGGAATTTTTCCACTATATTACTCTCTCTAGTATCTGAACTCGTTTAAAAGAATGGCTAAGGAAAACAATGACAGACCACTCGAGACTAGTTTCTCTAGAGTAAAAATGGTTCACCTATATTACTCTCTTCTACATCTTGAATTCATTGTTTTGATGATATTTTAGGAAAACCAATATTTCCAGGAAAGTCTAGTGTAGTTTCTGACGATAATGTATTTATGATAAGGTCATGAACCATTGAATCTGTTAGATCAAAGCTGTGGGTGGAGGGGACTATGAGCGTATTTATGCAGGACTGAGCCACCACAGAACTAAATGTATTACCTTCAAGTTTTCTAGATTATCACTTTGCCATTGAAAGTTACCTTAACGACTGAGGGTTAGAAGATTTTAATCAATGAAGTTGAGTTGAGGGTTGCAGAAAATAGTGTTCTGTTGGGAATATGTTTCCAAAGGCGATTCCGGTGCGCGCACGGGGCGCACTTCGGTGTGAAGCGACCGGAAATCTTCTCGCTAGTCCAAACTAGGGCGTGCTACTGGAAAAGCGTACCGAAAAGCGATGGGGCGGCCATTTTTGCAGAAACTGAGCTCTGATGCGGCAGGAGGCGGAAGGTAGAAGATGAAGTCGACTGGTTTTTTTTTATTTTTTATTTCTTCTGATCAAAATGACGTCGTTTTGATAAGTAACTTTCTGAGAAAAAAAAAATTTGGGCCAATCCAATGGAGGTAGTCAAGTAGGAAACATGCAAAAGATAACGGTCCATTTACATTCAGCCTCAATAGCCTAAATAATTCAATAATTTGATATTTTATTTATTAGATTATATTTTTATGTGTTTTCATATTATTTATAAATGTAATATATTAGAATAATATTTGCGGGAAAGGCGGTCGCCTCAACGCCTTCGCTTTCGCTTTCGCCTTTGAAAACATTGTACTTGGAATACCTCGTTTTATTATTATTTTGTTGATTCAACTTGTAAGTTCAAATGTCAAATAATATAGTATCGTACAAAAATAATGAATTTTATGAGTATTGAAGCACAGATGTTCTTATATACCTATGAATTCTCGTTAAAATCATCTCCTAATATGTCTTTTTCCCACAGGTTTTTTAAATCAGCAACCGTGTAATCAAAGGACTGGAAATGTCATTTTATGGATTAGGTGCTGATTTGTGAGGTATATTACCTTACTTATAATCGTTTTTCTTGCAACATTTCTGACATCCATCTAATATCATAGTGCATATTTACAGCTTGGGTTCTACAGTCTCCTAGGCAAAGTCAACTCCCCTCTGAAAAATCACACACCTGACGTTTTGGCAACTGGGATCATTAATCTTGAAAATGGAACTTATAAAATTGTACCTTGGGATGGCAACAGAGTCCCTGATGTGATCGCTAAGTGCAATTTTATTGCTGAGAAGGTCAAAGGACATGTTTCTCCTTTTGGTGTATGGAGGAAGAAAGAATTTGAATACAGAAAAGCTGGGGTCTCAACAAACGAATCCATCAGTTCAGCTGAGTATACAAGGATATGGCCAAATCTCATAACAAAACGGTGCAAAGGAAAAATTTATGCAGATTTGTAAGTGCTATTAGAGTTTAACTTCTTCCTCTTGGTTTCAATCCTCTTATTTATTTTTTTTCTCTCTCCTGTTTTAGATGTCATATGAAGCATTAGCACAGTTCAGCTGTGTTGGAGATGAAAGATCTCACATTAGAAAAGTGACAAATAAAATATAACTTATAAGTGGGTGGATCTCACCCAATTGTACCGAGGCCTTTTGTGATTAAAACTCAACACCTATCGGGTGGTTAAGTTGGGACAATATGGGTACAATGGTGGGCCACGGGCCACGCTTGTCGCTGTTTAACATGGTATCAGAGCGGGTCTCTCTCCAATTGCGTCTCCAATTATCATGGGCCCGAATTTGGGTTCCTTATATTGCCATCGGAAAATTCCGATTGGATTGTTACCAAGTGTCCGATGTGGGCCTTAGATTGTTATATTGACCAAGTCACCAATATGAGACTTGTGTCCCAATTGCTAATGTGGGAATTGGATTGTTAATTAATTTCACGTACAGACCTAGAGTTAGGTTGCACGTGAGGGGGCGTGTTGGAGATGAAAGATCTCACATTGGAAAAGTGACAAATAAAATATAACTTATAAGTGGGTGGATCTCACCCAATTGTACCGAGGCCTTTTGTGATTAAAACCCAACACCTATCGGGTGGTTAGGTTGGGACAATATAGGTACAATGGTGAGCCACGGGCCACGCTTGTCACTGTTTAACAAGCTGAATATACAAGGATACAGCCATATCTCATAACAAAACAATGCAAAGGGAAAATATATGCAGAGATGTAAGTGCTATTAGAGTTTAAGTTCTTTCTCTTAGTTCAATCCTCATTTTTCTGTCTCTCCTTTTAGATATGTGATATGAAGCATTAGCACAAATTGGTCTTTTTTTTCTTGAACTTTGCAGGGAAGACGAACTGAACTTAGTTTCCTTCCTGGGAGAGCAGCTCCATAACTTGGATCTCTTGCCCCATCCACCTCTTAATATCTCAACTTTCTTAAATATTGAACAGGAATCAGATCGTCCGTTCGCCAACGGTAGCATGGATGCTGTTGCTAATAAATCAAATATTCCTGCTGAATGGATATCCCGATTGCATATTGTCTCATGTACTTCCCGTTGCCTTTCAGCTCAAGCCTTGCTTGGACTTGATTTTCTTGTACCCATCGGACGGCAGCCCTTTCAGGGGTTCCTTAGGGACCGATTCACTCTACGGGCGCTGTGCTGCAAGTCAGTTTTGGGGCGGGGGGCGAATAGAGACCAGAAGAATCATTCATTTGGATCGACGAGCTTTTTCAACCCCAAAACTAAGAATCAATGGAATGTCTGTCTATCCATGAATATATATTCTGTCTGTACATTATTAATTGCCCTATTTGATCTAGTCTCTTTAATTACCGAGACCCGTAAATAAAATTTAGTCAAAAACAAGACTTTCACAGGTCCGATAAGAGCTCATCGAACTGAACTTGTAGAGTGAGACCTGAAAGGGTCTTCATCTGTTGAAGTTAGTTGCTTGAAGTTAGGAGCATTTGGTTTTCTGTTTCAATAAGTCCTAGTCTCTAGGAAAGATAGCTGTTTTGACTTATTCTAGTTTTAGTTGATAGCAGTAGCTAACGTGAGCTATTTTCATGTATTCTGTTGCTCTGTAAAAGGCTATTTAAAGCCTAGTTTAAGATTCAATAAGAGGCAAGCATTACATCCAGTTTGATCAGAGGTTTTGTTGTTGAAACAACTCTTTTACTCTACAAATTGGTATCAGAGCCCCCACTGGGCCTGAAATATTGAAAAAGCCGCAGCTTAGAATAGAGAGAGAGAGAGAGAGAGAGAGAGAGAGAGAGAGAGAGAGAGAGAGAGAGAGAGAGAGAGAGAGAGAGAGAGAGAGAGAGAGAGAGAGAGAGAGAGGGAGAGAGATAAACACAGTAAGATGAGTGAAGAGAAGAGCTCTACAAAGATTCCACACTTTGATGGTCTCCACTACGACCATTGGAGTGAATTAATGGAAAATTTGCTCAGAGCCAAAGGGTTGTGGAGCCTGGTTGAAAATGGATTTGAAGAGACTCGACCGGGAACAGTGTTGGCAAATGCACAGCAGGAGCAGCTAGAGAATGTGAGGACGAAAGATCACAGGGTGAAACACTACCTCTTCAGAGCTATTGATCGAGCAGTTTTCAAATAGGTTTTGGATAGGTGCACATCCAAAATTGTTTGGGATTCGTTGAAAAGCAAGTTTGGAGGGAATGATCGAGTAAAAAGATCTCTTCTAAACTCTTTGTCAAGAGATTTTGAGGTACTAGAGATGAAAGAAGGAGAGACGATCACAGAGTATTTTGCAAGGGTCATGGCAGTGGCAAATAAGATGAGAAGCAATGGAGAAGAAATGCCTGATTCTAAAGTGGTTCAGAAAATTCTCCGAACTTTGAAGGAGAGGTTTACCTATGTGGTCGTGTCAATTGAGGAGTCCAAGAACACTGAATCACTCTCAATTGATGAGCTGCAAAGCTCTCTTGTAGTTCACAAGCAAAAATTCAAGAGAGTGACCAGCTATGAAAGTGATCAAGCTCTCAAGGTAGAAGATCGAGCAGGAGGCAGAGGCCGTGGAAGAGCACCATTACGAGGAAGAGGACGTGGAAGTGGGCACCAAACCTTCACCAGAGCAACGGTGGAGTGCTTCAAGTGTCATAATCTAGGACACTTTCAGTATGAGTGTCCCAAGTGGAATAGGGAAGCCAATTATGCTCAGCTAGACGAAGAGGAAGAGCTGATGTTGATGGCATACGTCGAAAAACATGATGCAAAGAGGAGTGACGCCTGGTTTATTGACTTAGGTTGTTCGAATCATATGTGTGGGAATAGAGGTATGTTCTTAAGTTTAGTAGATGAACTTAAACATTCAGTGAAGTATGGCAACAACACTAGAATGACAGTGGTCGGAAAGGGTAGTGTGAAGCTGGTGTTTAATGGTACGAGCTTTGTTATTTGAGATGTTTACTATGTCCCTGAACTTAGAAACAACTTGTTAAGTGTGGGACAACTACAGGAGAAGGGTCTTGCAATTCTCATTAACAATGGGGCGTGTAATATGTATCATCCAGACAAAGGACTCATTGCACACACAAGGATAAGTGCAAATCGAATGTTTGTGCTCCTAAATGAAAGCTCATCAATCACAAAGCCACAATCAGAAGAGTGCTTACTCATCGACTCCTCAGACCTCACATATCTTTGGCACCAACGATATGGGCATTTAAGTTACAAGGGGTTGAGAACTTTGCAATCTAAGAAGATGGTACGTGGACTGCCACAGTTAGAAACTTCAAAGACAATATGCACCGATTGTTTCACAGGCAAGCAGCACTGAAATGCATCCCCAAAAAGAGTGAATGGCGAGCAAGCAAGGTGTTAGAGCTTGTTCATGCAGACATTTGCGGTCCTATTGATCCCATATCCAACAGTGGGAAGAGGTACATTTTATGTTTCGTTGATGATTATAGTCGTAAAGCATGGGTGTATTTGTTGCTTGAGAAATTAGAAGCTTTGGAATGTTTCAAGAACTTCAAGAAGATGGTGGAAAAAGAAGCAGAAGAATCCATCAAATGTTTAAGGACAGATAGAGGTGGCGAGTTCACTTCATTCAATTTCAAAGCATTCTGTGAAGAACAAGGGATCAAACGACAACTTACTACCTCCTACACACCTCATCAGAACGGCGTTGCCGAGAGGAAGAACAGGACCGTAATGAACATGGTGCGTTGCATGCTAGCTGCCAAAAAGGTGCCTAAACCACGCTGGACTGAAGCTGTAAACTGGACGTTCTACTTGCTGAACCGGTGTCCTGCTCTTGCGGTGAAAAACATCACTCCTCAGGAAGCATGGAGCGGAGTGAAACCATCAGTTGATGACTTTCGAGTATGGCGTTGTGTGGGACATGTGCACATTCCGGAAGCAAAGTGAGGTAAATTAGATGATAAAAGTTTTCCTTGTATTCTTTTGGGTGTTAGTGAAGAGTCGAAAGGATATAGGTTATTTGATCCTAAGACTAAAAGAATTGTAGTTAGCAAGGATGTTGTGTTTGAGGAAGAAAGGAGCTGGGAATGGGAAAAAAAATTTCAAGAGCAAATTGAGGCAAAGTTAGTATGGGGGGATGATGACCTTAGTGATGAAGAGAGTGAGGGAGAAAATATAGGTGAGGAAAATGGTAATGGTGATGGTAATGGGTTAGGTAGTGATATAGAGTTCGATAGCAGTGGTGAAAATAATGAGGGTGGTGAAAATAGTGAAGCTACGAATGGTGAGGGCAGTTCTCACGGTGTTGTAGCTCAAGGGAGAGAAAAAAGGCAGCCGCCATGGATGAGGGATTATGTCAGCGGAGAAGGACTAAGTGAAGGTGAGGAAGCAGCCTATATGATACAAGATGTTGCAGCTGAAGACCGCATTGTGAGACAAGAAAAGTGGAGAAAGGCCATGGATAGTGAAATAAACTCCATTGAAAAGAATCAGACTTGGAAGCTCATGGACCTGCCAGCTGGAGCTAAAACCATTGGTGTTAAGTGGATCTTCAAGACGAAACTGAACGAGCACGGTGAAGTTGACAAGTATAAAGCTCGATTGGTGGCAAAAGGATACTCTCAACAGCAGGGAATTGATTTCACTGAAGTCTTCGGTCCAGTGGCTCGAATGGACACCGTAAGAATGATTGTGGCACTTGCAGCATGCAGAGGGTGGAACATTCTTCAATTAGATGTCAAATCTGCATTTCTCCATGGTGAACTCAACGAGGACGTGTACATTGAGCAACCAAAAGGGTATGTAAAGAAGGGAAGTGAGCACAAAGTGTACAAGTTGCACAAAGCTCTTTACGGCTTAAAACAGGCTCCAAGAGCTTGGTTTAGTCGAATTGAGTTTCATTTCATTGAAGAAGGTTTCAAGAAGTGTCCAAATGAGCAAACATTGTTCACTAAAAGAAGCAGTGAAGGTAAACTGCTGATCGTTAGCATATACGTGGATGACTTGATTTACACCGGCGAGGATGGAGGTATGATGGTTGACTTTAAGAATTCCATGATGAAAGCCTTTGATATGACTGACTTAGGGAAGTTGAGGTTCTTCCTTGGAATTGAAGTGTTGCAGAAACCAAATGGGATTTTCGTGTGTCAAAGGAAATATGCTAATGAAGTGTTGAAGCGGTTCGGAATGTCGGAAAGCACACGTGTAAGTAGTCCAATTGTTCTGGGTTTCAAAATAAGTAGGGATGTTAATGGAATTGCTGTGGATGACACCTACTACAAGGTGGAAGCTTAATGTATCTTACAGCTACACGTCCAGACATCATGTTTAGTGTGAGCTTAATCAGCAGGTACATGTCAAAACCCACTAAATTACATTTGCAAGCTGCTAAGAGAATTTTGCGTTATTTGAAGGGGACTACTAGTCATGGTATTTTCTACAAGAAGGGAGGGGAAGAAGATTTGCTTGCTTTCACAAACTCAGATTATGCTGGTGATGAAGAAGATTCCAAAAGCACATCAGGTTATGTTTTCTTCAGGTGCTGTGTCTTGGATGTCGAAAAAACAGCCGATTGTTACACTTTCAACCACCGAAGCAGAGTTTGTGGCAGCTGCTTCTTGTGCATGTCAGGCTGTATGGATGAGAAGAGTATTGAGAAATTTGAATCATGTTCAAGAAGGAAGCACCACCATCATGTGTGATAATACCTCTACAATTAAACTCTCAAAAAATCCAGTAATGCATGGAAGAAGCAAGCACATCAAGGTGCGTTTTCATTTCTTGAGAGACCTTGCAAAAGATGGAGAAGTTAAGTTAGTTCATTGTGGAACTCAAGAACAAGTAGCAAATGTGATGACCAAGGCACTAAAGCTCGAGGCTTTTTAGAGACACAGAAAGAAGATGGGAATGTGTGATCTCACTGATATAAACTAACTGCATTCTGCAGCTAGTTTAAGGGAGGGATTGAAAGGGTCTTCATCTGTTGAAGTTAGTTGCTTGAAGTTAGGAGCATTTGGTTTTCTGTTTCAATAAGTCCTAGTCTCTAGGAAAGATAGCTGTTTTGACTTATTCTAGTTTTAGTTGATAGCAGTAGCTAACGTGAGCTATTTTCATGTATTATATTGCTCTGTAAAAGGCTATTTGATGCCTAGTTTAAGATTCAATAAGAGGCAAGCATTACATCCAGTTTGATCAGAGGTTTTGTTGTTGAAACAACTCTTTTACTCTACTCCAAAAATTATGTTGAGTTAGAAATTTGAACAAAGTGAAAAATGTCACCCAACGTAATTTCACTGGTATTCATTAACATAATCTGAACAAGAGAAAAATCAAATCATTCAAGACAGAATGTGTCTCTTAATTACAATATCTTATTGCAAGAGAAACACCCTTTGATTCCATTTATAAAGAAACCAGTGTGTGGTTGTTTGTTTTTGCGGCTGCACCCGAATTTTGGAATGGGTTGCCTATGTACCCGGGAAAGGATCAAGCCACTCGTAGTTCAAGCATTTGGGATTGAGATGGGTAGATGACCCATTTATTTTTGGATTTGTGTTTGAGATATTTGTGAGGGTTTAGAGCCCTTGAATTTGCTTTTGGGTGATTTGGGAATGATTTGATTTTTCTGTTGTTTGGGTGAATTTGACTGGTGGAGTCAGGGATTCGATTTGAATTTGTGGTTGCATCTAGTGAGTCGCTAGATTGCCTACATACCCTGTGAAGGGATCAAACCATTGTAGTTCAAACATTTTGGGAATTTAGGATTTTTTTTCTTGGTTTTGTACCAAAATGATATTTTTTAGGTTCCGGAGCATTTTTTACGAAACCATAGCCTGGGTATTTGAAAATGGAACTCATAGAGTCATGGTTTGGCGAATTCTTCCAACGGACCCAAATTTTGAGGTGGGCTTTGCTTGTGAGTCATGTTTCTTGGTCCACTCCAATCAAGAGCTGCCCAAATTTGATATGGGCACCCTTGATGTTGAATAAACACGGTTAAGCTTTTCGGAGTTGAGTAGGCCAATCTATCACGTATTCGATTTGAGTGTCAACAAATTAGAGGATCACTTTTTCTTTTCTCAGGTCAGTGACACATTTATTTGAATTTGTGAAGCCTACGAAGGTCGAGGCGGTGCCATCTTAGTGCAGCAAGGTTTGATCCTCCACGTCTTGGGAGCACCCTTTATTTGTCGACAATTTTGAAAGCAAAACATAGCAGCCAACCAAAACAGAGACCATCTCTTAATTTGTTATTTGTGTTTTCTCAGGCTAGCGATACATTTGTGACTTATGGGGCCGAAGCGGTGCCATCCCCTCTGTAACTTTGTCTTTCTTCTATTTTTTTTATTTGACATTCTTCAAAAGCTCAAGTGAACAAAACGTCTTTTATATGAGCTGGGTCAGGTTGTAACCTCCTTGTGGCTTTACTTGCTCGTAACAAGGGCTGCCCGTGTAACAAAATAGCGAGTTAGCAGAAGACTTTTCCTGTCCTTGTTTACTGATCGATGCTTCATACTTGCAACTCATTGGCTGTAGCTTCTTTGGCTCTGCTTTCATCGCTTCAAAAGAATTGATAAAATCTCTCCTTCTCTATTTGTCAGCGAGTTTTAAACTGCAGAATGTCTACTGCCCGGTGTTCGCCACCTTTTTATGATTTGCTTTATGTACATAGGATCAAAGCTCATGTTTGTCTTCTTGCTCCACCGCTTCAAGCTTCAGAAGAAGATGTGCTGCCACCAAAACTTGTAGTAGGCATAACTCTTTAATTAATGTACACCTCCATTGTTTAATCACAGATTTTGTTTTGATGTACAGGTGTGTCAACAGTGGCGGAGACAGAATTTAAATTTAAGTGGGACACTTATAAAATATTTTTTTTTTTCACATTTTTTAAAGAGGATCAAAGGATTTCACTCCTACCCCCATGGTGACTCGAACCCATGACTTCGTTATTAGGTAGTGGGTGCTCTAACCACTGAGCTAACACCACTTCATAAATTTTTTTTTTAAATTAAAGTGATTTGTTGTAAATTGTCTAAAGCAATAAGCTAATAACTATATTAAATTTTTATAACTACATTAACTTTTTTGAAAATTTATTCAAAAGTAGAACTAAGTATTAATAACTTAATATCTAAAAGAATAATATATATTAAATATAAAATATTCAAACCCAAACAATAAAAACCAACCAGTGAGTTTCAAACCTAGACCAAATTGTTGCTGACTAAAATAGAAACCACTGGGTTAGGCATACCACATGGTAATTAAACAAACCAGCATATATATGTACCTTGACTACATACTTTCGAATTACAAAAAAATAAAAACTCAATGGATCACGGGACCCACTGTGCCCCAACGTGGCTCCGCCACTGTGTGTCAAATACAAACCATGCATTGATATTCAAGGTGCTTATGATCATGGCTTTTTATTTATCACGTTGTCAACTTTCCTTCATTCTTTTTGTGTGGTTATTGCTTCTGAGCCATTCAATTGCTTTGCTAGCATTTTATTAACGAAGGCTTTGTGCAGATACCATTATGTGAAGAATTTTGGCCACATCAACACCATACTGATCTCGTGTATTCCATGGCTTCTTTATAAATATTTGGTTGTTTTGCTTTGTGCAAAGTTGACCACCGCTAATTTTTCGACTTTGAACAATATCATTCATATTATTGTTTCTTTGTCTTTTATTTTTAGAGACGCCCACTGAACTTGCTTCACTTCAAGTTTGACAGAGAGGCAGAGCCTGTGGCATGGCTTTTGGAATCTTAATAAATTTTTTTCCGTTTAGCACCTTCGTCAACCCCAGCGGTTTTGAATTTGCTTTGTTGTTGCTGAGAGAGAGCTCGGTGAAGCAAGCAGCTACGACATGGTTTCTCGATGTGCAGCTACAATGATCTTCGGAGACGCTGTTCCGGCATGACTCATCGGAGACCCTGCTCCGACATGTTCATCGGGACGCTGCCCGGCATGCTTGATATGGTTCATTTCAGTGCCAGTGCTTTTTCTCTCGGTTCATTAGAACTCTATTCAAGAAGAAGAAGGATGTCTCAACAAGTCACTCGATTAAATGTATCTGTCCCTTTTACAAGAAGGTTGTTGTCTGTTACTTTTCAGAATGTGTTTAATTTATAACAAGTGATGGCAAGTTTTTGTCTGTCCGCTTAACTATAATCACCGTCTTTCACCTTGCAGGGGAGATCGAATTTCTAGCACACTCGATAGAGAAAGTTGACAAATGCATCAAACAGATGATTTTGCCAAGTTTCTTTACATTTTCAGGATTGGTATATTCCACATTCCACCTTCAATAAACATGTGAATATGAATTTCTGTCAAATTCAATTTCCCGTAGTCGTAAAAATGGTTTTGACTGTGCTCATGGGTCCACATCACATCTTTTATTTCTTGACGAGTTGACGAGTTACTAATTATGGTGCTTGAAGGCCTTAATTGAAGCTTTTCTAGGGGCGGTCTTAATATATGGCAGTTTGGCTTTGTTGAAGAAGGCTGGGTGTTTCCAACAATTGTGTTCAAGAGTGATGGAAAGAAGTTTAGAGTTGGAGAGTTATGGGTTGGGAATTGTAATGATACTATTGTTGTCAACTCATCAGAGCCAATCATGACTACTTCAAAGATTGAGGAAAGGCATGTAGAAATCATGTCTTAGTCTCAGTCTTCCTCTCTGAGTATAATTTGAGGTTGGATTTGTATGCGCATAACTTGAAAAGGGTGATGCAGCATTGAATGACTTCTTTAAAAAAAAAAATAATAATCCAAACTTTAGATAAATAAAAAAAAGATGTTGGGAGTTGGATTGTTTACTTCTAAACCAACAATGAGTACGCTAAGAAGAGAGTGGCGCTCTCATGAACCTACAAATAGCACAAATAATTTTGAAGGCATTAAATCCAACTTTCACGGTTGTTTCACAAGTCAAATTTGACCTCATCAGACACGTACACAAATGATTAAGACACATTAAATCCAACTATCACCGTTGTTTCACAAGCCAAATTTGACCTCATCACACAAAGAAATGACTAAAAGACATTACATCTTATCTAAGTTCTGCTGTTGTTTCACAATTCAAATTTGACTTCACAAGAACATATTTAACAGACTCTCTATTTTAACTCCTTTAATTATTTTAGAGAATATGTTTAGTATTTTATCTATTTTAGCAGCTGCACCAGACTCTTAAGTGATTCTACATTATAACATTTAGCTATTTCGCTCCTAAATATAGAGAGCGAGATGAGACTCTCTATAATTTAAAACATTCATTTCGAGTTATTTTTTGTAATTTATAAATACTTTTAAACTATTTAACCTTTCTTTAAAAAATAATAAAAATTCAAAAGAAGCTAAAATCTCACTGATGCAACATATTTCTAAAGTGGCTAGCCAAAATGATTTTTTAGCTACTTTGACTAAAATTTGACTCAAAAATGACTGGCATTACTAAAAATGCTCTTACACACAGGTACTGACAAGCCAACCAGTTTTTTTTTTGGTAAGAATAAGTTATTAAACAAAAAAAAAGAGAATATCTATTGCAGACAAGAAGAAGAGGGTTGTGAAAGCCAAGTCCAACAAGAAACTCCTCGCCTCAAGAGAACAATGGAGTGAGAGCTTGGCCAAGAAAAGGTCCAGGCTGTCTGCAGCTACAAATCTCTCTGTTATCGCTTAGAACAATGCTCAAGTCATTAAGTTTTGGTTTAAAAGATGGATATTACGACTTTATTTCATTTGTCTTCTGTTTTTTGACTACTGAAGTTACTTTCCCTTAATGCTGCTGAGTTTATTCGATGTTTGAGTATTATACCCCCTTTGATTATTAATATTGACAGGACCTGCTCCGAACTCCACCCTGAAATCAGAGATGGCCCTCTGGAGCCCACCTTCTGAATAACTCTATCGAAATTTCAGCAGAGTCACCCCTAAAAATGGACTACCCAAAATTTATAGAAACACATTCACACTTCTAATAAACCATCCTTAACCTCCTGGAGCCATCCTACTCCCCAAATCATAACAACTCCACAATAAGCAGTTGAAATCCGAAATACAGTATGTTCCAAATACACAAATGTAATTTGCAGACTTTAAAACAATTGTCCCACATGTTTTTAGAGTAATCTAAAAGAGGCAAATAATTCAAGATACAAGTAGGTTCAATAAGTAACCTACAATATGAAATACAACAGCGGCAGATGCTATGCCCCGAATCCTACTATGTCGAACCGCTACTCTACAAACTGGGCATTTGAAATCGAAGGGCCTAGGGGAAAGTAGATAAAAATGTTAGCGTCAGTGGACAAAAATAAATAATTGTAAAGAAGAGGGATTTTATACTTTCTCAAGTTTATTCCTTTAAAAACCTGATGCATGCAACAATTAAGCAAACTAAACCGAATGATGTTCTGCTCAAGAAACCGACTAGTCCCGCTAGTCACAAACAACCAATAGTAAAAAGACTAAAACTTCGATACTTAAGAACATAAGACTAGGCCTGCTGGTTAACAAGATCGGACTAGTCCACTAGTTAAGTAACAGAAGGATATAGGGAAGAAAATATCACCATACAATGAAGGGAACCTCCCAGGCTCGAGTCGGAGCCTCCCAGGCTCTATGCTCAACTCGCCCACAAACACATAGTAAGCAGGGAGGAGTACTAATATGCTCAACTACACCCATGCATGTGAGGAGAAGAATAAATAAATCGACCCAGATATGGTGAAGAAAAATAATAGAAAACCGAAAACAAGTAAAGCTTCCCCAAAATCTCGCAACAAGGCATGAGTACGATTTCAACCGTACTCGGAAAATCTCATGATAAACTAATAAAATCAACGACGTGTCACACACGCCAAAATACTATTCTCAAATCCAACAACAAATCAGCGAGAAAATAATAGATAGATAAAATTTTATCAAAAATCCCATTTTCAAAAATCTTGCAGAAATCTCACAATCGATGAATAAAAATATAATGTTTAATTCCGGAAATCATATTGGAAAATAACTCGTTGAAAATCATCATAAAGACATAAATCATAAATCCAAATCCGAGCATCGCAACTCATATCTGTAAATCATGATGGAAAATCAATCAACAAACCAATTCAATTCTGAAATCAAGTTATAATCCGACACTAAAATAGATGCTCAATAAATTGAAAAGATAAATGAATAAATCAATAAGTCGGAAAAATCTTTGCATGCATCATTTAAATTAAAGGTCCACTCACAGTACGTATACGGCTAACATGGCACCCAAGTGTAAGGATCCTTGTCGAGCGATAGGTCGGTACCTCGTCATGTACACAATTATATTTCGTAAACAACAATTCGACAAAAGAATACGATTCTAAAACAAAACCAGAAAACCCCATGCAAACCAACATCTCCATTACTTCTCGGATTCAACCCAAACTTCACCACTAACACCAATTCATTAATTTAAAGGTTTTAAGACAGAACCGAGAGAAATTCGACGGTCAGATTCTTGTAAATCGATAATCAAAACTCCACCCTTCAGAGAAAATTGAAATCGATATCAAATTTCTCCAATTTCTACAACATTCATAGTTACAAGTTCTACAACTCACAAATAATTTAACTAGCGAAAAACAGAAACCCAAATCCTGCCCTACGCGCCTCCATGCGCCGCCCACAGTGGCGACGCATGGGGCCCACGCGTAGCCGGCCAACCATAAACCAGATCACCAAATTTCACCAGAAAGATCACTTCAACATTCCTAACATCTTTCTCAACTACGACAATGCCAGAAAATATCTTGGTTGGCCGGAATTGAAGAAAAACCGCAAGAACACCAATATGAACAGTGAAATATTGAAATCGTCGATTCTCCTTCCACACCTCAAATTGGGTTATGAAACTTGGAGGGATTCATCAATGGAGGATGGGCTTTCCATAATGACTTGAATCGTCGAAGAAGGTGGCCGAAATCAGGAGAAATCGCCAGAAATGTCAAACTGCTACAGTGGAGGTTTTTGACTTCGATCTCTCTTCTCCTACCAAATCGACGTGAACCACCCCTATAGTTTTCAGGGGGAGAAGGAGGCGTTCCTATCAACACCGGTGGCGCGCCATCAGGTGGCTGGACGACCAAGAAATGTCTGCAAACATGAACTATCGAAGAGAGATAGAGAGAGCGAAAGAGAGATTTACTGGGGTTCCGGAAACCCACCATATTAACTTTTCCTTTTTAAATCAAATTACCATCCTACCACAGTAACTTTCCCTTTTTAAATCAAATCACCCTGAACAGTAACTTTAGTTTTTCGGCTATAAGTTTCGCATACGAACTTCAATTTAAGCGTACCACATGTCCACGAACTATGTTTAACGTCCTCTACGACTTTCATTAAGAAAATTTTCTTAAAAACTGACCCAAACAAAAAGTCAACTTTTTGGGCCACTAAAAGTATCGAAATAAAGTAAAAAGTGAAAGTAATTGTCGTTTACCGCTCAAATGACTAGTAAACCAGTAAATTGAGATATGTGACTTGATACACATTTACGCAAGCGTACGTATCATTGTCAAGATAGGGAAATATTATGCCCAAAGTTTATCGTGCCACAGGGATTAGTGGCTAGCTCACAATCATTGGATAATCGGAAATAAAGACACTTAGCAAACAAAAGAAAAAGAAAAATAAATAAAATAAATAAAAATGCTACTTTAAGGCAACAAGCCTTAGCAATGCTCCTTTGGTTTGCACCGAAGCCTAATCAAAGCTATGAGCCTAGTGGTGGTTATTTACAATGAGTCAAAATTGTCACCGATAATTGTAATTTAAATTTCTAATAACTAAATTGCAATAATTTAAATAAAACTCAAATAACAACTAAATTAAATAAAGTAATGCAAAGTAAAAAATTGAGATAAATTGAGGATTGGTAGCTAGGGGAGAATCCTAACCCTAATTCAATGCTCTAGATGCTAATTTGATTTACATGCAATTTATTAAAGATGGTGGAAGCCGTATCCAAGGCTTTTCAAGGCTCAAGGGCTGAAATTTCCTTTCATGGTATTCCTACTCCGGTTCAAGGGTCATAGGAACTCACTTGACATGAATTAGAGCTGGTTCAAGGGTCACTAATTCACATCAAGAGGCCTAGAGAACGAGGAATGAGGCAACCAAGCTCACCATAATTGCAATTAAGCTAATCACGTAGTGAATCATGCTTGTACTTCCCATGAAAATTAAATCGGGGTTCTAGCTCTAAAATCTAAGGATATCAACCCCTAAATTTTAATCTAGACTTAATAAAGCACATACCCAAGAATTGACAATTCCTAAGCATGCATTCTAATCAATTATTACAAAACACAAGCATCCAATAATTAATAAATTCCATATATAAATTAAATTAAGCATCCATTACATAAAATTTGGATTAGGGCACACAGCCCTAACCCCCAACAAGAGAATTACTCACAACCCATAATTAAATTGACATCAACAAACATCAGTTAAAGAGGAAAAAGTGAAAAGAAGTGAGAAAAAACAAGAACAAGTCACAATTGCTATGAAGCAATTATGACAAGACTTGATTTATAGCTCCCCACTTTTACCGAATCTTCAAATCATGATGATGATGAAGTCCTTTGATGCTTGGAAGCTTTGGGTGAGTAATTCTCAAATACTCAAAACAAAATTAAGAGAATGGAAAATAGAAGGGGACGAGAGAAAGTGAGAGCAGCCCAAAGGCTGCCCCCAATGTTTGCGGCTACTGTGTTGATAATAATGAATAGGGTTAATTGGCTGGTGTATTTATATGGGTCGTGAAGGGAGAGATGGATGAGGAATGGGCGACCATGATTGTAGAGGAAAAAAAATATGGTCCCTATCCCGTGAGGCTGGGAGAGAAAGGAGGGAAATAAAGATCTTCTTTTTTATGCCACATGTCAGCTTGTAATTAGCGCAAGCTAATTAAACTACCATTGCTGAATTGCTGCACGTAGGCCTCATCAAATAACCCACGGATTAAGTGGGCCGATGGAGACTCGCAGGCCCGGAGGGCCAAAAGCCGGCCATAGGCCTGGCCCTGTGGGTAGAGGGTCGGGCTTGGTTTAGGGGTTTGAAACCCAGCCTGGCTCATAGGCTTGGCCCTCCAAAAGCTCGTTAGGCCCGGCCCGTAAAAGCCCTTTAGGCCCTACCCATAAAAGCCCGCAAACAAAAAAATTATATAAATAACACAGAAAATCTTGTGCAGAACACCTAATTTAGCTGAATTACTGGGAACTGCTCGGATGGAATTAGGAATTGTATCCTATATGCACAGAAAGCTTTGTGTGTCTAGTTTCTGAAAAATTTTACGGTTTATGATTCTGACTTTTCTAGAAGGAGTTATGGCAATTTAAGTGAACGCAGTTCAGCTTAAACAAGAATCTGCAGCACAAAAACTGTTGTGCAAAACACCTAATTTCACTGAATTACTGAGAACTTTTCGGATGTAATTAAGAGCTGTACCCTATATGCACGGAAAGCCCCATGTGTCTAGTTTCTGAAAAATTTTACCGTTTGTGATTCCGACTTTTCTTGAAGGAGTTATGATGATTTAAGTGAAGGCAGTTCAGCTTAAAAGAGAATCTGCAACACAAAAACTGTTGTGCAGAACACCTAATTTCGCTGAATTACTGGGAACTACTTGGATGGAATTAGGAGCTGTACCCTATATTCTCGGAAAGCCCCATGTGTCTAGTTTCTCATAAATTTTGCGGTTTGCAATTCCGACTTTTCTAAAAGGAGTTATAGCAATTTAAGTGAAGGCAATTCTGCTTGGACTGGAATCTGCAACATCTTTTACAAGTTCATGTCTAGAACCGAACTTCGTTGAATTACTGGAAACTGGTTGGACAGAATTAAAAGTTGTACCCTAGATGCACAGAAAGCCCCATGTGTCTAGTTTCTGAAGAATTTTACGGTTTGCGATTCCAACTTTTCTAGAATGAGTTATGGCAATTTAAGTGAAGGCAGTTCAGTTTTAATGGGAATCTAGAAGGCCCAGCACATATATTTGGAAAATTTCAGTGTACCACATCATCATTATATGTGTGTGTGTGTGTGTCTTTATGTGTGTGAATTTGTTGTAATTTGGCTTATGGTGAAATTGAACGTTCTTATACTTTTATATAGAATATGTGCATATATATTCTACATGTCATGACTACGGTTGACCGATTCGATTGGATTCGAAAATATAGTGAAATTAGCTAAATTTTTTACCACACTTATAATTTGTTATAATAATCTCATCTAACGGTCGGTTTTTCCATTTTATTTGAATTGATAGAGGTTGCCCTTTGGAGTGTATGATATATAAATATAGGTTTATAATAATAACTAAGTTTGACCTAGCTGATCGAATTCGAAACGAGAACCAAATTGGCTGGATTTTCTACAACCACTATAAAACATTACAATCTCTCCATCGAGCGGTTGGTTTCTCTGAATTCATTTTCCATTTCTTGGTTGTTTTAGAATGAACCTCAACAATTTAAATACAATGTATAAGTTAATACAACTTTAAGAGGCAAATTGGTATAGGCCAACGTCTTTGTAAATAAAATTGCAGTTTTTATCTTATGCTCACGCACATCCATCTATGGAAATTTACAGACGTGATGTAAAAAAATAAGCACATTTCGCGGTCATCATGTCATCAGTCAATTAAGAAGATATACAAGCGATGACGGTTGACCAATTCGATCGGATTCGAAAATATAGTGAAATTGGCTAAATTTTTTACCACACTCACAATTCATTATAATAAGAGCTAAATACAAATTGCTACCCTGTGTTTTAGGTCTAAAATCAATTCAGTCCCTGAACTTCTAATTTCATCAAAAACACCCCTGCACTTTCAATTTTGATCTAATAGGTCCAATTTGTTAGTTTTTCGACAATTGAGTTATTTACTTGTTAAGGTGGCTCATATATGGCCTATGTTTTATGATGTGGTGTCGAGGTGGTCTGCATAGTCAATTTAGGAGTGAGTCCTACTATTAAAAATAAATAGTTTTTCAACAAATAATCCAACTATAACTTGAACCCATAACAGAATATTAATGAATTGAACCTATTAGATCAAAATTGAAAGTGTAGGGGTGTTTTTGATGAAATTAGAAGTCCAGTGACTGAATTGATTTTGGACCTAAACCATAGGGTACTAACTAGTATTTAGCCCTTATAATAATCATATCTAATGGTTGATTTTTCTATTTTATTTGAATTGATAGACGTTGCTCTTTAGAGTGTATGATATATAAATATAGGTTTATAAGAGTAACTAAGTTTGACCTAGTTGATCGAATTCGAAACGAGAACTAAATTGGCTGAAATTTTTACAACCACCATAAAACATTACAATCTCTCCATCGAGCGGTTGGTTTCTCAAAATTCATTTTTTACTTCATGTTTGCTTTAGAATGAACCTCAACAATTTAAATACAATGTATAAGTTATACAACTTTAGGAGACAAATTGGTATAAACCAACGTCTTTGTAATTAAAATTGAAGTTTTTATTTTATGTTCACGCACAATTATCTATGGAATATTTACAGACGTGATGTAGAAAAATAAGCACGTTTCTCGGTCGTTGTGCCGTCAGTCAACTAAGAAAACATACAAGTGACGACGGTTGACCAATTCGATCGGATTCGAAAATATGGTGAAAGTTTTTACCACACTCATAATTTATTGTAATAATTATATCCAATGGTTGATTTTTCCATTTTCTTTGAATTAATAGAGTTGCTCTTTAGAGTGTATGATATATAAATATAGGTTTATAAGAGTAACTAAATTTGACCTAGTTGATTGAATTCAAGACGAGAACCAAATTGGCTGAAATTTTTACAACCACCATAAAACATTACAATCACTCCATCGAGCGGTTCGTTTTTCCAAATTCATTTTCCACTTCATGTTTGCTTTAGAATGAACCTTAACAATTTAAATGCAATGTATAAATTATACAACTTTATGAGGCAAATTGGTATAGACCAATGTATTTGTAATTAAAATTGAAATTTTTATCTTATGTCTACGCATATCCATGGATGAAATATTTACAAATGTGATGTAAAAAAATAAGCACGTTTCGCGGTCATTATGTCATCGGTCAACCAAGAAAACATACAAATAACTACGGTTGACCAATCCGATCGGGTTCTAAACTATGGTGAAATTGACTAAATTTTTAATCACACGCATAATTTATTGTAATAATCACATTCAACGGTCGATTTTCCCATTTTCTTTGAATTGATAGTGGTTGCTCTTTGGAATGTATGATATATAAAAGATAAAATACTGTTTACTCCCTATACTTATAGGGGGTCGACATTTCAGTCCCGGACATTTCAATTTCACCTGAAAAGTCCCTAAACTCTCCAATTTCACCAAATTGGTCATTGCCATCAATTTTCCGTCAAAAGCTCCGTTATCTTGCTGACGTGGCATTCCGTACACGACCAAAATGTCTTTTTTTTTTTTGAAATAGGGCCAGTACGGCTGCCCTCAAGCCTTGACCATTAATGAAAACTCAGAATACATGGGGAGGGGGGGGGGACATGATACCTAAACCCCAAATCACAACAAGCATAAAGAGAACAGCCCGAGATAATAACGAGAGTCTCTACAGAAAATATGTATTCTAACAAGCACCAATTAGCGAAGAGTGCATCATTGGCTACTCTATTCGCTTTACAAAGGTGGTGACATACCGGAAAGATTTTGCTCACGCGGAGCCATAATTTACTATTACTATCAGCTTTCCCACTATGTTGCCACCGAAAAATAATTTCGGTGACACTAAATTTCATCCTGCCACTGGGAAGTTGCGACCATTTGACAAAGCAAGGAACTCGCCGCCTAACCAGAGCAGACAAGGCACACAAGGTGTGCAATCCGGGACAGAGCCCACGTCGCCTTACCCAAAAGTGGTAGGGACTTATTACCAGCATATAGCCACGTCGTACTAAAAGGAAATAATAATAAAACATAACAGAAAAATAAACTAGGTCAAAAGTCAAAGCCCAAACCAACAGAAGGGTCAAGGCCCAGACCCATAGCCCATCAGACCCAAATCTGAGAATCCGGGTGTAGAGATCACGACGGCGCCATCCAACTCGCGCTTCCCAAACTGTCTCACCACCACCAACGGTGACACCAGCACCAACCTGCCGCCTGCTAGCCTCGCCATCTTTCCCCAGATGAGCCCCAAACCACCCAAATCGGATCGGGTCTAACCGATCCGATCTAAGCCCAGTGATTTGCAGCGATGCCACCGCCTGATCTCCACCCTCAGGCGATCTCCGATCCTGCAACACCTCCTCAAAACACCTACCATACCTTCCACGTTCCTCCCTAAGGCAAGACGACACGGCCCCAACTTCCAGCCATTAACCCGTCGCTGCCCATCACCGTTAATTCCTCCAAGCACTTTGCACAGCAGCATCGCGCTCCCGCAATCTTCTCTCAGACCAGGCCAAACACCACTGGACACATGGTCCTTTCTAGCCTGTCCGAAGATGCCACCGCGAGGGCGAGCCGTCGGACCGGGCAACCACTTTTGCTGGACGATCAGATGCGCCGCCTAGGGTTTGAGAGAGAATACGAATACGAAAGCTAAAATAATATAGACGATTTACCTCCAAAATGTCTATTTTACATCACTTTTGTTTCTTTTATATTTATTTTTTTGTTTTTACCTCTTCTTCCAGCTCTCTCTCTCTCTCTCTCTCTCTCTCTCCTTATCCATTGTCAACGACCACCCACCACCACAACCCTCATTCCTCTCGCTAGCGCTTTTGCATCACCATCTCCCCCACAATTTCAATACCTCTTCAGATCCGCCCACATGTTCCCAGTTTTCGGGGTCCTCTCTCTCTCTCTCTCTCTCTCTCTCTTTCTCTCTCTCTCTCTCTCTCTCTCCTTAACCATTGTCAACAACCACCCACCACCACCATCACAACCCTTATTCCTCTCGCCAGCGCTTCTGCATCACCATCTCCTCCACAATTTCAATACCTCTTCGGATCCACCCACTTGTTCCCAGTTTTCGGGGTCTGAATCAAAATTGGGCACCAGAGGCACATCAAAACTCTCCAGAACCTTTATCTCAATTCCGCTACTCGCCGGCTCAGGCTCTTTGCCTTTCCCAACCCACCCTTTCAACGAGGACCCACCGGAGGAGCTTTCTTCAGACCTAATAGCGCTGGGAGGCCCACCCACATCATTCACTCTAAACATCATCCCATTTCCTGTGAAAGCCCCAAATTCATCAGTAGAATTCGATTAAGTGGTTTCACTCTAGCAATCAGACTCCGAATCTCTATCGTTCTGTGCACTGGAGTCGGAATCAAATTCGGTATCAGAGGGATTAGATTTGGGCGATCTGACCCGGAATCTTAATCCTTAACAATCACACGATCCTCCTCCTTTTTCTCAATTCAAATCACATAAAGATGAAGCAAGCTCAATAACACCAACCTATGAGAATCTACTAAGACCTTTGTGGCTATGAGTGTTCTATGGAGTGGAGATCGGACGACGGAGACCCGATAGCTGCGATGGCAGAGACTGCGGCGGTGGTTTGATGTAGAAGCTTCTGGCTCTTGGATTTGGACTTTATGAACTGAATTTGAGCCTTTTGCGTGGTGGAGAATCCCATGGAGGTGGAGGCGAGAGTGGAGAGGTGGTTGCAGACGGAGGCCCATTCGAGGATTTCGAGGGTTTCAGATTGGAGGGAATGGGTGTGGGAGAGTTAGTGACGGCGGTGGCAGTGGCATTGGCATTGGGTTTGGGGAAGAGAGGGCTGTAGAGCTATACTGTAACCATTCAAAAAAAATGATAGGAACCCAAAGGGGGAGGAGTCTGAAGGAGAAAAAAAAAAACAGAGAGAAATGGATGATGTGAAGGTATGGAGAGAGAGAGAGAGAGAGAGAGAGAGAGAGAAGACGTAAAGAGAAAAAGAAAAAAAAAGAGGAAAAAAATGAGTATGTGATGGTAAAATAGATATTTTGGTTGTGTACGGAATGCCATGTCAGCAAGATAACGAAGCTTTTGACCGAAAATTGACGGCAAGGACCAATTGGGTGAAATTGGAGAGTTTAGGGACTTTTCAGGTGAAATTGAAATGTCAGGGACTGAAATGTCGACCCCCTATAAGTATAGAGAGTAAACAGTATTTTGTCCATATATAAATATAGATTTATAAAAAAATTAGTGTCTTTAAATATTTATTATAAATAAAGCCCACAAGGCCCATTCAGAAAAAGCCCGCAAGGCCAAGCCCGAAAAAGCCTGCAAGACCCGTTTTATATGGACGGACTTGGATCATTCGATTTACAATAAAGCCCGGCCCAGCCAGGCCCGCCATTATTTAAAAATATAATAAGGCCCGACCCAAGCCCGCTATGAATGGACCTGGCCGGGCGGGGCTCAGCCCGTTGACGAGGCCTAGCTGCACGTGATGGGGGAAAAATGTGGTTAATTAAGCAAATTAATTAATCAAACCAATGATTAATTAATCCAACTTTTTTTTTGTTCAATTTTCTTCTCTTCCTCAAAATTAAAGTACTGCCGTACACAACAGCATGACTAGTGCAGTTCTGCTTTCTTGTTGGCGTTGACCATGACTGACTAATGTTAATTTTTTCGTCATTTTGTCGGAAACTCCAATTTGCTCTAATTTCGCACATTTTCTCTCGTTTCCACACAATTCCGTTTATTTTCTACAAAATAACAAAAATGAATTAATTACATATTAATTGACATGAAGATTGACTTATTTCTAGTATTTTAAATACGATTACATGCATAAAAATACGTGTAATCAATATGGGGCGTAACAAATGTGGTGCTTCTATTGCCTGGTTGCATTATATTACTTCTTCACCGATGTGAATTTATAGAACTCTACTGATCTAGTACTTCGCCTTGGGCTTTAGAAGTACATTGTTGGGTTTGGAGAAGTTTCAATTCAAGTGGCGTGTGGAATTAATGGCATGTAAAGATGAGCATAGTTACATGCCAAATCCGAGTAACTATGCTCACCTTTACATGAAATTCATTCCTCCCTGTTGGATTACAATAAAAAAGAAACGGCAATGTGTTGATCAATAGTCATGCTTACACACTAAAGATTAATCATTGAAACCATAGACTTGAGCTATTATGAGAAGCACAAACATATCTAGTAATTTGAAGGACCCTATAAATTTGGGATTGGGGTTTGGATCGAAAACTAAATGAAGGAATTGCTGATCGGGGAAATTGGAGCTAGTGAAGAAGACTAAATGAGTGCTTTAATTATTGAAGGATTTGATATTCCGTTTCATTGGATACGAAAATGTTCCCCTGGTCATCAGCTGACCAGGGATTGTGTGGTCACTCACCGTCCGATTGAAGTTTCCCTGGTCAGCAGCTGACCAGGGATTGTGTGGTCACTCACCTTCTGATTTCAATCGAACGGTTGACAGCTCTCACCACAGATTTCATCACTTAGCTGTCAACCGTCCGATTGAAATTGGACGGTGACTGACCACACAATCCCTGGTTAGCTGCTGACCAAGGGAACGAGACTGTCATTGGATAAGGGTTTAAGGATTACAAGAGACCCACAATGCTCTGATTGAAGCTCTGGGTGAGATCAATCAGTTCAAGATAATTTGGGAACTGGTGAATGACATGAAGAACAAAGGTTTCCTCAGTAAAGAGGCTTTTGCTTTGATTTCGAGGCGATATGCGAGGGCAATGAAGGTTTCAGAAGCCATTAAAGCTTTTGAGGAAGATGGAGAAGTTTGGAATCTATTATATTAATTAATTATATTTTATTAGTAAAATATCTTCTTCTTTAAAAAAAAAAAACAAAAAAAGATTAATTGGTGTAAGAAGAAATTTACCCTTAAAAATCAAATCACATGCATCACAGTGCTCATGATTAAGTCAATTCTCTCAATCATTCCAATTCAAATTTCTCAATTTTTCACAATTGGTTGGACAAAAATATCTTTGATATTCTGACAAATAATGGTTTTTTTTTTTAATGAAAAATTAACAAAGTAACTAAATTAATTAATAGAGGTAAAGTTGAGTGATCAAAGTTATATATTTAAAAAGTAAATAATTAAAGTGTCGAACATGTAAAAGTTAAGTGACCATTTGTGATAGGGATATTGACTCAATGCCTAAATTTGGGCCAATATACTCCCACTTACTCCACTAAGAGTTTTTTACTCTCATTTACCCAATTTAACATTTAATGACAGTTTTGTCCTATTAATAACTGAAACTCATCTCTCTCTTCTCTCTCTCTCTCTCTCTCTCTCTCTCTCTCTCTCTCTCTCTCTCTCTCTCTCTCTCTCTCTCTCTCTCTCTCTCTCTCTCTCTCTCTCAGCCCCAATGGACCGAGGGAATCACACCTAATCCCTCGCCGGAATCGGAATCAGACTCACTGGCCACCGCCGTTGGCGAACTGGTCAACTCTTTGACCACCCAGAGTGTCTACTGTGAGGTAACGCTAGCACTCCCAAGCGATCTGAGGGAGGTCCGCACCGAGTTCTCGTTCCTTCGAGTCCACGACCTCCGCTCGCTCGTCAAGTTCCTTCGATCCGTCGCAGAATCCGACTCCACCATCAACCTCTTGTACCAAACCCAATCGATTCCGGAGCTTCGGTCCTGTGATTTTCGCACCTACAATTTCACATTTTTATTATTTTGTGAATTTTTGATGGTTGGGATTTAATTTCTTTGGGTTCTAGTGGTTCCGGTTATGTTCCAGTGTCGGGCAGCAGAGGTCCTGGACGGCGAGGCGGAAGTTGTTGTTGGTGTCGGAGTCGAACCAGAGGGCCGGGGACTTGAGGCGGAGGTCAAGGAGGCCAATGTGGCCCTAGTGGTCGCCGACGGCGAGGAAGAAGTGGGAGTTGGAAGGCTTGGTGGAGAGGAGGTCGAGGCTGAGGCCTGGATGGTGGATGGCGTTAGTGAGGGTCTTGAGCTAGACATGGTTGCGAGAGAGAAAGCTCCTCTGATCTGGTTTTGTTTCTTCTTCTTCTTGCCCGGGTTGCAGGCTTGGGAGTGGTGTGGGAGATTAGGACTTTGTTTACATTTCTTTTTTGGATCAATTACTAGTCCTCAATAGATTAAAATGAGTATTAAACCTAAACTGTTAACATTCTATACAACTATAATAGTTTTGCTATACAAATATGGGTAATAAAGATTTGCAATAATATGATTATTATGGGGCAATAATATGATTATTGAGAGGTAATAATATGATTATTGAGAGACAATAATATGATTACTGGGTATTATTAGGGGGCAATAAAATCGGACATAGGAATCCGGTCATTGGTTACCGCGGTCGGCCACCCGTCATCTGAGTCCGGTAAGGTCTTCGATGACTTCTGTATCTAAGTGACAAAGAAGGAGAGGGTAAAATTATCCTAAAAATAAATAAAAAGAAATTAAAAAAAAAACTTAATTGGGTATTAAGGCAAAATATATATAAATTATTGGGTAAGTAGACAATCTCATAAGATGTTTAGATAAATGGAGTTAGTGTAGCTCAAATTCCCCTTGTGATATTCTCCAGAAAAAAATGTGTACGTGTCTCACATCAATAATTTTGTAAGTTTAGCTATTATATTGATACTGAAACTTTCCTAAGTCTCCCAGCACCGTTGATTAATATTTAGTGAATAGTCAGTGAGGTAAAAATGTAGAGGCAGAGAAGAGAGAGAGAGTACGGGTCAAATAATAAATTCACTGTCAGTGCATCGATCGTACCGTCGGTGCATTCCAGACTGTCGCCAGCGAACTAACATGGAAGTGGGCAAGTGGCACATATGTTAACGACACATATTGAATTGATAGAACGTCGGTTGATCATGTGGCACATCACACATTGAATTATTTTTTTATGATTACATCACACATTGAATTGATTGTACGAGTCTGACGAACATCACCTATAGGACAAGTCGATCCCCACGTAGTTACTTACGAAACCAAAGCCTATAATTTTCGGTCGTCGAAGTCTTTTTATTATTATTAATATTTTTTTATTTTATTTGAAACGATCATAAAGAGAAATTCAACTAGAGTTGTATCTAGAAATATGAAGTTGCCCCTGATGCCTTGCGGAATCTACAAGCAGCAGCGTTGCCGAAGATTTCTTCAATTCAACTGAGTACAACTGGCTCATTCATTTTTCTCAGTTGCTCTTCGTATTTTTACATATGCTTGACATAGATCTGAATAACCTCTGGCTGGATAGTTCGACAGATTGATAGCTAGCATGGCAAGTACTCCAGTTGGCTCTAATGCACTTATTCTGGAAGTTCTTGACCGTAGTAACTATGAACATTGGAGATCGCGATTGAAATCTTATTTGTTAGCTGAAGATCTCTGGGAGGCTGTCGAAGCAATTGTGGAACCTCCAAAACTTGAAGATGATCAAACTGATTATAAGGCCTGGACCAAAAAGAATGCCAAGGCTTTGTACGCAATCCAAAATACATGCGGGAGAGAGCTGTTCTCTTTTATAAGTAAAATTGAGACAGCCAAAAGTGCCTGGGATGCTTTGGAACAAGAGTGCAAAGTTATGCAAGGTATGCTCTTCATCAATTACACTACATTTTCACCAATAATTTGTTGTTGCTTCTCAATATCGCATTATGTGCCGTTTTGCTTCTTGCAGTACTCCATCTTTTATTAATAAACTTATCTGCTGACTACTGCTAAAAAGTGGACAGAATTGTGGTAAAACTAGCTAGAAAAGAATTGGGTTGGGGGAAGTGATAAAAAATTAATTAAGATAACAAGTTTTGCAAAACAATTGGCATGCAGGATATGATGAGAACAATGCCGACCACTTAGTGCGCTATAAATCGTTCATAGAATCAGTGAGCAGTGGTGATTGGGATAAGGCAAAGAAGTGTCTTGGAGAAGTTGATATGCGTAGTGTAGTAGTAGTAAGGGCAGTAGATGGAGACGAAGAAATAGCTCTTCATGTAGCAGCCAAGGAAGGGCATGTGCACATCGTGAGAAAGTTGGTGCATTTGATGACAGATGAAGATTTAAAAACAAAAACCGCTCGTGGACGTCGCACAGCTCTTCACGTAGCAGCATGGAAGGGGCATGTGCATGTTGTGAAAGAGTTACCGGTGCCGTTGATGGGAGAAGTACAAGACCGGGAAGGTGACACAGCTCTTCATATCGCAGTCCAGGAAGGGAAGGTCGATATTGTTAAAGAGTTGGTGCTGTTGATGAGACAAGAAGACTTGAAAATAAAAAATGATGCTGGTTACACAGCTCTTCACCTAGCAGTTAATAAGGGGAATGTGCCTATGGTCAAAGAGTTCGTGAGAAAAGAAAAAGGTAATTAATCTCTCGTCTTTAAAAAGACTTTGATCGATGATTTGCATAGTCTTCGGTTTCTTTTTGTTTCTCCACTTATTATGCTCGTCATGATCCATGTCAAGTAGGTTAATTACAAACAAAAAAAAGATGCTGGAATGGATTAACATTGTCCAGGGTAAAACAAAACAATTTTGAATTGTATGTGGGACTGCTAGCAATTATATTAAATCGAGTATATGACTAACTAATACAAATTTTATTCATTTGCAGGTGAGAGTAGTATTGACAACGACAACTTTGAGCATTATATACCGTTTATCACCTGTGTGATAAGTGGTGATTGGGATCAGGCAAATGAGTGTTTAAAAGAACTAGATGATCCATGTGGTGCAGTAACAGCAGTAGATCCAAGAAACAACCTTCGAAATACTGCTCTTCACGTAGCAGCCCAGAAAGGGCATGTGGATGTTACCAAAGGATTGCTGTTGTTGCTGAAAATGAGACAAGAAGATTTGGAATTGAAAACCACTGAGGATTTCACAAATTTTGGTTCTGGTATAACTTTAGGGATCAGTGAAGAATTCCTCATGGAAAGGGCCAAATACATGGTTGAACAGTATGAGAAAACACTTGGCAGCTGTTTGGAGATGCAAAACGCTAAAGGTTTCACAGCTCTTCACCTAGCAATACTGCAGGGGAATGGGAACATCGTGAAAGAGTTGGTACCATTAATGAAAAAAGAAGGTTTAGAAATAAAAGACGCTAATGGAAAGACAGCTCTTAACATCGCAATCTCAAAACGGCATGTGGATATAGCGAAGGAGTTGCTGCAATCGATGAGACCAGAGGCTTTGGAAGAAAAAGACAATCAAGGTTTTACAGCTTTGAGTTTGGCTGTTCAATGTTTCAAGGATGGAGAAGTTTGCGAAATGGCTAAATACATGGCTGAGAAAGATGATAAAGTATTCGGCATACCCTCGCCGGGCGGTGATGATATTCCAGTTGTCAGAGCTTTTCGTGGGGGTAAAAGGAAATTGGCTCGCTCTATCTATTCTGTCACTCCACTTGAAGCTCTCAAGGGACCCAATGGGAGTTTAGTTATTTGCTTATGTCTCGATGCTAGCAACACGATTGGTAAGACTACTTTCAGTTTTTAATAGTAAAACCTGAATGAAAATTTTTTTATCATATCAAAATACGACAAAATAAGAGCAAAAAATTTAACTATCTCAAAGACTTTTTGCTTTAATATATGCTAACCTCTTTATACATGTTCATGTATATATAAATTATTGTTTTCTTAAATTAATTTTAAATTAATTATTATTACTTTTTTGTCTTCTAATTCAAAGTTGGAGAGAAATAAAATGCAATTAAAAAAAAAAAAAACTACAAATGCAGTAGTGCAGACTTGCAGTTTGCACATATTCACGTACTACTGTTTTTTTATGCCATTTTATTTTTTGAATTATAGCTTAGTATAGTAAAGAGAACCTACTTTGTCAATCAAAGTGGACATGAAAATACAACTACACATGACTATAGGTTATATTGAATTATATTTTGATTTATTTCTCACTAAGATCTCTCACTCCATGTATTCTACACATAATTTATTTACTTATTTAATTTTCCAAATAAGACACCCACATAGTTCATGTTTTCCTAAGTTAAGACAGGGTATAATAAGTTATTCAAAATTTTAACAATTTATCAGGGATTTTGCTTAATCTATACTATAATTAAGAAGAGAAGTGGGTTTGTATCCCCACTTTTTTTTTTTTTTTTTTAATTATTGAAATGAACTGAATTGAAACTGCAAGCAATTACATCAACATAAAGAAAACTGGGCAAAAGCACTCGGTCTCCATCTAGCTTACATAACAGATTCCTCAATTAAGTCTTTTAGCCAAGGAGGGCCAACCTCCTGACAACTCATACTTTCAGTAATTCTCAAGGCATGTCGAGCCAGCTTGTGTGCTACTTGGTTGTTTTTCTTCCTTACATGCATCCATGACACAACCTCAAATTCAGCCATCAAATTCTTAATCACCGCCCCAATTTCACTCGGATCCACTCCATCCACATCAATAGCCTTCAACACATTCAACGCTTCCCCTACAACTTCTAATTTATCTAGCCCCAGCTGGCGGCACAGCTTGGCGGCACAGCTTCAACCCATGTAGTAGGGCCAAGGCCTCTGTATCTTCAGGACTCAGCATACAGCGGATTGGAATGGCCAAGGCCCCTCTAAGTCCTCCCAATTCACTGCGAATGATAGCTCCCAAACCCACCTTTCCTTGTTTGGCATCACAGGCCCATCAGAATTCATTCTGACCCAAGAAGTTGGGGGAGAAACCCAACAATCTGCTTCCAATTCCTCACTGATCATATGTTGCCTTGGCTGCTCCATAGTGTTGGGTGTGTGGATCCGATTTCACATAGGATAAGGATTTGTTAATCCTTGATCAAAGAGGAGTTTTGATTGTTTCCTACCTGCTTACATAATCCTACTTGGTAATGGTTTCTATGTCTATTGGGAATATTAGGTTTCCAATGTCTTATTGGGTCTGGTTAGATATCTATAAATAGGAGTATAAGTTGTAGTAATAGATCAAGTCTTTAAAGCATTAAACAGAGAGAGCAAGTGAGGTCTTGAGAGTTGGTGAGAACTTCTTGTGAGAGATTCTTGTATTCTTGTTCGTGTATTCTTCTTCTATAGTGAAACCCAAGCAGCCCGGGGACGTAGGCAAAGTTATTGCTGAACCTCGTTAACAAGTTCGTGTTTATTTTCTCGATCGTTTATCTATATTGTTTTGCACTTGTCTGCTTCCGCAAGAGGAATTCTATGTCGAATTCCTAACACATAGCTTGCCAATCAGTTGCTTTCTGCACCAACTCACAAGGCTGCAACAGGTTTGAGCCATGTACCTCATTGTTCCCATCTCTCCAAATCCACCACACCGTTACCACAAAAATTGCACATTCTGCTGCACTTCCTTGCTCAATTACATGCCACAATAAATTAGCAAAAGTCTGCTTCTTCCATGTTTTAACCACAAAACCGAACCAAGTAAGTTTCCATGCACACTCCTGGCTTTCGAACAAAGTAAGTTTCCATGCACACTATTGGCTTTCGAACTGTCACGCCCCTGATTTTCCACACATGAAAATCGATATATATAATCCCATAATTATACATGCGTGAAACGTTCAGTCATCAATACAAAATACCTGAAATCTTTTTCCCTTAACTTACACACATATTGATGCCCTGAACCCTCAAATTTAATATACACTCGCTCCATAGAGTTATATATTACACAAGCTTACAAATTAAATTGTCAACAACAAGATAAAACGTAAATGCTCCTCAGAGCTCACTACAACGGAAGTCCAAATAACGGTAAAGTCACAAAATTTGCTTCCTACCGTTTAGCTGCAAGTATGCAACCCCAACTTCAGCCACGATTTTCCTGACCTGCAGGATTAACCCCTACACCGTTTGAATGGTGCACCGGGTTGCCACACAACAAACCCGGTAAGCTTTTGCAAGCCCGTATGAGTAACTCAAACCACACACAACTCACACCAATCACGAGAATAACTCACACGAATCACGTTTAAATCAATAAACAAAGCACGAGATAAACTCACTCAAATCACGAGATAAACTCACACGTTTAAATCAATAAACAAAGCACGAGATAAACTCACTCAAATCACGAGATAAACTCACTCAAATCACGAGATAAACTCACACGTTTAAATCAATAAACAAACGCGGCAGACAGACTAGAGCTCTAACTGATCGTATTCACTAACCCGGCCAAAGGCGTGAAGTCCCGATTTTCCCACCCACGATCCTCAACTCGTAAGTCTCTGGACCCGCGGTATAAATACCAAAACATTAAAGGAGTCACAGTGGACCCAAAATGTTACACGAATCTAAAATGAAAGATTCCCCGTAATTGATCCCTATCAATTACTCCCGGTAAAAACCCATATTTAAATAAACCACCCGCGAACTAAAATGTTCCTCAAATACACAAATCTCAACGCTTTTCAAAACAAATCGAAATAACATTTCCACAATCATTTGTTTCCAAAAGCCACAACCCAAAACAATAAAAAGCATCATTTCATGCATATTGTTTCAAAATCCACAAACCACCAAAACATATATATTTCACGTAAATATATATATATACGTAGTCATCCGCTCAGGAATGCCTACTAATACCAACTATAGTTTGCAGTTAACTAAATAACTCTCAAAACGATAAAGGTAAGCCCGTTCGTGAATGAACTTCGTGAGATTACTCACCTCAGATTCCCGCTGCGTCTTCTATACAGAACCAAACTAACACTATCACCAACAACTCGTCCAATTCACCTTTTAGAAGCACCTAATCACCAATGATCTCAAATCAGTAACGATTCACATTTGATTAAAGTTCGAAACCCCTATTTTGAACTAAAATCTCCAAAGTGGCGCCAATCGAGGCAAAACCACATCCGACACCTCCCAAAGTCTCCGGAATACGTCCACGATCGATGTGACCAAACCACAAGTCGATCGGACGCTCAAATCCTCATGGACAGAATAATCGATCGGTATGAAACTGCAAAAATCATAACAATTCCATACGAACTCCAAAATTTGCATATTATATATCGAAACGCTCGTATCAACGAGTAGAACATATATAATGCCAAAAACAGTTCCTTAAGTGGCCGGAACACCGCCGGAACGCCGCCACAGACGGTGGCGCACCGCCGCCGGCCAAAACTCAATATTTCACAAAACTCCCAACATCAAAGTTCTTCATCTAAGAATGCTTGTGAACTTTCATAACTGGCTCGAAGTCAGAAAACAAGCTTAAGGGATCGAAAACTACCTCACAAGCCGTGAACAGTAATCCAATCCGAGTTGATCGAAGTTTCACGTGAATCGATCCAAACAACCACCAAGGATCGATCAACGAGGCTGCTTTGAGCTCAACCAAGAAGACTTGAAGCCTCGCCGACGTCGGAACAAGGATTTCCGACCGGGTCCGAAAACGCCAACCTGCACCGCCTTCTACCGCCGCCACCACCGAGAATCGGTGCTAGAGGACACCACAGGGACGACCAGACAGAGGAGACGAACTGATCTGGAAAGTTTCGTCGCCGGAGACCGCCGCAGTTCGCCGGAAAAGTTGGGTCGGATCAGCCGGATAATTTCGATTCTGAAGGTGCGAACGAGAGAGAAGAGAGAGAAAGGAATGGTTTCCGGAAAAGGAAATTATGAAAATAGTAAGTTTCTCCTTCGGGAAACTTCTATTTATACCAAAATGGAAATTTCTTCCAATGGCCATAACTTTCTCATACAAACTCCGATTCTCGCGTTCCACATATCCACGAACTCGTATCGACGCGCTCTACAACTTTCGTGAAGGAAGTTTTTGGAGAATCCCAACGAATAAAAAGTCAACCTTGAGCCCCCCCTAAAGTCATACCTTTCAAATAGAAATTCGTCCGAAACACTTCCACTCCATCCACGTGCCACGAAACCGTCCAACAACCATAAATTAGATTCCGGGAATTTCTCGGAAAATAATTACGAATTTCCGGGGCATCACACGAACATTCCCATAAGCAATGCATTACAGTCTCCTCTGGGCACCAACAGCTACCACAATTAGAAAAAGAATTGATATGGCGTTTATACAGACGCTTAGCACAAGGTAGGAATGCATGGCAAGCTCTCCAAAGGAAGAACTTGACTTTGTTAGGGATCTGGAGACCCCAGATAATACTCCATATATTTTTAGAGTTTGAATCACCATTCCCACCACTACTTCTAGCTCCAACATCCCAATTTTTCATCTCCATCCCCAACCAATACCCAGACTTAACAGTGTACTGCCCATTTTTACAAAAATGCCACACCACAGGGTCCCCACTTCTCCCCCCATCAAAAGGAATAGAAAGAATTTTTTTAGCATCACCGGAAGAAAGTGAGAAGGATATATAGTAGTAATTAGAAAAACACATATGTACATAAATATCAAGACCCATATTTTTCTCCCACTTTCTTTGCAATAACCAACTTTTTAACTAGTATTTCTCTCTGCAATAATTTTTGTTGTTGTTAATTTAAAAACAAAACGTGACTTTTCCAATCTCTAATTCTCTACGCAATTATCAACCACCAAATATGTGGGCAACTCTCTCACAAAATTCTTTGTGGTTGAATTGATAGAGATAAACAAAAAGTACAACAAATTGTTGAAAATATATATTTAATTATTTACAACAAATTGTTGAAAATATATATTTAATTATTTAAGAGTATTTTGGTAAAATTAAGGAGGTATCCTTAGCTTTTTAAGAATTCAAAAAGTGTTCAAGGAAAACTGAAATTGGGAGAGAATTAAGTCGTGCTTTCATTGATAGTAGGGGCCTCTTTATATAGAGGATTACAAGCAGAGAATTAGAGTTATATAAGGAAACATAATAGTACATTGATTGGATATCTACGAAGATATCTCTGATAATATCTCCAATATTAACTCTATTACAACTAGAGCAAATAACCTAGAGTTTGGACCAGACACATATTCTTGATTTACTTGAACACTCCTCCTTGTGTCACCCAAATGTGGTGCTCCTCTCGTTGCCTCGTCAAAAACCTTACTAAGTAACAAAAACCCAGTGAAACAAAAATAACCTCAGTCGAAAGTGAAAAATAGTACAACACACATTTCACATTTCAAGACCATACATGTAGATATCTCCCTCTGATGACAACAGTCATGGGGGTTCGGAACTTCCTCAAATAATGCTACCAACATGTTTCTCGAAAATGGATTTAGGCAATCACTTAGTGAACAAGTCTGCCACACTGTCCTCAGATCGAACCTAGTTCACTTTGATCTTGAGGAGAGTCTGTTGTTGTTGATTATGCTTGGTGTTGTCGCCTTTGATGTAGCATTGCTTCATTTGTTCAAAGCAAGCAGCATTATCCTGATACATGCCGGTAGGCTCATCTATGGTAAACTTCAAACCACAATTGCTTTGAACATGCGTAAGTATGGATCCAATCCATATACATTCACGAACCACTTTGTGAAGAGCAATAATCTCTGTATGGTTTGAAGATATAACGACTAGAGTCTGTTTTGTAGACCTCCAAGATATCGCGGTCTTACCCATGATGAACACATAACCAGTTTGAGAATGACTTATGTGTGGGGCACAGAGATACCCAATATCAGCAAAACCTCCCAAAACACTAATGTCATTTTGGGATGCAGATAGAGAACGCAGGCTAGTGTTGGCAGCGTTTCTGGTGTGTGATGGGTCCGAATCCATCATCTCTATGTAGAGATAGAATAAGCCTATATCACCAGTCCAATGGCGTCGCATTGGAGCAAAACTATGTCTAGCGAACAAGTTCACTGCAAATGAGATGTCTGGTCTTGTGCATTGAACAAAGTATAATAATGCACCTATTGCACTTAAATATGGCACTTCTGCCTCTAGCATATCTTTGTCATCATTCTTTGGATGAAGAGATTTTCAGGATTAAGACTACGGATGATCTTGGGGGTGCTTGAAAGGTTGACCTTGTCAAAATACGTAAGCATCTATCAACACGATGCTCAAGTTCCATACCGAGACATTATCTTGTTCTCTCAAGATCCTTCATCTCAAATTAGGATTTCAAGTGTTCAGTGGTTTCCCTTAACTCTTTAAGGACTTCTAATAAAGATCATGTCTAACATGAACCGCGTAGCATCTAGAACTTGTCTTAAAGACGCGTGGGCATATCTCTTCCCAATCAAGTAGTCACTTTAGTAAGCTTTTCAACATTATTGCAAACGCGCTCCATGGTCTAAAGCCACTTGAATTGGATAAATGAAGTTCACCATGAACCTTCATGTATATTCCGTATCTAGATCCCTATAAAGATACGTAGTGACCATATTCGTAAACTGCATGTCAGTTATTCGGAAACTACCAAACTGACAAGGTAGTGGAGTGCAACGACATCCATTATGAGAGAATGTGTCTCATCGTAGTCTATTTCAGGGCGTTTTGTGAGAATGCTTGGGCCATAAGACGAGATTATCATCTCATTTTCTCATCACGCTTTCTAACGAAGACTCATTAGTCAAAGGGTTTATGTTATGAGGTGTTGGCATTACTGGCTCTATAAACCTTCTTCTTCGTTAGAGAATCCAAATTAACTTGGATCACATCTTTCCATTTAGGTCAAATTTCTCTGCGTTGACATTCAGTCATCAACGGAGCGTGGTTCGATATCATCGGACTCAACAAACTCATGCGTAACGAAATGCGCGACTACATCATCAATTATGATGGAGTTTCAATCCCGCGTCTCATGTACACTAGTATAATTTTCATAGAGCTCTATATTCTCAGGAATAAGTTCTGACGTTGAGGCGTTCCCCAATAATAACCATCGTCCGGAAGATTCTGATGAGACGGATTTTGAGTGTCGATGATCCAAGGATTAGGTTGTGCCAAAGTATTCTTCCAACCCACAGGCCTCCCACGCATCCTAGCTGGGGCAATGGCCTATAACGCTAGAGTGCCACTCTCTATGGCATTGGCGCCATGCTTATCTCCATGTAGGGTGGCGCTACATCCTCTCGTAGGGACGTCCATCCTTGCAAGCATGTTTGTAGCAGATATATATGATCTCGTCACTTTAGCGGGGATCGAGATGAGACATGGTGGGGACAGACCACGACAATTCCTGTCATTCCTGCTGAACATCCGTGTTCCTTATCTCCCCCTAACGACGGGAAGACTATTTCATCAAAGTGACAATCCACAAATCTAGCAATAAGGAGATCGCCTAGCAAATGCATTAAGTGGCAGAATGAGTATTTTCATACCCTTTGCATAGAACGGTCTCAGTCTTAATTTCCCTAAGGAACGGGCTTTGTAAAATGAGCGAGAGGCCTTAGAAGCAACCATTGAGGATTTTGGTTGGGCTTGAGCGTCTGAAACACTATTTGAAGCAAAGTTGGTGATTGCAGCATCACCTAAGGCGCCATCACCATGATGGACGCCATCCATGGCATCATGGATAGGGACTGTGTCAGCCTTAGGCTGGTGGTGGACGGCGGGTGTTCGTTTCGCTCTTAGTCTAGGAATCAACTTTTGATTCATTCTTCATTTCGCTCAAAAGAATGGTTGTTCGTGTGCAGTCTTTAGTAGACGGATCATCATATCATGACTAGGATAACCTATCCTGTCCTGACACAGCCAATATATGTATAAATCCAAGAGATCTTATCTCATAACTTTATTGGATTTAATAGCTCGAATAGTGGAGACATAAAATCCACTAGAGATACACATATGTTTCTCTAAGATGAATCTTTATTCGCAATCATTAGAGGTAATGCAAAGGAACTCTTTTCCATTCTCTACATGCATTTCTTCATGAAATCCGTTGGCTATTCATAGGGTGCGATTTGCCCTAGAAGCATCGAGAGTTTCTGTAAAAGTAGTCAAGGTGCCATTTGGCAAGGGGAACTTGGGTTATTCCATGTTCTTGAACTAGTACTGATAGCCCAGCCATCGTAGTCACAAAGTAATATGCTTAGAATCAAAATGCAGTCATAATAAAAGAACTCAAAATTTTATTCATAAGCCAACAAAGTTCATCATTGTTTCTGAACCATTAAGAGAATCTAATCCAAATTCTAGCTAATGCAAAACAATGGTAGTCGTTTGACTTCTTTTGGTAACTCAAAAATAAATATGACCAGGTGAGTAGAGAGATGTCGGTAGAGCAAAACTCGCTTAAGTACCACTTATCTCAAAAATTTCCTAGACATCATACTCACTTTAGATGAGCCTCGTGGAAGAAAAACTAAACCAATGACATTTACTACAAAATATATGGCAAATTACATCTCTTGGAAAAATAAAGACTTAAACAGAATTGGTGATCTATTGATCCCAACCAGATTTGAAGTCTTTAACCCTTTACTCTAGATCACCTTCTTGATCTTCTTGTTCCACATAGTGAGCTTCTCTTGCTTTACAATATGCTTTGTAGGCAGTGACAATATCTTCACGAGCTCTATAAATATGTGTCCAATGACCGGATACTCCACATCGGGAACAGACTCCATTGATTGAGGGGCTTTGAAATTGTCATAAGGACGACTCTTAGTGTTGGTGGCGCCACCAATATGGCCAAAGGTGTTGCCTCCCTCTCTCTTTCCATGTTGACCTCTTCGGTTCTGTGTCAGCCTATTTTGGCGGTTACCTTCCTCAATAGAGCGATAATATGGACTAGAATGTCCAGAGTTGTCCCTAGATTTAGTGTTTAGCTCTTGGCGTCCTCTCTTAGAGGTGCGACTATAATTGGACTCCGGAATATACTCTATTTACACTGGTCTTGAATTATAGTTCTTCACAAGGATGTTGTCATACTTTTCAGCAACATTCATAGCTCTAATGAGCTCATGAAACCTTGTGATCTGTCATGCGGTAACATCGACTCGATAGTTCTTAGCAACCATCAAAGCAGAGACGGGGAAGGTAGAGAAAGTTCTCTCAATCAACATCATATCTGTGATATCTTTTCCATATAATTCCATGAAGGATTTAATGCGAAGTGCTTCCGAGTTGTAGTTAAGAATTGTATTGATATCGCAAAAGCGGAGGCTATGTCATCTCACTTCTAGGTCAGAAAGCAGGGAGTCATGGACGTTGCCAAATCTTTCTTCGAGTGAGACCCACAACCTTCTCGGGTCTTCTTCGTTCATATACTTGTACTGGAGCGAATCATCCATACGACAAGTCATTAGGATGATGGTTTTCGCCTTATTTACCTCCAAGACTACTCTATTTGCTTCCAAAACTTGAGCTTGCTCAACAGTTAGCACGTCCTAGCTAGGCTCAATAATCGTATCTATAATTCCATTGGCCTTGAGATGCTGACGAATATCACGAACCCACTTGTGATATCTAGAGCCAGTTGCTCTCAATGGAGCAAATTTGTTCAAGTTACTCATTCTGAAAAGAGAACAAGGAAAAAAGGTTACTTTCGGAGAGGAAAAAGCTACTACGAAAACAATAGAAATTTCTGAGCGTAATCACTCCTAAGAAATTAGGAATTTTTGAGTGTAGTCGCTTCCAAGAAATTCGATTCCAAGAGGTATTGGATTAGATTGAAACAATGATGTGTTTGTGGTCGATCATAACTTCTCAACAAACTCTAAGTTTGGAGGACTTAGAGTGAGTACGAACCCCCACAGTTCGGCTTTTGGTCTCCCCTATGAAGAAGAAAGGGGGCAGAAGAAGGGAGGTTGCAAGTCCCCGAGAAAAAGAATAAAAACTTCAAAAACGGGAACTTTTAGTAAAACATACCTCTTAGGATTGTAGAGCGTATTCAGTCCTCGTTGTAGGATTGCAGACGAGCTTCAGTCCTAGGCAAACAGACTTGTAGGATTGCAGACGAACTTTAGTCTTAGTCTAGGCGAATCAATTTGTAGGATTGTAGCATGGTTTCAATCCTTGTTATAGGATAGCAAACTGCTATCAATCCTAGTTGCTGAAATTGGCAGACGAGAGGCGTGCGGGGTTGCTGCTGGTAGGTTGCGGGCTGGGCAGGCTCAGTGTGCTGCTGGCGTGCGTGCTAGCTTGCGACGATGGGCTGCAGAGATGTGCTATGGATCTTAACTGGTTGAGGCAGTTGGCAAAGCCGGTGCTAGGTGGATGGGGTGCTGCAAGGGCAAGCAATTGAACTTCTACGTAGGCTAGTAGCGGCAGAGGCTTGCAGCAGGAATAGGCGCACGGGAGAACGGCAGCGAATGGGAAAAAACTTTTTTTTTTTTTTTTTTTTTTTGGGTTTTTGGCTTCTTGAAACCAGAGTTAAAGCTCGTGCTGATAACATGTTTAAGGAAAACTGAAATTGGGAGAGAATTGAGTCGTGCTTTCATTGATAATAAAGGTCTCTTTATATAGAAGATTACAAGCAGAAAATTAGAGTTGTACAAGAAAACATAATCGTACATTGATTGGATATCTACGAAGATATCTCCGATAATATCTCTAATATTAACTCTATTACAACTAGAGCAAGTAACCTAGAGTTTGGGCCAGACATATATTCTAGATTTACTTGAACAAATTGGAGGTTTAATAAGCAGGAGAGGTCAAAATATCAAATTTGGAGGTCCAACTAGGACCACCCTTGTGCATACTGTGTAGAGTTAGAAAAGAGTGTGTGGGTTTTTTTTTTTTTTTTTTAAGTTTGGGATATATGGGATTTATTTTGTTACTTTTTTGTTTGACTTTATTGCCCTCTTTGAAGAAGTTGATATTTAATGTATTTTAATAGGGACAATTCTACAAATGGTCACTCAACTATGACTCATTCGACACTTTGGTCACTGAAGTTTCAAATATATCACTTTGGTGATTCAACTATTACATTGTCAATCACTTAAGTCACCAAAAGAATATTTTTTATAATTTTTTTAATGAAAAAAATTAACAAAGTGACTTAAGTGATTGACAATGTAATAGTTGGGTGACCAAAATGATATATTTAAAACTTCAGTGACCAAAGTGTCGAATGAGTCATAGTTGAGTGACCATTTGTGAATTTTTTCTATTTTAATATTAAGCGTATATATGTCAAGAAAGTTAGTTTTGGATTTCGGTTGACAAAAGGTTTTCTGTTACATGTAGTACGGATGATGATGATATATGATTATATCATAGGATATATATATTGTTAACTAATTGTTATGCAATTCTTCCACTTTTACTCTACTTTAGATTTGGCATGGCACTTGCTTCAACGTTGTCCAAATTTGGCTTTCACTATCACCAAACCTCCTCAATCTACTCCTATGATGAAATTGGCTCGCATGCATTTTGCATTCTTAAGTGGAACACGACTCACACGTTGGCAGAGATTGCTTTATGATTGTGAGTACAAAACACTTCATTTTGTTTTATCTTAATATTCAGTAATTAATATCTAGTATATTAACAGTTAGGAATACATAACAATTACTCGTCTATGAGTTAAACTTAGGACCTCCACTTATAGCGGGGCTAATAGTGCTATTAGACCAAATGATACTAGTCTAAACAGTCACTATCATAATTGTGAAATAGAAAATATTGATCAAACAAAATTATATTCAATGTTTCTAATACATTCTGCAAAATACTAAATGAATTCAAATACATTCAACATTCTTAATACATTCTACAAAATACTAAACGAATTTAAATACATTCAACGTTCTTAATACATTCTGCAAAATATTAAATGAACAACAAGTGAAGAAAATATTAATTATGGTAAAGAATAAAATTAAATTGGTAAATTTCAATTTACCTCCCTGACCTTTACAGCCTAAATCAGTTGTGCCCCTATACTTCTAATTTCATCAAATATATCCATGTACTTAATAGTTTAAATCAATCTTGTATTGATTAGTTAATTGATAACTTAACTTTAGAGGCTCCTATTCTATGATAATGTTTCATTGATGTGGGATGACAAACCATATAACACGTGATGATAATTTCAAAGAAAAAGAAAAAACCTAAAGGTTGGATAAGATTGATTAAAATTGATAAGTTTAGGACACATGTGAGTATGTGATTAAATCAAAAATGTAGGGGTACAAATAAGTTAAGGTGTAAAGGTAAGGAATGTTAATGGAAAATTTACTCAATAAAAATATTTATAAATCTGTATAGTTCATTAAATTGTAATACCTTTTGCCCATAAAAATGGAGAACTAAAATTTTTTTTTGGAGAATATGGAGAACTATAAATTACATTATGAAGAGATGAGGTTTTCTTCAACAGTAGCAGTCAGAAGTGGTGAGTTATAGTTTAAATCTTTATAAGCATATGCTGACTTTATCCATACTATATTTAAAGTAGGTGTACAGAATAAATTTTAGCCCTTACATTAATTTAAAATTATTTTTTAGTACTTGAGTGGCAGTATGGTAAATAGAAAAATAAAAATTAAATTAAAAAGAAAAGAAATAACTTTGTCACCTGTACTAACTTGTGTCTGGAACTCGGGAGAAGTAATCAAGTTTAATAGAGTTAATCTATAAAGCATTCAACCATATCTTATATAACTCGATAACTCTATCATCATCAAGATAATTAAATTATCATAATAAAATTACTCAAAAAAAAAAAAATTAATAATTAAAAAAATTAACAATTATCTTTATCTCTTCATAATTTGTCTAACGGCTATAATAGGACGACTCGACGGGTGATAACCGGGTATCAACAATTCATCAAAATTTAGAGTTTTCTAATTAGTTCCTACTTACATGACCACTTAATATTATGTAATGCAATAAAGCAATATTCTCTCAAAAGTTGTTCAAAACGAATTTTATTCTACCAAATTGTTAACCCAGTGGATTAAAAAGGGGAAATTTTGCAAACAGTACATCAACTAAAGGCCACTAATAATTTCTATACATAAAGTTCCAAACCGATCATTTTGGTACATGAGATTTGAAGCCCGACCCACTATATAGACACAACGTTAATGACGCCGTTAGTTTTAGTGCCACCTGGCCTAAATTGAGGGATAATTCGGTCTCTTCGGGTTATTACTCTGGGCACCCGTCTCTCTTTCTCTGGAAAAGTAAAAATAGATCGCTGAGAAAAATAATTGCAATTTGAATGTTTGAATTTCAACTACTCAGATCAAATGGAAATGGGGACTAAAAGAAATAAAATGGCCTAAGAACTGACTTAAATTCTCAGCATCAAGTTGATATCTTCTGGCTAAAAAGTAAAAACCCCGTTTTGATCAAAAACCCATTTCTAAAACATCTTCAGGATTCTCCAATATTGATGCCGTGAACATGAATTTGCCAGAACAGGAAGCAAGACCCACTTTGCAAAGTTTTCCCTTTTCACATAAAATCAAAGGAGAAAAAAAAAATCAACTTCAGTAAAGTGGGAGCTTCTTCTGTCCCTTCATATATTCATCCCAAATAAGAAAGATTGGTTTTTGAAGCATTCATTCATTTCCTTTCTTCCAAGAACAAAAGGGTACAATGAGAAGCACGTATATCAACGAACCCAAAACATGAAGAATTTCAAATAATAACAACAAACCCAATAATCCCTAATCGATTTGTCCCCAGAACGAAACCATGAAAATGACCAAAACCCATTAGTAAATAAACAAACTGTGAAATGCATATGACAAGGCATTGCTAAGAGGTTGACCTCAATCTGTGTTCTAAGCTCTGAGAGAGAAAGGAGAGGTAGAAACCCTAAGCACAGAGAGAGAGAGAGAGAGAGAGAGAGAGAGAGAGAGAGAGAGCCACCAACTATTTCAGATCAAGCAAACGAGAACCAAAAGAGGAGGAGGAGAAAATGGAGGCGGAGCCAATTACGGGGAGATTCCGGTGACGGCAATTCTGGAGATTCAACGATTTGGATTCTTCATTTTGGGGCTTTTCCATTCTGGAAATTTCGAGGTCTAAGAGAGAGAAAGAGTCGTGGGACTTCTGGAGGTGGCGGAGAGGTATGGCGCCGGCCTTCTGGTGGTGGCTCATCTCCGACTTGGTGAGCTTCAATTCGTGCCCATGGGGGCAGAGAGTGGTGGGTCTGTGGAATAAGAGAGTGAGTCAAAGTGAAGAGAGAGTCAAAGAGGAAACCGATGTAAGTACAAAATTACCCTCTGACGAATGAATAATGGCATAAGGGCTAACAGCGTCATTGACGTTGTGTCTATATAATGGGTCAGGCTTCAGATATCGTGCACCAAAATGTTCGGTTTGAAACTTTATGTATAGAAATTATTAGTGGCCTTTAGTTGGTGTACTATTTGTGAAATTTTCCAAAAAAAAAATTACTAGAATGGAAGTATAGGTACCTGGGCACAGAACTCAAACAGCTCAAAAGTCATTTTTAGCTATTGTGTATGACTTTTAGGTCACCAATCTCAGTCGCCAAAAGTTATAAGAGCAATTCTAACAGTTTTCCCATATTTTGATTTTTCTCCATTTTAGGAAAAAATGAGCATATTTTGATCCAAAAAAAAAATCCTTATAACTAAACTATCCCCATTTTAGGGATAGTGAGGAAAGAGAAAACAAGATTATCTAAATTTACAGCAATCTGTATAATTTTAAAGAAGAATTATGGAGATTTAGAGATTATTGTAAAATAAATAATTTGTTAGAGTTGGAGAAAAAAAATTGCTTAAAGTTTTGACTTTTACTTCTCTATAATACAAAGATTATAGGGAACTTGTTTGAGTTGCTCTGGAAAAAAAAAAAAAAAAAACTTAGTAATGTGCACATAACTTACAAAAATCACCAAAATTCAACTATTTATCAAAAGCACAGATTTCGAAATTCAAAGTTCACATTTAGAACAATGACCACAAGATTTCAGGTCATTTGGACTAATAATTCCTAGTCAAATTCGCAACACAATCACATTACTGCAGCATAACAAAATTTTAGCAGCCACAAATTGTTTAGGGTTTAGCTGCACACAATCTATCTTTAGAAAATCCGTCATTAATCAAAGACTCACAGTCATTGAATTTGAATAATAGACTGTTCAAAATAGGATTCATCATTTGGCACTTCGGCCCTAAGCCCGCTCGGCCGATAGGGCCGAAGCTCGACCCGACCTTGCTTTAGGGCGAGCCGGCCCGACCCTTTCTAAAATAGGGTAAGGTATGAGCCATGCAAATGAAACCCGACTCGACCCGTTTGAGCCCGTTAGGGCCAAGCCGGGCCGGCCCTTTAAGCTCGCCCAATTAACCCCTAATTATTTTTTATTTTTTAAATATGTTTCTCTTTTTTTTTTTCTATATAACGTACTACTTATCTGCCCATTACCATTTGGGATCTAGTGGCATAGTCTCCCCTTTAAAAGTGGGAGGTTGTGAGTTCGACTCACGAAAGATTAGTTGTAGCATTTGAGTTGTTTATCTGATAAAAAAAAAAAAAACATACTACTTATCTCTTTCTTTGTAATTGATTTCCCAAGCTTTATTTTCTTTAATTTTTGTTTCCTTTGTTAAACAACAATTAATTTTGGGAGATACTTAATTGAATATAACTACCTAAATCAATTTATAAATGTTATAAGTTAAAGAGTCTAAGAAGTCTCTCAAAGCGCCGCTATGGATGCCAGAAACCCTAAAACCCACACCAAAACTACTGCAAGGCACAATCGCGCTACTGCTACCCCAACCATGGAGGATGTGACGGCCTCCTTCGCGGCATCCCTTGCCCTTGCCACGAACGAAGTTGTTGATCTCTCCCGATCCGCGAACTCTGCTGCACGTCGAGGATCGCAAGCATACCTGCTGGCTTGGCCGCTCACCACCAAACCTGCTCCACTGCAGGACCTTCGACGTTTCTTTCGTTGTGTGTGGGTTCTGGAAAAGGATTTTAAAATCCAAGAGAGGCCGGAAAACAGGTTCGTCATTGCTTTCGATCTCAAACGAGATAGTAACAAAGTGTTACGTGGAGGGCTTGGCGCTTCAATCAAGCTCCGGTTGTCATACAGGAATATGACGGGATTGCACCGCCACACTTGGTAGCCTTGGATGCTTTGTTCTTCTGGGTGCGTATTACTAATATACCACCTCTCTTTGAAAACAAGGACACCATCAAAGACATGGCTGCCATTGCTGGCAGGTTTATCGAATTAGGTGAGAAGCTGTTTGACACTATGGGCAATATTAGGGTTAGGGTTTCACATGCCCTATCCAAACCCTTCTTTCTGAAGAAGCGTGTGAAGTTGGCCCCGGGAGTTGAGGAAGAGATTGCTTTCTTCTTTGAGAACCTTATTGGTAAGTGCAACTATTGTAATTTGCTTTTCCATGAAAATGGGATCTGTCCTGCAACAGATAACAAAGTTCATCCAAGAATGGATATGAATCCTACGCAAAGAAGGCTGGAGATCACGGGTCCTTCTAGGAGATTTGCACAGAGTCCGTTTGCAAATGGGGTATTCACATTCTAGGGCATCCAGACTTCGATCCTACCCCCAGTTGCAAGATCTCTCTTTCACCCGAAAGAGCAGGGTGGCCGTAAGCCTGTCCTATTACGGAGTTCGGACACCAGATCATCCCTCAGTCAAGACGAGGAGGCTCCCACTTTGGCTTTGGTCCCAGTTGAAGCAGGGGCTCCTTCCAAGAGTGGCAGGCAGCCTTCCGAGTATCAGTCCCCAAAAAAGCTCAAGATACTTCTCCCGGAGTTATTCACATCTGTAGGCAGCGGTGCGGCTCCAACAAAAAAGCTGAAGAGGCCGGAGTTTACCTCCAAATTGAATGCTATCATTGGGTTTGATTGAAGCTCCGGGCAGTATTCTAATACCAATGTCTGAGGTGGCTGGTACTGCTGAAACAAAAAAGAAGCGTGGAAGACCTCTTGGTGCAAAGAACAAGAACCCCCCAAACAAAAAAAAGTTGTGGATGCACAGGAAGCTTGCTTCGCTTTCCTCACCAAACCTCCTAGCCCTAGTGTCAAAGGCAAGGAGAAAATATAGGGTTTTTGTTTTTTTGGAGCTCAGCCTATTTCCTATGTTTTACTTCCATAGATTATAGGCTTGCTTTTAATAAGTGAGCATGGGTGTTCGTTAATGAGTGGTACTAGTTCTATATACCACGTTTTCTTATTTGCCCTCTGTTTTTCAAGGCAGTGGAAAGGTATGTAATGTACTGCTCTAGCTTGAGACTATTAATGAGAAATATTGTTTTCATTCAAAAAAAAAAATGTTATAAGTTAATTCCAATATATATATATATATATATATATAAATTATGATAAACAAAAAACAATGAGTCATGTATTACCTATATAAGCATTGAGCGACATTTTAAGAAAAAAAAAATTATATTTCTTTTTGTTAAACAAAATAAGGCCCTTTTCGGTCCATTTCGGCCCTATTTGACCCTATTCGGAATGCCGACCCTAGCGGCTCCAGTCTTTCGGGCGGGTAAGGGGTAGCATATTTAAGCCCCTACCCAGCCCATGATGACCCCTAGTTCAAGAGAAGGATTGAAAGCCCTCATCACTTAACAAACCAATGCACCAAATCTGGGATAAAGATTACAAAACCTAGCAAATACCTAGAAAATCTTCCAAAAGAGTCCAGCTATTTCAAGTTCTCTGCGTGATTTCAATTGTTGTTCCAACCCTTTAGTTTTACATTCTTCTTCTTTGCCAAAAAATTTCAGAACACTTTATTTATCAACACACAAAGACAACACTACAAGAAAAAAAACATGTTTAAAAACATCAATTCACGTTATCAATTACTTTCGACAACATTCGGCGCATGTTATAGATGCCAGAGTCATTAAAAGTCCAAGAGTCCTTAACATCGCGCTTTGCACGTTGTCAAAAACAGGCGAAGCAAGTTGTTGTAATTATTCAACAATGAGCTTTGCATGTTGTCCTAAATTTTCGACAACATTTCAAGCGCGTGTTGTAAGTTTTAACAACACTTTTGGCATGTTGTCTTTAGTTTTTGACAAGGGGCCGTGACCACTTACCCAATTTTAACCAAAAAATTGCCCACTTGCTCCACTAAGAGTTTTTTGACCCTATTTACCCAATCTAACTTCTACTGACATAATTACCCTCATTTTAATCTCTCTCCTCCCCCTCACCGATCTCTCTCTCTCTCTCTCTCTCTCTCTCTCTCTCTCTCTCTCTCTCTCTCTCTCTCTCTCTCTCTCTCTCTCTCTCTCTCTCTCTCTCTCTCTCTCCCCCCACATCCGCACCTCCTGTGCGGCGTCGAAATTAGGATTAGCGCTTTCTCTCTCCGGTGCGGCGTCGAACTCCAGATCATGCCTGAAGCTCTCTCTCTCCGGTGCGGCGGTGCGGCGTCGAACTCCGGATCACGCCTGAAGCTCTCTCTCTCCACCGGCGGGGCGGCCTCGAACTCCAGATCTTGCCTGAAGCTCTCTTTTCACCTCCGGTGCCGCGTCGAACTCCGGAATCACCCTGAAGCTCCAGTCGGAACTATCAGAGTTTAACTAAGTCTAGATGCAGAGCGTCGACGGCAAGGCCGATAACAGGTTGGTGTAGACCATTGCTCTGCTTATGCTGCTCTTCGCAATTCCGTTCACTGCTTCTGCTATGGGTATCGGGCCTCACCCATCTTCAATCTATCTTATAACTTGATTATTTGTCCATGGAAATTCCCTTCACTGCCTCTGCAATGGGTCTCAGGCCTCACCCATTGAAGTCGGAGAAGGGAGATCCGCAACCGTCGAAGTCAAAGATGGGGGGAGACGAAGAAGTGGGTGCCCAGAGCATTTTCTGGGTGCCCGGACTTTTTTTTTTTTCCGGCATCTTGAGTTTTTTTTTTTTTTTTTTTAAAATTTTTTTCAGCAGTAGACACATTATTGGCCCCCAGTAAACTTTGATACGATGGACAGGGATCACTATAGTGTGGTGTTTTGATAAGTTACCTGTTGTTTTCTGTGTATTAAAGTCAAATTATCTGTGAATCCTACAAAATGGTACATTTTTGGTGGTCTATTGGGAGGCAGTAGAGACATTGGACTTTGTATTGGGGGGCAATAATATGATTATTGGGAGGCACTAATATGATTATTGGGAGCCAATAATTTGATTATAAATTGATCAATTGTGCCTATAGTGTATTCATTTTGGTTTGGGAGTTCATACAATTCACTGGACGACAATAATAGGATTATTGGAGGCAATAATATGATTTTTGGGAGGCAGTAATATGATTACTGGGGGGCAATAATATGATTACTGGGGGCAATAATATGGTTACTGGATATTATTAGGGACTGGTCGCCGGATTCCCATCACCGGTCGTCAGATGCCGGTCACGGTCACTGGATTCCGATCACCGGTCGCTTGATTCCGGTCACCGTTCACCGGATTCCGGTCACCGGTCGCCGGATTCAGGTCACCGGTCACCGGCGCCCTGCCACTAGTCACAGGAGGCCGGCAAGGTGGAGGATGACTTCTCGCTCTAAGTGAAAAAGAAGGAGAGGGCAAAAAAGTCTCAAAAAAAAATAAAAAAGAATTAATTGGGTAAAGGGGAAATAATCTCTTAGAGTGTTTTGGGTAAATGGGGTTAAAAAACAGTTGGTGGAGCAAGTGGGCAATTTTTAGCAACATGTCATATTGCTAAAAACGTTGTTATAACGTTTCAATATATATTATTTCACCCAATTTGCTGGGTTCTTCTTTCCTGTACCTCTATAAACATTCACCATTACTTAAACACATTCACACGTCAACATTAGTACACTAACAGTGTAAAAGAAAGATATACATTTCATTAAAGTTTTGATACAAAATTCTTTACAAAACATGCATCTGATGCTATTTTAAGGAATACATCTGAATGCTATTTTAGCACAGGCAGCTGGATTTGATATTCAATGAGTAGTACATATGAACAGATGCACATGATAAACACGTACTTTTAGCAATTATAGAATTGGTAGCTGCATCTGGAGTGAAGATTGTGTTACTGTTGCAAGCTGAGATTGATCAATGACACCATCAATATCCTCTTCACTGATGTCACACAGACTCAACATCCTGCACATTAATTTATATGAGAAAAAAAATTCATCCACATTCCATTCAAATCCAATTTCTACAACATGACTTTTGTAACTTGACTCATCTCCCAATCAGATGATTTTGGTTTAGGTAACAAAAGCTGAGATTAACAAATGTAAAACATATAAAGGACAAGCTTCTTAAAAACCATAGGATATACTCACATATGAAAGTGCTGAAGACATGCAACAACTAATTGCCATTTCTCCTAAGGATCGGCAAAGGCTCGCTGAGGGAATGGCCTAAAAACATGATCATAAATGAACCTGAAAATTCCAATGAATCTGCAAAACAGAAGAACTCCTCATCGCTATTCAAAATTTAAGCAAAAAACTTAAGACAATGTAGAGATCAAAATTCCAAAGAAAACATGTAACAAATTAGCAACAGTTAGACCTCTATCACGTAAGTCTCTTTCTTCAGATATAAAAGCATTTAACAGGTTAAGGAAGGATATTTCTCTCTCCTTGCTTCAATTTCATTGAGCTCATATTGCATATCATACATCTGTAACATACATGAGTTTCAGCATATACAGAAGATATAGGAAAAGTAAATTTCCTGCCAAACTAGCCACCAGAAACCTAGCCTTAAAACAGAGAATCTGACTTGTGTCACTGTGTCAATAAAGTATGTCAAGAACTTATCTAAGTAACAAAATGCAACTGGAGACTTTAAAACAAGATGTGAACCAGTACTCTGGACTACCTCAGACCAGTTTAAATCTAAGATATCAATATGTTGCAAGAAGAAAAGGCTTGATAGAATAACCAAACAGGTTCCGACGAAAAAACTATAAAGAGAATTCTGTTTTTTCTACTTTGAAACCTATCAACTAGCATAATAGTATACAGAAACCACCAAAGTCTAAAAACCAACCTGTGCAGCCATGGGCTGTGCACTCTTCATGAGATCCAACAACCACAGGGAGATCATAGTGCTCAAGATAACTCCAGACTGTATCTTTTAGAACAGGAGAGACAGATACAAAAGTTGTTATTGCATTATGCAAGGCACCCTGCAACAGTTACAATATAATATATCAATAACGGTGAAGTGAAATTCAACTGAAGCTTCTCACAATAACCAAATAAGCCACAATGTTAGACTAGATACTCCAGACAGCAATTCAGTACAGCTAACTACCTTTAGATACGGAGGCACATTTTCATAACCAAGAAGCTTAAACAAAGGCTCAATATCAGGAAACCAATTCTTTCGTTCAAGGGGATTTCCATTTTCCACAACCTGCAGTTATAAAAACAAGTTTTTACTTTCAACATAAAACCAATAGAAGATTGTGATGTATCAGTGTATCCTCAGTGCAGGGTGCTAAAAGGTATCAACCTGATGCAGGACCAATACGTAAACTGTAGAATTAAGGGTGCTGTAGAGATAATCTGCAGAAGACTAAGAAAACAGAAAGATAACTACTGGAATCACACCAGTTCTAGGTGTCACACCTAGGAGGGAGGTTGAGTCACACAACCAAGGATAGCAAAGGCTCTCAATTTTATTAATCTTAATATGAAAATAAAAGACTACAAAGGCCTCAATATATAGAGAAGCTAAAACAACCCTTGAACAACTAGGACCAAGTAATCCTAACATCCCTAGGCTTAAGAAGATTCCCTAAAATATCTCCTAAGAATCAAACGAATCCTAATAAGAAAAGAAATCATAAAACTTTCCAAAACTTTCCAAATACTTCCTGACCCCAAATCAGTCAAGTTCCCATGTTGACACATCATCGCCTACTGAGTGCCAGATCAAGGCTTGAGCCTTGGAACCTTCTTTACCACATCTCTTATAGACTTTCAATGGCCTTTGCCATGTAGATCCTCCATCATCTCCCCCTGGCTTGAAAAAACTCGACCCCGGCAAGTTAAAAGCATGAAATCGATCGTACAGGTCAGGGTCTAAACACTGCAGCTCCGCATCAGTAAGCCAAGTACAATCAGAAAGTGGACTATTCTGCCATTTGACGAGATACTTTTGATATCCACCATTCCTGGTGGATATAATCTGATGATCAACAATATCCTCTATGGTCTCTTTCGAGCAGGGTGCTCGTGGAAACTGAACAATGGGTGTGGCATCTGTATCGTTAGTGTGACCAGGGTACAAGGTGAGGTCCTCAACATTAAAAACATTATTGATGCCCATATCTTCAGGTACATCAAGGACATAGGCATTATCACTGATCTTCTTCAAAACTTTGTATGGACCAGCAGTTCTAGGATGAAGTTTCTTAGAAATGCCAGGAGTATATCTTTCAGGCTTGATCCTGACCAAAACCATGTCATCACCATTCAACGCAACAAGCCTTCTCCTTAAATCGGCGTGTGCCTTGTAGCCTTCATTGCTCAAGGCAATTCTGCGCCTAACGTCATCATGAATGTTGGGAATATGACTACAAAAAAACTCAGCTTCAGCACTAGGTCGTGCCTCAAGGGGCAAAGGAATCAAATCAATTGGCTTTCTAGGAAGTAGTCCAGTCACTATCTCAAAGGGGCTACGAACAGTGGATCGATTTTTAGAACTGTTATAGGCAAATTCAGCCATAGGGAGAACCTGGTCCCAGCTAAGTCCATGATCACAAACTAAACAACGGAGCAATTCGCCCAGACTTTGGTTAACAGCCTCTGTCTGCCCATCAGTTTGTGGGTGGAAAGCTGAGGAAAACTGCAGCTTTGAATTAAGTAATTTCCATAAAGTGCGCCAGAAATAGCTAGTAAATTTCACATCGCGGTCCGAAACAATAGTTTTAGGCAACCCATGAAGTCGTACAACCTCCTGAAAGAAAAGCTTAGCAATGTGTACCGCATCAGAAGTCTTGGAACATGGAACAAAGTGAGCCATTTTGGAGAAACGATCAACGACGACAAAAATGGAGTCGTTGCTTCGGATCGTTCTTGGTAATCCAAGGACAAAGTCCATACTCAAGTCTTGCCATGGTTCATGTGGTACTGGTAATGGAGTATACAACCCAACATTCTTCTTCCTACCCTTACAAACTTGGCAAGTCTTGCATTGAGAAATAACCTTGGCGACATCCCGTTTTAAGCTTGGCCATCGGTCTTCTACAATGGCAATTGACTTGTCTCTACCAAAATGACCAGCTGCACCACCACCATGCAGTTCCCAGATCACTTGTTCACGAACAGATGTGTTGGGCACGCACAACCTCATACCTTTGAATAAATACCCTTCACGTAGAGAAAAATCAGTATACTGCCTGCCCTGCCCTGCCCTGCCAAGAAGTCAGCATATATGCTGCTGAAATCCTTGCACACTGAGTATTTACTTTTGAACAATTCAAACCCCACGACCTGAATAGCTGTAGAGGATAAAAGGTAAGTCACACGACTGAGTGCATCAGCAGCTTTATTTTCAGCTCCAGATTTATGCCTGATAACAAAAGAATACTCTTGTAGAAAGGAGACCCATTTGCCATGTCGGTGACTGAACTTCTTTTGGGAGTTGATATACTTAAGTGCCTCATGATCAGAGAATAAAACAAACTCTTTTGGTTTGAGGTAGTATCGCCAATACCGAAGTGCTTGGATTACCGCATAAAATTCTATGTCGTAGGTGGAGTATCTCTTTTTAGCTTCATTCAATTTTTCACTGAAGAACGCAACAGGATGCCCTTCTTGGCTTAATACACCTCCAATTCCTACATGAGACGCATCACAAGTGACCTCAAATACTTTTGTAAAGTCTGGAAGGCATAGGACTGGAACTTCAATCATTTTCCTCTTAATAGCCTCAAATGCTAGAGATGCTACTTTGTCCCATTGAAACTGACCAGCCTTCATGCAATTAGTAATAGGTGCCATTACCATACTGAAATTTCATATGAAGCGCCGGTAGAACATTGCTAAACCATGGAAACTTCGAGTCTCTTGCAAATTTTTAGGAACTGGCCACTCCACAATTGCTTTAACCTTAATTGGGTCGACCTCAACACCTGCAGAGGAGATAATAAATCCCAGAAATACAACATTTGGCTTCATGAAAGAACACTTCTTCAGGTTTAGATACAACTTCTCCTGACGAAGAACCCTTAGAACATACCCCAAGTGATTAAGGTGCTCCTCCCTTGTTTTGCTATATATTAAGATATCGTCAAAGTAAACAACCAAGAACCGACCAATGAAGGGTTGTAGTACCAGATTCATAAACCGCATAAATGTACTAGGTGCGTTGGAGAGACCAAACGGCATCACTAACCACTCATACAACCCATCCCTTGTCTTGAACGCGGTCTTCCATTCATCTCCAGGCCTAATGAGTTTCGAAAACTGACTTGAACCAGCCATCATATCCAACATGTCATCGAGCCGCGGAATAGGGAATCGATACTTAACAGTAATCTTGTTGATAGCACGACTATCAATACACATGCGCCAACTACCATCCTTCTTAGGTGTTAACAAAGCTGGAACAGCGCAGTGGCTGAGACTGTCACGAATCCTTAGATAACAAGTCATCCACTTGCCTTTTGAGTTCGGCATGTTCACTCGGGTTCATGCGATAGGCTGGAAGATGAGGCAATTGTGAGCCTGGAATGAAATCTATGGCATGCTGAGTAGAATGCATAGGGGGAAGCTCTTTAGGCAACTCCTCTGGAGCCAAATCTGCAAAGCTGGATAATAATTCGATTAACTCCGGATTTTTTGGGCAAACTGGAGAATTAGGGACAACAGTGATTCATGCAGTTTCTTTTGCCACTACAGCATATATGACCCCGGCTTCTTCACTCTCTACCTGAAATTTCTTCTTTGTGAGAATATGAAGAGATTTATTGTTACTCCCTATGCCTTTAGGAGCTGCTAGCACACGTCTCACGACAAAAGAAAGGGAAGTGTCATGGTCTTCTTCCTTGAGATCATCTGCATCGTATTTCCCATAGTCAAAGTCATCGCTTCCTGCTTGATGCTCTGGTTCTTCCTCTTGCTCTATTCTAATATGCAAATTCTTCTTTGGACATTGGTATCCCATGTGACCTGGTTGCCCACACTTGAAACAAACCCTTGATTCAATGGCCTTTGAAGAAGAGCGTTTAGAATCTGGTGCTCGATTGAATGATGGGTTTCCTGTCCTTGTCTTACCAGCAGCATCGAAATATTTTATTTGAGTTATGTCATTACCCTGACTCCCAGATTTCCTCACTGTGGTGTAACCCAAATATTCTTCCAAGTCCAAAGCAACTTGGAAAGCATGTTCTACGCTGTACACTAGTTGTCGAATCATCTCCATCTTTATGTCAGGTCTCAAACTAGCCTTGAACCTTGCAAGAGTTTGTCTAGAGTCTTCTACAATCTGACTCCTTGTCTTTAACTCATCAAACTTTTGCATATACTCAGATACTGACATGCTGCCTTGCTTGAGAGCAGTGAGCTTATTGCACAGTTCATCAAGATAATTTGGTGGCATGAATTTCTCAAGCAACTTGGCCTTCATCTCTTGCCAAGAGCTGATTGGTAGTTGTCCCAATCTCATAATATCACCTTCAATACTAGCCCACCATAATTTTGCCAAGAGCACAAGTTTCATCTTAGCAAACCTCACTCGGCGTTCATCCTCCATGTCATACCAATCAAAGTACTCCTCGATTCTAGCAAGCCAATCTGAAAACACGATAGGATCAGTTTTCCCCTCAAAATTGGGCACTTTGACCTTAACTTTCTTGGTAATATCTCCAACAGTATCCACTTTGTCAGGCACACCACTAGATTCAAGGTATTCTTTGACCTAATCCCCAAAAGAATGCTTGTCCTTGGGCTGCTCTTCTTTGTCACCAGTGTTGGTTTCCTCAACTATAGTATCTTTTTCTTCATCTGCCTTATCTTTATCAGTTGCGGAAGCTTTCCCACGATCTTCTAACTTTCTGATCCGAGTGTCCATCGATTCAAGTTGCTCAACAATCTTTAGTAACAAATCATCTCACTAGTTGTCAGTCAGACGTCCCCTGAAGTTTTTCCCTGATCGTGTAGCCATTGGATCAGCCTTGCTCTGATACCAAAATGATGCAGGACCAATACGTAAACTGTAGAATTAAGGGTGCTGTAGAGATAATTTGCAGATGACTAAGAAAACAGAAAGATAACTACTGGAATCACACCAGTAGGTTCTAGAGTCACACCTAGGAGGGAGGTTGAGTTACACAACCAAGGATAGCAAACGCTCTCAATTTTATTAATCTAAATATGAAAATAAAAGACTACAAAAGCCTCAATATATAGAGAAGCTAAAACAACCCTTGAACAACTAGGACCAAATAATCCTAACATCCCTAGGCTTAAGAAGATTCCCTAAGAATCAAACGAATCCTAATAAGAAAAGAAATCATAAAACTTTCCAAAACTTTCCAAATAAATCAGTCAAGTTCTCAGGTTGACACATCATCGCCTACTGAGTGCCAGATCAAGGCTTGAGCCTTGGAACCTTCTTTACCACGTCTCTTATAGACTTTCAACGGCCTCTGCCATGTAGATCCTCCATCACAGCCTAATAAGAAATGAGCAAGTACGATCATGGAAAATCTCAACTACCCAACACATTACCTGAGCAAGTAGTACTAACCTCTCACTCTACTATTACAACGTAAAACAAAGTTGACACAAAAATCTTGACTCAACTACTACCACAAAACCAAAGATTGAAACACTACAACTACATCAAGTAGAAAGTTCCACTTCCAGGGAAGAAAAAGAACTTGGACTGCAATTAACCAAAACCATAGCTAACCAACAATAGTGCATGTAACCTATGCAAAATTCCTCCACAGCAAAGTTACAACAATTAAATGAGGACTATGATGAACCTCACCAAATTAATACAACGGTCAAGAACCTAATTAATCCACCAATCCTTGCAATCATGATTGATTGTGTGTTATTCAAAACCTATCTCCTTCTTAAGAAACCATAATCCTGTAGCTAACTAATCATGTACCTATTTGACTCTGCAACCTCAACTTCTCACCCTGACACGCCATAATTGCATAAATCACAATGAAGATCCTCCCTATTTCAGAACTAAAACCCTAGCCCAATGAATATATAAATATGAGGTTCAAAACTAATCCTAGCTAGTCCTTCAATTAGTTCAGTACTTAAATTTTTCCTCATATATTTTTGAAACTAAACAATTTACAGAACAATAAATGTCAAAACTCCATGCTACTCTGCTCTACCTATCTTCTCAAAATGTAGAAAACTAGTCACAGATTGCAGCTAACTAAACCTTTCTAATCAATTGCTATGTTACTGAAGCAGATACAGTCTAGAAAGAGATGCCCATTCAATTCTACATAACCATATATTAATTAGAGCTTCCAATTTCTGAACCAAAACACCACCATAAACGAACATAAATCCAAAAACAGTACCTGTAATCAGAATTGAAGAAGCATTGCAGGAACCAAAATGAGTAATGCGCAAAGAAAAGCGAGCTGATCTTCTTGGGAATCACAGACAAACGAATATAAGAGACGTTGCGAGTGAGTGAGTGAGTGAGGGAGGGAGAGAGAGATATATGAGCTTTTGATTTTGATTTTTGTATAATTTCAAGGTAAACGAGCAGAGAACTTGAAATTGAAAACTGAGAAAGTGAAAGAGCGAGTGGTACCTTGAGAAAGAGGTGGAAATTGGGAGAGTTGATGGCGGGAGAGAAGGGTTGCTTGAGAAGTAGCTTAAGGTCTGAAACGGTGTCGGTTAAGGAGGCGACGGTGGTCGCTTCGCCGGTCAATGTACAGCTAGGTGGCTCCGATAACGACTGCTTCGACGGAGGTCGATAACAACTAGGTAGTTCCGATCCCTTCGAACCACTGTGGGAGATGAGCACAGATTTTGACTCCGATCCACGTTGTAGTTTCAAAAATATATAAGATGCATTCCTGCTTGTTAATATCTCAATTGACAATTTACAAACAATGACGTGCAAAGTGAGTTGTCGATAACCAAATTAACAATATGCAAATGACGCATATGGTGGTGTATATCTATTTCAACAAATTGTTCATGTATAATAAAATACTGCTATGAATCACTTATAGAGAAACTAATAAAAATTTGAAGGTGAATTCCTAGCCTCCTCAAGATAATTACCAACAATGAGACCATTGCCACGACCTTAAGATTTGGAGACAAAACTATTAGAATCTGCAATCTGGGCATGCAAGAGATTGGTAGACCAACCAAAACTATATTCGTCCCAGCACAAGTAACACTGTTCACCAGGCACGCAATTGTGGTACTCATAACAAATTATAGTGAGGTCTCATATGGAATGTAGAGATGAGCAATCTACCTACACATAAATACGATACACCCGAAAATAATACGGATAACCAAGATATCATGCAAAACCCCTCCTGAGTTCCAAATCCAAATGGTCAAGCCCAACTGAGGTATACCTTGGCCCCAAAAGAAGCCCAGCCATACACCCAGCTTTCTGATCTAGACAACCAAAGGCTGGGCACCCAGGCACCGCTGGTCAAATCCAGCCAGATCTGTAACACCAGGGCCAAGCAAGCCTCCAGAAAAAGCGCCGCCACCATCAGAAGCATTATCTGCAGCCATAGGTGCCAAATCACCACCGGAAACCTATTTCATTGAACTACCAAGCCAAGTCCACATGGGCTTCTACCAACAACCTGGTCTCCCACGCTTAGTTTATGCCAGAAAACAACTCCCAAAGGTCATCATTGGGCCTGACCCTTGCCTCGGTATCGAACACCACTTCTCGCCTTCGATGGCACAGTCAAACAAGGCAGTTAGGGAGAAACCCTAGCAAAGCTGTTCGATATATCCCGACTCATAGAATCAATAAGAGATTAATGTTTCGAAAAGTTAATATAATGAAACCTTGATAAATGAATGTTCAATAAATTAATAACAAATTTCTCCTATCCCAACTCGAGCCAGTGTACTAAAATAATAACCTCGCTAAATGCATATAATAATAATTTTTGTAAAAATTCTTTAGGACCTAGTAAATATATAAATATTAATAATTGATGAAATACATAAAAGAAATAGCATAAAAATTCGCAATACCTACTATAAGAAACTTCTAACAACTTTTATTTTTTCAATTTAGCTATTTTCTAGGTCACTAATCTTAGTTATCGAAAGCTGTCAGAAAACTCATAAATGAGCACATTTTCAAGATTCGATGTACACATCTAGAAGTCATAGTCCACAAGATTTCAGGTCATAGGACTAATAAGTCCTAGTAAAATTTGGAGTATTACAAAATTTTCCCCTTAAAGGAATTAGTCTTCTGAATTTGACGTACCTTGTAATAGAAGTGGATACACATTCTTCATTTCTTCTTCAAGTTCCCAAGTAACTTCTTCTATGATACGGTTCCACACACAAATCTTAACTAGATGAATATGATTGGAGTGAAGTACTTATTCAATTCCTTACAATCTAAAATATGAATGGTTGTTTTTTTTCAAAACATATGTCACTTTATAATAGGGAAATTTTTACAAACAGTACATGGAGTTTTTGTCACTGATAATTAAGCTTCCTTAAGTTCCAGAAATAGAAAATTAGTACCTGGACTGACAAGCCTAACACACTTTTGGTATATGATGTCAATAAGACTATTAACCTTATATCATTATTCATTTTTTAAAGGGTAGTTTAGTGTCTTCATAGTCTCTCTCTCTCTCTCTCTCTCTCATTTTTCAAGAGCTAAGAGCTTCTTCAGGTTCCTGGGCTTCGTGTCTTAGCTCTCTCCTTCATTGCTGGCAAAGCGATGGAGACCAATTCCCCATCATCTTCTTTACCTCTAGGTGGCATGCCAACTAACGGAGTTGTTAACAACAGGTACCATATTTGGGTCAAATTTGTTAGTCCAGATACTGATTTGCTGTTTCTGAAAGTTAAGGAAGCTTAATTATTAGTCGTGAAAAGTTCATGTATTGTTTCTAAAATTCTTTTTATTTTAATATGAAGTTGTTTGAATTCAACAACAGGGTGTTTTGTTTTTGTACTGCTTGCTGAATATATATAATGAGCTGATATTTTCTCGTCCAAAAAAAAATTATGGTCACATACTTACAATTATGTTTACTTGGTCACCCAAATAATAAAGCTTAAAATTAAAAGAATGTAGTTTGTGTATATTTTAATCTCAATTTATAATATTTAAAATAGAAGTGGATATCACAAATTGATACAATTACCAAGTGTATTTCTAATGTTGGTACTTTCAATTATACAATACATCAAAGATTCTTATTTCAAATTAAGTATTCAATTTTCATTGTGCTTCTATGTTCTTTTTCTTTTTTATGCAATAGGTATATACATACGAGAAGTTGTTCATGTTAACATTCCTGATATATCTATACATGTTGCCGAATCAATAGAAGATCATAGCAATGAAAGGGATTTCATTTCCTCAGGTACGTTGTACATGTACATAAGATCATATTACATATTGATGAGAGAACTTCGATCAATCTGCACTATATATTTCTCTGCAGCACCAAGATCTCTTACCTTGTTCTACCATCCATCCCTTCAAAATCGTAAACAAACACATATATAATATTTGATTTGTTTTAGGAAATCAGAAATTGAGAGATAATCGCTGTATATTCTCATTGATAATAGGGGCCTCTTTATATAGAGGATTACAATGCATAGAATCTCAATCATACAAGGAAAGTAATTCTACATTGATTAGGATTCTAGATCCTTCTAATTAAATCCTATTACCACTAGGTCAAGTAACCTAGAGTTTGGGCTAAACACAAATTAGGTTTTCCTTGAACACTCCCCCTTGTGTTGCCCAAACGCGGTGCTTCTCTCGTTGCCTTGTTAAAAACCTTGCCGAGTAACAAAAACCCAGTGGGACAAAAATAACCTCGGTTGAAGGGGAAAAAGAGCACAACACACCCTTCACGTTTCGAGACGAACATGTAGACATCTCCCCCTGATATCTGCACCTCCCCCTGATGACTATGATCATGGGAGTTCAGATAATTTCCGCAGGCCAATTCTTGCCACATGTTTCTCGAACGTGGATTTGGGCAATGACTTAGTAAACAAGTCTGCCACATTGTCCTCAGATCGGACCTGGTTCACTTTGATCTTTAGGAGCTTCTGTTGTTGCTGATTGTAGAAGAATTTAGGCGATATGTGCTTGGTGTTGTCGCCTTTGATGTAGCCTTGCTTCATTTGTTTAATGCAAGCAGCATTATCCTCATAAATGCTCGTTGGCTCATCTGTGGTAGACTTCAAACCACAATTGCTTCGAACATGCGTAACTATGGATCGAAGCCATATACATTCACGAACTACTTTGTGAAGAGCAATAATCTCTGCATGATTCGAAGATGTAGCGACTAAGGTCTGCTTTGTAGACCTCCAAGATATCGCAGTCTTTCCCATGGTGAAAACATAACCAGTTTGGGAGCGACCTTTGTGTGGGTGGAAGAGAGGTACCCAGCATCAGCAAAACCTTCCAAAACACTTATATCGTTTTGGGACGGGGGAAGGGAACGCGGTCCACCATGTGTGGCGTCCTCGGCACTTGATGGGTCCGAATCCATCTTCTCTCTGTAGGGAAAGAACAAGCCCATATCGATCGTACCACTCAGGTATCGAAAGATATCTTTAACACCAGTCCAATGGCGTCGTGTTGGCTCAGAGCTATATCTAGCTAGCAAGTTCACTGCGAATGAGATATCCAGTCTTGTGCATTGTGCTAAGTACATCAATGCGCCTATTGCACTTAGATATGGCACTTCTGCCTCTAGCACTTCTTCGTCGTCATCTTTTGGACGGAATAGATCCTTCTTTGGATCAAGACTACGGACGACCATTGGGGTGCTTGAAGGCTTAATCTTGTCAGTGTTGAAACGCCTAAGCATCTTTTGGGTATAAGCTGATTGATGAATCAGGATACCATCTCTACGGTGCTCAAGTTCTAAACCGAGGCAAAACTCTGTTTTCCCAAGATCTTTCATCTCAAACTCGGATTTCAAGTGTTCAGTGGTTTCCCTTAACTCTTTAAGGGTGCCAATTATGTTCATGTCATCAACATAAACCGCTACTATTGCAAATCCGAAACTTGTCCTTTTTATGAACACACATGGGCATAGTTCATTGTTGACATATCCCTTTCCAATCAAGTAGTCACTTAGACGGTTATACCACATCCGTCCGGATTGTTTCAATCCATATAGTGAGCGTTTCAATCTAATCGCAAACGCGCTCCGTGGTTTAGAGCCACTTGATTTGGGTAACTGAATTCCGTCTGGAATCTTCATGTATATCTCTGTATCTAGATCCCCATATAGATACGCAGTAACCACATCCATAAGCTGCATGTTCAGTTTTTCAGAAACTACCAAACTAACAAGGTAGCGGAACGTTATGACGTCCATTAAGGGAGAATATGTCTCCTTGTAGTCGATTCCAGGGCGTTGTGAGAAACCTTGCGCCACAAGGCGAGCTTTGTACCATACAATCTCATTTTTCTCATTACGCTTTCTAACGAATACCCATTTGTGACCAACTGGTTTGGTGTTGGGCAGTATTGGCACAACTGGTCCGAATACCTTTCTTTATCTAGATAATCAAGTTCTGCCTGGATCGCATCTTTCCACTTTGGCCAATCGGCTCTACGTTGGCATTCATCAACGGAGCGTGGTTCGATGTCATCTGTCTCAATAATCTCACGCGCCACTGAATACGCGAATACATCATCAATGATGATGGAGTTTCTTTCCCACGTCCCATGTACACTAGTGTAATTAACAGAGATCTCTACATTCTCAGGGATAGGTTCTGACATTAAAGCGTCCCCTAATGATGTCTCATGGACATAACCATAATCCGGAACATTCTCATGGGACGGATTTTGAGTATCGATGATCAAAGGATTTATCTGTGCCTCATTCGCCTTCTTTCTAGGGCGAGTATCCTTCGAACCAATTGGTCTACCGCGATTTCTTGCGGGACCTGCGGCCATAGATGCCACATCATTGCCATGTTGGGCAATGGCGCCATCTCCTGGTGTCACAGGGGAGGCGTGATGTCCAGTATTTGGGACATCGACCCTTGCAGGCACGTTTTCAGCAGGTATGTGTGATCTCGTCACTTTGGCAACATCAGAAAACGCATCAGGCAGAGTGTCTGCTACGTTCTGGAGCTCGATTATTCTTCGCACTTCAAGTTCAGACTGTGCGGTACGGGGATAGAGATGAGACATAGTGGGGACAGACCACGACAATTCCTGTCGTTCCTGTTGAACATCTGTGTTCTTATCTCCCCCTAACGATGGGAAGACTGTCTCATCAAAGTGACAATCCGGAAATCTAGCGGTAAAGAGATCGCCTGTCAAGGGTTCAAGATAGCAGACAATAGTTGGAGATTCAAATCCAACATAGATGCCCATTCGTCGTTGTGGACCCATCTTAGTACGCTGTGGCAGTCTAATTGGCACATAGATGGTACACCCAAAAATGCGTAAATGTGAGATATCAGGCTCGTATCCAGTCACTAGCTGTAACACAGAGTAAGATTGGGTTGCAGTGGGTCGTAGACGAATGAGTGTCGCTGCAGGCAATATTGCATATCCCCAAGCAGAAACAGGGAGATTGGTGCGCATAACCAATGTCCGTGCTATCATTTGTAGTCGTTTGATAGCGGCTTCTGCGAGACCATTTTGGGTATGAACATGGGGAACTGGATGCTCTACATCAATCCCCAGTGACATGCAATAGTCATCGAATGTTTTCGATGTAAACTCCCCAGCATTATCAAGTCGAATTGACTTAATAGGATGGTCAGGGTAGTGAGCCCGTAGACGAATAATCTGGGCGAGGAGTTTAGCATAAGCAGCATTTCGAGTGGACAATAGCGCGACATGTGACCAGCGTGTCGACGCATCAACCAATACCATAAAGTATTTAAAAGGTCCGCATGATGGTTGAATTGGTTCACAGATATCCCCTTGGATTCTCTGTAAGAACAGAATGAGTATTTTGGGATCCTTTGCGTAGGACGGTCTCGACCCTAATTTCCCAAAGGAACATGCTTTGCTGAAAGAGCGAGGGGCCTTAGAAGCAACCAATAAGGATTTTGGTTGGGCCTGAGCGTCCGTAGCGCTATTAGAAGTAAAGTCTGTGACTACATCTCCCATTATGGCGTTAGAGCCATGGAAATTGGTATGGGTGGCGTCATGGCCACCAGGAGGAGCAACCATGGCGTCATGCTCATGGTTGGCGCCATGTATGGCGTCATCACTAGGGACAGGGGCGGCCTTTCGGCGGCCCAAGACAGCAGCAGCGCCAGAAGCTGCAATTTTCGCGGTCTGGCTAAGTCCTGGTATCAATGTTTGATTCTTGCTTCTTCTCACTCTGAAAAAGGGATGCCCGTGTGAAGTCTTAAGTATACGGAGCATCATATCACGACCAGGATGTCCTAGTTGGTCATGCCAAAGCCAATATATGTCTGAATCCAAGAGATCTTCTCTGATGACGTTATTGGATTCAATTGGTCGAATTGTAGTGACGTAAAGTCCACTAGATTGACACATAAGCTTCTCTAAGATGTGCTTCCGTCCGCAATCATTAGAGGTAATGCAAAGGAATTCTATTCCGTTCTCACTATGTGTTTCCACATGGAATCCGTTGGCTCTAATATCTTTAAAGCTCAATAAGGTTCGATTTGCCTTAGGAGCGTAGAGAGCTTCAGTGACTTTAATCAAGGTGCCATTAGGCAAAAGGAATTGGGCCATTCCATGTCCTTGAACTAAACCTGATGGCCCAGCCATCGTAGTCACAGATGAATATGTAGGCAACATCTCCAAGAATAATTGCCTATGTCGTAGAATGGTGTGCGTAGTCACACTATCCGCAAGACATTGAAGTTCATCCATTCCTAAAAGAAAAGCTCGTAATTAAAAAGGAGTCATAAAGAAAAGAACTCAACTTTTATTAATAAGCCAAACGGAATTACATCATCGTTTCTCTTAACCAAAGAAAATCTAATCCAATAAACTAGTTAATGCAAAACAATGGTAGTCGCCCAACTTCTTTCGGTAATTCCAATGTAGATGTGACCAGTTAAGTAGAGAGATGTCGGTGGAGCAAAGCTCGCTTAAGTACCACTTATCTCAAAACCTTTCTAGACATCACTTTTACATTGAGTACGCCTACTTTGAAGAGAAACTAATATCATTGGCATCTACTACAAAAGTAATATGGTAATTGCCTACATCTCTTGGAAAATAAAAAGACTTAATCAAAATCGCCAGTTTTTGGGTCTTGATCCTTGTAGTCTTCCACCCTTAGATCGAGATCTCCATCTTGATCTTCTTGTTCCATGTAATTTGCCTCCCTTGCTTCACGATACATCTTGTATGCATTGGCATCATTCTGGGATGCAGTACACTTCCTTGCCCAATGTCCACTTGATCCACATCGAAGACAAACATCTTTATGGTCAGGCTCCCTTGATCGAGATGCTTTTGGTGCATGTGTTGGACGACTACTATTCTTGGTGGCGTCCCCACCATAGCCGGAGGCTCCGCCTCTCTCTCTCTTCACACGTTGACCTCCACGGTTCCGTGCACGCCTTTCTTGGCAATTTCCTTCCTCTTTAGGGCGAGAATATGGACCAGAGCGTCCATAATTGTCCCTACTCTTAGGGTTTTGCTCCTTGCGTCCTCCCTTGGGGGCGCGACTATTGTTAGACTCCGGAATAGACTTAGTTCCCACGGGTCTAGCATTATAGTTCTTCACGAGTATGTTGTCGTGCTTTTCAGCTACGTTCATGGCGCCAATAAGCTCATGAAACCTCGTGATACGTCCTGCATTCACATCAATCCGATAATTCTTTGAAATCATCAAGGCAGAGACGGGGAAGGTAGAGAAAGTCTTCTTGATCAACATCGTATCAGTTATGGTTTGACACAAAACTCCATTAGGGACTTGATACGAAGAGCTTCCGAGTTATAATCAAGCACAGATTTGAAATCACAGAAGCGGAGGCTATGCCATCGCACTTCTAAATCAGGAAGCAGGGAGTCACAAACGTTGCCAAATCGCTACTCAAGTTCAACCCATAGCTCTCTTGGGTCTTCCTCATTGAGGTATTCACTTTGGAGTGCGTCATTCATGTGCCTTGTCATGAGAATGATGGCTTTAGCTTGATTTGCTTCAAAAGCAGTAGCTTGCTCAATGGAGAGCATGTTCTGACTAGGCACTTGGATGGTTTCCAGAAGTCCATCAGCCTTAAGATGTTGGCGCACATCTCGGACCCACCTATGGTATCCTGCGCCAGTTGTCTCTAGTGGAACAAAGTTCAACTTGTTTAGGTAACTCATCCTGAAAAACAACACAAGATTAGGGTTAGTTTCGGAGTGAAAAAGGCTACCACAAAAAACTATTAAATTTCTGAGCATAGTCGCTTCCAAGAAATTATGGATTTTTCTGAGCATAGTCGCTTCCAAGAAAATCCGATTCCAAGAGGGGTTTTGGATTAAATCGAAACGACGATGTATGTGGTCGATCGTTTTCTTCTCAACAAACTCTAAAGTTTGGAGGACTCTACAAGCTCCAAGCTTGGAGTGAGCACGAACCCCCCACAGTTCGGCTATTGGTCTCCCTTATGAAGAAGAAAGGGGGGGTAGAAGAAGGGATGTTGGAAGTCCCCGAGAAAAGAAGAAGAAATTGAAAAAAAAAAAACTTCAAAAACGGGAACTTTTAGAAAAATTACCTTAAAAAGATGGCCGGAAAAATGTCGCCGGAAAGTACTGTAGCTGCGGAAGTTACTGTAGCTGACCGGAAAAGTCGCAGGAAAAGTGGCCGGAAGTTGGCCGGAAAAATCACCGGCGGCCGTTCACCGGAGGGTTGACCGACATTGACTGTGGTTGACCGGATAGCTGACGTGGCACTGGTGCTGACTGGGCTATGACGTGGCAGTGCTGACGTGGACGGGCTCTAGGCTGATCTGCTGTGGGCCGAGGGCAGCGACTGTGGGCCGAGGGCCTGCTTCTGGGCCTAGGGCTGATCTGCTGTGGGTTGGGCTCTACTGGGCTGATCTGCTGCCCCTTTTTTTTTTTTTTTTTTTTTTTTCTTTCTGCCGATTCGGTTGCAGTTTTTTCTGGTGGCCGGTTCGGATGGTTTTAGGCAGGTACCGGTGGAGATTTTTCGGCTCCGGTGATCTGGGGTCTGGTTGCAGCTTCTAGTAGAGTTTGGTAGCAGTAGGCAGGGAGGAAAGCTCCGAACCAGGCAGAGAGGATATGGGTATTTCCGGGGGCCGATTCGGATATTTTCCGGCCGGTTCTGGGGTCTGCGCCGCCGGTTCTGGGCTCCTGGGGGTGAGAGCTTCAAGGTGGGTGGCGGAGGTTTCTGGGGTTTCAGGGTTAGTGCTTCGTGCTGATAACGTGTTTTAGGAAATCAGAAATTGAGACATAATCGCTGTGTATTCTCATTGATAATAGGGGTCTCTTTATATATAGGATTACAATGCATAGAATCTCAATCATACAAGGAAAGTAATTCTACATTGATTAGGATTCTAGATCCTTCCAATTAAATCATATTACCACTAGGTCAAGTAACCTAGAGTTTGGGCTAAACACAAATCAGGTTTTCCTTGAACATGATTGTTTTATTTTGTTTTGATAAATTAAAATTGGTTTATGCAAGTAGTTCATTAATGAAGTAAATCAAATTTAATATTTTTCATATCCTGTCTTAAATTATATGTTGTTATGGCACACACGAACACACTCATTCATAATTATAATTAACATGTTACTTTTAAGAGCTTGCTCCAACATATGTGAATTTGCAATGCAATGCAGTGATGAGTTTATATAGAAGATTTGCTGAAAGCCCCTACATATTTTGCGGTATGCTACATCCACACTCTTTATTTTAATTTTTAATCTACTTTTTAGATGTCTTTTTTTTTAAGAAAATAACAAAGTTTAAATTTGTTTTCAATGTTGACCTAGGAATCCATGGTATATATCAAATGAAATCGACACATAAATGGATCTTTCAATTTCTACATTGCATGGGTGAAGCGACAAGAATTTATAATCTCACAGCAGATCAACTTGACATGGTGAAAAAATCAATCTTCACTGCTATAGAACAAGGGCATCATGAGTTTGTTACTCAACTGTGTGAAGTAAATCCAAAACTACTATGGGACACTTGTGATGAAAGTGGGATGACTATATTTCATTTTGCCATTCGATATCGACAAGAAGAGGTTTTTAATCTTATATATGGGCTTGAAGAAGAAAAGCAAAATGACATTGGAATTCGTCTAGTAAACTCTGACAAAAGTATGCTACATTTTGCCGCCGATTTATTCTTAGTTCCATATCTTGATCATATTCAAGATGCAAGTTTGCAAATGCAAAGAGAACTACAATGGTTTAAGGTAAGAATTTCTCATTACACGCACACACGTATTTACATTATTACTTTCCGAATTAAACTTTTAATTAAGTAATGTTCCATCAAACCTAGAAAAACAATGTTCCATCAGTCATTTCATCAAAAAAAAAAAAAAAAAAACCATATGCCTAACATATCAACGTGATAGTGACAAAAATATGCAGCCAAATCAAGTGTGGGTAAATTAATTAATTTGCTCTGCGTGGAATATTTTTTTAGTGGAAGAGAACATAAATAATACTAGTCTTCCTCCACACATGCTCTGCATGTGCAAGTATTTTTTTTTTTTTTTTCAGAAAGAAAAAAAGATAATGGATTAAAACAGTTATTGTAGAGAGAAGTTGGTGGGAGACAAAAGTGGGTTATGGGAATTTGTTTGTTTATTTTTTTAATAAAAATATAATTTGTAATTTTCCTAATTGCCCTAGTGATTTAATTAATTTTCAAAGTTTTTTTAATCTTTCAGGGTTAAATCTGTCAAAATTTTCAGTTTTGGCTAACAAAACCTCTTCATAGTATAGATACTAGCCTTCCTTCACACATGCTCTGCATGTGCAAGTAATTTTTTTTTTTCAGAAAATAAAAAAGAAAAGATAATGGAAGAAAACGGTTATTGCAGAGAGAAGTTAGTGGGAGAGAAAAGTGGGTTGTGGGATTTATTTTGTTTATTTTTATTAAGAAAAATATAATTTGTAATTATCGTAATAGCCCTTGTGATTTAATTAATTCTCAAAGTATTTTAATCTCTTAAGGTCATTTCTGTCAAAATTTTTGATTTTGGCTAACAAAACCTCTTCTCTTAATAATAGTATAGATATAAAAAAATAAATACAGGCAATAAAGCATGATTGGATGCATACAAGTGAAAATTAGCCTTAGCCCCCTACAATTGTGATAATCTTAAATTGGAGCATCTGTTCAGATGGCCTGAAGCCCTGAACTGTAGATCCGTCGTCATCGGTATAGAGACTCCGCACAACCTAGTGTTGCTCTAGAGAGAAAATAGTTTTTTTTTTTTCCCTAAAATTGTCCTTATGACGACTATGAATGAAAATCTGAAAGCGATCAAGACCCGACCCAGTTCAAATGAGCAAATATAGTAGCCACTTGGATCCCAAATCTCGATTTAGATTCCAACCGAATCCCAGATTTTGAAACGAGTTTGACAAAAGGTGCACCCTTCTTACGCAACTCCACCACCCGTTGGCAACCCACCATCTAATCAAAACAATAATCCATCAATAAGTAGAATTGACCAAAAAAAAAAAGAGCCTTCAAACACATTTGCATCTACCGTTACTCGAAGTAACTTGTATGTTGTATGCAAGACAAATGATGAAAAAAGAACAAATAGCTCTAACTAGCAACCTGAAAGCACCCCGACCCAGAACTAAAGCCCTGTATCATTTAGTGTAGTGACATTAGCCTCCGTTTTATATGTGAGAGGTACTGAGTTCAATTCACAAACTAGTTTTTATGTATTCTCAATTGTTATGTAATAAAAATAATATTATAAAAGTAAATCTTCGATTCAAATCAAGAAAAACAATTCGGTCTAGTGACATAAGGGTCCATTGATATAAGTAATTCCACATGTTCCACCAGTGCAACATAAGAGCTATAACCAAAGTAATTCCATGTGTTCTTTAATATCTAGTACAGGATGTGCACGAAACTTGGAACTGAAAACCTAAATAAATTTGAACCTTAAGGCTCTAATCCAATTGTTGTCATTTTAGTCAAATTTAATCTCCAGGTTTTTGGGCCCGATGACTTCTTATTCTTTCCTTCTTTAGATTCATAGAGATGCATGTGGCCGACTCATAGAGTTCCCCATAAGAACTACTTGTAAAACCAACTGATTAGCTTATCGTAGGTCAAACTCCCCATACAAACTAAAAACGTTCCGCTGCCATGAAAGGAGTGCCTATTGTTTAGGTTTGATTTCACTGAGGTCCAGCTCCACTTGACGCAGTCAGAAGTAACCTGAGTTTACAAGCAATAAATCCTAAAAAGATAAATCTAGAGTCCACCAGAGAATTTGAGAAAAAACTCTCAAGCCGCGGTATCTTGTGTCCCACACTGCCACAACAAGGCCTGCCCTCTGTCGAACAATAATATGGGAATAATGTGATATCTCTATTCATCCCTCAGGGAGATTTATATAGTGTTACATCCATGTACAAGTAATCAATCATAATCGAGGTTAACTATAGCACTAATGCTAATTGATACAAAATAAATCTAATTGATACAAAAGATAAAGCATTATAAAGTTAATTGATACAGCTCATGTCAACACTCCCCCTCAAGTTGGTGCATAGATATCTCGAATGCCCAACTTGTCAAGTGAGCTGTGGAATACCTTACCAGAAACAGCTTTTGTCAGAATATCTGTAATTTGATCTCCAGTCTTCACATGGGGTACATCAATAATTTCTGATTCTAGTTTTTCCTTGATAAAGTGTCTATCCACTTCAACATGTTTTGTTCTGTCATGTTGAACTGGATTATGTGCAATATCTATGGCTGCCTTGTTGTCACAAAAGAGATTCATAGCCTGTTTAGGCTTGAACCCTAAGTCCTTCAGTAAGTTACGTAGCCATAACATTTCACAAACACCTTGGGCCATTCCTCTGTACTCTGCTTCCGCACTTGATCTGGCAACTACTTTCTGTTTCTTGCTCCTCCATGTCACAAGGTTACCTTCCACAAATGTGAAGTATACTGAGGTTGATCTTCTATCAGTGATACATCTAGCCCAATCTGCATCTGTATATCCAGCTACCTCTAAATGATTATTTTTAGAAAACATGATACCTTTACCTGGAGCTGACTTCAGATAACTAAGAATACGATATACTGCATTCGTGTGGTCTTCACTTAGAGCATGCAAGAATCGACTCACCATACTCACAGCATATGCAATGTCAGGACAAGTGTGAGAGAGATATATATGTCTGCCAACTAGTCTTTGATATCTCTCTCGGTTGGTAGACACTTGATCATGATATTCTGCTAACTTGTGATTTTGCTCCATAGGCGTATCTGCAGGTTTGCAAGCCAACATGCCTATTTCAGTGAGTAGGTCTAAGACATATTTCCTTTGAGAAAGGAAAATGCCTTCCTCTGATCTAGCCACCTCAATGCCTAGGAAGTACTTCAATCCACCAAGATCTTTCATCTCAAATTCAGATGATAGATAAGCTTCCAACTTCTTCACTTCTTCCTGATCATCTCCTGTCACAATCATATCATCCATATAGATGATCAAAGCAGTTAGCTTACCCTTCCTACGCTTCAAGAAGAGAGTGTGATTTGAGTTACTCTGCTTGTAGCCAAATGCCTTCATGAACTGTCTGAACCTTCCAAACCATGCTCTAGGAGATTGCTTGAGTCCGTATAGAGATTTCTTCAATCTACACACCATTCCTTCCTGTGAAGGTGCAATGAATCCTTGGGGTATATCCATGTATACTTCCTCCATTAGATCTCCATGCAAGAATGCATTCTTTACATCAAACTGCTTCAGGGACCAATCTAAGTTCGCTGCTAGAGACAGTGTCGGGTCAGACAAACAAGGGTCAAACGGGATCTATCAGAACGGGTTGGATCTCTGGAGCCGGGTCAAAACTAAACCAGGTCAGATCGAATGTCGAATAATCGAGTCTGCAATTGCACAGTCAGTACGCTGCAATGCCATTTTTCTGGATTGTCGCCTCACGAAGCACGACACACTGGTCTGGGTCGGGCCTTCTGAGCCGGCTAGTCGACGGCAAGGAGTTCTGGGTTTTTCGATCTATGAAGCTCCGGCAATGTGATTCTGGTCGTTGGCTTCAGAGGAGCCGGTGCTGTCGTTTGAATGGAGGTCCCCCGGTGTTCGTCGATTCGGGTTCAAGGAGCAAGGTTCGGGTCTGGGTGTTAGGTAGTTAGGATCTCCTGGTTATGGAATATGGGTCGGAGTTCAACGATCGAAGTTCGGGTCTGAGTCGAAGGGCGCTGGAGTTTGACGTCAGCTTCTGTTCCGTCACTATCCGATTGGGTCGTTTTGGTACTGAAGTCGGAATCCGATCACTGCCGGAATTTCTGTCTGGGTTGAAAGTCACCAAAATCTGGGTTGTTGGTACGATGTAGGTATTGGGTATATGGAAATGGGTATTTCTGGTAGAGTATGGTACTGGGTATGGTATTGGTAATTAGGCATGTAGAGTATTCGGTATTTATTGAGAGTATTTGGTATGGGTATTAATATTTGGTACGAAACTTTTCTGGTACTGGTGGAAAGAACAACAATGTTCTTACTATATGGTACGACCGTACGAGTATTTTCTAGGCAGCGGAATTCAATGGGTAAAGGTCTCCAGAGCTTATTGCTCTGATATCATGTGGAACAATAATATGGAAATAATGTGATATCTCTATTCATCCCTCAAGGAGGTTTATATAGTGTTACATCCATGTACACAAAGGAAAGTAATCAATCCTTATTGAGGTTAACTATAGCACTAATGCTAATTGATACAAAAGATAAATCATAATAAAGTTAATTGATACAGCTCATGTCAACACCCTCTTCACCAAACCAACCACTACTACACAAAATGCCTCACACAACAGTTTAAAACTGTCGTCTAAGGTTTTCAATTTACGTGGTCTATCGAGGAGTCGTCTGATGAAACGATATCAGATGACGGTTTTCAACCGTCGTATACCGATCATTGGGTCGATAGTGTGCAGCTAACTTCGTCCTCTGATGGGATCGATAGATTTGTCGACAAGCTGTCGACATCAATTTACCGTGGTGTGACTTTTATTCATACCCCGATTTTATGATCCCAGCATTTGTCTCTTTATTGTTCAGAAGTCAGTTTTTATTTTCAAGACGTTGTGCAAATTATACACACACGACAGTTCTTCAAGCATAAACGTGGTGTGATGACTTAAAAATTTAGCGCATGTATGCTTTCACACGACACATATAACTCGAACCGTTGTACTGTGACATATGAGACAATAGTTTTTCTTAATGATTGTTGTCTTTGTGTGCATCCAACAATGATTTCATGTCAATCGTAAAAAGTTTGTTTGATTCCAGCCTATAATCCTCATTAGACAACATATTTTCCATTTTTCCTACTGTTGTTTGATTTGGTAATGGTAAGATTCAAATTAAGCTGGAACCAAAAATTGACCAAATAAACAGTAATTGTCTCATAATAAATAGCTATTATAATCGCATAAATTGATCCAATAATGGTAATTGTATCCACAAAATAGAAATGATCACGTCTACAGATCTCTAATAGCAAAAACCTTCCACAAATGTGACTAAAATAGTCTCATCCTACATGATCACATCTATAGAACACTTGCAATTCAGGCCATTCCAAAAAAGACCAACATCTAGCCTAATGCACTTGAGACCTTACATATATATACCCAAAAAAGACCAATAGTACTTCACAACTTCAGCAGATTCTTCATCACATAATATGCAAGCTCATTACACACTTCATCAAGTTCCGCTTGACCGTAAATATGGTTGGCTCTCCTATCCCACTGTTAACAGTTTCAAATCAGAAATTTAAACTCAATACACATTCAATAAACTGAAACAATAATACTTTGGACACCAACAACCATAAAACTTTTATATGCTAACTTTGTCACTGTTCTCAAACTTTACTATATGAACCAATGCTTTTGAAAATAAAAATTTATGGTTACCTTATATGCAAATGACAAATTTGTATCATAGATGATATCCCTCATATATCTCATCACAAAATAGCCACTCTTTGTTGTTTGGCTGTGGTGGAATACCCTAAAAAAGTCAACAGTGTGTGCTATCAAACAACAACATACATATTACTAATTATCAAATGAATTATCCTCTGAAAATCAAATATATGTATATGTGTGTGTGTGTGTGTGTATTACATACTGCCATGTTCTTCCATTCAACATAACCATGTCCTTTCTTGTTGCGGTCCGCCTCAAACAATCCAATGGCCCTATATATAAGGAGACCAACAACATTAGACTTTCATCAGAATATATGTAATCACACAGCAAGCTTCCTTTGACATTGTCAGTTTTGAGCAACTTACGTGTCTACAACATCTTTCCATTCTCCAGTGATTAGACGTCTTTTCAATGGATCCATGAAATAGACCATCGAGATTAAAAAAAATTGACTTCTTCCAACAAGGTCTGTTTTCATCCTCATCACCCTTATATGGAAGAGGAGGATGTTTCTTCCCAAACGGCCAAACCAACACTTCTTCTTCCATCCTTTTTAGAACTTCTTCTCCAATTAATGGAATAGGAGGAGGATCAAGTTCTTGCTGGTTATTGAAAGCAGCCTGTTGCTTTCTATAAGGATGATTTCTTCATTTCCACCTTCTATGTCGCATATAAGTCATCTTTTGTCCATGGACCAGCCTCTTTGGTAATGTCTTTTCAACACATATTGTGCATGCATTATACCCTTTAACAATGCTCCCGGACAGGTTAGCATAGGCTGGAAAGTTATTAATTGTCCAAAATGGTGCAGCCTTGAGAGTAAAATACTCATTTCGGCTTGCACCATAGACTCCTTTTACTCCCTCCCGAAGAACCTTCAAATCATCGATTAATGGTTCCAAATAGACATCAATGTCATTTCCAGGTTGTTTAGGCCTGGAAATCAACAACGTTAGCATCGTGTATTTTCTTTTCATACAAAGCCATGGAGGAAGATTGTAGTTGACAAGAATGACAGGCCAACAACTGTATTTACTACTTAAAGAACTATGAGGATTAAAGTCATCTGATGATAGTGCAAGCCTTAGCTTTCTTGCCTCCAAACCAAAATCAGGCCACTTCTCATCAACTGATTTCCAAGTCAATGCATTTGTCGGATGACGCATTAACCCATCTTTCGGTCTATCACTAGCATGCCAAGTCAAACTACTAGCTGTTTTAGTAGACTGAAACATTCTTTGAAATCTAGGAATAGGTAGAAAATACCAGAGTACCTTAACGGGTACACCTTCCCTAAATTTTGAATTTTTTCCTTCTTTCCACCTAGACACGCCATATGTAGAACAATTGACTTCATCTATGTACTGTTTTCTATACAAAATGCAATCATTAGGGCAAGCATGTATCTTCCTATAATCCATCCCTAATGCTCCCAAAGTCTTCTTTGCCTCGTAAACAGAAGTAGGGATTTCATTACATTCGGGAAGATGCTCCCCGAAAGCAATCAGCCAATCAGAATAAGCAGCATCACTCATTCCATGTTTAACTTTTAAATTATACAACTTCACTAGGACACTCAACTTGCTGAATCGAGTGCAGCCAGAGTACAATGGTTTATTTGCATCCCCAACAAACTCATTGCTCTCTGATGAAAACTCATCGTCATTATCAGACCCGTCCATCTCTACAGTACAATCTGGCCCAACATTCCCATCCACCGAGTCAGATTCAATCGAACAAGAGTCTACATCTTCACTACTACTTGATGTCATATCTACTTTCTCCCCATGCCACTTCCATATCTTATAACTTTCATCTACCCCATTATAATATAGATGAGTCTTAATAACAGAGATTGGAAAGTCATCCATATTCCCACATTTACTACACAGACAAGGCATGTTGTTACAATCTTTCCCATTTTCTACGGCAAACTTCAAGAAACTTCCCACCCCTAACTAATAAGCTAAAGATCTTCTATCCGCATGCATCCAAGACCTATCATCCATCTAAGCAAACATAACAACAACAAACAAACTATATATGATTGCTAAGTCCACAACACATGCAAATAACAATTTTCATTATCAGACCTACAAGACATAAACGTTCATAATCCAAATCCATCATTAACCTAGCCAATGACACTATAATACAACATGCTGTGCAACACATATAAGAAAATAATGTTTGAGCATTCAGCAAAATACCTTTGAGTTTGAGTTTCCAGCAGCGTCTTAAGAGTTTCCTTCCAATCAACATCAACCTTTCAACTTCAATTTCCAATCGATATCACCCTTGCAATGAAGGAAAACATAAAGAGAATCAAAACCAATTTTTGTCAAAAGGCAAAGAACAGACCAAAGAAATTTGCATACCAATTTTGGTCTTAAACCAATTTGTACAAAAACCTCTTAGAAGCCGAAAAAATTCACAAACACAACTTTCATTCAATTTTTATTTACCACAAAGGCAACTTTCATTTAACATAAAGAAAGGATACAACAACAATTGACAAAAGCACCACACAACTCAGCATTTAAAATATACACAACAAAAGATGCTGACCCTACAATTCTATAAATAGGAGGTTGCCAAGATGAATAAATGAGTGGAGAAAGAATAATACCTAATTCCAAAGATACAGATGGCCATACGGAGAAAGAAAAAAAAAGTGAAAAAAAATAAAAAAAATTGACCCTTTAAAACAGGTCATTGAGCAAGTAAATAATATATTTCTTGAAACCAAGCAAAGCCAAAACAATACTCATCATACAGAGCCTGACTCATCAAACCCATAATAACAAAAACAATCAACCCCAAATCCCTTTTCGAATCCCAGACTAAAATCGACGCAACCCCACTGCAAAAGCCAATCTCAAAACCCATTTCACATTCATCATAAAACATAATCACAACTTCACAACCATAACTAACACCATTCAAAAGCTTCAAAACTTCACCAGAAACAAACAAAACCAAACAACAAAAAACCTCACAGGCTCACACCGCCAAAAAATAAAATAAAATAAAACCACCAAAGTTCCAAATAAGATCCCAACACGATGCCACCAATTTCCACTCCTTCACTCCACAATGACCCTCCAAAACCACCCACAACACTGCAATGAATCGTACTAACAACCACAGCCCAAAACACATAGATTCTAGGTTAAGGTCTCATAATGAGCTTGGATTGACATTTATCATCATTGCAATAACAAACGAGCAATTCAGTTCTTGGCAAGCATAAACTAAACCCAATTTTGATTTCAAACATGGAACAAATTTAAGAAGCCAACCCACAATTGGTAAAATAACAGACTCATGTTAGCTCAAAGAGTAAGCACTATATTGACATAAATGTAAGATAAATACCTCATTGATGGCCAAGATTTGTCCACTGCTCTTCTTCACTTTCGTCAACTTCCTCAAAAAGTACCTAATCAAAATATCCAATCAAACAAAAGAACCCACGCCAAAATAAGTTCCCAATATACATAACAACAGATTAAAAGAACTGAATCGATATTACAAGCAATTTCACCTTCACAAACAGAAACTACAAACCTTTACGCTTCAAAGTTACATAGTCAAGTGATGGCTCAAAGTTTCATTCTTCAAGGAATCAAAAGCTGAAAATCTCCAGTTAATCAAAACCCCAAATCAAAAGTGTCATTTGTGACGAACTCGAAATCCTTCAGTTAATCAAAACCTGAAATCAAAACTGAAAAACCCGACATCAATAGTGTGATTTGTGAAATCAAAAGGAAGAGAGGACAAGAAACCAGAACCCCCAAATTTTATGGCTTACCGGATTCGAAGAAAATCTCCGATTTAGGGCTTCGAATGCTTCGCACCAGAGAGTAGGGGCTTCAGAGGCGGTGGATTTAGGGTTGTGAGTGAGTCGGGGAAGCTATGGAGTGAGTCGGAGAGCGAGAGAGTCGGAGTGAGTTGGGGTTAGCTGTGGGGTTTTGTGGAGTGAATGCTAAGTCGGGGACTCGGGGTAGTGTGGGCATTAGTTGCAGGCATTAGTTTGGTCTGAATGAATTTTTTTTTTAGCAAACTACAAAGACCCCCTTAGTAGAAGTCCAAAACACAAATAACTCCTCCACTTTTGATTTTATACATCTAAGGACAAAAGTTTACACTTAAGGACATTTTGTCTTTAGTAAGTCTTTTACTTTCCTTAATAGTTATCTCTTCCTTTGGTAAAAATAAAATTGACGGAGCGTAGTGGGCCCATGCTTTTGAATTTGTTTGTTTAACCATATTGCAGATATAAGTCCATCCTCTATACTCGAAGGTAAACGGTTATTTTTACCATTCATAATTTCGATTGTTGATAGACTTGAGTTGATTGCTATCTGCAAAATTACTACTAAGGAACTGCAAAAGGAAAGAGAGAAATTGAGAAAATTAAAAACCTATAGAGATAATCTTAGTAGAGATTCTCCCAATTACTGGGATATTATCTATAGACTACAGACTAGAATCTATAGAATAGAAGAGGATATAGATAATCTCTTAGATGTTCTGGAAGAGGAACAAAAACCTCTTGATTATTTGAGCATTGGTTAGATCCGCACATCACTGGTATCAGAGCTCGTAAAATAGCTCAAGGAGAACCCCTCCTTAATGGGGACAATGTCAGAATTGTTATTAGAGAAAATAAATTCTCTATTGAAATCTTCTGATGAGAAATATCAGAAGTTGTTACTAGAAATATCTAGATGTCAAACTCATCTAGAAAAATTACCTGCTATAATCCACCAATTGGAAAGATTGGAAAACAAACTGGATTATATCAAAGAACTTCCAAAAACGGAAGAAGAAAAGCTGACAGTCGTCAGTAGAAAAATCAATGAACAGCAAAAAACGCTGGAATCTATGAAAAATATACTGAAGGACAAGAAAGGGCCTACAGTAAAAAAGAAAACTAATGGATTCAAACCATTAGAAAAACCAGACACAAATCGTGTTCCAAACATGATTTTTCTGGAACCATCTACTAGTCAGACTAGTATCCGGTATGAAAACCCGGAAAAAAGAGAAATGAAAATGTTAAGCATCTTTGGAAAAAAGAAAGGAGTACAGCTCCTTAATGCTGAAGAGTTCGAATTCAATGAAATTAAACAAGAGGTAAAAAACTCCTCAATCCCAAAATTAGATTTTAAACAAATCTACAAAAGGGGAAAGTTTGATCTAATGGATAGCCATTATTTTAAACTACTGGAAATCACAACCCCCGCTACAGCAGGTGGAGAGACTGATCTTCTATTAATCACTCCTTCAGAAGTTGCTAGAGCTCAAGCAAAAAAATATCAATTTATGCATATTGGAGCAGTCCAAGTAGGCATAAATCTGCTTGCACGTGAAGGCATAAACTGTTCGGTCCTATGTGTTCTACAGGACAACAGGTTAACAGACTTCCAAGCTAGTTTGTTGGGAACACTCGAAGCATCCTTATGTGATCAAGTAGCGTATTTCAACTGCTTCCCCAACTTCACCACCAGCTTGAAAGATGCAGCTCATTGTCTACGACTGAGAGTCAAGACAGATGGCATATCTATGAAAGAAGATATGCAAGAACTTGCTATAGTATATAGAATATACTATAAATTGATGAGTACTACAGTAGCCCCTAAGACAAGGATAACGAATATCCCAGGTCTTACTACTGGATTCCTCACCAATCAGAAGAACCATTCACAACAGATCCACAAGGTTACTTGGAATGAAGTGACTTTTCCTCTTGAATGGAAATTATCCGGTCCAAAAAAGCAGCCGGAAAGAGCAAAAGCAAAGATCTACGAGAGTAGAAAGACTGGAGAAATTAGTCTTAATTTTGACAATCACAGAAAAAGTGATGTCTGTCCTGAGAACCTCAGGATAAACAAGAATAATCTTCTGAGAAGAAGCTACAGCACTAGGGAAGCTAGTGTCAGTGGTATAAAACCCACTATTGAAGAACCAATTTCTGAAGAAGAATTGGAGGCTGATCTGAACAGACCAGTCAATATGTGCAGAGCTGAGAGGCTCTATGAACTCTATAAAGAAGCTGAGAATTGTGAAAATTCTGAACGATTAGAAAAACTAATCGAGGAAATGAAAGAATTCAAAATCAAAAAGACGAGAAAAGTCTTTCCTTATCAGGATATTGAAATGGAAGAAGGAGAAAGCTCCAGAACTTTCATTAGCAGAGAAAAAGGGAAGGTAAAACTCCCATTACAGAAAGCCCCCACGGGTAAAAAAGGAGAAAGAAATTCCCAAAGATTTGTCCCAGAGGACAATCTGCCTAGAGTTCCTATCACGAACTACGGCATCTGGTTAAATCTAGATAAGAGTCTAGATAAAAGAAAAACCATTGACCAATGGGTAGATAGCCTGATGATGGCTTCTGCACTCACCCTTGGCAAATTTGAAGCACCAGATCTGCAGGTGTACTATGAAACTACTCTCACTGGAGTAGCAAAAAAGTATTACCTATCCTTCAAAGAAACTGCCAGAGGAAGAGACTGGCTTGAAGAAATCAAAAATTCAAAATCTCCGTATGATTTTGCAGTACCACTGTACGATCAGTTCTGTGGAGATCTTTCAAATCTGAGTGAAAAAGCCAAAGAAACGGCAAAATCGAATATCTATGCTCTCAAGATCTGTGACATGAGATATTTCGAAGAATACCTGAATGAGTTTCAGGAATATTACTGTACAATTGGTGAACTAGAGAATACTGATCTAGTTAATCTGTTGCACAGAAAACTCCCTGAACCATGGAGAACAGCTGTGAGAGAAAGCATAGCTGAAAAACCAATTGAAAGATTTTCAGTTGGAGGAATTGCCGACAGAATCCGGCAATTACTGAAGGAGCAATGCAAAGCCAATCTTAGAGCTAAGATGGCCAAGAAACAACTCAAAGGAGTTGAAAATTTATGTTATGGAATACTGGATATGCCCACAAACTGGGGATGTCATGAATCCAAATTCCACAGAAAGACGAAAAAAGAAAAATATTACTCTAAAAAATTCAAAAAGAGTAATCAGAAAAGAGATTGGAAATTCAATAAGAGTTCCAATTACAAGAAACAAAAGGATGAAGATCCTAAAAAGAAATTCTTCAAGAAAAAGAAGAATACTCATCAGCATAAACAACCAAGCAAGAAAGCTTGCAGATGTTGGTTATGTAAAGCTGAAGGGCACTATGCCAATGAATGCCCTGAAAAGGGTAAAAGATCTACTAAAGCTCTCTTCGAAGAATATGAGCAAATAGTAGAGGTAGCAAACATGAAAGGCTACGAAATAGCCTATTCTGATGATGAAGATGATGACAGGTCAGTCTACTCTGCCTGGTCTGAAGAAGAAATTTCATCAGATGAGTCTGAGATCGATTCTGAAGTAGAGTACTTCGAATCCAGACAAATGAATGTTTTGAGAATCAAAAATTGGGAAGAAAGCAAGACAGAATCCTTCATGTCTTCTTATCAGGTGAACCCTGGTACATTCGTTTGTGACTACTGCTTATGTCATGAAAAGAATGGTCTCCCTATGTTTTGTAAAGAGTCCAAGAAGACTTATCATAAAGAATGCTTCATAGCTGAAGCAAGAAGAAAAACCAAAAATGGTCTTGTCAGCCAGTTGGTTGAGCAAGAATATGAAGAATATTTCGCTGAACAAAAGGCGAAAGAAGTGGAAACTCTGTTCCAGGAAACCATGGAACCATCTTCCTCGAAAAAGGAAGAAATCATCGATGAAGAAAAAATCGATGAAGATATTGAACTGGTTGAAATACCAGAAAAGGTAGAACTGGTGAAACCACCAGAAACTGTTCATCTCTTAGAACGACAAGAGGCTACTGAAACATGGGATCTACTTGGCCAACCATTAGGAAAGTTTGATTATAAAGTCAGATATGACCCTCCGTCATGGTTCAGTGACCCAGACATCAAAGAGATAATTCCTACAAACTGGGATGATACAAAACCTTCTAGTTTTGATAAATCACCTCATCCAGAAAAAGTTCCAAAAGAAGAATGCAAACCATTCATTCCAAAGGAACAAGCTCAGGAAAATGAGCTTCATCAATCGAAAGTCGTCTCTACAAGTAGATACAGCAACTACATAGAGATTGGACTCAAATTCCCTGATTACAGAAAATATCATCTACATGCCTTTGTAGATAATGGATCAGGTTTTACAGTTGCAAAAAGATTTGCAATTCCAGATGAACTCTGGAGAGAAGATAAGAAAAAGTCTGCTACTGGTGTTACATTTGATGGAAGCCATCTCACCATGAAAAAAGTAGCAAAAAATGTTCATATCACCATTGGTGGAGGAACATTTATCATCCAGAATGTTTGGCAATCTGAAGGCCAAGGATCTGATTTCTTGTTGGGAAATGATTTTATTCTCCAACAACGATTCATTCAGGATGAAGAAGCGATAGGCTTCAGGAAAGGAGAACGGGTGTTCTGGGCAGACCGCCTCACACAAGCCAAAACTGTGGTCGGTCCCGGTTTTACTACTCAGTATCAGAGATCGCAACAGAATAGTGGTGATCTTACCCCCTACAAACCAAAATTCGAACCCATACTCCAAATCAAGCAACAAGAAGAATTACTTGTTGAAGAATCTTCAGAAGAAGAAGAAGAAGAAGAAACTAGTGAAGATGAAGAAGCTAGTTTCATCCATGAGCATAACCTCAAACACTTTCAGAACAAGCTTGAGTCTCAGCAAATTCCCACTCTTGAAAAAATCAAGAAAACACTAGAGCAAAATGTGGATACAAATCCTCAGAAGTTTTGGGAAAAAGACCCAGTGGTCTGTGAATTGAAATTGCATGACATGAATGCTATCTGCCATGTTAAAGCCATTCCTCATTACAAAGAGGAAGATCAAAAAGAATTCAGAAAAGATATTGAAGATCTCCTGAACAAGAGATTAATTCAACCTTCCACTAGCCCTCATCATGCTCCAGCATTCTACGTGAGAAATCATGCAGAAAACCTACGAGGAAAAGCTAGAATGGTTATTGACTACAGAGATGTCAATAAAAAGACTGTCAAAGACGGTTATCAAATTGCTCAAGTAAGAGTATTGATTAACCAGCTCAGAGGAGCCAAAGTCTTTTCGAAGTTCGATGCAAAGTCGGGTTTCTGGCAAGTCAAGATGCATCCTGAGAGCATACCTCTCACTGCATTTGGAACACCACAAGGCCATTACGAATGGTTAGTAATGCCTTTTGGTCTAAAGCAAGCTCCCTCAATCTTCTAAAGAAAGATGGACAACATCTTCAAGCATGTGGCAGAGTTTTGCGTCGTCTACATAGATGACATCCTAGTCTTCTCCAAAAACAAAGAAGAACACATGAAACACCTCCATGAGGTAGTAAAGCTGATAGTTCAGCATGGAATCATCCTAGGTGAAAAGAAAATCTTCTTTATCCTTGATGAAGTTGATTTCCTAGGAATAAACATCAAAAATGGAGTAATAAAACTCCAACCTCATATTCTTGAAAAGATCTGGAAGTTCCCAGACAAAATTCCTGATGCTAAGAGTCTAGAGAGATTCCTTGGTGTCATAAATTATGGGAGAGATTTCATCCCTAAAATCTCAGGGTTAACAGCAATGTTATCTCCTAAGACAAGTTCCAAAAGAAAATGGAACTTCACAGAAGATGATGAAAAAATCGTGAAGCAGATAAAAAATCTCTGCAAAAACCTCCATCCTCTGCAACAACCAGAAGAGAATGATGAAATTATCCTCCAGACAGATGCGAGCGATAATTATTGGTCCGGTGTGGTTCTGGCAAAGGCGCCTGGAACTAACATTGAAAAGATCTGTAAATTTTGTAGCGGCAAGTTCAGCCCTGCAAAACTAAATTATCCCACAGGGGAAAAAGAAATTTTGGCTGTTAAGAAAACGATTTTAAATTCTCTAGCTTTTCTTGGAAAACCCTTTACTGTCCGCACCGATTGTGCCAGAGTAAAGAATTTCAAAATTTTCAAACTTGATAAAGCTGCTGATAGAGGAAGATTAGCAAACTGGCAATTATTTCTTAACCAATATGATTATAATGTTGAATTAATTGCAGGAAACAAGAATTATCTTCCAGACGCATTGACCAGGGAAATGGCAATGTTCAGCCAGAGAGAAGACGACGAAGGTCGTAATCCCAGAAGCAGAAGGACTGGGAAAGAACATGAGCTTCAAGAAGATCCTATGGAAACCAAAGAAAAGGTTCTTAAAAGGTTTCTGCTAAGTCCTAAAGGACTAGCCTCAACTGATCAATCCCAGGGTAAAGGATTGGCTAGCCCGTCTCAAACGGCAGACGGTAAAGGCTCATCAAGACCGTTGACGGCTGCTGCTTTGCCAAAAAACAGACCAACTCCAACTGGAGTCATAAATGTTTTTAATTATGAATTAAGAACTTTTGACACTCCTGTGTTCAGAACTGGCAGGAGACTAGCTTATCACCAGAAGGCAATCCTGGATAATCTCTTATTTGCTTTTCAAGAAAGAAGCAGTGGTCTAATGTTCCCAGCACTCTTTGCATTAGCTGAAGAACTATATGAGAACGCCAGACCACAATTTGAAGAAAGTCATATACAGCAGAGTGCTGTAAGAAAAGAAAAAATTCTCTTCCTTGAAAGTCCAGAAAGTGCTAGAGTTCCTGTCATGGCACTTAATGAATCAGACTGGCATGAATTCCATAGTCTGATAGGAAGACATAATCCAGAAGACCTAGTTCCTCCAACTCTCTTTATTGTTTCAGGTCCTTATGTTGGAAGATACCTGGTTAATGTTCAGAGTGAACATCCTCAAGAACATAAGCTCTGGCTTGTTGAAAATGGTTTTGTCCATAATCTGTGGACTAAAACAAATGATGATCTAAAAGGTTTGCCGCCTATCATTGTCAATACAGTTAAAAATGTAAGAAAAAATGACTGTATGCTTCGACTGAAGTTCAGATCCACTCCTCCAGAATGGATCCAGAAGGCAAACGGTGAAGTTGAATATATTCCTCCTTATCATTATGTAAGAATTATTCAAAGGAAATATCTTCAACCAGCCTGTGTAGGGTACAATGGCCAACCAAACTCAAGCATCCCGTGGATGAAGGCCATGACTCTAGAATATATCAAAAAGATCATCTCTGAGGATACCTACAATACCTTCCTGGCAGCAGGAGAAAAAATTATCATCACTGCTTACGATCATCCTGACGTAGTCAGCAGTGACTTATTCCTATCTCTTACCAGAAAAGAGATAGATTCGACACTGGCATGCTTACGATGGGTGGAAAAACTTGAAACTGACAACCACTACAAGATGTATGTTGATACAGATGTCGAAGACAATGCAACAACAGTAAGGATGGCCCAGGCAGATAACGACTCGTTTGTCCTTGGTCACAATTCAGAAACCGATGAGAACATGTGAAGCAGCAGGTGTAGAAAACACCGAAAGTCCTTTTGGATTTTTCCCAAAAGTGAATTTTGCTTTTCAAAAAGCAGGTGAAAAACATTTCACCTAAAGGAATCTGCTTTTTCCCCGGCCGACCTCCACCAGCAGGAGCACTAAGGAAAGCAGGAAATCACGGAGTCGTTCTGTACATTTTGTTGTTTTGAATTGTAATTTGAGTTCCGCTCCCTATATAAGGAGGTTTAGCTTCCCTTAGAGGGCATTCGAAGTAGAAAACATCAGTCTAATATTCGAAAATTGAGCAGAATCAGATTCTCTCAAAAATAAGGAAGCCATAGTAGCAGCAGTAGCAGGTTTTATATAAATCTCTTTATGCAAGTGTGCCTCTGATTCCAAGTAAGTATTTGTAATCAAGTTATAAGTAGCTAAGCAGCTTCTAGCTGTTTGCCCAAGAGTGAGGCTCTGGGTTCTGTATCTGTATTTATGTTTGAATAAATAAATTCAGTTTGTGCTCAGTACCCCGTCACAAAAATATTTTGCTGTTTCTGCATTTATGTTTTGGTAACAGTAGCAGTTAGTAAGCAGTAGCAAGCTTTCTATTTTATTTTAAAAGCTGACTCTTATCATACTAAGGCAGCAGTGATTCCGCCCTGATAGTAGCCGCTTAAACAGGAAGTCGTTAGGCGAAGTTGTGGCATGTTGAAGGCTAGTCCTTAGGCTGATATTGTGTTTAGTCTGGAAAAGTAAAATATAAGCTGATACTGTGTAAAGAACAAAAAGAGGTAAAAGGAGAATAGTGTGTGTCCTTAATTGTATAAGGGAAAAGGTTGTGGACTTTGTTGTCAAAAAATCTATTGTCTGGTAGTGCTTTGTAGTTAACCCTTTTTTTTTTAAGTGTTGAAATAATTTGGTCTGAATAGCATCGTGGGTATTTTGGTCTGAATGAATGAATTTTTTCTTTTTAGTGTTGAAATAATTTGGTTGGAGGGAATGTTCTGCACTTGCAAATCTATAGATTCATACCACGGTTTTAAACTAATTGTAGTATTGCCACTACATGCTGAGGAAATTTAAGTGGTGCCAAATGGTGGGAAACTTGTTGCGCCTATAACCTGCTTAGTATCACACCACGCTTCCATTTATAATCGTCTTCTGAAACTATTCATAATTCCAGCACCAAAAACACCCGCTAGTTGAATTTATATTAGAAGACGGATATTTTAAAACCGTCATCCCAAAAATGAAAAATCATTCACATCACGAAAAACAGTGTGGCGTCGTATGAGAGGTGTCATGTGTTTCATCTTCTGTAGTAGTGAACCACCAAGTGTGACCACCATCCCGAGCTATACCAACCCTCCCACCCAAACATCGATATGTCGAACAGTAGGAGTTTTGATGCCTAACGTCCTGCCGATTAGAGGACCCAAAAGATGAACTGCCAACAACATACCAACCCAAAAGGATCATGACAACCATGAAGGAGTATGACGACACCACCTTTGAAGCATTAATGATCATCACCAAACCACCGTTGTTGAAGAAGTAGGGCCTGAAGTCGATGGTTGGTCTTAGGAGAAAAACGCCTCACCAGCAATGATACATGCGGCCAATTGATAGAGATCCTCATAGGAACCACCTCTAGAACCAACTAATGAGTGGATTGTAAGTTAAACTCCCTCCGCAAACCAAAAAAGTTGCAGCAATTACATATACCATGAGCTAATGACGCTCAAACTCTAACGAGGATTATCCCTATTTTCTCCAAGTTACAGATAGCTGACCAATCTCGAGCAGTGGCGGAGCCAGAAAATGATCTCAACTGAGACACTCAAAAGTTTTAAAATTTTTTTTTTTTTTTAAAATTGAAACTTAAACTTAAAATATATCAAAATTGTAATAAAAATAATAATTAGAATAAGGTTAGGGAAAGATCAGTATTTATTTTTGAACTAAAAAAGATCAATATTTTTTTAGATTACATATTTTATTAATCAAACTTATAGTTTTTAGATTTTAGACAATTTTTCATAATGGAAATATAATTTATCTTTGAACTTTAAAACTATATGAAAGAATACTATTAATTTTTTTTTTCTGAGAAGAAATAATGGTATTAATGTTAGAAAAAGAAAGAAATAAAAAAACAATTAGCACATTGCTGAGAATAAATAATAGTATTAATGTTAAAAAAACAAAAGAAAGAAAAAAAAAATTAGCAGATTGCTGCTACCAACAATCGAACCAGAGACCAGCCCAAGACAAGAATAAGCCTCTACCACTACAGCAAGATAGCACTCCAAGTTATTATGAAACCAAATTTGTATATATATCAAAATCTCACAGGGGCACGGGACCCACCGTGCCCCAACGTGGCTTCGCCCCTGATCTCGAGTGTGACGATACAATCTCGCAACCAATATCAAGATGAACCATAGATCCTTTACCACATCGTGTCCTAAGATAGTCAGACAACGTAATAAGTTTTGTAAGAAAATATCAAAATAACATTTAAGAGTGGTTGATATTATTTTTAACTAAACTAATACGTGCAAACGAAATTATGGAAGAATTGTAAAGTTTGCTCATATAATATACACATTTAGCTTACCTTAAAAATATAAACGTTGAAGGATTTGTGGTCCGATAAACTATTTACCATTTCTATTTGTGGTCATATGGTTTCTTTATTCAATTTAATGTAGAAGGTGGAAAGTGTTGTACCTCCCGAAATGCATGAATATCGAAATCGTTTTGACGGTTTAACAGCACGTGAACTATTTACCAAGAATCACAAGAAATTGATAGAGGATGCAGAAAATTCAACAAAAGGAACAGCAACTTCTTGTACAGTTGTAGGTGCTCTTATTATTACAATGATGTTTGCTGCAGCTTTCACAGTTCCTGGTGGAAATGATGGTAACACAGGCCTTCCTTTGTTTCTAGATCACAAGTTGTTCAACGTTTTTATAGTTTCAGATACTATATCACTTGTTTCTTCTACAAGTTCAGTAATTACATTCTTGGGAATACTCACCTCACGTTATGCAGAAGATGATTTCCTCAAATCTTTACCCACAAAGATGATGATCGGCCTAATCACCCTGTTTTTCTCTATTTCCAGCATGATGATTGCATTTTCTTGCGCGCTTATCATTATGCTTGACAGAAAAGCATGGATTATTACACTAAGTATTTTGTTTACTAGTTTTCCAGTCATATTATTTGTATGGTCGTTGTTTCCCCTCCTTATCAAGATTTTCTTGTCTACTTATAGATCAGGAATGTTTGACAAAAGAAAAAAAAAGTCAAATCATGATTTAAATATATGATACTATCTTTGTTTTTTATTTAACATTGTTGTACCTTAGGTTTCATGTAGTATGTTATGTGAACCTCTAATAGTAGTTATGTTACTGATTGGGGACATTGAACATGTAATTTTTTTACTCGAGTTATCATTGATTTACTAATTACTACTCCTTTATAGAGTATTACGTATTCTATTCTATTTTACTAATTAATCCACAGATTCAATTTCAATTTTGCCCCTTAAAAATTGAAAAAAAAGAATAAGATGAAGAGTTAGAAAGATAAAACCCTCAGTGCGGCAAGAAAGGAGGTGATGACTAAGTCGGTTATGCAATCGATACCTACTTATGTTATGAGTTGTTTTCAGTTACCAAAACATCTTTGCTAGGAGATGCATAGGTGTATGGCAGAGTTTTGGTGGGGCTGATTCTGAGAAGGATAAGAAGATTCATTGGCTTTCGTGGGTTTCAAAAGAATCAAAATATGGTGGCTTTCAATCATGCTCTCTTAGCAAATTAAGCAAGGCTGGGGGTTGATGAGGTACCCGGATTCCCTGCTAGCTAAAACCCTTAAAGCTAAATACTACCCCTATTCAGATTTTATGCATGCGTATGCTAACCCGGGAGACTCTTATACATGGAAAAGTTTTATAAGAGGAAGGGAGGTTCTTGAGTAGGGTATTCGTTATTAGGTTGGAACAGGCAACAATATTTCAGTATGGTGTGATGCATGGGTTCCAAGGCCACATACTTTCGATCAGGTCTATATCACCTGTCATGGACATCCACAAACCAAGGAATGGATGTCTGAGTTGTTCACTCCGGAAGAGGTTCAGTTGATTTGTTAGATTCCTCTGAGTGTCAGAAACCCGATGGATAGAGTTGTGTGGCACTTCACTAAAAATGGCTTGTACAATGTGAAGAGTGGGTATCATGTTGCTTGGAAGATGTCCTCTCTAATTCTTCAGGCCTCTACCTCGTCGAGTAATAGTGACATGAGGAGTTTATGTTTCCATGTTTTGCAGGGCACGGATACAGCCTAAGGTCAAAAGCTTCATTTGGAGGTTTGCGCGTGGCATTGTTCCAACAAAAGAGGCACTGGCAAGGAGACATGTCCAGCTTCCAAACCAGGTTTGCGCTTTTTGCGAAGGAGAGTTGGAAACTGATTTACATTTATTTAAAAATTGCAATGTGGTGGCTTGCTTTTGGTTATACAGTACGTTGGGCCTTAAAGCTAGAAATCACCAGTCGTCCTCTTTATCTGGTTGGATATTGGACATGATGGAGGTACTTCGAGCGCAACAGCTAGATATTTTCTTCATGGCTGCTTGGACAATTTGGGTGGAACGAAACAATGCTGTCTGGAATGGGAGTGACTTTGTGCCCGTGCATGCTGCGTCTTGGTCGATGAATCTCCATGAGTACCAAATGCAATCAAGTGACCAATTTTCAGTCACCCAATCAATCGATTAGGTGGGAACCAGCGATATGGTTGGGCAATCAATTGCCGTTGGATTCCTCTTCTTGTCCTTATCACCCTACTGTTATCAATTAGATCATGGCTGCAATTGCTTTTAGGAAATTTTACTTATTTCTGATAAAGTGATAAACAATAGACAAGCTTGGCCCACTTTATCCGTTACTAATTGACGTTGTACTGATAACGTTCTAAATCTAATGACTTCTCCCACTAGGTGAAATTTTGCCACAAAATATTTTGGTACAATACAGAAAACAGATTTTCTGTACTTCTGTTTTGAAACAGAGAACAGGTTTTGAAAACAATACCAAATGCACCCTAGTAGACCACCTATTTATTTAGATTGAAATTTTCATTTTCAACAAATTCATCTCTTTTACTGTTCTACTCATTGCTTCGCTCCGAAAGTTTGACTTTCTTGCCATCGTGAGAGAGTATTAGTAAAAAACATTTTTCAACTTACAATTCCTAGCTTAATAAGCTAAGAGCCGTTGATGTACATCTCTTGGGACTTCATAAGTATGGATTACTTTAGAGCTTCATGTGCAACTCATCCACGAAATGAGTTTGTTAATGAGCTGAGTTGTGCCATAAGGCGATTAACAGGCAAGAGAAGTCTTGTACCACTATTAAGAAGACAATCGTGAATCAAGTATAGAGCGTCTAGAGTTCTACTACCTCATGAAATGCGTCTGGTGAGCTCAATAAAATAAAGTAAAAATTAAAAAAGTAAAAAAAAATAAAAAAAAAAGGAGAGAAAAATTCCTATTAACTGGGTGTGGACCCAAAAAGCTCCTCAAAGTTTTTATGTCTAGGGCTATTGACCCTCTCCAGTAGCCTCTACCTACAAAATTTTGGACAATGAGGCCAATGAACTTTTGTTTTCTAAACTGACAAAATATGCTTGCATTTTCCATTACATGTGTCTCTTAACTAGTCTCAATTTTCAATGAACTCAAAACAAACGCTGCCTTAACACTCTGATCGTATTTTATTGAGGATTACCGTGAGATATTGCAATAAATTAGAAATAGCAAGGTAGGGGAAAAAAATAACTAGTGAAAATAGTTAAGATGTTGTAGGAGAATTGTAATTGTGTCTATGATTGATAATAGGAGCCCTTTAAATAGGGAGTTACAAGGTACCCAAAAGGTAATAAAATCCGAATACAATTGAATACCTAGAACACATTCCTATTATAATTCTAAAGCCTAGTTTGTAAAGACACATTATGTCGACATCCTTCCACACTCCCTCTTGTGCCGCTCAAACTCAGTGATGACGTTTTGATCGTTGCCTCACTAAAAACCTTGCCAGTTAACAAAAACCGACAAAAATAACCTGGTCGAAGGGCAAAAAGAGCACAAGACGTCCTTCATTCTTCGAGATCGAACATGTAGACATCATACCTCCCCCTGATGTCAAGGTCTCCCCCTGATTTCTACAATTATGGGAGTTTGGATAACTTTCTTAATCTGATGCTCTTCACATGTTTCTCGAAGGTGGATTTAGGTAACGACTTGATAAACAAGTCCGCTACATTATCCTCTGAACGAATTTGATTCACTTCAATATTTAAAAGTGTATGTTGTTGCTGATTGTAAAAGAACTTAGGCGATATATGTTTGGGGTTGTAGCCCTTGATGAAACCTAACTTCATTTGCTCAATACAAGCTGCATTATCTTCATAAATGCATGTAGGTTCATCTATGGTAGACTTCAAACCACAAGTTCCTCGAATGTGTCTAACTACAGACCTTAGCCATATGCATTCTTGCACGGCTTCATGTAGAGCGATAATCACTGCATGATTTGAGGAAGTAGCAACAAGGGTCTGCTTTGTAGACCTCCAAGATATCGCAGTGCTTCCCATGGTAAAGACATAACCCGTTTGAGAGCGACCTTTGTGAGGGTCAGAGAGATACCCTGCATTAGCAAAACCCATCAAGTCATCGTTGTCATTTTGATGGAGGGAGGGAGGAGCACGGAAGGTGGCGTTTTGCCTTGTGGAGTTCGATCCCACACTTCCATTATTTCTCTTCACTCTGTAGGGATAAAACAAACCCATATCAATCGTACCTCTCAAGTATCGAAAGATTGTCTTTATACCAATCCAATGGCAGCGTGTTGGCGCAGAACTGTGTCGGGCTAACAAGTTCACAGTGAATGAGATATCCGGTCTTGTGCATTGAGCTAAGTACAATTATGCCCCTATTGCACTTAGATAGGGCACTTCAGCCTCTAATAAGTCTTCGTCCTCATCCCTTGGACGAAACGGATCTTTTTTCAGGCTCAAGACTACGGCCGATCATGAGAGTACTCACAGGCTTTGCTTTTATCTTCATTAAAGCGCCTTAATAATTTTTGGGTATATACTGACTGATGAATCATAATCCCATCACTACGGTGCTCGATTTCTAGTCCGAGACAAAACCGTGTTTTCCCAAGGTCTTTCATCTCAAATTCGGATTTCAGGTACTTAGCAGTTTCCTTTAACTCATCTAGAGTTCCAATTAGGTTGATGTCATTGACATAAACTGCTACAATTGCAAATCCGGAACTTGTCCTCTTTATAAACACGCATGGGCTTATTTCATTATTGACATATCCTTTCGTAATTAAGTAGTCATTTAGACGGTTATACCACATCCATCCAGATTGTTTCAATCCATATAGTGAGTGTCTCAATATTATTGAAAACGCGCTCCGTGGTTTAGAGCCACTTGATTTGTGTAATTGAAGTCCATCTGGAACTTTCATATATATCTCTGAATCTAGATCCCCATAGAGAGATGCTGTAACCACATCCATAAGCTGCATGTCAAGTTTTTCAGAAACTACCAAACTGACAAGGTAGCGGAACGTTATAACGTCCATTACGGGAGAGTATGTCTCCTCGTAGTCGATTCCAGGGCGTTGTGAGAAACCTTGAGCCACAAGGCCGGCTTTGTATCTAACAACCTCATTTTTCTCATTACGCTTTCTAACAAAGACCCATTTATGGCCAACAGGCTTTATACTTGAGGGTGTTAGCATTATAGGCCCAAATACCTGTCTCTTTGTTAGTGAATCCAATTCAACCTGGATCGCATTTTTCCATTTAGGCCAGTCTGTTCTTCATTGACATTCTTCAACAGAGCGAGGTTCGATATCATCATGTTCTATAATTCCTTGAGCGATAGAATATGCAAACATGTCATCAAGGATAATAGAGTCTCGACTCAACATGTTATGTACACTAGTGTAATTCATGGAGATCTCTCTATTCTCTGGAATTGGTTCTGACATTGGAGCATCCCCTAATGATGTCTCTTGGACATAACCATAATCCGGAACATCTTCATGAGATGGGTTATTTATGTCGATGATTAATGGATCTCTTTGTGCCAAACTCGCTTTCTTTCTCGGGCGAGAATCCATTTAAACCTTTGGGCCTCCCACGTTTCCTTGCTGGGAGCCCGGCCTGAGCCACATTGCCATCACCATTAGTGGTGGTAGCGCCATGCTCAATACCCCTAGGGTGGCACCATGTCCACTATTTTTAGGGACATCAATCCTTGCAGGCACGTTTGCAGCAGATATACGTGATCTTGTCACTTTAGCGATATCAGAAAACGCGTCAGGCATAGAGTCTGCTACGTTCTGAACATCGAGAATTTTCCGCACTTCAATTTCGGACTGTGCGGTTCGAGGATCAAGATGAGACAAAGTGGGAACAGACCACGACAATTCCTGTCGTTCCTGTTAAACATTATTGTTCTTATCTCCCCCTAACGACGGGAAGACTGTCTCATCAAAGTGACAATCCGCAAATCTTGTGGTAAATTGATCGCCTGTCAAGGGTTCCAAATAGCGGATAATGGTTGGAGAGCTGATGACCCATTTTGGTGTGTTGTGGTGGCGTGATTGAAACATAAACTACACACCCAAATATGCATGAGTGTGAGACGTTAGGCTCATATCCAGTAACCGACTGGGATGCAGAAAAGGGTTGAGTGGCAGTAGGCCTGAGACGAATAAGCACTGCTGCATACAATATTCCATAGCCCCAAGAAGAAACATGGAGATTGGTGCGCATAACCAATGCTCTAGCAACCATTTGAAGTCTTTTAATGGTGGCTTATGCGAGACCATTTTGGGTGTGAACGTGAGGAACAAGGTGTTCAACCTCAATCCCAATGGACATGCAATAGTCATCAAAAGTTTTTGATGTAAACTCTCCAGCATTGTCAAGACGAATTGACTTAATGGGATGATCAGGGTGGTGAGCCCTTAACTTAAAAATTTGTGCTAGGAGTTTAGCAAATGCAGCATTTCTAGTGGACAAAAGCATGACATGTGACCAACATGTCGATGCATCAACCAACACCATAAAATATCTAAATGGTCCGCAAGTTGGTTGGATAGGTCCACAAATATCACCTTGGATTCGTTGCAAGAATGGAATATTTTGTTTAGTGTCCTTTGCATAGGATGGTCTCGATCCTAATTTTGCTAAAGAGCAGGCTTTGCAAAATGAAAGATGGGCTTTAAAAGCAACCATGGAAGAATCCGGTTGAGCCACGAAGTCACAATTGACTTTAGAAGTAGAGAAATGAACCAAGGAGGCATTAGTGGTGTCAATACCACTGTTGGGCCGCAGGGGGTAGGCGGCTCTGGCCCTACCTTGGACCGAATTTTTGTTCTGACTTCTTTTTGCTTTGAAAAAAGGATGTCCGTGTGAAGTTTTTAGTATACGGATCATCATATCATGACCTGGGTGTCCCAGACGATCGTGCCAAAGCCTATATGTGTCAGAATCCCATAAGTCACTTCTCATGACATGGTTGGATTCAATGACTCGAATAGTGATTCCATACAACCCACTAGAACGACACATAAGTTTCTCTAATACCAGTTTATGTCCGTAGTCATTAGAGGTGATGCAAAGGAATTCTTGTCCATTCTCACAATGTGTTTCCACATGACAACCATTGGCTCTTATATCTTTAAAACTCAATAGGGTCCTCCCAGCCCTAGGAGCATATAGAGCTTTGGTGACATTAATACTTGTGTCATTTGGCAACATAAATTGAGTTGGTCCTCGACCATGAATCAATTGTGATGGTCCAGCCATCGTAGTCATAAAAGATTGACTAGGCGTCATGCATAGAAATAGTTGCCTATGTCGCAATATAGTATGTGTGGTGCCACTATCAATAAGGCATTCCAACTCTCTAGGAAACATACTGAAAAATAATAAAGTTCGAAATTAAAAATATGTCCATGACATTGAATAATACGATACTTTATTAATAAATGTAGCCAATGATTACATCAAATGGTCCAAAAATGTCTAATCCAAAATAAAGAAAATCAAACTGAGATACATTGTAGTCACTCTATCCGTTTGGCAACTCCAATCAAATATGACTAGGAAATTAGAGAGAGATGTTGGTGGAGCGAGGCTCGCTAAGTACCAATTATCTTAATGACTTTCCTAGACATCATATTTTATTGGGTACGCCACATAAGAAAGAGTTAATACAATTGTCATTTATTGACTATTACATGATTCTTGAAAAATAAAGAGGACTATTCTAATCAAAATCTACAGCATCCTTGTGCACTTCATCTTCAGCTTTGAACTCCTCTATGGTGAGATTAACGTCTCCACCATTTTCTTCCTCTTCTTCTTCTTCTGCAAGGTACACTTCTTGCTCCCTCAGGTCCCTGTATGCCCTGTATCTTGAAACTAGTTGCTCACTTGCCTTGCACTGCTTGAACCAATGCTCACTAGATCCACATCGATGACACATATCATTGTGGTTACCTCCCTTCAATTGAGGTGCACGTTATGGGCGTTCCCTAGGAGGATTGGCGCCTCCACCACTACCCATGGCGCCACCACCACGAGCTATGGCTCCACTACAACAACTAGGGTTGCCACGACCCCCTCTCCTACGTGTGGCATTGCCACCACGTGTATCCGCTCCAAACTTGCGGTTTCCTTCCTGATTAGGGCGGTTATATGGACTCATACGTCCCTCATGTCCCTTATTCTTAGGGTTCCACTCCTTGCGCCCTCCTTTGGGTGCATTATAATTCTCCTCATGAACGTTCTTAGTTCCTATGAGCCTTGAATTATAATTCCTCATGAGTATGTTATCATGTTTCTCAGCTACAGATATGATATTGATAAGCTAATGAAACCTCGTGATCCGTCCAGCATTGACTTTAGTACGGTATTGCTTTGATACCACAATGGCTGAAACGAGGAAGGTGGAGAGAGTCTTCTCAATTAGCTCTTGCATTGTGACAGGTTGTCCACATAATCTCAACATGGATTGTAAGCGAAGAGCCTTTGAATTATATTCAGCAACAGACCTGAAGTCAGCAAAGCGCAGATTGTTCCATTGAACCTTCAAGTCAGGGAGGAAGGAATCTTGGACATTGCCAAAGTGCTCTTCTAGCGCTACCCATAGCTCTCTTGCATCCTTGATCGACATATACTCCAATCTAAGTGCCTTGTCCATATGGCGTCGCATCAAGATAACTGCTTGAGCATGCTTTGTAGATGTTCGGATGAACACAAGATCAGGGTTAGGTGCCTGGATTATGGGCAATATTCCCTTTGAAGTGAGGTGGTTCTCAACATCGGTTACCCAACTGTGGTAATCCAAACCTGTTGAGTCAAGCATAGGGAAGTCAAGCCTTGGTTCATTCGACATCCTGAAAATAAGAAGAGAAGATATATTAGTTTTGGAGCTAAACTTCCACGAAAACTAAAATAATAAGATTTCCGAGCCAAGCTACCAAGAAATCAATTTCCAAGAATCTCTTTTGGATTAGACCAAACAACAATGTTTTAATATGTCACAATTTGATGCTTACAGATGCTCTTAGTCCAAGCATTGTGAACACTCTTAGTTCACACGAACGCTCTTAGTTCGTTTAATTATGAACAGTCTTAGTTTGTACGAACACTCTTAATTCGTTAAGCGTGAATCCCCACAATTCCACTTTGTTAAATACTCAAAACCATTTAGCAACATATATTCCAATATTTGCAGAAAATGAAAAGAATTTAAATACAAGAAAGCAGCAACCTTAATTATAAAAACTTACGTGATTGTTCTTGGCTTGAAGACACGCGCGTGTTGAAGCAGGCGTGTTTTAGGGCAGCAGTAACAAGTGGCAGCAACAGCAAGAGGGATGGTGGTGCACGGGCTAGGCTTGCACGGGCTATATGCTGCAGCGAGGGCTACTGGGTGCAGGTGTGCGAGGGCTGCTGGGGTGCAGGTGTGCGTGGGCTGCAGGTGTGCGTGGGCTACTGTGCTTGCGGCAGCAGGCGTGCTGGGAGAGGAACGCAGCAAGGCAGGGGACGCGTACGGGGCAGCAAGCAGAAGGGAGCAGGTATGTAGGGGCGTGCGCGGGGTTGTGCAGCTGGGTGTGCTTGCGGCTGTGCTGCAGGACGGTGCAGGTGTACGTGGGATGCAGGGGAGCATGCGGCTGTGCAGCAGGAAGGTGCAGGGGAGCGTGCGGCTGTGCAGCAGGAAGCAGCAAGGGCTGCTGTGCAGGTCGGCTAGGACTTGCGGTTTGCGACAGAAGGATGGGGTAGAGCGTAGGGCTGCTATGGGAGGCTGGCAGGAGCAAGTGCGGCAGGGGGCTGCAGGGGAGGGCTGCAGGCTGGGTAGGAGGCTGCGGTGTGCAGCTAGGGTTGAAGGCTGCAGCAGGTTTTTGTGGTGGTGAGTTTTAGGGTTTCTTTCTTTTTCTTTGTGCTAGGATTAGAACTCATGCTAACAACGTGTTGTAGGAGAATTGTAATTATGTCTATTATTGATAATATGAGCCTTTTAAATAGGGAGTTACAAGGTACCCAAAAGGTAATAGAATCCGAATACAATTGAATACCTAGAACACATTCCTATTACAATTCTAAACCCTAGTTTGTAGAGGCACACATTATGTCGACATCCTTCAACATAAGAAACAAACTAGCATATGTTGTAAATGATAATGACTATTCATGCAATATGTATAGCTTAATGTATGCGATTGACAGACTCGTAATGTATGCGATTGACATACTTGTAATGTGCGATTGATTAGTATAGCTATTACGTATTGCCTTTTGTATATATGATGTAACCCTATATAAATTTCATGGTGAGATGAATACAATACAATTATCCAATTCTCTACAACACATTTATCAGCACGGTACTCTAACCCAAGCCCTAGCTAGAAAAAAACCCTAACACCCGAAATTTCTTCCACCAAAAACTGCCGCAAGCTCCTAACCCTTGCTAGCCATACCGTGTGCTGCTCCTGTAGCCCTTGAGCACCCGTGTGCCACCTACTTCCCCTGCAGCATCGTCGCATGCCTGCTGCCCCTGCAGCATAGCAGCACTATAGTTCCTATGCAGATCATCCTGTTTGCACGCCCTGAAACCTCTTGATCGGAACATCAGATAAAAATCCTTCTTGCATCAAAGTTGTTCGTCTCTGCCTCTTTTATCTGAGCTCCAAATTTCAGTCCTATTGGAGTTGTTTTGAGATCTGTACACTATTCGAAGTGGGAGATGTTCAGAAGTGAATCTGCTCTGAATTTCAACAAGTAAGTTTTAAAGATTAATGTTCCTGCTTTCTTGTCTTTTAAATTTTTTTATTTTCTGCAGGATTTTCAACATACGAACATAGGTTCGATTATTTAATAAAGCGGAATTGTGGAGATTCATGATTAACGAACTAAGAGTGTTCGTATGAACTAAGAGTGTTCATAATGCTCGGACTAAGAGTGTCCGTAAGCATCAAATTGTGACCATATTAAAACATTATTGTTTGGTCTAATCCAAAAGAGATTCTTGGAAATTGTTTTCTTGGTAGCATAGCTCGGAAATCTTATTATTTTAGTTTTCGTGGAAGTTTAGCTCCGAAACTAATATATCTTCTCTTCTTATTTTCAGGATGTCGAATGAACCTAGACTCGACTTTCCTATGTGTGACTCAACAGGCTCGGATTACCACAGTTGGGTAACCAATGTTGAGAACCATCTCACTTCAAATGGAATATTACCCATAATCCAAGCACTTAACCAGGATCGTGTGTTCATGCGAACACCTACAAAGCATGCTCAAGCAGTTATCTTGATGCGACGCCATATGGACAAGGCACTCAGATTGGAGTATATGTCGATCAAGGATGCAAGAGAGCTATGGGTAGTGCTAGAAGAGCACTTTGGCAATGTCCAAGATTCTCTCTTTCCTGACTTGAAGGTTCAATGGAACAATCTGCGCTTTTCTGATTTCAAGTCTGTTACTGAATATAATTTAGAAGCTCTTCGCCTACAGTCCATGTTGAGGTTTTGTGGACAACCTGTCATAGAGTGAGAGCTAATAGAGAAAACCCTCTCCACCTTCCCCATTTCAGCCATTGTGGTATCAAAGAAATACTGCACTGAAGTCAATGCTGGACGGATCACGAGGTTTCAACAGCTTATCAATCTCATATCTGTAGCTGAGAAACACGATAACATACTTGTGATGAATTATAATTCAGGGCCCATTGGAACTAAAAGCGTTCATAAGGCGAATTATAATGCACCCAAAAGAGGGCGCAAGGAGCAGAACCCTAAGAATAAGGGATATGAGGGACGTATGGGCCCATATAATCGCCCTAACAAGGAAGGAAACCGTAGGTTTGGCCCAGATACACATGGTGGCAATGCCTCACGTGGGAAAGGTTGTCGTGGTATCCCTGGTCGTGGTGGTGGTGCCATGGCTCGTGGTGGAGGCGCCATGGGTTGTGGTGGTGGCACCAACCCTCCTAAGGAACGCCCACAATGTGCACTTCAGTTAAAGGGAGGCAACCACAATGACATGTGTCATCGATGTGGATCAAGTGAGCATTGGTTCAAGCAATGCAAGGCAAGCGAGCAACTAGCTTCAAGATACAGGGCATACTGGGACCTGAGGGAGTAAGAAGTGTACCTTGCAGAAGAAGAAGAAAATGGTGGAGACATTCATCTCACCATAGAGGACTTCAAAGCTGACAATGAAGTGCACAAAAATATCGCAGACTTTGATTACATTAGTCCTTTTATTTTCCAAGAATTTTTGTAATGGCAATATGCCTTGGTCAATAAATGACAATTGTATTAAATTCTTTCTTATGTGGTGCACCCAATGAAATATGATTTCTAGGAAAGTCATTGAGATTAATGGTACCTAAGAGAGCCTCGCTCCACCAACATCTCTCTACTTTCCTAGTCATATTTGATTGGAGTTACCAAACAGATAGAGTGACTACAATGTGTCTTAGTTTGATTTTATTTTGGATTAGAATTTTTGAGACCTTTGATGTAATCATTGGCCATCTTTATTAATAAACATAGTATTATTGTTTGATGTCATGAACATGTTTTAATTCCAAACTTTATTATTTTTCAGTATGTTTCCTGGAGAGTTGGAATGCCTTGTTGATAGTGGCACCACACATACTATATTGTGACATAGGCAACTATTTCTATGGATGACGCCTAATCGATCTTCTGTGACTACAATAGTTGGACCATCACAATTGATTTATGGTCGAGGACCAGCATAATTTATGTTGCCAAATGGCACAAGTATTAATGTCATCGAAGCTCTATATGCTCCTAGGGCTGGAAGGACCCTATTGAGTTTTAAAGATATAAGAGCCAATGGTTTTCATGTGGAAACACATTGTGAGAATGGAGAAGAGTTCCTTTGCATCAGCTCTAATGACTACGGACATAAACGAGTATTAGAGAAACTTATGTGTTGATCTAGTGGGTTGTATGCAACCACTATTCGAATTATTGAATCCAACCATGTCCTGAGAGATGACTTATAGGATTCTGACACATATAGGTTTTGGCATGACAGTTTGGGACACCCAGGTGGTGATATGATGATCCGTATATTAAAGACTTCACACGGACATCCATTTTTCAAAACGAAAAGAAGTCAAAACTAAAATTCGATCCAAGGTAGGGCTGGCGCCGCCTACCCCCTGCGGCCCAAAAGTGGTATTGACGCCACCAATACCTCCTCGGTTCCTTTTTCTACTTCTAAAGTCAATTGTGACTTCATGGCTCAACCGGATACTTCCCTAGTTGCTTCTAAAGCCCATCTTTCATTTTACAAAGCCTGCTCTTTAGCAAAATTAGGATCGAGACCATCCTATGCAAATGACACTAAAGAAAATATTCCATTCTTACAAAGAATCCTAGGTGATATTTGTGGACCTATTCAACCAACTTGCGGACCATTTAGATATTTTATGGTGTTGGTGGATGCATGGACACGATGGTCACATGTCATGCTATTGTCCACAAGAAATGCTGCATTTGCTAAACTCCTAGCACAAATTATTAAATTAAGGGCTCACCACTCTGATCATCCCATTAAGTCAATTCGTCTTAACAATGCTGGAGAGTTTACATAAAAAACATTTGATGACTATTACATGTCCATTGGGATTGAGGTTGAACACCATGTTCCTCATGTTCACACCCAAAATGGTCTCGCAGAAGCTGCTATTAAAAGACTTCAAATGGTCGTTAGAGCATTGGTTATGCGCACCAATCTCCCTGTTTATGCTTGGGGCTATGTAATATTGCATGCAGTTGTGCTCATTCGTCTGAGGCCTACTGCCACTCAACCCTATTCTGCATCCCAGATGGTTACTGGATATGAGCCTGATGTCTCACACTTATGCATATTTAGGTGTATAGTTTATGTGCCAATTGCGCCGCCAAAGCGCACCAAAATGGGTCCTCAAAGACCATTAGGCATTTATGTTGGATATGACTCTCCAACCATTATCCGCTACTTAGAACCCTTGACAGGCGATCTATTTACTGCTAGATTTGCAGATTGTCACTTTGATGAGACAGTCTTACTGTCGTTAGGGGAGATAGGAACAATACTGTTCAATAGGAACGACAGGAATTGTCGTGGTCTATCCCCACTTTGTCTCATCTTGATCCCCGAACAGCATAGTCCGAAATTGAAGTGAGGAGAATTCTTGATCTTCAGAATGTAGCAGACTCTATGCCTGATGCGTTTTCTGATATCGCTAAAGTGACAAGATTACATATACCTGCTGCAAACATGCCTGCAAGGATTGATGTCCCTAAAAATCATAGACATGGCGCCACCCCTAGGGGTATTGGGCATGGCGCCTCCACCACTAATAGTGATGGCAATGTGGCTCAGGCCGGGCTCCCAGCAAGGAAAAGTGGGAGGCCCAAAAGTTCGATGGATTCTCGCCAGAGAAAGAAAGCGAGTTTGGCACAGAAAGATCCATTAATCATTGACATAAATAACCCTTCTCATGAAGATATTCCGGATTATGGTTATGTCCAAGAGACATTATTGGGGGACGCTCTGACGTTAGAACCAATCCTAGGGAATAGGGAGATCTCCATGAATTACACTAGTGTACATGAGATGTTGAATCGAGATTCTATTATCCTTGATGATGTGTTTGCATATTCTATTGCTCAAGGAATTATAGAACACGATGATATCGAACCTCGCTCCATTGAGGAATGTCAACGAAGAGCAGACTAGCCTAAATGGAAAGATGCGATTCAGGTTGAATTGGATTCACTAACAAAGAGACAGGTATTTGGGCCTATAACGCTGACACCCCCAAGTATAAAGCCTGTTGGCCATAAATGGGTCTTTGTTAGAAAGCGTAATGAGAAAAATGAGGTTGTTAGATACAAAGTCCGCCTTGTGGAGCAAGGTTTCTCACAACACCCTGGAATCGACTACGAGGAGACATATTCTTCCGTAATGGACGTTATAACGTTCCGCTACCTTGTCAGTTTGGTAGTTTCTGAAAAACTTGACGTGCAGGTTATGGATGTGGTTACAGCATATCTCTATGGGGATCTAGATTTAGAGATATATATGAAGGTTCCAGATGGACTTCAATTACCCAAGTCAAGTGGCTCTAAACCACGGAGCGCGTTTTCAATAAGATTGAGACGCTCACTATATGGATTGAAACAATCCAGACGGATGTAGTATAACCGTCTAAGTGACTGCTTGATTGCGAAGGGATATGTCAATAATGAAATATTCCCATGCGTGTTTATAAAGAGGACAAGTTCCGGATTTGCAATTGTAGCAGTTTATGTCGATGACATGAACCTAATTGGAACTCTAGATGAGTTAAAGGAAACTGCTGTGTACTTGAAATCCGAATTTAAGATGAAAGATCTTGGGAAAACACAATTTTCCCTCAGACTAGAACTCGAGCACTGTAGTGTTGAGATTCTGATCCATCAGTCAGCATACACTCAAAAATTATTAAGGCGCTTTAATGAAGATAAAGCAAAGCGTATGAGTACTCCCATGATTGGTCGTAGTATTGAGACTGAAAAAGATCCGTTTCGTCCAAGGAATGAGGACGAAGACTTATTCGAGGCTGAAGTGCCCTATCTAAGTGCAATAGGCGCATTATTGTACTTGGCTCAATGCACAAGACCAGACATCTCATTCGCAGTGAACTTATTAGCCAGACACAGTTCTGCGCCAACATGCCGCTATTGGATTAGCATAAAGACAATCTTTCGATACTTGAGAGGTACGATTGATATGGGCTTGTTCTATCCCTACCGAGAGAAGAAATAACGGAAGTGTGGGATCAGAATTCACAAGGCAAAACGCCACCTTCCGTGCTCCTCCTCCCTCCTATAAAAATGACAACGATGTCTTGATGGGTTTTGCTAATGCAGGGTATCTCTCTGACCCTCACAAAGGTCGCTCCCAAACGAGTTATGTCTTTACCATGGGAAGCACTGCGATATCTTGGAGGTCTACAAAGCAGACCCTTGTTGCTACTTCCTCAAATCATGCAGAGATTATAGCTCTACATGAAGCCGTGTGAGAATGCATATGGTTAAGGTCTGTAGTTAGACACATTCGAGGAACTTGTGGTTTGAAGTCTACCATAGATGAACTTACATGCATTTATGAAGATAATGCAGCTTGTATTGAGCAAATGAAGTTAGGTTTCATCAAGGGCGACAACCCCAAACATATATCGCCTAAGTTCTTTTACAATCAGCAACAACAAACACTTCTAAATATTGAAGTGAATCAAATCCGTTCAGAGGATAATGTAGTGGACTTGTTTACCAAGTCGTTACCTATAAAGCAAGATCATTATACAATAGATACAAGGATCGTCTGCATCAATATACCCAAATACCCCATCCAGAAAGAGTTACTGTTATTTCCGAAATTATAACTCTTGAGACTGATGAGACTATTTTTGAATGATTTTTTTTATATATAGAATTATTGAATCTTATTATTTTAGTATTTCTATTACGGATGCTTTCTTTACGTTTAGAATAATTTTTGTTGTTGAGTTGCTATATTTATTACACTACAATTGATTGTGAGAATGAATCATGTTTTGAATTAATTTCACTTGTAATATTGTACATGGGTGTAGGAAGAATTACAAGTTTATTGTCAAATCTTAAGAGCAACCATTTTTCTTTGAAACTATTCAGTTGGGGTGCTACTTAATTATCAGATTGTGTTGTAAATATTTTGTTTCAATTAAATGAGAGAGTTCTAACCATTTGATTCATGAACGAAAGTTCTAGAAATTTTGTTTGGGTAACTTTTTGTGTTTGCATGCAAAAAATAAATAAATAAATAAATAAATGGAGAGTGAATTAGAGGTATAATGAGTAATTATTGTTTTGCATCTGAATAATATAAAACTAAGAATATTTTAGAAATTCAAAAGGAGGTCTAGTGCAGCAAACATTGGGTATTTAAAAGCAAGAAGGAGGTGTAGAGAGTAGAGAGGTCAGATGAGCAAATTTGGAAGTCTCAATAGAAACTCTTATATATATTTTTTTTTTTTTGAAAGCTACATTTCTATATCTTTAAAATTTGATAATCTAGAATTTTATTTTGCTTTGACTCACCCCCAAATACAAATAAGAAATATGGATTAGAAAAAGAGTACAGAGTGCTGTACCTTTTTCTGAGTTGTTTTAAATTTGTTTAATAAGATAATAGCGTGATTAAATTTGTTATTGTTCAAGTAAATCCATAATATGTGTCTAGCCCAAACTCTAGGTTATTTGATCTAGTTGTAATAGGGTTTAGAATTAGAGATATTCTTAGAGATATTCATAGATATCTGATTAATTGTACGATTATCTTTCCTTGTACAACTCTGATTCTATGCCTTGTAATCCTCTATATAAAGAGGCTCCTATTATCAATGAAAGTGCGACTCTATTCTCTTCCAATTTCAGGTTTCCTTAAACACGTTATCAGCACGAAGCCCTAACCGTGAAACCCTAAAATCATAACCTTCAAACCCTAGTAACTACCGAACCCCACCTTGTAGCTCTCGATTCCATGAGCCCAGAACCGCCCGCGGCGTCACCGAAACATGCCAAAAAAGTATCGAACCAGCCTCCAGAAGATAAAAACAATCGCTGCCCGGTTCGCATCATCCCAAGATGTCTTCTACCTTTAAACTTGGTCACCATCTGCGTCTTGATTGTAGGACCCAGGAACCGGAATAGTAATTCCTAGAACCAGCCACACAATCACCAGACCCTCCAGTCAAATTTGTTGCAATATCACGTCGGACCGGCTAACCTAGTTGCTGCATCTGCCCAGTTTGCTGCCCTGCCCACTTCCAGCCTAGCCCAGTCACCGGCAAGCCCCGCCCCTAGCTCGCTTGCAGCCTCTGACACCATCGCAGCAGCTCTGCCTCGAACCAGAAAACAAGAAAAAAAAAAAAGGAGGAGTGGGCCCCAAAAGAAAAGAAGAAAAAAGAAAAAAGAAAAAAAAGGGGGAGGGGGAGAAGTAGGCCAACAGAAGAAGGAAAAGAAAACAGTTGGCCCCATGCCCCACATGTCACTAGAAAGACTAGAAAGAAAAAGGGACCAGCCCAAGAGAAAAAAAAAAAAAAAAGGCCCAGCGGCCTAAAGAAGAAAGAAAAGGAAGACCAGCCCAGAAATAAAAAGAAGCTCCTGCGGCCCAAAGAAGAAAAGAAAAAAAAAAAAGAAGGAAAGGAAGGGCAGCCCACCAAGCAAACTATTCCGACCGACTACCACCACTTCCCGCGACCAAATTCCGGCGACTTTTCTCGACAATTTTCTACAATTTTCAAGGTATGTTTTAAAGGTTTTATTAGTTCCTGTTTTTTAAGTTTTTTAATTGTTTTTCTCTTCTTTTCTCGGGGACTTGCAAACTCCCTTCTTCTACCCCCTTTCTTCATCATAAGGGAGATCTAATTAAGCCGAACAGTGGGGGTTCATGCTCACTCCAAGCTTGGAGCTTGTTGAGATCTCCAAACTTAGAGTTTGTAGAGAATTTATGATCGACCACTTACGTTATTGTTTCGATTTAATCCAATACCTCTTGGAATTGAATTTCTTGGAAGCGATTACACTCAGAAATTCCTAATTTCTTGGAAGCGATTACGCTCATAAATTTTATATGTTTTCGTGGTAGCCTTTTACACTCCGAAACTAACCTAATTTCTTGCTCTCTTTCAGGATGAGTAACCTGAACAAATTGGACTTTGCTCCATTGGGAACAACTGGCTCTGGATATCATAAGTGGGTTCGTGATGTCCGCCAGCATCTCAAGGCCAATGGAATCCTGAATACAATTCTCGAGCCTAGCCAAGACGTGCTAACTGTTGAACAAGCTCAAACTTTGGAAGCAAATAGAGCAGCCTTAGAGGCAAATAAGGCGAAAGCCATCATCCTAATGACTCGTCATATGGATGATTCGCTCCAGTACAAGTGTATGTGTCATGCCCCGAATTTCGAATAAAGGAATCCGAATCCGAAACACGAAAAATCAACAAGAACAATAAAACACTCACAAAATTTTTATTTAAATTAAGCAACTAAACAAATCAAGCTCACAATGTCAATACAGACTTGTTCTTTACAGTCACATATTTCATTACAGAGAGTTTACAAATTAAACTGAATTACAATTCAATAAGTAAACATGCTCACCAACTCTCTACACAGCAGAAGACTAAAACCAAAACACTTCTACGTCCACGCTACGGAAAATATACCTCAGCTTCAACGACAGTTACTCGAGATTCTAACCTGCACAAAATCCCTACACTATGGAATAGTGCACCGGGTTGAAACAACAAACCCGGTAAGCTTCTGCAAGCTCGTATGAGTAAACCTAAATAACCACAAAACACCCTTCCGACCCAAGGACAACAAATCAACACAATAATTATTTTCCAAAAGCAAAGTCCTTTCCTTTTTAAGGAAAACATGAGTCACCACCGTCACAAACCATCATTTGAAAGCCCAACTACAAACCAACGAAATCACTCATTTCCTCTCGACAGGAAGCATTTATCACCACAACGACGTGATAAAACATTTCTCAACTCACTACGAGTCTCAACCACAACTGCACTCTCATCATTAAAGTAAATAAAACCAATAATCCCTGCTTAGAAAATTAGTTCAGGAGATCACTAAAAGCACACAATTCAAAATCATAGTAATCCATGCATATAGTTTAGTTCAGGAGATTATATTAAAATCAATCAATAAAAATCATAGTAATCCCTACATATAGTTTAGTTCAGAAGATTACATTAAAACCAATCAATTCAGAAAACATAAATCTCTGCATAAAATTTAGTTCAGGAGATTACAAGAGCAAACAACTATTCAATAATAGAAATAACTAGTAAACAATACCACCATCAATCAAAGATAACACCAATCACTCAACAGCCACAACCCACATCATTTGCACATGATCATCACGCAAATCATCTCACATATCACCACACTGGTTATCACAAAAGATTGTTTCCTCAACTCCAACAACCTCAAAACAATAATGAAGTCATTTTTCAAATATTGTTTTCTCAACTCAAAACCATCACCAAAATCATACCTACTTCTTTCAAAACTCAAAGCCGACAAAACCATCTTTTCTTTCCAAAATCATTTATTTTCCTCAACAACACATTGCACAACAATATTAAACTACACACTCAATTCCACCGAGATACATATATTTCACATAAATACATATATATATATATAGTCACCCGCTCAGGAATGCTACTAATACCAACTATAGTTTACAAATACAAAACCCATGAAAAATCATTTTTATAATAAAACTTCATTTTCCTTAACTATGAACCGTTGACGATCAAGTTCATATAATTTTAAAACAAATATTTATTTATGAAAAACGATTTCACAATTTAACCATTAATTCCGAAAATAAAGTAACTCCATTCATAAATGAACCTCGTGAGATTTACTCACCTCTAAATCCCGCTGCACCTTCTCTTACAGCCGAGATAAATTACCGGACGTACTATCAATCACCTAAAGCAAGTACAACCTCGATTCAGCACAAAAATTAACAAAAACCATTTAATTCTGAAACTCCTGAAACACACTAAATCTGAAAGTGACGCCAATTGAGGCGAAACTTCATCCGAGACCACCCAAGATCTCTGGAATACTTATATGATCAACATATCAAAACTACAAGTCGATCGGAAGGATGAATCCTCACGGATCGAACATCGATCGAACCAAAAACCCTATAACTTTGAAAATTCATAACTTGCTCATACGATTTCCAAAAATTACAAACTATATATCGAAATGCTCATGTCGACTAGTAGATCACAATGAGGAGTAGAAACTGCCCCCGAAATGGCCGGAAACTGCCAGAAAACACCACCACAGTGGCGCCGCCGCCAATCCAAAGTCTGAATTTGACAAAACTCACACCATGAAAGTTCTTCATCTCAACTCCAATTACATCTTTCATAACTACACCAAGGTTAGATTATAAGCCAAAAAGTCAAATTTTACCTCACAAAATTTTCAAATTGGATAAACCCTAATTTCCCAATCATGCAAAATCGATCACCGCAGCTCAAATCAATGCAATCCACCTTGGGTAAAATGATCTACGTCCCTTGAAGAGCAAAATCTCTTTAAGAACCACGGCCAAAGGTGGCCGGAGCTAGGAGAATGAAGGCCGGCGACTGGAGGTGATTTGCAGTGCTGCCGTGCGGCTTCTCCACCTCGTAGCGCCCTCCACAGTTCGTTTTTCTGCCTGATGTCTTCAGGGAAATTTTAGACGAGGCTGAGACAAGCAAAACCCACAAACAAATTCGTCCTATGGTGGCCGGACGAGCGAGATCGATGCAGGCAAAGGGAAAGGGGGCGCGGAGCGGCTCGGGAGAGAGGAGAGAGAAAGAGTTTCCGCTTTTGGAAACTTGGGATTTTCTGAATTTTTTTCCGGATTTTTCCTATATAACAAAAATGGAAAATTTTTCAGAAGGCCATAACTCCTTCATACAAACTCCGATTTTTACGTTCCGTATGTCCACGAACTCGTATCGACGCGCTCTACAACTTTCATGAAGGAAGTTTTTGCAAAATCAAAATATATAAAAAGTCAACTCTTGAATCGAAACATTTTGAGCGAATAATTGTCCGAAACACTTCCGCTCTACCCTCGAACCACGAAATCATACTAATGAACACTTTATTAATTCCGAGAAACCATTAGAAATTGATAACGAATTTCCAGGGTCTTACAGTATGAATGAAGAAAACTCCAGAAGGCTGTGGGTCTCACTCGAAGAAAATGTCCGTGACTCCCTGCTTCTTGATCTAGAAGTGAGATGGCATAGCCTCCGCTTCTGTCATTTTAAGTCAGCTCTTAACTACAACTCGGAAGCACTTTTCATTAAGTCCTTAATGGAATTCTATGGTAAAGAGATCACAGATGCAATGTTGATCGAGAACACTCTCTCTACCTTCCCCGTCTCTGCATTGATGGTTGCTAAGAACTATCGAATCGACATTACTGCAGGATGGATCACAAGGTTCATGAGCTTATTGGAGCTATGAATGTCCCTGAAAAGCATGACAACATCCTTGTGAAGAACTATAATTCGAGATCCGTGGAAACATAGCATATTCCGGAATCCAATTATAGTTGCGCTCTTAAGAGAGGGCGCCAAGAGCGAAACCCTAATCTTAGGGATACTTCTGGACGTTCTAGTCCATATAACTGCTCTACTTGGGAAGGCGAACACTAAACCGAAGAGGTCAACGTGGAAAGAGAGAGGGAGGCAACGCCTCTAGCCATGTTGGTGGTGCCACCAACACTAAGAGCCATCTAAATGACGCTTTCAAAGCACCTCAATCAATGCAATCTAAGCAAATAGATGTATGTTCTCGATGTGGAGTATCCGGTCATTGGGCACATGTTTGTCGAGCTCATGAAGAAATTGTCACCGCCTACAAAACATATTGGGAAGCTAGAGAAGATCACTATGTGGAACAAGAAGATCAAGAAGCTGATCTAGAGTGAAGGGTTGAAAAGTACAAATCTAGCTGGGATCAATAGATCTCCAATTATGTTTAAGTCTTTATTTTTCAAAGAGATGTAATAGGCAATTGCCATATACTTTGCAGTAAATGTCCTTGGTTTAGTTTTTCTTCACATAAGCTCATCCAAAATGAGTATGATCTCTAGGAAGGTTCTGAGATAGAAGGTACTTCAGCGAGCTTTGCTCCACCGACATCTCTCTACTCACCTGGTCATATTTATTTTGGAGTTATCGAAAGAAGTCAAACGACTACCTTTGTTTTGCATTAGCTAGCATTTGGATTAGATTCTCTTAATGGTTAAGAGACAATGATGTACTCCATTAGCTTATGAATAAAATTTTGAGTTCTTTTCATTATGACTCCATTTTGATTTTGAGCATATTTTTTTGTGTATTAATTCAAGGACATAGAATAGCCCAAGTTCCCCTTGCCAAATGACACCTTGATTACTGTCACAGAAACTCTCTACCCTCCTAGGGCAAATCGCACCTATGAATAGCCAATGGATTCTAATGGAAATGAGTTCCTTTGCAATGACTCTAATGATTGAGAACAAAGGCGCATCTTAGAGAAGTTTATGTGTCTCTCTAGTGGACTCTATGTCACTATTTGAGCTATTAAATCCAATAAAGTCATAAGCGAAGATCTCTGGGATTTAGACACATATTGGCTTTGTCATGACAGGATAGGTCATCCTAATCATGATATGATGATCCGTTTACTAAAGAATTCACACAGACATCCATTCTTTCGAGCGAAACGAAGCACGAATCAAAAGTTGATTCCTAGACTAAGTGTGATCACCGCCGCCGTCCACCATCAGCCTAGGGCTAGCACAGTCCCTATCCATGAAGCCATGGATGGCGTCCATCATGTTGATGGTGCCCTAGGTGATGCTGCAATCAACAACTTTGCTTTAAATATCGTTTCAGACGCTCAAGCCCAACCAAAATCCTCATTGATTGCTTCTAATGCTTCTCGCTCTTTTTACAAAGCCTGTTCCTTAGAGAAATTCCTTCCTCTGTAAAGGTTATGAAAATACTCATTTTGTTCTTACATAGAATTCATGGGGATTCTGTGGACTTATTCAACCAACTTGCGGATGTTTAAATATCTCATGATGTTGGTTAACACGCAAACACGCTAGTCACGTGTTGTGCCATTGTCCACCTATAAATGCTGATTATGCTACACTCCTAGCACACATCATACAAAAACGGGCTCACTCCCTGGATCATCCTATTCCGTCAATTAGACTTAACGATGTTAGAGAGTTTACAGCAAAGGCTTTCGATGGTTAGTGCAGTGGAACTGATGTTGGACATCATATTCCCATGAACACACTCAAATGGTCTCGCGGAAACGACTACGATGGTAGTCAGGACATTGGTAATGCGCACTCAACTCCTTATATCCGTTTGGGGTGATGCAATATCGCATGCAGCTAGGCCTGACATTTAAACCTGTAACCCGCAAACCCGCACTATACCCGCACGCTAAAAACCCACACAAACCCGCCCGTTTATTAATCAGGGCTAAAAAAAGCCCGCACTCAAAAAACCCGCAAATTAACGGGTTTTGCGGGCTAAACCCATTGGAACCTGTTGGAACCCGTTAACTAAAAATCCTTCCCAAAAACCCATTTCCCATTACCCATACGGGTTCCCCTTTTTTTTTTTTTTTTTTTTTTTTTTCAACCAAGGCATTTTTATAATTTTTCTTATTCCCCATGAGGATCCGACAGTTGGATCTTCGTATAATTGTGAAAAGACTATTCAAAAGGAGATCCGTGAGGATTCGACCGTTGGATCGTCGTATAATTTTGTGAGGATGATTCTAAAGGCGATTTGGGACGATCCAACCGTTGGATCTTTGTATAATTGTGCAAAGATGATTCAAAAGGCGATCCATGAGGATCCGACAGTTGGATCGTAATATAATCTTGTGAGGATGATTCTAAGGGCGATCCGGGACGATCCAACCGTTGGATCATAGTATAAATCGGTAAAGATGATCATCTAGGTGATCCGTGAGGATCTGACCGTTGGATCGTCGTATAATTTTGAGAGGATGAACCTAAGGGCGATCCGTGAGGATCTGACCATTGGATCATCGTATAAATTGGTAAAGATGATCATCTAGGTGATCTGTGAGGATCTGATCGTTGGATCGTCGTATAATTTTGAGAGGATGAAACTAAGGGCTATCCGTGAGGATCTGACCATTGGATCATCGTATAAATCGGTAAAGATGATCCTCTAGGTGATCCGATCATTGGATCATCGTATAAATCGGTAAAGATAATCCTCTTGGTGATCTGTGAGGGTCCGACCGTTGGATCGTCGTATAATTGTGATTTGTGAATTATTTTTTGTCAAAAAAGGAAAGGAAAAAAATCTAAAAAGATAGAAAATAAAAAATTTCAAAATAAAACCAAAAAAGTTCATATAGAGAAAATGGCAAATGAGGGGGATATATATAAGTCTTAATTGGTTTTAATTGCTTTGATAAAAAGTTTAAAAAAAAAATTAAAAAAAAATGTTTACGGGTTTTAACGGGTTCCAACGGAAAACTCGCAAACCCCCCGGATTTGGCCCGTAAAACCCGTTAAGCTAAGGGGTTCTTACCGGGTCGGCCCGTTAAAAACCCGACCTGTTAAGAACCCGCACCGTACCCGCACTATACCCGCACGTTGCCAGGCCTACATGCAGCTATGCTAATTCATCTACTACCTACCGCCACTCAATGTATCTCTGCGTTACAGCTAGTGACTCGGTACAAGTATTTTGTACTTATGCACATTTTGAGTGTGCCATTTATGTGCCAATTGCGCCGCCACAACGCACAATGATAGGTCCTTACAGACTAATGGGCAACTACGTTGGATTTGAGACTCCGACAATCGTCCGCCACTTAATGCCCTTGTCAGGCGATCTCATTACCGCTAGATTTGCTGATTGTCACTTTGATGAGACAGTCTTCCCGTCTTTAGGGGGAGAAAAGAACACAGATGTTCAGTAGGAATGACAGGAATTGTCGTGCTCTGTCCCCACTATGTCTCATCTAGATCCTTTTTAAAGTGACGAGATCATACAAATATGCTGCAAACATGCCTGCAAGGATGGACGTCCCTACGAGAGGACGTAGCGCCACCCTACACGAGGTAGGCATGGCGCCAATGCCAAAGAGAGTGGCACTCTGGCGTTATAGGTCATGCCCCAGCTAGGATGCGTGGGAGGCCCGTGAGTTCGAATGATACTTTGGCACAATTCAATCATTTGATCATCAAGACTCAAAATCCGTCGCATGAAAATCTTCCGGATTATGGTTATCGTTGGGGGCCGCCTCAACGTCAGAACCTGTTCCTGAGACTATAGAGCTCTTTGAAAATTATACTAGTGTACATGAGACGTGGGATAGAAACTCCATCATAATTGATGATATAGCTGCGCATGAGTTTGTTGAGTCTGATGATATCAAACCACGCTCCATTGATGAATGAATGCCAACGTAGAGAAATTTGGCCTAAATAGAAAGATGCGATCCAGGTTAAGATGGATTCTCTAATGAAGAGGAAGGTTTTCGAGCCAGTGATGCCAACACCTCCTAACATAAAACTTATTGACTAATGGGTCACCGTTAGAAAGCGTGATGAGAAAAAGAGATGACAATCTCGCCTTATGGAGCAAGGCTTCTCACAAAACACCCTAGAATCGACTACGATGAGACATATTCTCTCGTAATAGATGTCAATGCACTCCACTACCCTGTCAGTTTGGTAGTTTCCGAATAACTGATCATGCAGCTTACAAATGTGGCCACTACGTATCTATATGGGGATCTAGATATGGAATATACATGAAGGTTCTTGGTGAACTTCATTTACCTAAGTCAAGTAGCTCTAGACCATGGAGCACGTTTGCAATAAGATTGAAACGCTCGCTAAAGTGACTACTTGATTGGGAAGGGATATGCCCACGCGTTTCCATAACAAGTTTCGGATTCTATCTCGATTCATGTTGGACATGATCTTCCTAGGAAGCCCTTAAAAAGTTAAGGGAAACCGCTGAATACTTGAAATCTGAGTTTGAGATGAAGGATCTTGGGAGAACACGATTATGTCTCAGTTTGGAACTTGAGCATCGTGTTGACAAATGCTTAGGCATTTTGATAAGGTCAAGCCTTCAAGCACCCCCATGATCGTCCGTAGTCTTGATCCTCAAAAGGATCGTCTTCATCCAAAGGATGATGACAAAGATGTGCTAGAGGCAGAAGTGCTTTACTTAAGTACAATAGGCGCATTATTGTACTTAGCTTAATGCACAAGACTGGACATCTCATTTACAGTAAACTTGTTAGCTAGATATAGCTTTGTGCCAACGCCACACCATTGGATTAGTGTAAAAGATATCTTTTGATACTAGAGATGTACGACTGATATGGGCATGTTTATCCGTACAGAGAGATGATGGATTCGGACCCATCACACACCAGAAACGCCGCCAACGCTGGCCTGCGTTCTCTATCCCCACCCCAAAACAACATGTGTTTTGGAAGGTTTTGCTGATGTTGGGTATCTGTCTGACCCATACAAACGTCTTCCCAAACTGGTTAAGTGTTCACCATGAGTAAAGACCGTGATATCTTGGAGGTCTACAGAATAGACCCTAGTCACTATATCTTCGAACAATGCAGAGATCATTGCTCTTCATGAAGTGGTTTGTGAATTGTATATGGATTGGATCCATAATTACGCATGTTCAAAAAATTGTGGTTTTAAGTATACCACATAGAAGCCTATAAGCATTTAGGATAATGCTGCTTGTTTTGAACAAATGAAGCAAGGCTACATCAAAAGCGACAACACCAAGGATAATCAGCAACAACAGACTCTCCTCAAAATCAAAGTGAACTAGGTTTAATCTGAGGACAGTGTGGCAGGCTAGCTTGCTCACTAAGTCATTGCCTAAATTCCACTTTTGAGAAACATGTTGGTAGCATCGTTTGAGGAAGTTATCCGAACTCTAATGACCGTAGTCATTAGAGGGAGATGCAGACATCAAGGGGAGGTGTCTACATGTATGGTCTCGAAACATGAAGGGTCTGTTGTGCTCTTTTTCCCCTTTGACAGAGGTTATTTTTGTCCCACAGGGTTTTTGTTACTCGGCAAGGTTTTTAATGAGGAAACGATAGGAGCACCATGTTTGGGCGACAAAACGGGGAGTGTTCAAGTAAATCTAGAATATGTGTCTGGCCCAAACTCTAGGTTATTTGACCTAGTTGTAATAGGGTTTAGAATTAGAGATTTTCATAGATATCTGATTAATTGTACGCCATTTGATATCTTTATCATTATCAGCCAAAAATTAAAAAAAAAAATGCATCCTTGTACAACTCTGATTCTATGTCTTGTAATCCTCTATATAAAGAGCCCCCTATTATCAATGAAAGTTGTTGAGTAAAAATTGCACACTGTGAGCATAAATGTCACGCCCCTGATTTTACACACAAGAAAATCGATATATATAATCCCATAATTATACATGCGTGAACGTTCAGTCATCAATACAAAATACCTGGAATCTTTTTCCTTTTAAACCAAGTACATACTGATGCCCTGAACCCTCAAAGTTAATATACACTCGCTCCATAGAGTTATATATTACAATGCTTACGAATTAAATTGTCAACAACAAAATAAAACGTAAATGCAGCTCAGAATAACCATACAACAGAAGTCCTTATCAACGGTAAAGTCACAAAGATAGCTTCTTACCGTAAAGCTGCAAAAGCGCCACCTCAGCTTCAGCCACGATTTCCCTGACCTGCAGGATTAACCCCTACACCATTCCATTGAATAGTGCACCGGGTTGCCACACAACAAACCCGGTAAGCTTATGAAGCTCGTATGAGTAACTCAAAACCACAAAGCAAAACACATTTCTCAAGTCACCCCAACCTAAACAACGATAAGCATACATCTCACACCTACAGCCATCTGCTTCATTCTTCCATCTCATGCTTACGTAGGTCAACTCGTGACTAAACTACACGCTCAGATTCTCAACCTAGCATCTCATTACACAAATTCCCCATCAAACAAAACCTCCTTAGATAATGTCTGAAAAATCCCTTGACACACAATGGTGAGTCACAAGGATCACACTCATTTCCTTCCCACTGGAAACCTTGTCATCAACATGACATCAAGGTGAAAATAATAAATCACCGTCCTATCCTCACACAGAGCACAATCGTCACCACTATGGTTTTCAAGATAAATCAAACCATAAATCAATCAAATCAAGAAGAAACAAGGCAATCACATATCAAAACAAGTCAAACAATTCATAGTAACCCCTGCATATAATTTAGTTCAGGAGGTCACATTAAGTCAAGCAATTCAAATCATAGTAATCCTACACTCTGACGTCTGTAGGTAACCCCGACCATCACAGTAGTCCTCTCGATCTTTGTTAACTTAATAACAATTCAACTCCGCTACCGAGCTGTCATCACACTGATCATCACATAGATTTCATCGATCATCACACAGATTGCCATCATCCTACTGATCATCACATAGATTTCAAGGATCATCACATAGATTTCAAGGATCATCACACAGATTCTGCCGGTCATCACGTAGATATAAATCATCCTACTAATCATCACATAGATATCGCTGGTCATCACATAGATAGCGATCATCCTACTAATCATCACATAGATATCGCTGGTCATCACATAGATAGCGATCATCCTATTTACATTCCTACACAAGCTTTACATGACAATCATCACAAAGATTCGCCGTACTGATGTCATCGATTCATTACATAAATATTCCTACACAAGCTTTACATGACAATCATCACAAAGATTCACCACGAAACCACTAATAAATGAATACATATGTATATATATACATCCCATAATATATATACACACACACGTAGTCATCCACTCAGAATGCCACAATAGCAACTATAGTCGTAGTTAACCTAATAACTCCAAGACAATAGGGAAATCATGCTCATAACAAATATCGACCATATTCATAACAAATATCGATCCTGCTCATAACACATATCGATTCTACTCATAACAAATATCGATCCTGCTCATAATACATATCAATCCTGCTCATAACACATATCAATCATACTCATAACAAATATCATGAGATTTACTCAACAAACGATAAAGGTAATTCGTTCACTAATGAACCTTGTGAGATTACACACCTCGAAACTCCCGCTGCGTCTTCAATACAGAACAAAGCAGCCAAACCACCCAAAATAGCTGTCCAAAGAATACCTCGTCACGTACCTAAGGAATTACAGCCCTCATTCAGTCAACGAATCACATGGAATAACGTTCGAAACCCTAAATCGAACCAAAATTCTTAAGGTGACGCCAAATGAGGCGAAACCACATCCGAGACCTCCCAAAGTCCCCGGAATTCGTCCACGATCGATGTGACCAAACCAGAAGTCGATCGGACGCTCGAATCCTCACGGATCAAATAAATCGATCGGTATGAAATTGCAAAAATCATAACAAATCCATTCGAACTCCAAAATTTGCATATTATATATCGAAACGCTCATATCAACGAGTAGAACATATATAATACCAAAAACAGTTCCTTAAGTGGCCGGAACACCGCCGGAACGCCACCACAGACGATGGTGCACCGCCGCCGGCCAAAAACTCATTATTTCACAAAACTCCCAACATCAAAGTTCTTCATCTAAGCATGCTTGTGAATTCTCATAACTAGCTCGAAGTCATAAAACAAGCATAAGGGGTCGAAAACTACCTCACAAGCCGTGAACAGTAATCCAATCCGAGTTGATCGAAGTTTCACGTGAATCGATCCAAACAACCACCAAGGATCGATCAACGAGGCTGCTCTGAGCTCAACCAAGAAGACTTGAAGCCTCACAGACGTCGGAACAAGGATTTCCGACCGGGTCCGAAATCGCCCAACTGCGCCGCCTTCTACCGCCGCCACCACCGAGAATCGGTGCTAGAGGACACCACAGGGACGACCAGACGGAGGAGACTAACTGATCTAGAAAGTTTTGTAGCCGGAGACCGCCGTAGTTCGCCGGAAAAGTCGGGTCGGATCGACCGTGTAATGCCCCGTACCTTAAAGTCTTTATTAGTTACTTTTTACCGTGGTTGACCGAGGAGTGACTTTTTCTTTAGTCCGGTAAATTAGAAAATTTATTTGAGATTGTCGTAGAATACGAAAAATCGAGTTCGTGGACACGTAGTTTGTTTAAATTGGATTTATATCGGAAAAGTTATGACCAAAAATAGAAATTTCTATTTTGGCATGGCTTTTTGTTTGTGAGCTTCTATTTGTGGAAGGAGGGCTTATTAAAACAGATGGAAGAGAGAGAAAAGGGAAAGAATAAAAAAAAAAAAAAGAGAGAGAGAGCACG